>NC_080434.1:29899414-30579414 GCF_028018845.1 Melospiza georgiana | reverse complement strand
GAAACAAAATCTAATTTTAGAGATTCCGTTATATGATTATTTGTTTGACTTTAATTCTTCACTAGCAGTAACAATGCTATTTGTTAGCTTGGTTTTTCAAAGCAGTGAGACCACTGTAGAACATCCAGTCTCAGAGATTGCTTGGCTCATCCAACAAAACCAAGTCTTTATTTCAGGTTCTCAATTCACAGAATTATTCTTTTTAGGCTGAAGGAGGTAGTGAGGTCAGCAGGGTGAAATGCAGGAGTATCCTAGGATTTCCTTAGACTGAAAACATTCCTGGAGTTTGTCGCTGTCATGAAGGATGGCTGTGGATCATGTTTAACTTTATGCACAGTTTCTCCTAGGAAAACACTGGGATTAAGTGGGGAACCTACAAAGCCTCAAGGGCAAAACTCTCTATAAAGAGAACTGCCTTGAATGTATCTCAGAGGTTTGATAATATTTGTTGTTGTTTCCAAAAGCTTCCTTCTTATGCTGAGACCTTTTGCTGAAGAGCTTCCAGCTCTTTCTGGGCACGAGGAAGGAAGCAGGAGTTTGATGATGCTCACCCATTAATAAATGGGTGGATGGTTGCCTGCCTATAATGTGAAAAGCCAGGTCTTCAAGTCCCTCTTTTACTGGAAACACAGGGCTTTTGGAGAGAGGTAGTAGGTTGTTTTTTCATTTCAAGGAAAATAGTTGAGGAAATAATTTCATTTTCATCTTCCACAGCCCATATCAGTGCTCAGACAGAAACATGACCAGCATATGCAAACAGATGAAGAGTTTTTAGTGGGGAAAGGGCACAACAAGTTACATGGGTTCCATAAGGATTAATATGAATTTCAGATGAAAATAGGCAAATGGAAATTTTTTAGCTGTTGTGTGCCGATCATTTTAATCTTTGGGACTCATTTCTTTTCTGGGTTTAGAGAAAAATAAAAAGCTTACTTATTATTGTTGTGCAAATATAGAAACAGTTTCTAATTCTAACTTCACAAATTCTGCAATAAGATGTTGAGAGAGACAACAGAAAAAATGATGACTGGAAATGTTGGGATGGTAATCAGACATCCATTTTGACGTGTGTGGTAGTTGAGAACAAAATGCACTTAATTCAGGGCTGTATCATAGGGAAGGAACTTCCTTTGACAGTGGTGAAAGAGTTGTACATGACAAGAATGGAAGGTAGAGAATTTGGTTTCAGAAATGTTTGCCAACAGGGCTTTTTAAAGGTGGTGCTTTGGGAAAAAAATTGATTGTCATGAGAGGAGAGTTGCAACTTAGTATAGACATGCAAAAGTGATTGTCTGGGTGAGGGGCATAACTGAGGGAAATACAGTCAACACTGAGGCCTTTGAAACCACTGCAGAGTGAGTAGAGGAAGAGAACACAAAGCCTTGCCTGAAACAGAAAAGGTTTTTCAGTCTGGTGATAGTGACTAATCCTCAAAATGAAAAGGGGAGGGAGGCAGATCAAATGCCATCCCACAAATATAATAGAATTAACTTCTCAAATGAGACAGACCATGCCTAGGGGTGGTTGTTTTTCCCCCTGAATTATAGTCTATGATCAATTAGCTATCATTGTGAAAATGACTAAAACGAGCCCTCCCTCCTCCAACTTTAGTATACTTATTTTTGCTATTATGTTGTCAAAGGCCTCATCTTGCAAGAGTGAAGATGAATTTGCTGATTTGCTCAAACTGGTATTGGTAAATTGCCATATGCTTTGCTTCCTATGTGTAGACAGAGAGATAATTACACAAAATCTTTGAAAATGGTATTATGCTAAATTATTAAAGTGTAAGTGGCAGAGATGAAGCTTGTGCTGGGGAAAGAAACATTGTGATTATAGTTAAATTACAATTTCTTTAATAGCTTAACAGAGAAAAATCATATTATGTTTTATTATTTTTGCAGCTAAAGCTAGCAGTGCTTTTTTTCTGGATATTTTGAGCAGACAGGTGCTTATTCAATTGCTTTTTATCAGGGAGAGGAGGCAAAGTTTGGTGTGTGCTTTATGTATTGTAGCATGGTAAAGCCAGGTTGCGTTGTTCTTTCCTTTCAGGAGCCTTGTGCCTTCATCTGCTTGATAGTTTTATCAGAATAATTTTACTGCATGAACCCCCCTGTATGTTGTTATCAGAAATAGGAGGTTTGTTGCTTTAATTTAAGGCAGGCCCTAAATAAATTCAAGCACCTCTGCAGAAAGTCAGTCTTCACGGTGGAATTACATCAACAGCCCAGAGTGTTGCCAAAGCTGGTCAAAATCCTATTTTTTCATACTCTTGGTTTGTGTAGATCATCAGAAGCATGCAAGGCATTCAGATAGAACTGGTCAGGAACCAAAATCCCAGTTTGATGCCTGTTTCCATGCTGGGGCCTGTGGTACACACGGGTTCACTGGTGCAGCTTTTCAGTGTGATATGTAAGGCTTGAGGAGGTAGAAGCTCAAAAACTGAGTGAGAGTAAGATTTCAGAGAATAAAAAATCAGAATCGCTCTACCAGTATAAGTAGGTATTTAATTTTTTACTGTTTCTGGAGTTTACTCTTTAATGGTTTAGAATGATCACTTAGAAATCACATCCTATGTTGTTTTTTACTCCTGCTTTAACTGAAGATTTGCTTAGAAAATAAACTGTAAGATAAGTGGACCTCAAAAAGAATTACAGATTACAATGACAAAAAAAAATTCTGAATCTTAATTTAGAAAAATTCCATTTTGTTATTGTTTTCTTTGATGTAGCATTAATCTTCATGCTGAACTATTGCCTGATATAGGCAAGTCCAGCACTGCAAAGAGAATTTGAAGTGATGAATCTGAAAGCAAATTGAAGTGTTGTGCAAAACAGAAGTGAGAGAAATTATTACAAAGTCATTTTATGATAACATTTACTTTTCAAAAGCTAAACATTGTTGTTGAGATTAACAAGAATAACAGTAATATGACATGTATATGAATAGCTGAATGTATAGTGGAGTTGGTAAAGTTTTCCATATGCTGTGGTACAACTTGGCTTTGTGACCTTTCAAATGTTGCTGAAGTTGAAGGTTTTGGAGTTCTGTTCAAATATAACACACACACACACACACACACACACACACACACACACACACACACACACACACACATTTTTCAAATTCAGTTGTGTAATGAATTAAAAATCTCTTTAGGGCTGTAATCTGACACCAATAATTTTGACATGAAATGTTAGAAAAATCTGTGTAGTTACTGAAGTTGAGAAATACAAAGAACCTGACATTTTATCATTTTTTACACGTTTCCATTTGAGCATTCCTCTTCCTATGCTGGGTGATTTCCTGCTTCAACCTCTTAAAGCCTAAAACAAAAATTATATAAAAAAAAGAACAAAACAGACACATTATTTCAAGGCATGAGAATTCTTAATGTTCCCTGTTTATTTTATATATATTTAAAAGTGTGGAGTTTTTGAAATTGCTGAATTAAATACCGTAATACTGCAGATCCTCGTAATTCCTGCCTCTGAGCTAGGTAATGGATGTCAGGATGCTACAGACAGAACTTTCAGATTTTATTGTTGCAACTTCACTTTAGGTCGTACAGAATTCTACTATTTATATTTGGTGAAATTAGTCTTTACTAAGAAGAGGAAAAACTTCAAAAAATATTTCTGATGTCTGATCCTTCCAGGAATTCCAGGTGATGTTTAAAAATAAATATAGTGGGTTATCAGGAGCTGAAATATCTTTTTCTTATTATTGAGAGCAGAAGTGTAACTATAAAAGCAAGCAAACATGAAAACCTTAAGCACACACTTCTAGGTGTTGTCCTGTTAGTCTCAGGATATGCCTGAATTATAAACTGGTTTTGATTTTACAGTATGAATCCTACAATGTTTTATCATTCCAGTTAATATTAAGGTTTTAGATAATTGTGTATCTGTATCAACTAATTTACTCTATGGAAAGCAGTGCTCTGGCTCCAATACACCATTGTTCCTGTATCTTTTGCCTTGATCTTCTAACAAAGTTCAAAACATAGAGTGGAAACAGAAGTTTTATTTGGAAGCATTTTTAGCATCCCTTTTCCTCAAGGAGTTGAGACAGCAGGGAGGAGGGGAGGTGTTTGAGTGCTGTCATTGCAGGTCAGATGTTCTGGTTCAAGTTCAGGACTAGAATTTTTTGCTGTCCTAAGATTTGTGGGGTTTATTTTATAGCTGGTAAAGACCTCTTAGCAAAATTTTGATTTATCCTAGCTGAAGTTTAAATGTAGACAGAATTTTTTCAGTGGAACATGGGAGAAGTTTAAAGAGAACAGAAATGTAGCTGAATTAGTTTTTTAATATCCTGAGCTCCATAGCAGTCGGTGTTTTCTGGCTGGATAGAAAAGTAATATACGCTAGAATTCAATCAATACCCTCCTCTTAATGAAAGGAGATGATTTTCACAATATTCTTTATGCATGAGCATATTCTCTTAGCAGTGTTTGGTGCTGTGTGCTTTTTTTTGTTTGCTATAATACAAACCTATTAATGATTTCATGCTAAGGTACATTATTTCCCTGCTATGTGAGCCTGGCTTCGTTTCAGGTTGTCTTTTTGATGCTTATCTACTTAATTGATTTTATTGATTTTAAAGTTATTTTGGTTTTTCAGTTATAATTCAAGTTTTTAATCATCCTATTGTGACAATTATGTTTAAAAACAAACCCACCTATTTTGGGTTCAAATGGAAAGTGTGTTGCTTTACTTTTCCAGCCTGGATAGGTCTTTAGGGGCTTTTTTTCAGGATTTCTCACCAGCTGAGAGGTGGAGACTTTGCATCATGTACAGACAACACTTTTTTTGTTTGTATCCTGAAGCCAATTTTGGGTTTTTTTCTGCCTGCCTGGACATATAAGAGGCAAGAAGGGTTTAGTACATTAATTTTTCACCTCATATGGAGCAACATGGACAGGAGTGAGGAAAAGAGGGGAAGCTGCATAGAAGCAGCAAGTTAGGGGAAAACTCTTGCTGGTAGTGTGCTCTTCTACAGCTCTGTCTACACTGCTGGAAAGATGTTAATGTAAAGCAGAAAAATTTGCATTAGCTGTTTATTTTACTGGTAAATCCTAGGCAGAAAAATTGTCAGTGTCTTTGTTGAAAGTATGTAGGCATCTGTGACTGATGTCCCAGTTTAACCCCTCCTAGTGAAAGAACAGCAGATATCCCATATGATAGATACATTCAGTGCTGCTTCATTTACATCAGCTTCTGCATCAGGTGTTCCCTAATGGGGCCTCTGTGGATAACCCTCACCAGTGGCTTTAGGTGCTAGAAGTATCCTAAAAATGGACAGAAGGCAGACTGCCTCCATTCTGAAATGTTAGTTTTCTTCTAAGTAGCAGTCTCTTAAATTTTTCTTTAAATTGCAAATGTCTTCTAATTCCTGCAGCACACCTTGCTAGCAAGAAACAGCTACACAGATTGTACCTCAGTAGCTTTTCTTTCTTTGGCTTTTCTGTTCTTCCCTCATACTTCCCTTTTGCAGTCTGGAAATGTGGGCTCTATTTTCTGTTCCTCTAAATTACAAGTTATAGTCCACTGAAAAAAGATAGAGCATATTATTGGAACCAATACTTTATTTACTGTTGCATTGTCACATTTGAGTGAATTTTGTAGGGTTATATTCTTAAATCCCCAAACTACCACTACCTTTGTTGCTGGATGGCTTATAGTCTAGTTTGGTTCAAAAGGGTGGTTTTTTTTTTTCCCTCCTTAAACTAAACAAATAAACAAATCCCAAACATATTCTGTTAGTATTAGAACTCCTGATGAAATAATAGAAAAAATTCAGATTGGAAGGGACGTGAGGAAGTGACCCAGCTGAACCAGGATCAGTGACCTGGCTGAACCAAGGGCATTATCGATTTAGGTGGATGGAACGTTTATGGGTGTCCCACTCCACTGCCTGATGTTGTAATAGCCAACAAAAATTAAAGTAAGTCCAACACTGCTGGAACTTCTCTATTTCAGTTCATGTGTATTGTTTCTCATCTTGCCACCACAAACCACTCTGAAGAGTCAAACTCTTTCTTCTTGATGGTGTTGGCTGGTACTGTGAGGTCTTCCTGAAATCTTTGGGGCACCGAGAGTGCTCTCCCTGGCTGCTTACAGTTTGAAAGTCACTGTTCTCCCAGCTTCAAAATAAATAAATATGTATGTCTCTTTTAACTTGATGCTGCAAAGGAGTATTTAGTGTAACTTGGAGTGTATTCATCACAACAGGATGTGAGTAGTGGCTGTTAGCCCAGTGCAAACTCTGTGATTGCTGACATCCTCACAGCCTTAGCTCCCTGTCTTCCTCTTCCTATTGGATTTCTTTATGCTGTTAATGAGAGATGCAAAGCATGTAATGGCAGACTCATTCTCAGTGAATATGTGCTTTCTAATTTGCTGATTAGAGGAGCTCTTTCAAACAACAAAAACTGGAAATTATCTGAAAGCAAAACTCCTGTATGTAAAAGCGCTTTGCAGGACACTGAAGGATTTATTTGTTCCATATACCTGTTTAAGAAAGCATTGCCTTTCTAGAATAAGGTCAAGATGACTCTGTGATCAGTATCTGGGAGGAGAGAAGGAATCTATTTTCAAACTTTTTTTTAGAACTCAATTGTTTTTTTGAGAGAACAATATCTGTGGAGTATCGATCGCCTGTGTCCAGTAGTTAGTCAAAGGCTATCTCCTTTGACTAACCCCTTAGCGTGGTGTCATCCTCCTTCATGTGATAGATTGTTACAATCTCAGCCAGTGTAATTACACACTAGCCAAGTGGGTCATTTATTTCTGTACCTTCACCATTTACCAAAAATCTCCTTTATCTTTGGGAGCCAGCTCTTCCTTTTGCAGTAAAAGCAAAATAACGGCACATAAAACATTAGAGTCTAAAACTGGGGGCTTGAAAAATAACTGTAAGACTAACTTTAAAAAACTGTTCTACCTTTTATGAACACCTACTATACTTTTTATCTATCTTTTTTCCTGGCATCCTAGAGAACAAAACACACAAAGCCAATTCATTGTTTTTCATGTGCCCGGTAAACACTATTTTTTATTTGTGAATGTTTTAGCTCTTTCTTTTCTTTTTTCTTTTATCTGTTAACACTAGATGCTTTCACTTGCATGAGAACTGTCTCCCAACCCTCCCCCGCATCAGCTCTTAATTTATGAAGTGCAAAAGCTCATGGAAGCACTGCTACTTTTTACTGATGACAATGAGTGAAAGTATTAGATATGTCTTTTTGAACACAGTTGGCATAGAAAGAAAAGAGTGTTGTTTCAACTTGCATGAAATTATAGATTAAGTTTGAAAGCTGTGATTGTGTATTTACATGCCAGGAAGGAAAAAGCCTCTGTAACCACTTTCATTATGTTTCCCTAGGACTGTTTTTAAGAGGAAGATCAGTAGCCTAATATTGTTAGTGTCTATTTCTGTTTAGAAAGAGCACATATTCTTGTTAAGCTGAGCATAAAATAGAAGTGTTCTGATCTTGACCATGTTACTTTGTTGGACCAGTGTGAGTGATTTCTCCTTGGGCCCAGCCTTAAAGCTATGTGACAGTCAAAGACTTGGCTGAACCCACACACATTCATTTTCACTGGCTGTGGAAGTACCTTTCCCCCAGTTTTTCCTGTTGTTACCATATTTCCTAAAATACTAAAGAATAACCAAAATAATTGTTAACCAGTAAAGGAATCTGGAGACTTTTTTCCTGTTGTAACTGAAAAAGTTTCAGCAAAATGGAATCTGGGTTTTAAACTGAGGGGAAAACATGTATAAATTTTAGATTCTTCTATTAATATTAAACTCTCAGGACTTTTTATGATTGCCACTTTTTGGTTTATATTTATTGCTTTTGGTGTCCCTATATATTTTTCAGAACGTGTCAAGGTACTAAATCTCTCTAGTCTGGCATGGAAGCCAGTTTATGTATGTTTATATTTGAACCCTGTGCTGAGACAGCTTTGTGACCTACAACCTCATTCTAATCTCAAATGTATGCCTTGCATCTCAAACTCCTGCATATTAGCTAGGAGTTTTTTAAGGGTAGTTGCAAATGGATTTCAAACACCTGAGTTTATGCTGCAGTTCAATGGGGTTTTTTTTTTTGTTTGTTTGGGGGGTTTTTTTTGGTTATTGAAGGTTTTTTTTGTTTGTTTCTTTAATAAAAAAATGCTTTTTGAAAAAGGATTTTCTGGCTTCTGTTAAGTCACTGATGGAGCCCTTTTCCATATGCTCTCTGCAGAGCTCTGTTCTGGGATTTAGTGTAATCTGCTGTAGTTTTGTGCATATTTGCTGTATTTTTGAGCCACCTGTAGAAAAAAGCAAACCTAAAACAAAATATCCCACCTCCTGCTCCCCAGATTAGGTTTCAGTAGCAGTGAGCATGCAAATATGTGCAGATAAGTAGCAATTTATTTCAGACCTTGCTTTTTGCTCTTGGCCTCCCTATCTCTAATTCCTTCTATTTGGTTCTGTGTCACCCCGAAGGTTCTCTGTCTTTGTGTGCTCCAGATTGTCTAAAAACCTTCTCTAAAGGAATAAACCCAGCAATTTTAAGAGTTTGTTGGGTAGGTTACATTTATGAAAATATGCTAATAATGACAGGTTTGACTGCTTACTTTATTCAGTACCCTTAATGTCTAGACTGTTTAGGCATCTAAAATTGATCTGAAGTGTTAAAAGGAAAGTGGATTGTCATAAAAGAACAAAGAGATGTTGCTAGAATAGTGTTTCTACTCTTTTGAAACTCATCCTCAATAGTTCTCTTTAAAGTTTTTACTTAAATGCATAAGGGAGAACTTTTTCATTTATAAGATTAGTTCCAAAATATTTTTTCAAAGGACAATAATCAGTATACAGAAATGGAGATGGTAAGAAACATGGAGGAGAAATGGGAGAACGGTGAGTCCCATTCAGCAAAACACCAAGAGACAATTCTTCCTGATTAATTATGATTCAGGTAATATTATCTTATTTTTTAAGGATGGCGAGGACCAGCAAACACCCGATCTTGGTGATATTTCAGGATTTAGTAGAGGGACGAGATGAGGCAGATCAATGATGTTGAAAAATGTCTCAGTTATCAGTGGTCTTATTTTGGGATGGTATTCTGGTTTACCTTACTCAGTGTTTGTTCAGGATGTAGACTAAACAGTTACATAGGTACTAATTAAAAATGTAGGTTCCTAAATGTCAAGCCATCTTTGATTCCTGTGGAGAAACTGAAAACATATTTTCTTCAAGGAGAAAGAATATTTATTCCAAAATGCTCCCCAAAAGATGTTCAATTGTTTGGGTAAACAGAGAATTTTTTGTAGCATAGACATAGGCAAAATTATTTATGATCTAAATAATAATTTTTTTTTATTTAGACTTTGTTGTACTGTTTAGTGTATTCTGATAACCTTGCAATAGGATAACACTGACAACTGCTATTTCTTATAGGACTCTTTAATATGGCTTAATGAGTCTTTTGAGAATTTTTACAATATGAAATCAGCATGTTGCATTTTTAAGTTGAGTTTCAAGTTACACTGTGCACAATATTCTGTTATTTATTGTGTCTGTAGTCAGAATACACACTATGCATGTGCATTACAGTGCAATAATTAGCATATAATTTTCAACGTTTCAATGAACTTTTGTCATAAAATTTAAGGAGATTTTAATTGCTAGTAATCAGGATTGCATGTTAATAGGCTGTAGATAATTAGGAAACCATTTGCATTTCTCTTCTCACAAATTTTCTTAGTATTTAGACACTGACTCAATACATAACTTTATCTCAGGAGGGTTGAATAATCCTATTTAGGCATAGTGATAATAGATACAATTTTTTTTCCCTTAAGGTTTCCTTTCAATTTTAGTCATTTGGAAATGATTATACCTTTGGTTGGTCAGATTTACTGATCCTGGATGTACATTATTTTCCCTCTGACATCTAATAGGCCAGAGTAGACTCAGTTGTTTACACTGACTGTAAAATTTGCATCCTTCTCTGGTAATGAAGATTGTTCTGTTTCAATAGTACCAAACGTTGGGGGAGATATTTATCAAATTGGTATCTGCCCAGGACAGTTCTATTTCTGACACATTTCTGGATGTAGTGCTAAAAAGCTTGCCTGTCCACACCCTCTTTCATGTCTGGGGTACACAAAAGAAATACTTTTTTGTCTTTTTTTATGTCTGAAATGGTTCAAATAGCAGAAGGAGTGTGTAATAGTGTCATCTTTTGATTTATTAGGGTGTTTTGGGTAAAGGTGTATTGGTAGAAGTTGTGCATATTTATGAAGCTTAAGAGTAAAGATATAAAATTGGAATAATCAAGGCAGCTGTTTGTTTGGTGTAAGGCAAACAGAGAGGGATGGAATAGTTTTAATGTTCCTGAAGGAAAAAAGTAATGGTCCATTACAAGGTTGGCAGTTCTAATAGCACCTGATTTCATTAGCAGTGGATGGGGCAGGAGCCACCTCCTGAGGTTTTATATGAAATGGTCAAATGGCTCTGGAAAACTGATCATAGAATTCTCATACAAAGGAGAAAAGTACAGTGAATTGTTAAAAAAGATTACTTTGTGCACAATATCAAGAATGTTAAATGAAGAACTGAAGTGGCTCAGTATGAGATGGCTGTCAGTGTGTTGTACTGCATCATTGTGTGTTGCACAAGTCAAACTGGGAGAAGAATTAAAAGGTTAATGACAGAGAAGTGTGAAATTTTAGCACTGGGCTTCCACAGAAATTACATATAATTCTTCTGTTGTATGTATCAATTGCTTGTGTCATTCTGTTATTAAAAAAATTATGACTAATTATGCACATAATGCTGTGTATGTGTAGTTTGATTGGACAATGGCAAAATTATATTTTAGAGTAAGAACTACAATCAAGTGAAATCAGATAGGTTTCCCTTCCATGGTACAGATATCTTAGCATTTCCTACCTTTTATTTTTTGTCCCAAACAACAGAAAGTCTGTGTTGGTTTTGTACAGTGTTCTATTAGGACAACAGAAGTTTGAGATAGAAGGAGCATTTCCTGCATGTGTATGTATCTCATTTTGCCTTTTAAAACGAGACCAAGTATCTGTCTGGTGAGACTTGTGTGAAGGATTACAAGAAAAAGAGAAGAAGAAAAACCTGGAAGGAGAAATACCGAGGCTATCTTACCAGCACTGAATTAGCTTTCCTTCCAGGTTTCTTCTGTTCCCTTTTATTTCTCCATCCAGGTCAGTGGAAGAGGTGGTTCTTTGTCTTAAAATGCTTCCAGTGTGGGTTTTATTCTGGTCTATTCCAAGCCATTCTCTCCTTAGGTCAAAACACTAGGAAATTTGATATTAGTTGAAGTAAGTCAATCTGGTAGCTCTGCAAGGTATTCAGAATATTTTATGGAGAAATTGGATTTGATTTAAATGCATTATAATTATATTATGGTTACTTCAAAGCATTACTTTAGCAGTACAGAATTTATTCCAAAAGACAATCATTTGATCACTGATATCATCACAGCCTTGAAAGATTAACCACAGGCCTCAGTGAATGTAGCAAATTTCTGCAGATCACGAAGGGTTTTTTTAGTGCAACGGACAAAAAAAAGAAGCATCTTGCTCATCTAATTAAGCATAGAGATTTTGTACTTTTGGAATGGATTTTTTTTTTTCATTTTGACATAGTTGTGTTTTGTTTTTTTTTTCCTGCTAGCATGTTGAGGAGGATTGATTTGACTGTTTTGAGCAGAATTTTTTTTAAATGTAATTTTTTAATGTAATTTGTTTTTTTCAGGGAGTGGTAATTTTTCAAAAATCTGATTCCATTCTAGAAATTTCTGGAATTTTTGAAGCAATAAGAAAAAATTACTTTGGTTTCTGCCAATTTTAAGTAATGTGTGGTTGCAAGAGAATTCTGTCCAGTCATTTATTCAGCATTCATGTTACCTTGTGGTGGCAGTGGGCAAAATACAAAGATGTATTTTGAATCCCAAACAGTTTGCAAATGAAGTTAAAGCAGATCAGAGAATAATTGAGGCCCGCATTAAATACACAGTTCATGCAGCTGTGTTATATGTACATTTTAAAAACATTAACTTTTTTTTTTCCTTTTCTGCTTTGGCCAATTGTTCTTGCTAGTTTATGAAAGCCTGAAAAACAGTCATGCTTAGGGATGAATTGCTCAATAAAACTATTTCTGTGTTTTATATCAGTCTGGAGATATCTGTAAAGATAACTTAAAAGTAAGTGAATGAAATTTTAAAAAATGCTGTACAATAATAATCAAAGGGTGTGTTTATGTCCATTCTTATTTCAAGCTTTTTATTAAAAGTGTTTGGGACTTGTCAGTATTCTTTTGAACTCATCACAAACTGACCTGAAAGCTTATATTTCTGGAAAATCTCAAATATTGTCTCCCCTTCTTGCCCTGAGGTTTTTTTTTTATTACTTGTGAACAGTCTGGTGGAAGAGCAGGATTTACACTTAATTTCTCTTCACTAGATCTATGTATTCCATCTATATGTGGGCTGTACTGTGACTACTGAAATGTTTTCCCAAACTGTTAAATAAGAGCCTCAGAAATGTTGCCTGTGCGTAACCTCTTACCTATAGGCCCCTGCCCGTCACACAGTTGCTATTAGCTGGGGTGAGACAGTGATTAGAGGAGAGATAATTGAGCCTCTCCAGTCTGCAGTGAGCGCAGCTGTTGCTGATGTTCTTGTCCTTTGCCCATCCTACCTTTCCCCTGCCAGAGCAGAGGTGGTCTGCTGCATGCTGAGCAGATGTTTCTCCTTTGCATAGTTATCTTTGGAGTGCCTTTATATACAGAAATCAGATTGCACTGCTACTGTCACTTTTATCTGATGAGAGGAAATCCCAGACGAATGAAGCTGGTTTTCTTTTCAGGCAGCTAAGCAATGTTGCTCAGGGGCATGTTCTCTTTCCTTGCTTCTGTTGCTGCTCACTGTAAACGTTTTCTTTCTGGCATGTTTCTTCTTTAATCCCTCTTTCCCTCTTTGACCCATATCCTTAATCCCATTGGGTTTCTTTTGAACTTGGTTATTTCTTAGTCTTCTGATACATCTGTCTGCTGTAGCTATGAATCGTTTGCCAACACCACATTTTCGTCATATTCCCTGAATGTCTTTTTCCTCCCACAGTTCGTATTAGGGTACTTGAAGAGGTACAGGGAAACTTTCTGGGACTGGTCATTCTTCAAACTCTGTGATACTGTGTCATTCTTTGATTCATTTCTTCTTTTACTTCTTATCTTCTCCTATTTTTAGTGTTGCCTTTCCTTTTTTATTTGTTCAACTTTCTTGTGCAATTAATCATTATTCTCTCAACAAGTAGAAAACTGTAACAGAGTATCTGAGATGATAGAAATAATGTGGTTCTGTATGTTAAATGCACTCATTTAGTATGTCCATTTTTATGTGTGTGAAATTATTTATTTCTCTATTGTAAGAAACTAAACAAGATTTCTTTCTTCCCTGATTTTTCTGGCAAGCACTCATAAAAGCAACATCTTGTAAAATCTTTCTATGCAAATCGCCATAATTTATTTTTTTGTGGCACCTCCTATTTTCTCTTGAAAAATATGATTTGCACATCTGTAGAGGAGGAGAACTTTGGGAAAGGAATGCAAGCATGGTATTTTTGAGACTGCATTATCTTTGCAATGTAAGGGTTTGCTTGCTGGTGCCGTTTCCAGCTGAGTTTTCCTACTAGGTGTTTTCAAAAGTATTTGTAAACACAGTCTGGTGCTCTGGACTGTAGAGATGAGTCCATTTGAAGAATAGTGTTTTTGTTATTGAAAGTAACCATAACACTGTTTCAATGTTGTTTGTTATTCAATAATTTTCAATTATTTGATAAGATTGAATTTTGGCAGATAACTCTCTTGTTACCCACACATGGGAAGGACTGATCAAACCATAAATAGACAATCAAGATAAAAGCTTGAGTATGAACCAAAACATGAGTTGTACTTTTCTTAGGTATTGTCAGAGTGGCTCCTTTGTTCATGAAAGGTTGACTACAGCAGTGTTCCCCAAAACAGAATTTCTTCAGGGACTGAGTGCTGCATTCAGGAGAGTGGGGAATTGAGTGATGTGTGGTCTTCTGCTGTGCATGAAGGGGATGCCTTTGCACAATATAAATGCCCTTGAATTTTTTATTCCTAAGTTAATACAAACTGCTTTGACTGTGGAATAGAGGCTGATTAATGTTCTCCCTGTAGATATGGAGTTGTCATGTCAGTCTCCCTAGCATTGCTACTTACTTTTAGAAATATTCTCCTGTTCTCATGCCCAAACACATTTTTCCTTCCATTTCTACCTTTTCACTTGCAAACATATGAACATTCTCCATAGGTTTCCTTTCTGATAAATTTAAGGATGAAATACTAGTTCAAGTGCCACTGACCTTCTACTTGCATACCTTCAACTAACCACCAGTCATGAAAACAGCCCCAACAGTTGAGAACAGTATAGCCTCTGTGCATTCCCAGCATCTATTCTCAGATTTTTAGTTGATTTTATCTTGCCTTTTAAATTTTCCATCACACATAAAGCTAATTTTGCTAGAATTTTTAACTGGTGAACAGCAGTAGGAAGACTAGAATAGTTATAATGCTAAGGAAAAAGATAAAAGTGGTCCAAAATTGAGACTGGCAGTAAAATTTTGCGAAAAAAGTCAGAAATATAATGGAGTTTAGATGACCTTCATGCCGGCTTCTTTATTTTTTCACTTGATTATATGCCATGAAAAGATACCAGCAGCATATTTTAGTAAGCTTAAAAAGAAAATATTATAGTTTTGGTTTTTTTGTGACTGAATTTGTCACAAAACTTTGTGGGAAAGAAGGACTGCAATCAGTAGTGTTGCTTGAGGTTATTTCCTATTAATCTAGGACTTGTTATTTTGAAAGATCAACAATGTTAGACGGTTTGGGATGGTTATCCTGAAAGAACAACATGTATTACTTATGTTCCACTGTTTTAAATAGTGACAGTGTCAGGGTTTCTTTAAATGAATGAAGTTTATACAGGACATGCCATCTATAGTATAGCTGAATAAACACGGATTCCAACCTTTATTCATGAAAGGCGGTAATCTCGGCCTAATGCCGCACTTAACTCTGTACTTTCAAAATGATTTGCCTGATCTGATAAATTATGCAGTCTTTTATTTTGACCTTGTAACCTCGTAGAGTTTACTCAAACTGACTCCACAGTATTTGCCACATTAGCAGTATAATGGCTGTAGCCGGTTCTTGTGCTACAGTTCATTCTGCAGCAAAAAGTAAACACTGGGCCATGAAAATTTATTGATTCAATTACAAGACATACACATGGTACCATTTGAAAAGTGTTTTTGGGATTAAGTCATTACATGTCTTCTGTTTGGTCAAAAGTCTGAAATATATAAACAAGGAAGCAAGCAAGCACTGAGAAATATAAACTGCTGTTTTTACTGTATGTAGGCTGTGCTGTTAGACATCAATCTGAGGGCTGTTTAGGTCGAAGAACAAGGCAGACATTGAACTGCCATGCCTTTCTCCCTGACCAAGGTAACTTTTGCCCTCACTTGCTCCTGCAAGTGTGTTATAATTTATTATGAAAATTATCTTTGTGGGAGATTTTTCTTTGTGTAAAAAATCTAGGCTTTGCAGGTTTTATTTTTTGATTATTTTTTTTTCAACAGAACTGATGACAATACAAATTTTTCTTCTTTAAAGAGTAGAAGACAACCCTTCAAAGAGAAAGTAGTAGTATATTGGCTGGAACATACTGTTAATCATTAATTTGTTTCATACTGTGAGGCCAATTTTGTTTCAGATAACTGTACTTTTACATCTGACATGTTTTTATCTTATGTCTGATCCCTGTATATGCTCAGGCTGAGGAGCAGGGCTGTTTTGATACCGTTTAAAGACAAAACACAAAAATAATTATCTTTAGTTTATCTCTTATTGTACTGACTTGAGATTATAATACAGGCAAGGTAAATGCTGCACAGCTTCTATTAACTAAATTACCCAAAGACATGTTATGAAATATATGTGTAATTAGGAGTGATTTAATATATTAAGAAATCATCTCAGGGCCTACTAAAGATTTAGGATGCTAGTGAAAAGGAAAATATGAAAAATTTGTTAAGAAATAAAAAACAGCTCAAAATGAAAATGGGATGTTTTCCATACTTCTACTTCTTTGTCTTTTGCACATGATGGTGTTTTGTTTTAGTTTCCTTTTTTTATTTGGATGCTTGTAGTAGAAAAGTATTCATTTCTCCATCTTTGTGGGGATATTTCCATTTGTTCTAGCTAATGCGAACAGAGCAGTTTCTTGGAATTGCATGTGAGAAATGAAGGGAAAATACCCAATTTAGGTTAGTGCATTGTGCATTGAAGGCACTCTTATGAATTCAGAACATGGAGAAGGAAGACATAAACAGGTTGTTTATTTCTCAGAGTTGAATTAAAATATATTTACACTACATAATGCAGTTGTCACTATTTGGTCTGTAATTTGACCCTGCTTTTTAGCACTGAAGACAGTTTTCTGTTCTTCTTTCCTTGGGTTTGTTCTTTGGGTGCTGCAGTCAAGGTAAATGATGTTGCCACAAATTCAAGTGCAGCCCTGGCAGAATGGCTGGAGTTGCTGTATGGAGAAGTGTGACAGCCATGACTAATTAGAACAATAATATCTCTGAGGTAATTGGGAAACTGGAGAGGGGTAAAGGAGTGGGACATGGGACTTCTGGTGTCTGGTTAGCCCATGTGTGGGCATCAAATGACCTACTAAAGCCCAAACAGAAAAGTAGTCAATGGCAGCATAAATACCCTGTTTCTACACTCCCTTGCCTTGGCTATTCAGCTCCACAGTGCAATTTTAGAGCTTGAAAAGAAATGGCAAGAAAAGTGGGAAGAAGTGTGTAAAAGCATTCCCTTCTTCATGTAAAGGGACATGAAGATGGTGAAAAAAACCCCTTGACCAAGAAAGGAATGGGGTATGAAAATAACAGAGAGCTCTAGAACCAAGAGCTGCAGCTGATGAAAGCAATGGCTTCAGAAAGAGGTGCAGCGAGGGATACCTGTATCCATCTGTCAGTGAAGGAAAGGAGAAGGATAATGATCTACATTTGGATATATAAATAGTAAATATGAATCCTAAATTGTTCTAGTTATGCACATATAAATTGTATCAGTCTGAAGATGCTGTAAGCTTTCATTCAATAAGGCTTCAGAGTACTTTGGTATATAAATTTTTTTTTTGTATAGTTTTTGCTGAATTGCATGGTGGCTGTGTATGTATGTTGGTGATGCTGTTGGGAAGTCCATTAGGACAGAATTCCTCAGTGATTCTCAGATGGTCTCAATAAGGATGTTGCCTTTCAAAGTGTGTGGTAGAAGGGCTACAGCAGGTCAGCTGCAGTTCTGAAATTCTGAGTATCACACAGGCTTGTCTGCCCTGCATTGGCCCTTGGGAAGAAAATTGCTGTACAAATTTGTTTTAAAAAATACAACATGCAAACATCAGGATGGCTACAGGCAACTGCTCCCTTGTACAGGCAGCAAGTGTTCTATAACAAAATTCATTCAACCAGAAGCTTATCTTCTTTCATAAAGTGAATTTTTTTTTTCTTGGTGATGATTTCTACAAAACCTAAAATACCTGTGATTTTCTAGCTAATTCCTAAAATCTATTATTTTACACTGGCTGTGGAGATTGAAGGACAAGTGTCAGAAGTGTACTTCCACTGGGGTAGCAGTACCAGAGTGTGAGATAAATCAGGGGTAAGCCTTAATCTCTTGTTGTAAAAGCAACAGAGGTGTGTGGTGTGTGATGAGTGTCTTAAGCTGTGCTGTGATCCAGCAGAACAGCAGAAGCCCCTGAACTTCTCTGTCAGAAGGAAATGACTCTGTTAGGATTAGATGAAAGAAATGGTAGACAGAAGGTTTGAAAGTGAGAAGGGTACTGGGAATTAAGAACCTGGTCAACTCTGTGGCGTAGTGTTCTTCCTGACCCAGGGATAATATTAGTCACTGAATTTATATTAACCAAATAAAAGATATTAACTGAATTTTTCACTTTATTGCATGCTGATACCAAAGACTAGATGTTTTGGCAATAGGAATTTCTTTGATAGCTATTTGAAATTTCACAATGTATATAAATAATCAAGTACAGTTTTGTATATTTATTTGATATTTTTATAAAGGTCTTTGCATACTTAAGAGCTGTGTAAGCCTCAAAATTTAATCCACATTTAATGCTCTTTTTGTTCCTCATTGGTGCAGAAAAGAGAAGTCTGGAGCAATGATGTCTGAGGGTTTCTTGGTTTGCTAGATCTTTCCTAGAGTTCATCATTGATTCCATATGTGTATCAACTGTCCAGCCTTCACAGTGAATGGTACCTTTTATCTTTAGGAAATCTTTAAGCAATTTAACTTTGCTCAGCTTATTGTTCAGGGATAAGGAAGTAATGTAAGGAAAGTGATTTAAAATATTGTTTTGTGTAAAAGGAATTGAATGACTTATTCATCCATTATGTAAATGTAGCTGTATGTATTACTGTTAATTCAATATCATTGACTTTGATTGACATAAGTGGTTATTATCATCATAGCTTAGTCTTGAGATAAATGGTTTTATCAAGAAACAAAATACTGATTTTCTTAAAAAGAAACAAAGGGGGTAATATTCATTTTTGTGATTTCTAGTGTGCTTAGAGCACATAAGTAACAGGTTCAGCAGAGGGGTAGTCACAAACATCACAGGTACTTCATATCATTTTCTTGCAACCTTAGCACTTCACCATGAACATTATAAATGACTGATTCTGCTTTAGGTTCTGACTTACTTTAGAATGATGTATGAAATAATATGTGTTTTGCATGTCCTGTTTGTAATGATAAAGGTCATATAGTATCATTTACATAATCTCCAGCCAGAAATGAACTCCAGCAATATCTCCTGTATAACATATACATTATCTGAGGTTTAAAACTCTCATTATTCATGAAAGTTAATTTTACAGTGGGTGTGAATGATCTATCTTACGGCTGCTTTTTTGATCATTCTATAAAATAATATGGAGCAAAGCCTGCACAAATAGCAGGAAAACCAGTAAAGAGTGATGCATTTGCTTGACTCTGTGTATACCCGATTGGATCTTGATTGATGGCAATCATTTGTCTTTGTCAAAAAAAGGAGAAAAAATCAGACATTGAAATAAGAGTGCTATCAAACTTTCTACAATGGCAGAAAGATTCTATTAATGTAGCCTGAGAGTATTAACTGTCTCTGCTAGAAAATGATAAAGAATGTTAATTTTTTTCTTGAGCATGTTTAAGTATAAACTGCATTATTTTGTCAATGTGGGAGGACTGAAAGGGGCATACTACAGATTTATGGCATGCTGGAATTGGAATTTTAAAAAAAGAGTAAATTACAAAAAAAAAGGAAAAAACAAAAAGCCAAATACAAGAGTCTAATCCTTCTGATTATGATTTTGCAACAAAACAATAAAAGTTTAAGTAGCACAGTGTCGTAAAATCCTTAATGCTGCATTCCTATTGATATTGAAGCTTTGAAGACTAACTTCAAAGGAGGGTGAGCAAGAGCAAAAAATGATATAAAATAAACAAAGAAAAATTGACAAGCTTGGTTTTAGAAGTCCCTTTGTATGTCAGATCTAGGAATATTGACCCATTACTTGAAGGGGCTTTAAGGCAACTTCCTTATTAATGATACTTAGAAACACAAAGCATATGGCTGTGGGTAATAGGGTATTAAAGGGAGGGAAGCACTACTACACTGTACAGTAATGCTTGCAAAGCAAGAATGCATTTTATTGTTAAATGAATTAATATATAATTTTTAATCAATATATATAAACAAACAAAAAAATTGAAAACGCTGAAACCCCAAGAGTTATTCACTGGATTTATTTTATACCATTAGTATTTGTGGGGTTTGTTATACATCTGTAATGTCCTCGGGTTCTAAATAGCTGTGTTAAAATTTGATTACTGAAACAATATTTTCAAAATTATAAGCACACCAAATAATCTGCATGAGCACCCTGCCTACCCTAGGAAGGCAAATATTTTTGTTCTTAAACTTCTAAAGAGTAAGAAAACTGCAGGATTCAACCTGAATGTTTACTAGTCCTTGATGCACCCTTTAAAATAAATATTTGAGGGATTGTCATTTTAAGGACAGATGAAAGAAAGGCCATATCAAAACTGTGAACCAGGGCCTGCAGTTATATCCAATACCCACACTAATGTGCTTTGTGGCCCTCGTCACTCATTTTAAATGGTTTTCATGTTAGGTTGGTTTGGGGCTTTTCATATTTCTGCATTGTGTTTCTAAAACACAGTCTAGCTTTGCCATACTGTAGTGTGTGTCAGATTATGCCAGCAGGCTCCTGATTCAAACATTAAAATGCAGCATAAACATTGTTACCTGTCCTTGCTTAAAGAACCTCGTAGTGACATCATTAAAAAGCATTTTGTATTAATTCATTTGTTAACTTCCATGAAGCCTTTGCTACTGCTGCTGAAGATGCTAAAATGTGATTTTAGCTGAGTGATGGTATATTTATTTTAAATATTTTTTTAGTGGTAAAGTAGATGAGACATGACTTGTATGATTGAGACTGTTGCTGTTTGAAGAAGCAGCTGCAAGATTACTTCATGGCAGGGAAATTTTGGAAGTGGAAATGCTGTGTTCAGTATTCACATACACACAGTATTCACCCCTTCTCTTCTGAAAAAAGAACAAAGAGCATCAGACTAATATTGTGGGACAGGATTAAGATTATGAGGTCCAGTTTTCAGGGAGCCACAGAAACAGGATCCCTTATATCACATTGTCTTAATACGGACATTATAGAATAAATATTCCTCCCCCCTCCAGCTTTCTTTCTGTTTTTGTCTGACTACATTTTCTGTCCTCATTAATTCTTCATCAGATATCTTTTCTGACCTTCTGTTACTTTTCCCAGGTTTTTCTCCAGCCAGACCTGGGTTTTGCCCCCCTTTCTCTATTCTGACTCTTGTCCTGCTGATTCCCAATGCTGTCCTCTTTTCTCTGCTTGATCCCCAGCAGATGCATAATCCCTCCCCTCTCACATGTTTGTCTCCCATGACTTTCACATCAAGATGCTTTCTTTGGTGCTTCATAGGCTTTTTGCCTCTCCTGTATCTGGTGAAATAGTTTTCTTCTTTGTGCTGCTTATGTTGTTGGGGAGATAGCACTGATGAAAGATAACTGCAACTTTCTTTGTCTTGATCTTTCTGGAGTAGCCGCTTCAGAGACTTTTTTTCAGAGAGAGGAAGAGAGAATATTTCAGAGAGATATTTTTTTTCCCTTATTATTGTTATTACTATTTATTTGTAGTAGATAAAATTCTGGACAAGAGGAGTTGTTCTTTGTTGGGCTTTGGGATTAGTGCCTGTTTGTTGTGGACATAGCCCAAGGCTGTTCTGGGTGGGTTTGATGCACCTGAGGTCACAGTCTGCCTGTGATGGGGGCAGCCTGAGGTACAACCCAGGCAAGGATGGGCAGCACCTTCAAAGGTGTTTTGCATCAGCAAACACCTACTGATTGTATACAGACTGTGGGCTTCCAAAGCCTTTAGCCGGGCCATAGAAACAACCAAAGAAATACTTTGGACAACAGCTTCTGTGTGAAAAAGGAACTCAGCTGAAGTTCTCTTAACATATCTGACTTCGACCTGATGAATTTTATTACTAATTATTAAAATACAGCAAAGGGAAATTCTCCTTCAAATCCTCTGCATTGTGCTGTATAATCTTTGTGATGATTGCAAGTCTGTCTCTTTTCCCCTCACTCCCCCTTCCCTCATGGGAAGTTTTTGGGGAAAATACCATCTTGCAGCGATTAGTATCAAAGATTGGTTACTTCTATCAGATGGTTTGGTAAGTAATCTGTAGCTATTGCTGTGATTTGCTGCTTGCCCATAGAGCTTCACACATGTATTTCATTTCCAAAGTTAAGCAAAGTTATTCCCTGTAAAGAGGGTGAAAGTCTAGATGAAAGCCATCCCTTTTGTGAAAACCATATTCACTATCCCTCTTAGTGACTGGTACAACAAAGTAAATGTTAATGGTGCATGATACTGAAAATGAATCCTGTGATCTTGAGAAGTTGTAGCAGAAGATCAGGTTTTATTTGAATCTTTTTGCCATTGTTTGCATTACTGTATCTTCATTTTTTAGTTGCAAACTCCAGTACAAGTAGCTGTGTGTATATTTTGTACTTGAGACACTCCAAAATAAAATTCCTAAGTCATTTAAAAAAGCCTGAACTGGTTTGTGTGTAAATTAATGTTTTTCATTCTTTCTAGAGCTCTGTTCATGAAAACGTTAGTGTTTTTACAGCAATGAAAATATTTCATTTTGTCTTATCCTTGAAATCTCTTAGAAGCTATATAGGCTTTTTATTCTGAAAAGAAAAGTGAAAACATTCAATTTTCATGATGAAATTAAACAGTCTTTCCTTGATTTTGAGTGTCAGTCTGAACTGACTCTTCTGTCAGGACAGAAGCTAATTGCAAAAACCCCATGCTTTTCAAGTCTGTTACCATGCCTTCTCTTTCTGGGTGTTTTCTGTGATGGGTTTAATGTACGTGGTAAACAAGGTTTCTTGAACAAGTTGTGTTACAAACTGTATCAAAATGTTTTTTTTTCATTTTTTCATCATTGACTATTAAGAAAATAAGTTAGCTTAGTTTAGCAGGGACAATACATGGTTATTTCTAAAGCTGAATAATGGAGAAAGGTATGATTAGGGATAATTACAAATACAGTTTATATATGCAGGAGGGAGATTATGTTCAAGGAAGAAAATGTGCATTATGGTGCAGTACACTTAAATTATGCTTATAAGTATCTGCACCATAATTTAAGAGTAGTGTGGTCTTAAATAATCTTCTCTGAAGAATTTACATAAAACAAGAATTAACATCTCCAGCAAAAAATATTGTGAATTGTATGGCTATTGCAGAGAACTGTTCTGTTCTCACATTTGCATTCCAGATTTTAAATAGGAAGTTTATTGTTTTGTTAGGAGTTTCTTTATTACCTAAAGGATTTCTCTTTTCCTTGTCCCAGCTATAGGTTTTTGTGAACATTAGCAGTATCACATACTACACAGATACTTGGTTTATGAGGACACAGGTGGAATTCTGTAGTCCAAAAATGAAGATTTCTGGAGAACTCTTTACCTTGGTACTGAAGGGACTCATTAGAACATTCCCAGAAATGTGCACAGTTCCACCTTGTTGTTTTCACTGCAGTAATTCTTCCCAAGCTTGAGGATTGAGAGCACTGATGCTTGAATTTATTTGCAGTTCCTGTGGATGAGTACTTGGAAGAGAAATGCATTAGGAGGAAGGAGTATAAATAGACAAACCACATTAGACTCAGGAAATCCCCTGAGCTGAAAATAGTTGGAAACTGGCTGAGTGCTTAGGGAGAAGTCGTACATGATTGGATCGATCTTGCTCTTCCTTAAGCCACCACTGACATTTTGGGATACAGAATTTCAGGGTAGACCTTTGGTGAGAAAAGGTACAGGCATTCCTGTGCTCTTTCCATCCTCTGAGAGCCTTCATGGCCTCTTCTGCAGGGACAAGGAGCCCTTTGAGTGGTTGATGGCACCGCTGCATTGATGAGGTCTGCTTGCAGCCCGTGTGAGTTACTCCAGAGCCCCTGGTTCTCCCCTTTGATGGGGAGCTTCTTGATGGTGCTGAGTTGTTTCCCATTGGGAGTGACAGTGTTGTTTCCATTTCATTCCCCTCTGTGATGGGATTCCTGTGTTGAGAAGAACAGCTTAATATTGAGAAAGTTGTTTCAATGGTAGGAAAGAAACTACAGAGGTATGTTGGTTTTCCTATTGTTTTGGTGGTTTGTGTGTGTGGTTGTTTGGTTGGAGTTTTTTGGTGAACTTCTTAAAAACAAATAAAGGAGTAGCTAGATGAAGAGAGAGAAGCTGGATGCCTTTTCAAGAGAGGTAATAATTGCCCTGAGGAAGAAACTTCATTCTTTTAAACACGTCTCTATGGATGCCAGTGCAGAGGGGAATGAAGTTGTGAGTGTTATGCTTGTGCTTAAATCACCAAAATTAAAGAGGAAACACTTCCTGATTTGTTGCTTCTTAAACTTTCATTTTCCAGTCCTTTTATCAATACTGTTTTATAGTGTTGGATTTAACATTTAGTATTAGTCTTGAGGAGGAAGAATGTGGAGGAAAGAATATTATGGTCTCTCTTGTATTGATCGGTTGGAGTGTTTGTTACCAAGTTTTCTGTTGCTGTACATCTCTCTTGGTGTACCTGTGGTAAAGAAGTTGCATCTTCTCAGTTAGCAGCTTCTGATGTGTCAGTGTACAAGGTTTTATCGTGGGCTAAGCCCTTGGATTACTCTATCAAAGAAACCTTGGTGGTTTAGCACTTTTAACATTGCTCATGCTTTTCTACAAGTAGTCCTTTGGTAGGTTCTGTAACATCGATAAGAATGGCTTCCCCACTTCTGTTTTGTAAATGTTGTGAGGGCTTCACAACCTTGCTGACCCTTGGGGCATGAGTGGATCTCAAGAGGCAGTTCAGTGGCTTAAATGGTTTTCATAGGACCATGTCAAGTAACAGTTTTGAACTTGCCCCTCTCTACAGCACCTATGAATTGCTAAACTTTTGTCTCCTGCTTTGCTGATCACATATAACAGAAGAGAAGGTGTGTTTGCAGGCTACCATTTCCTTTATTTAAAGTAAATACACAATTGTCTGTGTGTTCCAGAAAATGGTGCTTCATCATAATTCAGTACTCTGTTTGGGTTTTTTTACAGATAGTTTGCAAGACTTTCAAGGGAGAAATTTTTTTAGTAATTAAGCCTTTTTGAAGGGAGTTGAGTCCTGTTGCTGTTTCCTAAGGGCCCTGGGCTAGTATGGAAACAGGAATCTTGCTCCACATGCTTTTCAGTGGTCTTGCTGCCTTGTGCTTAATGTTTCCTGTCTCAGAGTGCAGTACTATGTTTGCAGTTACTTCAACTTTCTCTTACATGTGTTCCTGCAATCATCACACAATGAAGTAATTTCCCAGATTTTACTATCCTCAGATTTTAAGTCCTGAATTGAATCTTGGACAGAAGTGTTAACATTTAAATCAAATCATACTTGATTTTATTTGATTTTGATTGGGATCTCTTTGTTTTAAAGCTTTGATTTTAATTATATCAGAGAGTAGAAGAAATGCATATGATACAGAAGTTGGGTGTCTCTAAGGCTTCATTATCCTAACTTGCAATCTGAATTGAGAATTCCTGTCCCAAGATGCTGTTTAACAGTAGCCAAATGTTCTGTGAACCTTAGAGATTCACCTGCTCCCTCTTCCATAGTTTCAAGCAGAGGTTCAAGGATGTTCAAATTCATTCATGATTAAGCAAGAGGTTGAAGGGGGAATTCCTTGTGTCCCCAGATACACTCAAATTCTCGTATGCATACAATAAAAAGATAAAATTAATGTATTTTTGATGTTTATGCATTTAGACACCTCAGGGAGGTTTGTCTTCTCTTTATTATTCTATGTTAAAAAAAAAAGTTGTACCTAAATCTTTCAGTCATCTTTGTTGTTCCTCTCTATGGTGGTTCTTGAATTGCTGAATTAATTTGGTTAATAGATAGTAATTTTAACTTCAAAAAATGCAAACAAAACCAAATGAAACAACCAAAAGAAAAAAAAAAAAAAAAAAGGAAGAAAAACCAACAAAAAAAC
Source organism: Melospiza georgiana (assembly GCF_028018845.1). Classification (NCBI taxonomy): domain Eukaryota; kingdom Metazoa; phylum Chordata; class Aves; order Passeriformes; family Passerellidae; genus Melospiza; species Melospiza georgiana. The sequence continues at coordinate 30,553,611 of NC_080434.1, read as the reverse complement.
CCCCTCAAAAAATCAAATAAAACCACCCAGCAGTTACTTGAGACCTTTCTGGCAGAGGACTCACAAAAATATAAACAAAAGAGAAAAAAAAATTAACTTTCTGTAGAAGAACATAGAGAAAAAAAGTATTTATTGAATCAGAGGGGTGCACTATTACATTTTTATAGAAGCAAGAAAAGTATCCAGCTGTTAAGAGAGCTATAAAAAAAAGATACAGGTTAGCCGCAGCTCTTAAAGTGTAGATATATGGGAGTGTGATTTTATCCTGTTTCTTCTAGACGAGATGAAATGTTTGCAGCAGGTCAAATTTAAGAGTTTTGGGAAAAACTTTTCTGTAATTCCTATGTGTAACACTTTTGGGGTCAGAGCAATGTACAAACAAAATTACAGAACTGACCAGATTTCCTTGTTTTGATCAAAAGTTGATCTATATTATATCCACAAATGCTGAAAGGTGATTATGTCAAATCCCACCTACTGGAAAGAATTAATCTTAATAATAATATTTCAATTTTTCAATTAAATATTCCTCACAGAAAACCTGGTGTTGCTGTAATTAGTGGGAAAATAAATAGGAACTTCCAATGCATGTGCTTAAAATGAAAGCATCAGAACCAACAGGAATTGCTAAGGAGATTAAGATTGAGCTGGCTCCTTTGTAATATTGTATCCTTCAACATATTCTTATGATCCATTGCTCATTTTGGCAAGGAAGGGATGACAAGTACTGCAGACTAAAATTCAGCATTATCAGGTAAAAAGCAAAAAGCCTCCAGCAAGATGTAGTGTACCTATTTTTTGTATATTGTGGGAATTATTGTTATTTTCAATATGCATAGCAGTTTATGGGGTCTGTATGAGCTGTAGTTACTTTGCAAAACAAATGTTGTTGACTGCAGTTAGGAGTAGGATGTGTGAGATTTGCCAAGATTTATGAGCAACTAAGCCAAAGCCTCCCGCTGCAAATTTGCTATACATTCATTCTTCCTTGTCTAAATCGTGTCTGAATTAATTTTGCTGCAAGCCAAAAGAAAGTTTTCATGTTACCTTCTGGTAGAAAAGTGGAGTAGTTTTCATTTCAGTTAATTTATAATTAATCTTGACAGAAATGCAACATGGATTGAACTGTGTCTCATGGTGTTGTCTTTGGAAGTGCAGCTTTATTTTAGACTGATCATTATAAGATCAGCTAAGATAAGATAGTGATTGCAGAATACATGATTAGAACTGTACCTTTACTTAAGTGAGCCCTCTTTGAAGTATCAGTGTGCACTGGAATGCCAGCACTTCAAAGAATGCTCCAAAAAGTCGGGGCTGTGGTTAGCTACCAAGGGGTTAATAAAGATCAAAGAAGAGCCTACATAAACTCATACATAAACAGAACTGTTTTTAAACTGGAGGTTAATAGCACCATGATCTAGGACAGCAACACCTTAAAGGTGGGCTTGTCTTCCCTGACACGGTGCTTTATAATGCATAAAGGGAGACTGAAACATTTATAGTTGACATTTTTTCTGGATTGCTTTTTAAGTGAGGAATTCAAAGCTTGTCAGTGCAGAAAAGAGTCTCTGTGATACCTGAAATCGGCATTGTTCTTCTGGTTTTGTTTGCTTGCTAGTTAGGTGGGATTGGGTTTTTGGTATGATTCCATGAAAATGCAGAAATCAGGAGTCCTAAGCAAGGAGTTGTAGCTGAGCCACCTAATGACTGAGATAAAGAGAGAATTTCCTGTTTACTGTATAGAAGCATGCTAACAGCATTTCTACTAGTTTTTAAAATGCAAAATTTAGGAATTGCAGATCTGTGCTGTTTGTACTGTTGTGTTTATATGGGGAAATGCAAACATATGTTTATATATCTTAACATATGAAATGTATGTTAAGACAAGTTTCCCTTGCTGATGTTCCCTTCTCCTCTACACTGGAAGCACCTGAGGTTTAAATTGTACAAAGGTGCCCTACAACTGTGCAGAGTCCTTGGAGTTCTGTGCTGAGTCCGTGCATGTTGGGCCTGAAGTTCATAGCCTGCTTTTCACACCTCTCGTCAAGAAATGCTTTTCACATCTCTTTCTTCTGAAAGATTCAAAAAAGAATGACTCTACTCTCTCTTCAGCAAACTGAGGAAATGCCCCCTCCACATGCCCCTTTTGAAAAAATTGAAGCACAAATAGAGGCAAAGGTTATTTTAGGAAAAAAAAAATCCTTTAAAGACAAAGCCAAATGTTTTCTTGGAGGAGGGTTAGAAGTAAATAGACTATACTGATTTAATGGATTACATTAGTGTTTCTCATAATTGATATTATGCCAAAGAAGTTGTACTCGGTGGCCTTGGGCCTTTGTTATGACCAGTTCCTGTTACTGTAGCAGTAACTGTGGCAGAGATTAAAGAGCCTGCCTGCATATGAGGTTTTTTTCTTAAGGATTCCCAGTTTTTTCCATTTGTGGAAATCTGTATCTTGAAACTATGGAATCTGAATGTCTATGTTTGGGGCAAATGAAGATAACATGAAAAGGCAGAGACTCTGTTACTATTAGAGTATAATTACATTATATGTCTTTTGGTATTCTTCTTCATCATTTCCTTCCATTCTCTCACCTGCACATCTCTTTCCCTTAATTTTAGTCACATAGTTGCTGGTGAGGCTGCAGGGTGAGCAGGTCACTGATATAAAACAGAATAAAAACAGTGAAGTCTAATAATCCCAGCTGGTTACTGTGATTTTGTTTAGAAAAGCCACACAAATGCTTGTGTGAAGGCAGCTGAGAGAGGGAGAGAGAGCTGAACTGCAACAGGTTGTGCCATTGTAGAAAGCATAGGTAATGCAGGCAGCACTTCCAAAGATCTCAATGCACTTACCAGGATTTAATTAATCTTTAATGTCCTGAAGTAGATACATTATCAGTGAAGTGCTATGAAATACTCACAGAATGTAGCTGGGTGAGTAATATTTGAGCTGCAACTTTGACTTAATACAATCAAACCTTTTTCTGTTTCCTTTGGTAGTATGGGCAAGGTGGGAATCAGATCAGGAACCTGATTTATGGAAAAAGTAATTTTCCCTACTGCATCAGTACTCTGATTTCCTGTGTGGCAAACAGTTGTGCATGGGATCTCTGCATGGAATGTTAAATTTGGTAGTGCTGCTGAGAACTTACCTGTTAATCAGCATTTGCTTTGCCATCATCAAGATCAATATTTTATATTCCAAAGGGTGATATATATTTTTTGATTATGTTACAGGTCAGTAATATATCTAAATGTGTACAAAACATTTTTTTAGATAAATATTTATTGACATATAGCTATTAGTATGCTCATTGTACAGTCTGGTGTAACTTAGTTTTTAGATCAAAAATAAAAAATTTTTCACAGTTTGTGAAAGCTCTTTAGAAGAGTATTGAATTGCTTCAGAAAATGTTTCACTTGTTTTCTGAAATTAGCTTTTATTGAGTCAGTTAGTGGAATATGGCTTGCATTTTACTATTACATACAAAATATGAGAGATTTTAGTTAATATTCTGGACATCCAGCTGAATGCCATGGAAATGCAGTGGATTTCAGTTTGCAAGATGAGGCAGCCTCTTACATTACAAGATGCCCTGCAGTCTGCTGGAGGAACTCCACCAAAGGTTTTGTAGTATTTTCCAGAACTTCAGCACTTTTATCTTCAGATTGACACTCAAATCAATGCTGAGAGATGAACAGATTGAGGGCAGTCCTGCCCAGAAGGACTTGGAGGTGCTGGTGGTAAGAGGCTGAACGTGACCCGTCAATGTGCCCTCACAGCCCGGAGAGCCAAACGTGTCCCGGGCTGCATCCAAAGCACCGTGGGCAGCAGGGGAGGGAGGAAATTCTGCCCCTCTGCTCTGGTGACAGCCCACCTGCAGTGCTGCATCCAGCTCTGGGGTCCTCAACGTGGACCTGGTTGGAGTGACTTCAGAGTGCCAAGAAGATGGTCAGAGGGCTGGAGCACCTCTCCTATGCGGAAAGGCTGAGAGAGTTGGGGCTGTTCAGCCTGGAGAAGAGAAGGCTCCAGGGAGACCTCACAGCACATTCCTGTACCTAAAGAGACTGCAAGAAAGATGAAGGGGGGCTTTCTACAAAAACATGGAGTGACAGGACAAGGGTAGATGGCTTCACATTTAGAGGGCAATTATAGGTTAGATATTGACAGGAAATTCTTCACTGTGAGGGTGGTGAGGCACTGGTACAGGCTGCCCAAAGAAGTTGTGGATGCCCTTTCCCAAAAAGTGGTTGAAGCCAGGTTGGATGAGGCCTGAGCAACCTGATCTAGTGGAAGGTGTCCCTCCTCACAGCAGGGAGTTTGGAACTGGATGATCCTTAAGGTCCCTTCCAAACAGTTCTGTGATTCTGCGATTCAAATGCAAATGATTATTGTTGGGGTTACTGTGGGTTTGATTTCGTTTTTTGGCTTTTTTGAGAAAAATGTTTGTGTCTATTGCAGAAGATACCTGGTTTAAGTTCTTGAAACATTATACATGGAAGCAAAAGATACCTAGTTGTAGACCAAGAAGTGTTCCTGAACAGTGTTAAAATAATCTGGCTTATTTTTCCTTTAAAGTTGGGCACCACTATCTGTGGTCTTTGATTGCTTTTTGTGTAATTTAGGAGGAGCACCTGATATTCTGCATTTGATAAGCCATTGCAACCAAAGTGTGTAATAAATTATAACCAGAAGATGGAGTAGACATGTAGTTGGTGATGGAGAAATTGTGGAGCTGCCTTCTTTTAGATTTCCTTTCAGATCTGTACTGTTGCTCCTGATGCATGAGTGGTGTTGCCACTCTGTTTTTGGCTGTCTATGAAACTAATTTAGCCTAAGTCTCTCTGTTTGAGCATCTACACCTCAGGAATTGTCATCACTGATTGATTGCCTTGCTGATGGTCTTAGTGAAGAGACAAAGGATTGATTAGGTTTGGAGATTGACTCATCTGCCTAACTCTACAGTTAGAGCTCTGACAAGGAGTGTGTAATCTCAAAATTTATCTTGGTATCTTCACACAAGCTTCTCTGTTTTTAAGTTTGTCGTGATTGCCTTTTGTGGAAGTGGATTTTCTTGCCTTTAAGTTTAAAAACCTTCTAGATGGAAGAGGTCTTTTAGAGCTCTAGCTATCCTGTCTCTGAAGATTTCTGTAACACTGTGCTCTCTCTTTCTCTCTCTTTCTCTTTCTGTCTTTCTCTCTTTCTCTCTCTTTTCTGTTCTGTATTTGTTTATTTGCTACTTCACTCATCTAAGGATCTGAATGGAGGCTTCTGTGGTGTGCTGAAATCCATTCTCACTTAACTGATGTACAGCCCTAAGACTTTTGTAGGTTTCCATTTTATTTCATCTTCCCTACCTCATGCAGTTCCTTTACAACCCACACTGGTGTGTTGGCTGTTGCTTTTCTAGGATGGCAGAGTATCTCGAAATACACAGTGGGGTAAGACATTACAAGAAGTAATTCTTCAGCAATTGCATTATCTTCTCATTGTTGTCTGGTGTGGCTTATATTCAGTTTAAATCTATAAGGGTATGAGGACTAATAGGTAGTTTCCATGCCTAAAATACCTTTGCTATGACACCATAATAAAACTAGTACAGCAGTTGGTATGTTTTGTCTCCAATTGTCCTAATCTTTGAGACCGGTAGGAAATACAGATTTCTTGCTCTGATAGTGGAGATAAATGAGCATTTAGACTTCTCCTCATTGCCCACAGTGAAATGTCTTATTTTTTTCATGGCACAAAATCCTGAGGGAACAGGTTATATTGGTCATTTTTAATTTGATCTCATCTCTGTACAATTTTAACAATGAAGTTAGGTGCATGGGAATGAGAGGAAGAATTCTCTCAATTCTGAGTACATAGCCTGGTAATTTGGGAAACTGTTGGAAAAATAAAGAAGTATAATGGTTATGCTATTTGAATAAAACACTTAATATAAAAGCTTTGTTTTGATTCAGTCAATATTGTTACTAAGGAACCACTAATTACTGTGTATCATGTTGGAGGGGGCCCTGACAAATCCATGCAAATCATATGATTTATAATTCATAAATCCCTGATCCCCTGAGCGATGTTGCTCTTGCATTTAGACTAATTGAGTAGTTACGTTCATCGATCCAGTCCATATAGCACCTCTAGTCCATATGGCAGCCTTTCCTGCAGGGCCAGGAGCTCCTGTTGTCAAATGTCCCCTGTAGTTTCCCTAAAATCTGCCTCCTTGGCCCTTTGCTTCACAGTCCTTCAGTCTGCCAGTCAGTTCTGCCCAAATCAGAGCAATATTTCTGTCTCCACCTGGTTGCAGAGGTACAAAGCAAGGTACAGCATTGCCTTTTGGGGATGGGACTGCAGTGGTTAATTGCTCTTACTAGTAAGGCAGTGTGCTGGAGTAGCTGTGTGGTGTACTGGTTTATATTGGTTCTAGTATCAACTGCATTTTCTTGGTTCAAAAATTGCATTTTTTCCAGTAGCTGCTCTCAAAATTGTCTCACTTGTAACAATTAGTCAACACAGGTGTTCATTTTTGGCTTTGTAGGTTTTTGTTGGATGGTTTTCTATGTGTGAAGAGTAGATAATTTTTATCGCCCTCATAATGCAGTGGTTGCCAGTACTTACAAATACTGAAATACACAGTCTAATAGTGATTATGCAGTTTTGTGTGAATAATCAGTGCACAACTGAAGGAGATAGAATCCTATGCAAATTTTGCATGCAGAACTGAAAATAAAAGCAAGGGACTAAAGATATATTATGTTTCAGGATAATATTTCATGCCTGATCATTGTTACCTATTTTCCTAATAATTTTAGCATAGTTTTGTAATGTGCTATAATTGTAATTGTTATCCAGAAGAATGGCATCACTTAATTCTATCAAAACTGTGGCGAGGTAGATGAATGACAAATTAATAATTTACCATCTTTGCATAATACTGTAGCCCAGAACACCAGAAGGATTGATGGCAGAAGAGGTTAACAAATTTTAGCGGCTTCCATTAGCTTTTCATTGTCATATGTTTGTGGTGCCGAGTGAAATAAGCTTTGTAGGAGATCCCAGTGCAGGGAACTAATTACTCGTGCCGATTGCCACCCTGATGAATAGACCCTCATTGTATCATTCCCCTGAAGACGAGGAGCAGGCTGTGATTCACGACTGCATCCTGGCTGATATTTGATAATAATTTTAACAGATAAATGTAGGAAGGCAGAATGATGAAGTGCCTATCCATGCTCTACGACTATCAAAGGCATGCACATAGCCAGCTGTGTTCTGCTTTTTTTCTGTAATCACTAATGGAGAATTTTAAGTTATTAATCGACCTTTGAATAAACCCATATCTTCCTGTATATTGTAGTTTTTCTTTGGTTAATTATTCCAAAATCATTGGGTCTTACAATCAGAGCAGCCCAATTTTAGCGTGACTGTAATACAGACAAGTGTGAGAATAAGATACTGGGGAATTTTATTCCAATACTTCAGTTTTTTTCCTGAAATTAAGCAATTAGGAAGATGAAGACTAGCACTGCCTTTTCTTTGGTGTTCAAAATAGACGTAGAATTTTAATGAAGGCTGCAAAGACAACCTCCGTTTTGATAAAATTATTTTCACTCAGAATTTTTAATATCTACAAATCATGTTTGAGAGTAGTGTTACACAAATCATTCTGACTTTTGTTACTACATTTGTTTGAAACCTTGATTTACCTTAAATAAAACTAATTTCTGCCTTTAAACCTCGGAACTATGAATGTAGATACAAGTGTTTTTAACATTGTGATCTGTAAATTAGTTGTGCCTCTTCATTTGTCAGTGTTGACAGGTATACTTTCTATTAGCGCCTGGATCAGAAATGGAATATATATATCTGCATTTTCATCTATTGTTTTAAAACTGGCTCTGTAAACAAAGTCCATGTTTTTAGTCTGAACGTACACGTTTTCAGGGTATCATGGCTAATCTATGTCTCAGGTACCTTCTGTTTGCTTGTTTGCCATACCTGAAATTGGCATTTTCTGTACATTCTCTGGGCTAAAATACTGTTTTACAGTGGCATTAATTCATGATCATCTAAACAGATAGTAACTGGCACTTATATATGACCGTATTAAAAAGATCTATGTATATTTGGAGCATAAAATGGAAAATAATGAATTTGATATAACCTTTCCTATATGTAATTTTTTTAAAGTATGCTTTCTGTGTAGCAACTATTACACATCATAACATGTAGTTTTTAATTAAATGTAAAAACACAACTACATAAACCAGAAATGCAATCTGATTTGCTCGAAAATAGATTGCTGTTTCACTCTCCTGGAATGGTTTATTTAAAAACAGTAAATGGAAAAGAAATGCATTTTCTCGTGTTGTTCTAAGCCTCAGGGGCTAAATGTAATGAATATTTTAAGAGATTATTTTAATTAAATTCCTGCACATCTAAACAGAGTAATATTTTATTATCACATACATAACCATGTAACTGAGGTATTCATTAAAGTTAACACTTTCTGGACCAAGAATTCATGGCATGATTTACTGACCTTGTGCAAAAAGGCACAAATTAGGAAGAAAAATGAAGGGGGACAGACTTTGATTAATATAGGTAATGCTATACCATATTTATAATAGCCTTTTCCCTATTCTGGTTTATAAATGCAGTCACTGAGAAAGGTGCCCTGCTGAGGCTGAAATGAGGCTGAAATCGGAGCACATGCCACTAGAGTGTGGGGAAACTGATCACACTGTCAGCAATTCATTTCAAAATGATGTATTTAGTGCTCATTTCACCTTCCAAGAAAAAAGGGAAAGGAGTTCCTTAGACTGGAAGGTGATATTGTTATTTTCAAGGACATACCTAAGTAAAAGATTGCAGAAAGGGGGGGAGGTTAGGGAAAAAAAGGCGAAAGCAGCGCAAACAAGGAGAGCTTTATGCAGAAATTCAGCGCTACCATGCTGGTTGATAATTGCTAACATATGTGGCTCCTCTGTTTCATTGTAGTCGTCCTCGTGAGTTCTGGCGCCTCGACTACTGGGAAGATGACTTGCGGCGCCGGCGACGATTTGTGCGCAACCCCCTCGGATCGACACATCCTGAAGCGACGCTCAGGGCAGCCGGAGAGCATGGTCAGTGCAAAATCTGCCTCCTGCCACCAGCAGCAGGTTACAGTGCGTGGTGGGAGAGGCTGGACCTTCCTCCTTGTAGGATGCTAGCAAATGGTCCCAAAGCAAAGGCTTTTGGCACCGCGGTTCGGGCAATGTGTTTTCCATACAGGAGTAACCTGGCCGTTCCTTCACACCACCTTCACTGGTGTTTGCTGAGCCCCTTCTTCCCATCTCAGCTGGCCTGGGTGGTGCATACCTTGCATACAACAATTACAGTCCTCACTAAGGCAGAAGGAAAGTGGATGCAATTTTGCCATTAATCCCTGGACAGACTTCTGTGTAAATTACCTGCTTAGAGTTTAGTAACTTCAGAAGAATTTTTCCTGTTCAAAATCCACACCAATTATTTCAGTTAGCACATATCTGCGTATTGTTACAGATATGTTAAAAGAGAAATAACACTTCTACAAGCTAAACTGTACCTTTGCTTAAGTCCTCAAGCTTTTCTGCAAGAATTTGATATGGAATAAAGACTAACAAATGCTGACGTGCAAAGTATTGCTCAAGCAGCAAAATGGTAATAATTGTTTCTACCTGGTGATTTTAAAAAAAGGAGATTACTTTTTTTTTACAGTTGTTATTCCTCATTTCATAACCTGGGATCAGTCTGATGTAAGATGCTATGTCCATTCTAGAGGGAATGTATTTACCAAACTAATAGAATAGTCAGTTTGAGAATTCTATAGTAAATCAAAATACAAGCAAGCAAACAAAACCACAATCAAAGCCAGTGAACTTTGGGGTTTTGTACAAAAATTTTATGTCTTTGCTATCTAATGAGGGTACACTGATAAGGTAGAAAAGTCTTGTACTTAAAAATAATTTGCTCATAATTAAAGCTGAGTATCCTTCACCTTGAAGGCACAAGTCATGGAGCAAATAACCTAAATTTAGGGGTTTTTTTCTTTGTTAGCTTATGAATTACTGAATATATAGGTGCATACATATGCCCACAGAAATTGTGTGTGGGATGCAGTTTATGCTAATTTTAGATTGTTAAGAGTGTTGTATGAATGTAGAAGAGCATCACTGTCATAAAGTTGGTTTCCGTCAGGCATCTTAACCTCTTGCACTCAGCCTTAAAGAGCCATTTCTGGGAGAAAATGTCTACAATATGTCAGCTGATATAATGCCAAATGTGACATCAGTCCTCTGAAATAAATGACCACACAGAGAATAGTCAATAAAGTGATCTGAAAGCAATGTTTGTAGAGCCCTACATCTTTGACTATAGATAGAAGAACAAGATGTAGAATTAATTAACTCACTTTTTGCTTTGGGGATTGTTGTTCTTAATAAGATGTGTTGTTCCTATACCATAGACTGTAGGGCATTAGGGTTTTATCTGTTTAAAACTCCACAGATGAACAACAACTTCCCCCCCTTTTAATATTATGTGTACTTTGAGTTAAATAGATCTTGTCAAAATTTGATGAATTCCTGTTTTATTTTCATAGTTAATCTTTATGCTGTTCGTCAAAATTTTTTAAAAAAACGTTATTTTTACTGAAAAATATTTAGAGCAACCATTTAAATTTGTGTAACTAATTCTTCCACAAGTAAAGACACAGTAATGCAATTATTCGTATTTCGTACTAATGTGATATTTTCACTAATCCATGCTGTATTTCAAGGGCTGTGGTATATAATCAGTTGGTAATTGACAGGACAAGAATTTTTGTCAATACAAAGGAAGAATTAATAAAGTAGCCCTATTTCAGAAGTATCTAATAAGCATAGCTGATAACTAACTCTGCTGATTTAAATAGACACAATTGTTTTCTATGTACCTTTCTGTTCAGATTTTGACATCCTTAACAGTCTTCTATTTTGTTTAATTTCCTGATGTTGTTTTATTCTGAGTTTTCATACTGCCTTTGTTATCTGTAGTCCTTCTGTTTTTTTATCTATCCAGTGAATATTTTAGTTTACTTTACCCTATGTCGTCATTTAATGTGATTTCTGAAATTATGGGTAGTTGTTATCTGCCTGAGTGTGTGTACACATACAGCTGTCTTTTTGCAAGGACTTCCACTGGCAAGGTGTAAAATCTGTGACTGAAGTACAAATTCAAGTTCAGCTGGAAACTATATACAATGTATAGGAGGGCAAAGGTAGTTGGGATTTTTACTGTTTCATTTTGAATTTGGCTTTCTTGATGTGTTGTTTTTTAGTTTGGGTATTTTTTTCTTGAGTTTGAGAAGGTACAGTTAATTTTCTTTCTGATTTTTGTTTATAAACTTCTAATATTAACCAATTTCATATCAGAAATTCCAATTGTTCTCAGATTTTTTTGGAATCTGACTTTCATGATGTAGATATCCCTACTATTTGCAGAGTATTTGCTCCAGTATGTTATGATTTCATATCAATAGTTTTTCATTAATTATTCCATTTCAATTAATTTTACATGTCTCTGAAGCAAAAGCATTTTTAGATAATGTATAAAAGGTGCCCTACTGCCTCTTTAAGTTTTTCTCAAAACATCACAGACCAAAACCTGAAATTGGACATAAGGGATTTTGCCAAAAGGGAGGCAGGGGAAAATAATGCATAAATAATGGAGCAGTACAAGCAGTAACCATGCTTGATAACATGGATTTTAGCTCACTTTCATTAGAAGATACACATTATCAACTGCTTGGTGTCTTACAAATACAACTAGATGTATTCTCCACCCCTGAGAACTTACAGTGCCTGAATCATCACAATTTGCAGCTGTGAAACTGATTCAAAAACAATTGGAAGCCTAGATATTGTTGAGTAAAACCTGGAGAGGACAACAACAATCAGCTCTGTTGCAGCCTAGTTATGTGTCTTAGGAGCAGGAACCAATCTTTTCCAAGGATTGATTTGATTTGAAGGAGAACCTCTGGTGCAGAGGTGGCAGAATAAATACCTGAAGACTAATGTTCTCTGTTCAGACAATCAATACCAGCCCCATGACTATACTTCTGGCTACCTTCTAGTTAAAAACAAATTTTTTAATTCTGACAATTTAATTGCCATTCCCAAGTTCACATTAACTTGCTTGGGAAAAAAACGCTTTAGGTAATTTTTCAAAGGGAAAAGGAAAAAAAAAAAAAGGATCCATACAAACTGGCTATTTATAAAAGTCAGTCTAATGGTGTATTGTGGGGAAAGGAAAGAAAGGTGAAGGTGCTGTGGTAATAAGTTTGGGATGGAAGGAGTTAACTCTTCTCTATTCTTCCTGTCACCTTACTATATAGAAATGGAACCAAAATTATATAAATGTGGAGGAAAAAAAAGAATAAATCTGTTGCTATTTTGAAATTGATCCCAAAATACAATATTTGTGAGGGAATCTTTAGCAGCTAGAAAACACTTTATCAAGCTTTTTAACAAGTAATTTATTTGGGTTTTTAATTGATGTTTGTTAAAAATTTGGGGATGGGGAATTAAAACAGTCTGTAGCATTTCCATTGAGACAATAGGTGGAGTTCAGGGCTTTGTAGCTGCAAGGGACCAGCAGGAGATCATCTCCAGTATTGAACTCGACTGGTTAGTTTGCTTTGCCTCAGCTAGAAAGATAATATTTGAAAAACTTGGTTTGAAAATTATTGGTTTTTTCCACTGTTATGTTTTTAAAGAAGCAGAGAGAGTAGAGGGAAGCTTCTGGGAGCCATTTATGAAAAAAAAGATACATACTAAGGGTTTTTTTTAATGCACCTTTTCCTTCAGTTGCTTTTCCTGGTATAATTACCAGTTACAAAAAAAAAAAAAAAAAAAGAAATTATGTGCTAGCAGACTGCTGTGTTCAGAGCAATACATAGGCCATGCCTGGAGATCTTGATCTTGGAAAGGTGTGTGGGAGTTTGTGCTCAAAGCTGCAGGGTTGGACCCAGAGGTCTGGTCACACCAGCATAGGCAGGCCTGGCAGAGTGGTTAGAGAAGGCAGAGCAGGGTTTGTGACCTGAAATATGAAATCCAGTGTAATATAGCTCTGTGCTTATGTGGGATTGGAGTTTGTCACGTGATGTCATGCTCCATCATACATCTCTCTAACCAGTAAATACATAAAGAGAGCTAGAGCATGGCCTGCCCACGCCTGTGCATTTATCTGCAGAAGAATAGGTGAATCCATGTGGAATATACTCTGTTCTGTGCAGGTACACAGGTAAGCATGAGAGTGTTGGTTGCAGATGTAGTGCTTTATGCACACCAGTACAGAAAAGGCAGATTTGCTTTATTTACATTTGTACAGAAAATGCAGATTCTGGTTCAGAGTGTGAGGTCTCACTGCCTTCCAGTAGCATTGCCTTTCACTAGCTGGTGTCTGCAGGTGTGTGGAGAGGCATCTTCCTCTGCCTGTGTTTAACTTTAACACACATTACATGCGTGTCAGGAAATATTGGTAACTAACATCATATGCAAAGAGTTGACAAAAGTTTGCACAAATGGACTGAAATAATTCAGGGTCTAAAGTCTCCTATTGAAAAAGGCACATACATAAGATGTATGCTTTTGAATCAGTGGAATATCAGTAGCTGGGGAAAGAATTAAAATCTGAGAAGTGAAAAAGATAGGGCAATATTTCTGTTATCCAGTCATCTTTGGTTTGGAAGCTGCTATACTGATTTTATTTTTTTCTTAAAGACTGAAGGACATAGTAACATTTTAGAGAAGTTGTACTAAGTATAAAAGTATTAACCTTTGATCTTGGCTCTGAGTTCGATCTTAAATAAGAATAGGTGAAGAGCTAATTTGAAATCAGCATTTTCAGTATAACACAGATTCTAGTAGAGGAAGCAAAAAGTGACATGTATGTACTGTGCAGATGAAGTTTTTGAAACAACAAATATAGTTTGCCTGCATTAAAAGAAAAAAAAAAAGACCAAAAGGGAAAAGAAAGAAAATAATTTATTATCTTGGACTTCATCTTGAGGTAGTTTTGTTCTATTTTACTTTTTTTGATCTTTGAGAGAGTGCTGGTAGGGCAGTGACTAAGCGTGCATGTGGTGTGTGTTAGTACACTGATGGTAATTTTACTGCTGCTAACTGAAAATCCTCAAGGGGGAGTTAATTACAGGAAAACCTTCCTAAATATCAGCTGCATATTTTCCATGACAAGAAGGTTTTTCAACTCACATTGAACAGCTCCAGAATCTGAGTTATCATTATTTACATGAGCATATTTTGCAAGAAAGTAAAATTTGTGTTTGTACAATGCAGTTAAAGCTTTGCAGTAATTTTTTAAGGATTTCTTACAAGCGACAGCTATTGCTAGAGCAAAAGGAACATGTATAAGTTGCATTTTGTTTTGTATGGCAAGTTAAGTCTCCTTTTATTTCTGTTTTTGGTTGGTTGGTTTGAGGTGGAAGTTTATGTTTGCTTTTTGTTGTGGTGGTTGTTTGGGGTTTTTTTGTAAGGTCAAGGCCTAAACCAAAACCAGTATTTGGTCATTTGGTGGTTGTTGTTGTTATGATGGGGTTTTTATAGTTTAGGTTTTGGTCTTTTTCTTTTCTTCTTCCTTTTTTTTTTTTTTTTCTTTCTGGTGAGTGGACTTCATTTTTACTTTTTCAGTGAATGAAAAGTTTTTATTATTTGCAATTCACATGCATATATTTACTTACACAATTTAAACTGTATGTATTGCCACAGGGGAGTCGCTGCCTTCTGTAAATGTTTGCAGATTAGCATATTTTTAGAGGGAGCCCGTGGAACTTCAAATCAAGTGTGGCAGCAATCAGAGCGAGCAGTCACCAGTGTGTTGAAGTTAGTTGGTCCTGATGTGTTTGGTGAATGTTTTTCAAACACGGCTGTGCCATGGGTATTCTCAGTTTATCTTTTAAGAAACAGTATTTTAATTTTCAACTTAAAAAAAATCCAAACAAACAAAAAACCCGGACACATGCACTGCTGTGTTTTGGCATTACTACAGCAAAACTTAGGTGTAGAAGGAGTAATTACATCTTTCTTTTCCTTTTTAATACACTTTTTTTTTTTTTTTTTTAACTCCCCTTTTAATTTTTTCCTTTTTCTGTTGTTGCTTTGAGCAGGTGATGTAAATGAAGCAGATTTCTTGGCGGCAGTGTCGGGGGCGATGGGAGCGCTCCCGGGTTCTGTGGCGCTCCCGGGGCCGTGCGGGGCGGGAATGTCGCTGCCCGGGCACGGCGGGGACACATTTACCGGCCCGGTGACCGAGTGCGGGGCGGAACATGGCTCCAGGCATGCCTGGCCCGAAAATCCCGGCGTGAGCCCGGCAGTGCCCCGCGGGAGGATGGCTGTGCCCCTTGGAAGCAGGTGCAGGCTGTTCCCCGCCTCCAGCCGCCCTCCCGGGGCAGATTCGCCCCTCACGCCTGGCACGGAGGGGTGGCGGCTTTTCCGCCTCACGGACTCGGCCTACGGGAGCGGGAGCGGTGCGGGGCGGCAGCTCCAGCGCCCCTCCCTCCGCCTTGTCCCCGCTGCTCCCGGGGTTTTTCCCGGCGGGAGCAGCCCCGGGGCCGGGGGCTGAGGGCCGGGGCCGCCTGTGGCGCTGCCCCGGTCGGGTCCCGCCGCTCCCGGCCCCGGCCCGCGCTTCCCGTTCCAGGGCCGTGCTCGGGGGTGTCCCGGCGGGGTCCCGTGTCCTCTGGGGGTCAGGGGGACACATCGGGCACCCGGGACCCTCTGTCAGCTCCACTTCCCAAGGAAGGCTGCAGGTCAAGGGAGTCTGCTGCATCCTTTTCCCCTCTGTCATAAACATTTGGAATAGAGTTGAACACTGCAGAGAGCACTGGATAATTTTGAGCAGGCTTAATAGGATTAAAACTAGATGTGTCCTAACATTAGAGGATTAAGACAGGTACTTCCCACAGCTGGTCCTAGGCAGTTTTCTTCCTGAACTTACATTTAAAAAATAAAATTGCACTCCTGTGTCACTGAGAGCTGACAGCACTGTGTCTCATTTCAGCTCCCGATGAGGATATACTTGTCAAAGGAAAGCAGTCCATCAAGAGTCAAGTTTTAGGAAACCAGAACTCAGAAAGCGAGATTCTCTTGGAAGGTGATGATGATATCATGTCATTCATGGAGGAAAGAGAAGTGGAGAACTTGACAGGTAACGTCACCTATCTCATTTTCTCTTCAGCTTCTTCACTGTTGAAGTTCTGATCTCCCCATCTCTGCAGTGAAGCATGGTTTGGGATGCACACTGATAATTAACACACTTCCTATAACTGGGTCATTAAGATAATTTTCTGTTCACCTCAGATACTGAAGGTTTATTTGAGGTTTATTTGTGTGTTTTCTTTCTCTGCCTTTTTGTTTCTGCAGTAGATATCTATTCTAGAAAGCCTTCCTTACAGAAAATAGCTCTATCTTGAAAAGGGCTTCTTTTGTTTTCTTGAACTCATTCCACTCAAATCATCAGACTTAGTGGGACAATTAGGCTAGCTGTCTTGTAATTTAAGGCTTTGGAGACCTTTAATTTTTTTGCTAAATCTATGAAATTGTACTGGTTATTTACTTGCATGGAAAGGATTTGTACACTCGCTGGATTTAACTCATTTAAACCCCTTGACATTACCCCACTGAAGTTTTCTCCACAGACCATGGCCTCATTAGATTTCCTTTTTTTTTCCTGAAGAAGAAATAGTACTTCAAATCATTCAACTTAATTAATTTTACATAATCACATGCAACCTTTGCTGATGTTGCAATCTCAGTGGAGTGGGTCCACTTCTGTACAGTTCAAAATGTAAAACCAAAGTAACCAGTGGTTCAGAGACTGTGAGTTATATAAAGTGTCTCAATTGCTATTTGAGGAACATGGGTTTTACAGGGAAAATGCAAACTTCTCTGCGTTCTTTTGCTTCTCATCTGGTATTCCATTGTACACTTAATTTAGAGAAATATACCATTTATTAGATAATTCTGGTTCCCTGAGAAGCTGGTAGTACACTCTTACATTTATATGGATCATGCATATGATAATTCACTGAAAATGTTGGAAGTGATTATTTATTGGCATTTTTGCTTATCCTTAAACTGCCTTCCACTCTTTTTTTATTTTTTTTAAGGCAAAAAAGCAAAGTTAAAAATGCAGCATAAGGAAAAAGAAAACCTGCATAGGAAGAGTAAAGTAAAATAAAATAATGGAAGAATGCTGCAAAGGCATTTTACTATATGAATCTTTTATTTATCCCTTTCTACCATGAGCTTCCTTCTCAACTGCCTTTTCCATGTTTCTTTCTATTATTCATTCATTGGTTTGAGTAATACATTCATACTGTAATAGAGGTGAAAGGGGAGTTTAATTATATAATCTTGACAATGGCAATAGGATTAAGAAGTAATCCTTACTAATAAAGTGGTGTGGGTTAGAAATGAAGTGGAAATTGTCAGGGGTCTTCTGCAGGACCTGGATTGCCCCAGCTTCTGCATCTGTCTGCTTGCCCTGTAATTGAATGTCTGCGAATGATTGAAAAAATGTTATTTCTCCTCTGGATTACATGCTAATGTACAGGGGGCAAAGGGAGACAGCAAAAGAACACATAGCTTCTTATTTCGTCCATTTGTGGGGGTGAGCTTTGGGAAATCACGGCAGCTCCGCAGCTATCTCATGCCCATCTGCAGACACAATGTATTTGTACGTTGGGAATAGAGGGCAAAGCTGCTCTGATCTCAGCAGAGCATCTCTTCTTTTGTCCTAGTGGCACACATTGAGATTGATGCGAGATTAAGGACCATCACCCTTCTAACAATCGATGGAAATGACAATTCATCTGAATTTTTTGTCAGTTATTCTCACGTTGATTACCTGAACGTGTGTACCTCATTTATAGATGCTTTATTAAAACAAAATTGTCTATGTCGCTTTAGTATCTTCCTCTGTTTTACAAAAGTCAGATAATACTGCAGCCATGTAACTTCATTTCCTTGCCTCTTAATCAGCTGGA
This sequence comes from Melospiza georgiana, assembly GCF_028018845.1. NCBI lineage: Eukaryota > Metazoa > Chordata > Aves > Passeriformes > Passerellidae > Melospiza > Melospiza georgiana. The sequence goes on along the minus strand of NC_080434.1, from coordinate 30,535,546 downwards.
TGACAAACATAACCTGTTTTCATTCTGTATGTGTTAGTTTATATAATGCTGAACCTATTGTTTTCAGTAGTAGTCTGGTTTGTCCCTGTGATAAGCCCTGTGGAGATGTGATTATTCCAATAAAAATTCATTCAGTTGGAAACCAACCCTCCAGCTGTTTACTCCCACAGTCCCCGAGCTACACTAACACTGTATGGAATCCTTGAACAATATTTAATGTGGAATCAAAAGTATCTTTAAAACATTTTACTTTAGGCTTTATAACATTGTGTAACCTTAACAATAGATTTCCAGCATCCATGAGGGAACACTTTGCAGTTAGACAACTTTGAGCCTTGACTGCAGTGTTCATCTTTGTGAAATGCTATAAAAACTTCTCAGTAACTAAAGAACACATCAGACAGTAAGATTCTGAGTATTCATGTGTGCACTCTCTATATTTCATGTGAGAGAAGGTGTGCAACTCTTGGAGTTTTTTGGACAGAAGATGTGTCTGAGTAAAAGCTGAAGGCTGCCATGCTAAAGCCAGCTCTGTGTAATGTATGCAGCAGTTTGCAATTGCAGCTGCCTCAGTGTTCAGCAGCACAGAGACACTGCAAATCTGTTACATATGTTCTTTTCTGGGACAAAAAGGGGTTTGCTCTGTAAGGAAGAGCTGTGCTCTTTGCTTTATTTTAATGTCCTCGGCCTGAAAAGTGAATAATTTGTACTCGCATTCCTTTCAGTTTGAACACTGTTGGTGTTTTCCTGCTTTGGCAGGTCCAGTGTCCCTCAGCACACCAGCTCAGCTTGTGGCACCCTCCGTAGTAGTGAAAGGCACCCTTTCCATCACTCTTTCTGAGCTCTACTTTGAGGTGGATGAAGAAGATCCTAGTTTTAAGAAAATCGACCCAAAGGTAAGAGATCATTGACCCTGAGGTCTGAGAGATTATGACAAATTACCCAAGACCTTTAATTCTTCACTTGACTTCCTTTACCTCTATTGGGCTGCAGTGTTGCTGCTTTAATAACTTTGCCACTGACCATATATGTTGCTGAACTTCACATAGGTGACACCTTCTTTCCTGCTCCTTTTTCTCACCCTCCCACGATTCAACCCTACTTGAATGTTAATTAGCTAGCTGCAAATAAAGCTCCAGGGAGACACGTCTGAAATAAAGACATCTTGAATCACAGGCCTGTATGAATACAGGGAAGTTCAGCGAGGCTTTGAGCCTTAATACTTTTACTTTCCTGATTTTAGCAAATGTTAGTGTAAAACAGTGCTGAACTTCCCACACTCCTAAGTTTGCAGTGCTCCTGTCATATTACTCTCTAACACATTTTACTCAGCCCGTTATTATTTATTGTGCCTAAGCATAAAACATAATTACCCTTCTAAAATATGTTTCTGAGCTGACTTGATAATTTCCACAAAGCTTACTTGCTCTGGGTTGCTTGATTACTTGTCTTCTGGTTAAAATTAGTAACCTTCAGTAAAATTCCATTTTCAAAGGGAGCGTATCATGCAATTAGCTTAATAATGTTGCACTTGAATGTTTTCTGCAGTGTTACAGCAACATTTTCCAAGTAGGACACAACTGGTAAATATTCTCACTATTTAAGCATAGTCACAGCTCTTGGTTTTTTAAATACCTGCCTAATGTTGAACTGGGTAACAATTTCTTTGGGAAGGGTACTGCTGGGAGAAGTCGTGGTTTTCTACTTGTCTGTAGAGAAAATACCTTGTGTGTTAAGCACCGGTTCAGTTCTTTGTTCCTATTGAGTAAATTGCTCTTGTCTGTAATAAAAATGGCATAGGTGGGTCTGAAAGCTGGGATTATCAAATCCTATCCAGAAAAAAATTTATGTTGAAAAGCAGTGCTCTCAAATTGTTACAGCTAGATTTTAATGTAAGCAATTAACTAGAATTGTGATTTTATGTGATATCATAAATGAGACTTAACTTTTCTTTTGGTCCTGAAGAATTTTTGAAATATATTGGAAATTATTTTAAATCTGCGATAGTGCTTAAAATTTTTATATGCTTATATCCTTCTATTATGTTTCATTAATCCCTCCCCTTAACTAAAAAACCCCATTTAATGATGGAAAGAATATAAATGTGAAATTCAAGTTTGTTTTATATGTTCCTGTATTGCATTTTCCATCTAAAATGTTCTGCTTTGTATTGTATCAGCATAAGAAAAGTCTTACAGATCTGCATTATTCTGGATTTTTGGTTTTCGTGTTCAGCACATAGGGTCTTTGAGTGCAGTTACTAATTCTTACCATTCCTGTTACATGTTTTGTGGGAACACTGACATATAACATACAGTTAGCCTCCTTTTCTCCTGCTTCCCAGTATTTGGTAGAGGTTTTATTCTTAACTGTAAAACAGGCATTCTTGTTTTCTTTGACCCTATCTTTTACTCTGTGTCTGAGAGATTTTCTTAGAGTTCTTAAAACAGGAGAGGTTGGTTACATGAAATACTGGCTACACCTCTTACATTCTGCTTGCAATGGTACCTTAGCTGGAGGTCTTAAAATTTAAAAAAATACTTTTTATAATGTCTCAGGGATGGGAGGGAGCTAAAAATCAGATCTGAATAATTTTATTTTAAAAACTATGTAATTTTACAAACATCATCTTTTCAAGCATTAACGCCTCCCTGCCCCACCCTGTGCTGAAATCAGTGTACCTCGGTAGCGATGACGAGCTGCTGTAGAAAATGCCCCCTAAAAAAAAGAAAAAAAGCCCCAACAACTAATCCGCTGTAAGCTCCGCAAGCCTGCTTAATTAATGAGGCTTCATCTGTTTGATAAATTTAAGTTCCCTGTATATTTGTCTAAACTACCGAAAAGAAAACATTGTGACAAGTTCCTGAAGGAAAACCTGCCTTAGGTAGCGATAGCATCGGCAGCGATACGATCAGAGTTTGCAGTGGGCTCTGGGCTGTTTTGGGAAGGAAGGGCTAATCCCGTTCTGCCAGGTGATCCGGGATCAGCGCTGTGGAAGGCGCTCCGATGGCTCCACAAAGGCTTGTGGGGCTCAGCCGGGGCTGGAGGGGCTGCGGGGCCGGGCCGGGCTGTGCCCGCTCCGCCGGCCGGGGCGGCCCCGCTCACCCCGCTCCATCGCCCCCGCTGCTGCCGCCAGCGGGCATTTCGTTTGCAAACTTAAAGGCAAAAGCAGCTCAAGTTTGGATGGTTATTTATTTCCGTCTCCGTCAAAAGGAAACGAAAATAGCGAAAATAGTCCTTTAGGGCAAGAACTCGACTTTTTTTTTTTTTTTTTTTTTTTTTTTTCTTTTCCTACCCCCGGCCCACGAAAGGATATGAAAACTTGCTCTAAATGCTCCGAGCCGGCGTTGCAATCTTTCGGGCAACTCGAGCGGGTAACGCTTAACGTTTTTAGGAATGCGCTCCCGAAAAAAAATCCTGCCGGTATTTCTTAGTCGTCCCGAGCAAGCTTAAAGCGAAATAGCTGTGGGGAATCAGGCAGAGCTTCGCTTTGGGAGAGGGGGCTGGGGCAGGGAAGGAGATCGGCAGAGAGCGCCCGGGTGCCGGTGTAGGATCGGGTGGTTTCCTGACGGGTTCCCGTTTATCTCCTCGTCTGACTATGCTGCAGTGCGATTTTATGCTGTACTTAAAAATCTGGGCAAAAACAAATGTTTGTTTAAAAAAAATATCGACCGGTTGCTCTAAATCGCATTAATTATTCAGGATAGATCTATACTTCCTTCGTGTCAAAGTCAAATGGATAGCGCGTTCTCTCTGGGCAGCGAAAGCAAACAGCGGTGGACTTTTGAAACAAAATGCAGCGCTCGAGATTTACCGGGGAAAAATAGAAGCAAGGAATACTTTTAGGGAAAAAAAATTAAAGGGAAAAAACCCGACTGTAGGGTAGGAAAAGGCATGCTGTAATTCTGACTAAACTGTGGCGAGCTGCTGTGCGATGCTTCATATATTCCAAGATTTAGAACAGAACCTTAGAGTAACAGAAATATAGCAGATGTTGTCACATGCTGAACTACAGAATATATAAGATTTTTTTAGACGCGCTTTTTTTTAATGGAAACTAGAAGGAGGTTTAGAAAACATCAGTCAATATGCTGAGCTAAGGCTTGGGCTAGGTGTTGCATTTAGCCTATCTTTACATCTCGTGGTTTCGTTTATTTTAAAAAAATATTCCTTCTGAGATTCAGAAAGAATGTATTTGCCTAAATTTAAGAACCATTCACAAAAAGTCAGCGTAAAGTTAAAGTAATATTTTTATTACTATTTGCAACAAGTCAGTTGTGGGGCACATAATCTGACCTTGGCACCGAAATACATTTAACATCAGTAAAACTTTTTTAAAGGGAGATTTGTACATATAGTTAAATAATTTTTTCACTTGGTGACAACATTCAGGCAAACAAGAGAGCATAAGAAAAGGACTATACATGGATTGGAAAATGTACCTTTCGGGTTTCGTTTTGAAGTTGCAAAAGTCCGATCGCTTCTTTTTGTGACCTTTTAAAAATTCACATTGGAGGACAGGAGGAGAGAGGCTCTTCCCTTTTTCTGTGCAAGGCGGTGAGAGCTTATGCCGGGAGAACCGTCGGCAAGTTTTTAAAGGCCGAGCTGCAGGTGGCTGGGGGGGTGGCGGGGGCGCCTGTCTTTCGCCGCCTCTTTCCGTCGTCGTTCGCGTTAAATAGAAAGTTTTTTAGGCGCTGTTGTTGTTTACGGAGGGCGAGTTTTTGTGCGCGGGCGTGTTAACCCTATAGCTTGTCGAGGCTTTTGGGATTGGTGAGGATTTCTCTGGCTAGCCTCCAGGTCTGTTTGGCAGCGCTTTCCAGGGCCGAGTGGGGTTTGCCCTGAAAGAGGTCTAGGTTGGGCAGGAAGTAGTGGGGGCAGCGCCGGCACTGCAGGCAGGAGATGAGCTGCAGGAGGATGCCGTTCAGCCGGTCGCCCAGGCACGCCTCGTCCCAGTCGGTCTCCCGCGGGTGTTTCTCGCACTCGTACAGCAGCAGCGTCTTCATGTGGTAGTTGTTGAGGGGCTGCCCGGGCAGCTCCAGGTGCCGGTCGCGCAGCGTCTTCAGCACCGACAGGCACTTGTTCCGGCAGCCGCCCATCAGCAGCCGGTTCTCGGCCTCGCCGAACTGCAGCACCCACGCGTCGCTCTCGGCCGAGCTCTGTTTGCCCGTCAGCGAGTAGCACTCCTTGGAGAGCAGGTTGAAGCCCTCCGCCTTCACCTCCGCCACCCGGTTGGGGCCGGGCCAGGGGATGTGGGGCATGGGCCACTGCGCCGCGCTGCGCGGCCAGATCCCGGTGCACTTGAAGGCGGGCGTGATCTGCACCACGTAGCGCTCCCGGATGCGGAGCTTCACCTCGCTCGTGTCCGCGATCATCTTCACCACGTCCCGGTAGCTGCACTTGTCCACGGCCTGGGCCACCAGCGTCTGGAAGCGGGAGCGGATCTTGCGGGCGGACAGGTAGCCCGAGGCGGTGATGAACTCCACCCAGAGGGACATGCTGCGCTTGCGGCCGTCGCTCAGCTTGAGCACGGCGCAGCCCGGCAGGGAGCCGTCGTCCACGAAGTTGAAGACGCCCATCTGGTTGAGGTAGAGCACCACCTCGAACTCGGTGGGCGAGATCACCTCCAGCCCCTCGTAGCGGGCGTCGATCTCGCTCAGGGAGCTGATGAAGCGCGGCTCCTGCACCTCCACCTCCTTCAGCACGTCCGACACGACCTTGCACACCTCCCGGATGGTCTTGGCGATGGCCGCCTTGCGCGCCTGGCAGCGCTCCGTGTAGTATTTGTTGAGCTGGTAGACCAGCTTGGCCTGCGCGGCGATCATGTTGGGGCACAGGTCCGGGCTGTACACCGGGCTCTCGCAGTACGTTGAGGGATCCAATGCTTTAGCGGTGGCTGCAGCTTTGCGGAAGGCACCGGCCAAATCGCAGACCCCCACCGCCTCCGGGAAGAAGGCGGCAGCGGCGCGCCAGTGAGAGCAATTAAAGAAATCGGGGAGGGCGGCGAAGCACAAAGGAGCGAAGCCCAGCGCTGCCCCGGCGAGGAGGAGGAGGAGCGGGCCGGTGCGGGCTCGGCGGCGGTGCTGGTGATGCCGGAGCCGCTGCCGGAGAGGCGGGCAGCCCCCGCGGGCTCCCGGAGCGCAAAGTTTTGGATGGCGATGGGGGCAGGGAAGTCTGGGCTGCCTCTGCGCTCAGGCGCCCACCCCCCCGCGCAGCGACAAAAATGCCGTTTCAATAGTTCATGGAAAAGAAAACCCAAACAGCAAAGAAACTTCCCCAGGACTCGCAGAAGGTTCCCGCAGAAAAGCCGGTCGGCGGCGAAGTTTAAAACCGCACACGGTACGAGAGGAGGAGAAGAATGCGAGCAATGCCCTCAGCGGAAGAATGAACTCTGTGTCTGTCTGTCTCTCTCTCTCTCTTTTTCAGTCCGTGGCACCGCCAGAGATGTGCATGAGTTTGGCTGCCGCTCGCTCAGACTGTCAGGGGGTGTTGTTGATTTCCCTTTTCCTGCTGGAGGCGTTGGCTGAACCCGGCTCTGTGGCTGTCTCTATCTTTAGGCGCAGACGGGTGCACTTGGTCTGGGATCTCTCATTCCCGTCCTGCAGCTCTACATAGATTGTTGTGAGAGAGACTGTATGGAGAGGAGTTGTTGCTTTTTTTTTTTTTTTTTTTTTGGTTGTTGTTTGTTTTCTTTGCACAGACTGTGTTTTATCCTGAGCGGGAGGAGGGCGTAGCTGCCGTGCCCGGGATGGGTTCTCCTCCCCCTCCCCACCCCTGGAAGTGCGCGCCGGGGCTCCCGGTGTCCGCGCCTCTGGCTCCGCTCCTGCCGCGCCGTGTGCCCGCGTCCCTCTCGCGGCGCTGCCGCCGGGCCCTGTAGTTTATGAATGGGGCCGCGCGCGGGCGCGGGGCGGGGCCGGGCCGCCAATCGCCGCCGAGCTGTCAGCGCCGCGGCCAATCGCGGCTCGCGGCGCGCGCACACGCGCCCGCGCTCCCGCCCCCGGCCCCGCGCCCGCTCCGGGGCTGGAGCCGGGATGGGCTGCAGGGCTGGAGCCGGGATGGGCTCCGGGAGGGAGGCTCGGGGCGTCCCGCCACCTGGGGCCGTGTGTATGTGTGTGTCGGGTAGGGCGAGAGGAACAACAAAAAATCCCTGTAATTTCGCTGTGGCGGCCGGTGAAGGGCGAGGTGAGCTCGCTTCTCCCTCCGCCCGTGCGAGGGGACCCGGCGGCAGTGCCGGTGTGTGCGGGGAAAGGGGAGAGGCGGGCCGGGGCTTCACCGCAGGCATAAATCTCATATCGCTTAATGCCGGGCTGCAGCAGTGAAAGTGAGACCGTCACTGGAGTAGCGTGGCACACCTTGTTTTACTGCCCCCAGTCACCTTAATTTATACAAATCTTGTGTCATAAAGTTCTTTTCATCCTCCTAAAGCGGAGGATTGAGTTATTCAAAAGGAAATGATATTTTATGCAAGTTTATATTAATAAGAATATGAAATGGTTTGGACATAAAGCCGTAGCCCCGTGGTGTCAGGTCGGAGGGAGCCCCGGGGCAGTACCTGCTGCGGAGGAGCCTGATCTGCTTTTCCTGCGGGAACTTAGATGGAAGGGAGGGCATTTTCCACACCTCCGGTGCTCGGGGCGAGGGTGCGCAGCTGCTTTGCCCTCCCCCGGGCCGTGCAGTGCCGCGGTGCGGGCCGGCTCTCGCCGCCCGGGAGCCCGGCCGGGGCCGGGGCCGGGGCCGTGCAGACGCGCGGTGCGCTCCTCCGTGCGGAGCCTCCCGGTAACCCGGTGGGGCTCGGCTCCTTGCGCTCTCCTCCTTTGGCTGCAGCTGACTGATTTTAATAAAGAAAATACCGCCGTCTGTTTTCTGTGTGCGCTTAAATTAGAAACATGTCTGGTGCCGGCCGTACCGCTGCAAGAAGTAAGTATAGACGTGCCCGGCGCCGGTGCGGCTCCGTCCTTCGCGAGGAGAGGAGCGGCTCCCGGCTTCCCTGCCTGCCGCCGGGGCACGCTGCGCCACGGGATGGAGGGGCTGGCCCGGCGGTGCCCGGAGCTGGCAGCGGTGTGAGGTGTCCCCGCCGGGCCCGGCCCCGTCGGGAGCGAGATGAGCCCAGAGAAGGCTCCGAGGGGTGCGGGAGAGGGGACGGGCTGCCCCGAGGGCAGAGCGGGGCTGGCGCCGCTGCTCTCACGGTCCCTGGGTGTCCCGGCGATGCGCGGGCTGGAGCGGGGCTGTCCCCCCGAGGCGCGGGTCGGTGCCCGCGGAGCTGCTCCCGGGCGGCGCTCGGAGCTCCGTGAGCGGAGCTGCTCTGTGCGGCTCGGCCGGGCCGGCGGGGCTGCCGGGTCCCACGCCTCGCCTCCCGCTGCCCTCCGGCAAAGGGAAGAGTTACTTAGGGCTGGGGGTGCCTTTCACACGCCACCGGGGCGAACTCGCTGCCGGGCTGGCGCTGCTCTCCGTGCCGGTGAGGGCTCTGCACAGCCGCCCTCCGAGCGGAGGTGGGCAGGAGGGCTCCGCGGGGTCTCGCTTCCCGCAGAGAGCGCCCAGACCAGGGTTTTACCGTGTCCTGGGCGCGGAGGAGGTTGCCGGAGCCTTCAGGCGGCCCTGGCAGTGGAGGGGGCACACGCGTTCCTTTTTTCAGGGTAAAAGGAAAGGTTCCATTTTTCAGGAGGAGAGGGTGATTCCCTTCCCACCCCCCCGAAAAGGTGCCTAATGATGTAGCGTTACCAGTGTTCAGATTTAAAACAATTCATTACCAATTTTCCTGCCTGAGGTTGAAGCCCTAGTAAATAATAAATCAGCTAAACAAAAGCTGACTTTAATTTATTGCCCCAACGCTAATTAGAAACATCATTTGAGCAATAAACTTAAACACTTCCAGCAAATAATGCACGTGAAATCCTTCTCTCCCGTGTCTGGGCGTTTGTGGCCGCACTGCATTAAGACCAGCTTCATCTGTGGCGGAATTTGCTCTCGCCGGGATGAATAATTGAAGGGGGAACAGGATCCGAGGAGGCTATAATTGAAGAGCCCTTGTCACCTCTGCTTTTATGTATGTTAGTGTAGAAGTCCATCAGCAGCTCCTTGATGGTGTATAAAACGAAGTGGCATCCCCTCCAGCAGCAGGAGATACTGTATTCCATTAAAAAAGACCGTGTGCGTGCGTGTGCCGCAGAGAGGGAAACTCTCAGGGCTAAAAGCCACTTGAAGTCTTCAGACCGATTGATCTGTATTCTCTCGTTATAATCCGTCTCATCATACTTGAGTTAATGAGGCAGGGGCGGGGGTGATCTGATGGTCCTTGACAAATTCATTAGGGAGGCTGCGGGACATTTTATTTGACTGTTAAACATCGTGTTTGTTTGGTTTAAGCAGTGCCAACATCAGCATGCCGCTGCCTGGAGCTATAGTGTTTTGTTAGCGAGGGCTTCTGTAAAAAGATACAGGGAAGGGGACGCGGTGTGCAGCGTTTGCTCTTGCCTTGGCTCCTCCTGCCCCCTCCCGCTCGTAGGGCACGGAGCTCGGGCGGGTGTAAATCCAGCCGTGCAGGCGAGGGATGTGCCACGGTGTTCTCTTCACACTCGGGATGGCAAAGTAGCAGCGAGGGGCTGCCGTTAAGACTTGTTTTTCTTTTTCTTCTTTTCTTTCTTTTCTTTTTCCCATCAAGAGAGCATTATGGATTTGTGTTAACCGCTGAAACAACAAAAGAAAAAAAGGCTGGAAAGCAACTCAGAGTTTTAGCAAAAAGCATGCAAGTTTTTTTCTGTGTTATGATATAGCATACTTTCATTTGATTCCCTAACCAGCTTATCGACGTGGCACACATTAAATATTTCAGTCTTTTAATAATGACTGGTGTATTTTAAAGTTTCTATAACATGCTACTGATATAAGGTGTAATTTTTAAGGTAAATCAAAGTTTAATCAAAGTGACTTAAGGCTATTAAAGGATTTCTGCCAAGCCTGTCCTTTGTCTCTCCCTTGCTGAGAGGCAGAGGGAAAAGTGAATTCAGGAGCAGGTGCTGCCGAAAGGGCTGAGAAGTATTTTTAAGAATAGCATATGAAATATGTATGTGTTTGTGTATGCTTTGTTCGTGACAACTTTGCTTATGAGACCCAGCTAGTGTTCCATTATTTTCTAGTAGTTGGTTTCCTCTCTGTCCTTTCATTTAATGGAAACAGTTTTGCAGAAAACGGAATAATTAATCTGCTTGTGGAACCTAGCATTGTGTTATTTTTTTCCTGGAGATCAGTCTTCAGACATTCTCAGCTTTAAGTGCTTTGTAGGACTCTGCTTCCATTTATAGAAGAACTGTATGGGAAAAGAGCTAGTGCCCTTTGCCTGTCATTTTCATACATTCCTGCACTGCTGATGAAGCTTGAACTGCTGCAGGGAATGTATGGATTTGAAAAGAAATGATTCAGTAATGCACGTTGCATTTCTCCATCGCAGAACCGGGTTCATAGTTACAGCCAGCGCTGTGCTGGGTTTGGGGGATAAAATTCCTTTTGCATTCGATGGTGTACAGTGTGTACCTTTTTTTGGGAGTCATGGCTGGGCTTTAGTATCTGCTGATCTGTTTTAAGGTCTGTGTGTGTGAGGTTAGTTGATGGCACACACCGGAGGAGTAAGGATGATTTCATTTTTACCAATGTCATTCATGTATCTCATCAGGCTTAAGTGTTGTAGAAATCTTGTACCTTTTTTTCCCTGTGAAGATTGAGTGGTATGGTAATTAAAGAATTCATACATGTATTTAAGTCTCGCCTAGCTTTCATTTCTTTAGCAGGAGAGGGGTTGCTTCCAGCTACTCCTTTAAGTAGCTTATTTATGCTTTCCTGTTCAGTCTTAAAACGTGAATGTGTTCATAATCTGGTGTTTAACCATAAACAATCTGCTACTGAGGGACTTTTTCTAATGCTTTGAACTTTGCATTAGAGGTGGCATCTTCTCTTTTCTCATGGTGACTAAGGGTGACTTCTTTTAGCTGTCGACTGGTTTGAATGCTAAATACTGTTTTGTAATTTTTTCTTTAATAAGTTGGCAATCAGGGAGAATCAGACATATACTAAAAAAGAGCAATTCTAGTGCTTTTGTAAAATTTTCTTCTTGTTAAAACTTCATGTGGGCCTTTTGTTTGGATGCAGTTAGTGTGGGTGCATGCTGTTTTATCCATTAGAAGTAACCAAGTTCATGTGTGTTGGCTGTTCTTTATTTATAATAACTGATTAATTATACTAATAGCATCACTTTTAAGAAGTGAAAACATGTAATATGCCAGAATTTTCTCAACTCTGCCTCCAATTGAATGCATTAACTCTTATTTGCTTGAGAAAAAAATATGAGGTGGACTACAGAGATAACGTTTGGTTCTTAATAATGCTGAATCAGCACTTACTTTAAAATTACGAAAAATACAAAGATGTTATAAGCCAAATCAAAGTTTTGGAAATGAAAAAAACTATTTGTTTGCATGCTTTTGGGGTTTTTTTTGTCAGTAGCTGCAGATGATTGTTCTGTTTATTGCCTTAGATGTTGAAGTCTCTGCATATGCGTGATGATGCCAACAGACAGCAGCCTGTGTGGTTTTACTGGTTAGATAGTTATTTCTGAGATCAAAACCTTCATGCACCTTTGTCAAGACAAAGCATATGTATAAGTTCACCTGAAATTGTCTGAGTTACACTCTTTTAAAACGCCAGTTTCTAGGTCCAGAGGCAAAAGCTCCTTGTTTATAAGCTTATAATTAAAAAGGTGCTTTTTCAAGTACAACGTAGAGCAGTGTGAAATCCTCTGCTCCTCACCAGCCACTGTACAGGTTATAACGTTTCAGTGAGTTTCTATGAGGGCAGTTTATAAAGGGGAAGGGTGTTGTGGGAGGAGGGAATGGAGGGGGCTCAATCTTCTCAATAGCAGTGGTGACCAGCACAGAATAAACCGAATTTCTGTCTCGCTCTCCTCCCTGTATTTTAAGATGATTTTGTTTTGACTTTGAGTCTGATAGGAAAAGCATGAAGTTTTTATTTAATTTAAAGGAAGTCTTCTAACTGTTCCCTCATTCAAATTAAATACACAGTTAGAACCATCTACTTTTCTGTGCATTATACTTCATAGTTTTGAATTTTTATCCTTTGAAAGTACTATGTTGACATAAAAGTAGTAAACTACAACTTTTAAAACCATTGCAGGGGTTTTGTTGCTACTTCTAATGAGAGAATCAAATCATAGCTAATCCTATTTTATATCTTGCTGTGCATATCTTATTTCAGAATAACTTCTCTATGTTGATATGCTGCTCTCTTTTTAATTTTCTTATGAATTAGGTAAAACGTGTGTGCAAAATAGTTCAAGCTACCATCTCCCACTCCTGGAAAGGGGAAACTGCATTGGCTCAAATAATGTATAGAAGCCATCTGCATAGCTTAATTGAAATAATATTTGGTGATCTAAGAGATGGAAATTGTTCCTTTTCTTTAACCATCTGAAATAAAACTAGGATGTAAACCAGCTGTCTTGGCCTATGGAAATCAAGGTTCTGCCAGTCTGTTTCTTTTCTTCATTTTCTACTTCTATCTTCCTTTATTATCTTTGTATCCCAAGGAGTCTTTCTTATTTTCTAACTGGTTTTGTCTGCAACAAGGGGCTGGGTTGGTGTGTTTAAATAGACTCTGGATAGAGTGAAAAATCTTTGATCTATGGCTATGACTGCTTCCAAATGATTTGCTTGCTGGGACTGGACACTGTCCATGCCCTTTCACTTTGCTATCAGATAGGCACACAAAAAGGACTTGACATGCTACCAGATGCATAGTTAATCATTGCATTAGGTCTGTAAAGGGGACCATCCAGACTCAATTAGGTCTACCATTTTTAACTAGTGTTTGCTCTGTAGTTTGTTTGGAGTACAATATTAATTCTGACTGCCGTTCTGTTTATCTAAAAGGGCTTTAACGCAGTTCTATGCTTTCGTTTTCGAGGAGTCTTCTCTGCATTTGTGCTGTTTTGTGTCTGTTTAAAACATTGTATATTTGGTACCATGTAACAAATACTGCAGTGTAACATATTATCTGAAGCTTTAATGAAAAAAGTTTTTTATCTTTTTGTAATTCAGCAATTTTCCTTTCTCAATTCCAGTTTCAAAAAGTGCATTTGAAATAACCTAAATGCAGCAGCTGGCATATATTGAATCAGCATTCAGAAGTAAAGCTTGCAAGGGTATCTGGAGTTTTGGAACTGAGTCTTAAATGCTGAAAACCAAGTGGCAGCATTTTTCCTCTCACTTATTTACCAAGAGCTCATTTTTGTGTCTGGCACTGCACAGTTTTGTGTGAGAAGGATATTAAGGGTGCATGAGTTAAAAAGGTCCAGCTGTAGAGTAAAAAAGCATTACTTAAATTATTGTTCTGAATCTTGCCTGGGAGTTCTAGGAGTAGTTTGTGTATTTACATTTACAGTTGTTAACTGCATGCACTCAGTAAAGTCCTCTGAAAACTCCTGGCCTTCTCAGAGTTTCAAAAAATTAGTATTCACTACAGTTCATAGATGTAGCCAGTCCTTTCATGGTATGAAGAAGCTTGGGTGTTCAAATTCTATAAATTTTTTTTGGATCATTCATACTGTCTGCATTTTCCAGTCATGAGTATATTGTGTATGGCAGGGCCATGAAAGCAGGAACATGAAAGGACATAAAAGACTTTTTGATTGAAAATTAAAATATAAGAAAGGAGGCCTAATCAGAGACTTTAAAGGTATTTTCATTTGGTTTTAATATTTATTTATTTTGGAAGAAAGGAGGAGTAAGGCATTCAGCTATTAACTTTTAAAAAAAGTCTATTTGTAGTTATAAAAACTGTTGTATTAAACTTCAGATTATAGTTCAGCCTTTACTTAAGATCTGAGATTTCTTGCTTTAGTTCTTTGCTTCATGGTTGTCAATATCCTTTGGAGGAGGGCACATGCATTTAAATGTAACATTTATCATTTAGAAGTTGCTAATGGACTTCCAAGATGCAGGATGTACAAGTGGATACTACTCAGAAGTGCCAGTTAGGGCGCTCTGGGGACTTTAAAATAATTTATGGCTACCTGCTGCTCCAAAATACAGGTGTGTGTCTGTGTATTTTCCATTAATGTTTCGCATTGATGCATATAAATGCTCAGTGGGCAATAACCCTAATACAGGAGTCCTTTAGAGGTGCAGGCAGGTGGCTTTTCCCCATCCATCATCCGTCCTGGAGGTTCATTCTGACTGGCATCTGCATGCCAGCCCGTCTCCAAAGGGGAATTGTTTGTGTACTTTGGGGGCTTCCAGAGTGCGAACTTGAAAGAAAGTGGGGCTTGAAATGCGCGGTCATTTGTGAATTTATGTTTTATCTCCCTTCACTTGAAAATTTATGAGGAGAGTGACTTAGGGTGCTTGCGTTGTGTGTTCCAGGGCTTGCCCCCTCTGATAACACCCTTGTTGGCGTGAAAGTGCAATGCAAATTATGACAGTTACAACCTTCTGTTTTGTTTAACCTGTCAGTGGATTTCCTGGCTCAGTGCTGAGGGCAATGGCGTGTTCAGCGAGTTCCATATTCACCTAAACTTAAAAGGTCAGGTTTCTACAGGCAAGCCTAGTCAAAGCCTAATTGATGAGGAGGGCAGGGGGACAGAATTTACTGTTCTGTTGGCTAGTTTCATATCGTTAGGTTGTCCTGAAAGCATCAGGCAGTCACAGCCCCTTTCATGTAAGTGCTGACCCTAGACAGGAGCTGACAATCAAAGGAGGCAGCCACAGGAACCGGTGCAAGTAGGCTATTGATTTTTCAGTTAGGTCTAAGTAGTTTGTAGTATGGGTAATGGGTGACAGAGGCAGGTATGTCATTATCAATGAGCTCCAGAACAGCAGCGACAGCCCCCGCTCATATTTCCTTCAGCACTGACAGTAGGCGTCCTGCACTGGTCAATAAATCGCCCAACCTTTCACTGACAAGTGACTTGGGGCTGGGGGGGAGTCAAAGAGCTAAACTTGCCGTGCTTGAACTTGACATGGGTGCAGAGCAAGGATCTCGACATCTGCGTTCCTGGCTCGTCGGGCAGGGAGCCCAGGAGAACGCAGGGAACAGAACAATGGGAGCTGTGCGGCCACGCAAGGTTAGCTTTATTTTGTGCCCTCTAGAAAGTCCAAGATTTCCCTGAGTTCGAGTGAAATAGCTTAAAACAGCAGCTTTCTGTATCAGCATGATCTGCTTCAGTAGTTAATTTAGGTTACCATGGCAGGGCTTTGTTTTTACTTTAGTATTGCTCTGCATTTAATCAAGGTTATACTGCCATAGCAGTACAACAATCACAGTCTGCCATTCAAAATCCACTTTTAATTCCTAGTTTCCTCTTCTTAAATTTCATGTATGGAGACTATTTAAAGATATTGGAGGTTTCATATAAATCCAAAGTGTTAGCAATACAGTTTCTGTTCTGACTACCAATGCTGTTTTGGGTCAGTAGTGGAGGACCAATACTTTAGGAAGCTGAATAAAGTTTTTATGGCTTGGATTTTACTAGCTGTGGTTTCTGAATTTAATAGAGGTAGATCCAGATTTTAGCTTTACACTTAATTAAATTCTGAAAGATATTGGGAGAACATAAAAATTGTAATAAGTGGTGTTTTTTGTTTTTTTTAAGTATACTTGTATGGAAAATCAGTTACATGAACTCATGCATCTTAATCTGAATTTCATGAAGTTTTCTAGTATTGTTACTTTATTTGAGCAATGTAAGTTATCTGCATTTTTTTTAGAAGTTGGAATTCAGTCAGGTTTTATGCTGTGCACAGATGTTAACAAAATAGCATATGCTTATAATTAAAAAAAATCTTTAGACAAATTGAAATAAAGCAGAAGAGTAAATGTTTTGAAAAACTTCCTTAAAATAACTCATTGCTATGGTATCTTGTTCAACAATGTTTGTAATGTTACACAGAGCAGGAATCTGAGACTGTGTGTGTTGAATAGCTGCAAAGTATCATCTGTGACTGAAACTTTCATCTGTCTGCAGCAGCTAAAGCTGTTTTCTTCATGGCTGACTCTTAAACTGCAAGGGCAATGTTGACACAGACGCAAGAAGTGGGGTTGAAATTTATCACTGGATTATGAAATCCTTTAATAAATATTTATATAAGCTAAAAACCTGAATACCTGTTTATTTGGAGCAGTTATGAAATTGATTAGTTGTAAAAATCTGTTTAGATACTGTATTTACCCATTTGCCTATTGAACAAAGCTTTGGAAGAGGGACTGGCTAGCTGTCTTCCAGAGGAAAAAAAAAAATTTAATTGGATCAAAAGTGTGCCAGGTTGTTTGAGTCCTTCCATATTTAATGGGAGTTTTTCTTCTCAGTTGTTTTCTTTATCCTGCAGGGCCTTTTTTGTTTTTTCTTTTGTTAAACTAGGTGAAAAGTACAGCCATGCAACCTGAATCTTACCTTTTCTTATAAACAGGTCCAGCCTCCTTTACTGTATTTTTAGTGTTGCTGGCATGGTGTGTTATTGCAGAAATGTAAAGAGGAGCTGTAGAAAGGCGACAAATTAAATTTTCATGAAAGAACCCCCTAATCAGCAGTGACAGGGTAAGAGAAAGATGATTGCCACTTGGTCATTGTGGAGAGGCACTTAGACTTGGTGTCAAGGCTTCTGTTAATGATGACTAATGTCTTTCTTGGAGAAAACGCATGCTCAAACATGCCACAGGCCAGAAAAGAGTGGGGGAATAGGCATGTTAAGGAAAAAGGCTGTGGATCCTAAAACAAAAGCTTAGGTCTTCAGATGAAAAGGGCACAGTGTTTTTGCAATGTCAGAAGGCACACCTATGGAGCTGTTCTTGTTGCACTCTTCAAGCATATTATTATTATTATTATTATTATTATTATTATTATTATTATTATTATTATTATTATTATTGACATACACTATTGTGGTCTACATGGTGTCTGTTACTTTAATTAAAAAAGGAGATGGTAATGACACAGATGTGGAAGCACTCTGGTCAGAAATAAACAGTCACATTTACTCTTCTGTTAACAAAGCTTGCTTTTCTAAAGGAACAAAAGCTGCTGCAAAATATTCTTACCTAAGCACAGGCTCTGTTCTGAATAAACCTTCCATAGTCAAATGTAAAATGACTCCAAAGACGTTTTTCAAATCTTTAAGCTTTGGCTTTTAGGTATATTGGCAAAAAAGAGGTGGCACATGTCATTCCTTCAGCTTTTCCCAAAGTGAGACCTTTCAGAAGGGCATTTGCAATGCTTGTCATATTTTTTCATATATGTTTTATTGGCCTGACAAGTCTAGAGGACCATGAGAAAACAGATGTCATTGCATTCAGACAACACTAATTACTCTGGGATTTTTGCAGCCTCAGTGCCTGCATGTAGCTGTCGATTATGACTGTTTATGTGGCCCATCATGGGTACACGATGCACATTCAGATGGTGTCACCAGCCTTTGTGTTCCCTATTATCACACAATAAGATGGAAAAATCAGCAACAAGCATCACAACAAGGAAATGCCTTAATGGGAGACTTCTACATGCATTTTGCTAAAGATTGCATTCGCAGTCCTTATTAGATTTAAGTGTTTCAGCATCTGTTTGCTAACTGGAGTGCAGCACGGTGGCTGTCAGTGTTCACCGCGGTTCTTTATGTTGCAGGCTTTTGTTTTCTGCAATTGCATAAACACCACCTGAAAAATGCTGATTGACCCAGCAGTTGTCAGAAATTTCCTGCCTCTAACCTTTGTACCAAACAGAGATTTTTCTGTGTCACAGTTCACATTAGAAACCAGCATCCTTATTTTATTCTCTTACAGATTGTGTTGGTACATCCTTGGTTAAATTTTCTTAGCGACTCTGTCATTTCAGAGTCTCTTCTTCCTCTGCAGCAGTGACTGCTGCAGGATTGCTAAGGCAAAGTTCAAACAGTGGTCACGCCGTGGCCTCACTTTGTGTGTTATCTTGAATTTTGGTGCGTGTTTTATAAGCACAACAACCGATGTTAATCACAGATTGGAAAATGAAAGCTCCAATAATGTAACTTCACATGCTGATGAAGCAGAAATGGAAGCAGCTTTATCAAAGATGTATGATGAGATAAAACTGCAGTCTCTGCTGTACAGTTATAGTAATTATGACTAATGAACCGTCCAGTCTGGATGAAATGGCATGCCCACAGGGACTGTGGCCAATCACTTGTGACTTATGCAAGCTGAACAAAACATTGATGGTGTTCCAGATTCCCTGTAAGAACAGGAAGTGTGGTCTTTGTTTGGAACATCAGCTTTGTCAAGTTATTTTCAAGCAGTTTAGCAATAAATGGCATTAGTAAATAAAAGTCTTAAGGGTTAGGGTTTGTTAGGTTTTAAAATGGGCATAAAAAATTAAAATTTGTTGTGTCAAATATACCTGAATAAAACCCCCTGTGAGGATGGCACATACACTTCAAAATATACATCAGAATTGTTCTGTCATCTTCCAATGGGAGTCGTTGGAAGCACGTGTTACATTTTAATATGCTGAGTACAATGAAAGCCAAAGATACAAAGCATATGAGTATAGGCTTGTATCTATTCAGGTTTACTGTGGTAATTTGGGGTTTTAACAAATTTGCTTGAGACCTGACACTTTCATTTTTGTAGCATGCTGCATTTTAAGCCAGCCATAATTTTTAAGTGGGAGAAGACAGGTGTACAACCTGAAAGACAGTTTCTTGCAGAAACATGGAAGCAACATACAATGAAGCTTCAGTAAGTTTTGACAAAGTATAGATTAGCAGAGTAGTAATTTTAAATCAGTTTATTTTTATGGAGACACTGTGTGTAGATGTAAAAAAAGAAAAAAATACCAGAATTCTGAATGCTGAAATGCAGATTATGCAGAGACTTCTGAATTTAATTATATGATAATAGCAGAGCACAAAAATGCTTTTCTAAATGTAACTTTGTGCTAAATTATTTGGGCCTAGTCTGGAAGCAGTTGTGGGTCAGCAAATGTTTGAAGGATTTGGGAGTCAAATGATCGATATGTTACAGATGTTAGTGATACAGTGCAATCAGTTTAGCAGTTTGACTGAACCCCTCCAGAAGGCTACAAAGAGAAAAATATTTCAAAATTAGTTGCAAATGAACTAATGTAAAAGTAAGAAACCTCCTTCCACCCACTTATCCACCACCCCTTAAACCATTTAGAACAAAATTAAAGAATATTTTGACAAAAGGCGTATGTTGGACTGTTGTGCTGTTTAACAGTGGTTTACCCACTCGCACTAGAAATCTCAAATACTTTGACACTTCTGTTTTATCTATTTTGAAAGTATACAGAGACACTTCAAGGGCCTACTAAGAATTAGAATACTTTTCTTTTGTCTCTTGCAACAAAGCATATTGCATCAAATGTTGCAAATGTGAAAATATTGTGTACAGTTCAGAGAATAATGTTAAGATAAACAATGCTGGTAAGTAAATTCTGGAAATGACTGCTTTTTGGTTCTGATAATTAAGGGTAAGGGTAATCTTTTGGAGACTGTGGCACACTTAAGTATGAGTCTCTTCCACAATGTCATTTCAGAATCAATAGCATGCAATACATTATGTACATTATCTAATTTTACTGCACAGAAAGTTGCATTCTGATCACTTTAATGTTTGTATGAGGCTTGTGCCAGTGAAGTCAGGACTGCATTTGTTAGATGATATACAAATGTATAAAATTAATTCTCATTCTCCTAAATAATAATTAATTTAAAGTAGTGGATTTAAATACATAGTGATTTTATATATATATATAAATGTGTATGTATGTGTGTTGTAACAATATTTGGAAGAAATTCTCATATGTATTAAGATGAACTTGATACTTGAAGATTGTATTTTTTAAGAGTGTACAGCTCTGTTAGTTTTTTATGAAATCACTGGTAAATTCATATAAAATTAAGTATGGATCAGCTTTTTATGTATTTGGGACATCCATTGCTATCCCTTTGTTATCTTTTATAGATCTGAATGCATTATTGGTGCTTCTGTGTAAAATAGCACATGAAGTTGTAGCTACTTGGAACTTGTATAAATGATGCAAATAAAAATTGAGGAGCCTGGGATCTCAAGGACTGAATTTTATCTTCCTGTTGCTATGTGTGTTTGTGTACATATGTAAGATATCTAGAATGTTGTTATATTTATTTGGGAGCTAGCTTTTTGTGTGAGAGGGGCTGTGTTTGGGATTCCAGAATCAGAACTGTTGCTGATTTTTCCCTTAGGCTTGCATGATAGAGTTGACTTTCTTATGACTGTAGGTATAAATCAGTCTTTTGAGAGACTTATTGAAATAGAAAATTACTCTTCAGTGAAGGAAACTTAGAATTCAGTGCAAGTGAAAGCAGCTTTAACTTTTGCTGGCTTTTGTAATGACTATTACAAAACAGAGTTGGTCTGACCAGCTTGTCCTGCTTGCCTTATCCATCCCAAAAATATCCCTGATTAGTTTTATGCTTGAGGCAGGTGGAGGAAAAGCTGGTGAAAGTGTGATTGTGTTGGCTTTGTCTAAGATTGTCCTTGTACCCAGGTGTCTTCAGTTGCCCATTTAGGGGAGAGTTGTCTTGTGAAGTTCTGGCAATCAGAGGAAACCTTGGATTAAAGATCTGCCTCCTGTTACTCTTGGTGTGGCTTCTAATCTTACCAGTGCTGATCTAAATCCACAAAAACTCATGTAACTGATTTGTATGACACTGTTAGAAAAACAAAGAAGATCCCAGCAGAGTCAGGAAGAAACTATTTTCCTATTACATCAGTTTTGAGATTGCCTTTTTTTGGTGCTGCCCTTGGAACCAAAGTCAAAATTTAAAAAAGATGTATCTCAACTAGTGGTATTGAGAAAAAAAGAAATAGTAAAGTTAATATTTTTTATCTTCTTTTTTTTTTTTTGACCAGTAGGCTGTAAGTATCAATCACCTTTTGGAGGGGATGATAATAATAATAATACAAAGCAATAATAACTAGCCTCCAAAATGTGAAAACCAAGGCATTTTTGGAAGTGAAATGCTTTTTTTTGTTTGAAAACACAAACTTTTCATTCTTTTTGAGAATGTGTTTGAAACCTTTCCTTCACACAGTGTTGGGTTTGCTTAATAAAATAACCAGTAATATTTGTAATGAGTATTTTCTACTTGAGTTGATATACAAAAAATCTGATACAACATTCCAGCAGTGAATGGAGATATATATCTCAATAGAAATTGAATTTCAGGTATTTTTTACTCTCCCTACACTTTTGCAATTGTATATTGTGTCAAAGGTATTTGTTTCTCAAGGACACTTGCCAAGCTACTTGTAGATACTTTTATGTTGTTTGTTGGAGTCTGAATTAGAGATATTTTTGTTGTTCTGCCTCCTAGCTATCATTATTTTAAAGCATCATGTTTAACTTTATTTTTTTTAAATTTTTACAAATGCTAAGATCCCATGTTCTCTGTCGCTTGTAGGTGTTGCTTTGCTTTTTTCAAGAATCCTAAACTAATAAAGTAAATATCACACCTCCTATATAGTATTAATCTTTCAGAAGTTTGTCCTGTGCTGGAGAAAATAAATAATTAGAGATAGGTAAGAGATGAATGATGTGTAGGTGTAAATACTCTGTAGATTTAAACATGCTGCACGGCAACTCTAGGTCTCTTTTGAGGTAGTCATGAAAACTTAAATTGTGTGCCTCATATATTTAAGGCCAGCGAGCCCATATGATTTTATTAATGTGCTGTAAATCTTATATTCACGAGCAGTGTTTACTACTGTGCAGTATATTTAAAAGAAAATTTACACCTCACTGCAGAAGGAAGGTAGGCTAGTGAGAAAATGCAAGGGTGGATCTCAGACATTTATCCCAATCTGACAAGTATTTGCAAGGAATTTGCTCCTGTAAATTTCTGCTGGGAGCAAATGGTACTCATTCAAGCCTCAATTTTAATAAAAACCATAAATACTTATTTATGCATACACAGGTGGAGCACAGATATGTCTTTTGTCATTGTGGAACTTTGTGTGTGTGCACATATGGCACACTCTGGATCATGGGATGCGCTTTTAATTTTGTTTTAAAGCAGTCCATTCTTCAGTTTGGAGTAGTACCTGGAAGACCTTACTGGAGACCCTGGAAACCTTTCTAAGGAATAGTGATTGTATTTGTGAGATGTGTCTTTGGCCACATCATTCCCTTCCTATCCCATTTCTTCTGGACCCAGCAGCATTCCCTAGGCAAGAAGGATTGTTACACTGACTCAGTGTGTGAGTTAGGATGAGCCACAGAAACTCAAGACAGGTAATTTTCCACAGAGAAGACTGATTTGATCATTTTTTTGGAAACTATTTGTGTTTTCCTTCATTATAATACCTAGGAAAACTCCTTTTGGTCCCTAGGGAATAGCAGGAGGTTGCTGCAGCTGTGATTGACTCCAGTAGTGAAGCTGCCTGCCTGGAAGTTCCTTGCCTAATGCTGTTGAAAGGGCAGTGATTATGTCACCAAGGAAGCATTTTTTATTTGTGTGGGTGCATTGCAGGTTGCACAGAAAAATACAGTTAATGTACCATGTGTAACCTTCCATGCTCCTTAAGCTTGCACTTCCACCTTGCAGTGGTTAAAATATTAGTCAGCAGTACAAAACAGGTATTCTCAATGCCTAAAGAGCTGTTTAAAGCTTTTTTTTAATGCTCCTTATGCATTTATACTCTTCAGAATGAAATATCAGGTTCTTATGCCATTTAAAAAGAAGGCATGTGTACTTTGCTATGCAGTTTTCAATTGCATGAGGCAACAAAAGCATTCCTCATGATGGAGATGTGCACAGAACAATTCAAGAAATGATTTTGGAATGTGTGAAAATTCTACACTTTGACATACTTTGTTGCCACTGAACTTACTCTTGTAGATATGTGGTTATATAATTTGTTTCTTAATGTGTATCGTTAGCAGTGATTTCTCTAATTATTATTAAGTATTTTATCTAAATAGCCTCAGTAATAGGAGGTCTTTTACAGTTTTTTTAATAGAGTATTTGGGGTTTTTGGTTCTTACTGCAACCTTCAGGAACTTCTTAAAGAAAAGAAGTTTCTGAAGGTTTGTTTTTGTTTTGCCATGTCCTGTTAGAATGGAAAGTTGCTATATGTGGTGAGGAAAAAATGATTGGCACATACCAAGTTGTTTGGAGTACACTGTTTTGCTTGTGTGACATTATGTCTGGGGATAGTAAAATTCAGTGTACAGCTACATGCTCCCTCAGGTAGCATGGAGCAAGTTTGGTGTGAGCTGCTGTGACCCTGCCCTCCCTGCTCTGACATTGTTTGAGCTCTGGAGTGCACGCAGGGGTGGCTGCTCCACTTGAGAAAAGAATGCCCCCACCCTAGCAGAGCCAGTTTTCAGCTGCTAGAGCTGCCTGAAATAGTGTGTCATTCCCTGGTACTTGTGCTAATGGAAAGCAGTGTTTGCGGTAGCAGGGGTGTGGAACTGCAGCAGCCTGGATTTGTGTTTGCTGAAATAGCTGTGGAAGTGATGCTCTCAGCCTGCTTTTCACAAGTGTTACTCTCTTGTGCATCCTCTGGATTGTAGGAAGAGGTACAGGTTTTTCACCTGGACTGGTAAAGCCATCTTTCCCTCAGGCATTTCATAGACATGAGAGTTTGGGTATCATTTTTTTTTAATTGGCTTGTGTTACAAATGACAATGAGGATCTTTCATGTTTAGATGAAAGCAAAATGCTCTGTTGTTTTGCTGTATTCCTTAGTCTTTCTGAGTTATTAAAAGATTGTTCTTCTTCCTCTGACCCCTCTGACACAAGCTTTCAACCCCTGCAGCTTTTTGGACACGTGTTCTGTCACCCTTTGGGTACTCTGAAGAACATGGAGGAGAATTGAGGCATGCACTAATGTGCCCTAGTACCCTAGTTTACAGATTTATTATGCTCCTGGGAGAGCAATGCCTTGATGTATCCTATTATCTTGAAATCATCCTTAACTCATTTTAGGCTAGGATAAAACAGAAATAAAAACATTTCTTTACAACTTTCAGAATGGAAAATGCACTCAAGTACATTTATAAAAAAGAAATTAGGTAGAAGATCCCTCTTGCACAGAGATTGTCAGAAAGATTCTCTCTCATGGATGCAGCTTTTGGTTGACTGTGACTTGAGGCACAGGGAATGAAAAAAGGCATCATTAGTACATATGCATGTGTCAGGAAATCATCTCCAGCAAGTCAGCTGGATCCATAGAAGCAAACCTGCAGTTGAAGAAATGCCTTCCAGTGACCTGGATTAACCAAGACGAATCTTTGGCATGCAGCAAAGGGTGGGAAGCACATTTGGAGCCCCAAGATTCTTGGATAAGTTTCATAGCTGGACTCAGTGGACACTGGCGTGAATCCTTTCAGGCTGGGTTGCTGGTGCAGTGTGGATGTTATACAGCAGGGACCGAGTCAGTGTTTCCTGACAGCATATGTGAGATGAGTGTGGCTAAGGAGCATGTGAGCTGCTGAAACAGTTCCCTTTGCTATCAGGTGGTTCCTTTGGAACAGATACACAGGCTGGAAGCAAAGATGGTCTCCTACAGGGTACTGTACCTCTTTCTAGGTAAGAGGGGTGAGAGGCAAACATTGGATTGTCCCCCAGGCGTGTCTTTGGTGTGAAGCCTGGTGAATAAGGGTGATACAGATTCATTGTAAGAGCTTCAGTGGCAAGAGACTTTGCTGTCACAGCCCAGAGGCTGTACTATGCTCATTTTGGTCCATATTTAGCCTTATGAAATGTTGGCACTGCTACTATGTGAAATGAGCACTTTCCTTGAGTAACCTTGTTGTCTTCATTCACAATTCATAAAGCATGGGCTAGAAGGGACATGAAGAGATTGGGTATCTATTTCCACTCCACCGCTCAGCACAGTGTATTTGCTTTGTGGATATTTAAAATAGGTGGTGCTTAATGTTGTTCAGAAGGAGTTTGTGCCTGTATTTCACCTGTTCTAACTTTCCTGTAAAAGTAGATGGGGAGCTGACTTTTTTTTTCAGAGGGATAAATACCTTGCTGTTGAGCTTTAGATAGTTATTTCCATCACAGGTCAAATAGAAATTCTGCAGGAATTAAGATGTGCCTTGCCTATAACCTTTGTTGAAGAAGTTTTTCTGTCCACTGTGCCTTCCGCAAAGGTTCTTTAGGCATTTGTGTCTTCCACATTTGTGTATTAAGGATTTGTCTCTTGCCAACCATCATCATGAGGATAAAGGTTTTCCATTTCTGAGTAAAGCCACTCTTGAGTGTCAGCAGTTACTCTCTTTGTACTGATATCTCATTACATTACTCACATGTAATGATGTGACACAGCAAAACTTGCTTTACATATACTTTATTTCTTTGTATGACTTTAAGAGGAATAAAAATTTAAACAATTAAATATTTCCTGATGCTTGTAAATGCTAACTAACTTGGAGAAGTTTCAGTAGATACACATAGTGAAGGAATTAGCATGAAGGTTATTTTTACTCTTTAATGTGTGTTTCACTGTTCTACTCTGTCCTGTGCATTCAGGAATCTCTGGAATAGGAAAAAGGGATATTTATTAGAGGGTAAGTACTTGGCAGAGGAACAGCATCATTTACTGCTTTATTTTCTCCTTAACAAATTTTTATTTTCACTTTGCTTTCTCTTAGATGGGATAGATGAGTTATATCTGAAGGCAGTGTGTATTTATTTAGAAAGTTACCTGTTTAAGGAAACAATTTATTATGTGTCGTGGAGCTGATGAGTTCAGTAGAGCCACCTTTTAATCCTTGATTCCCTGTGGATTTTCTTTCACAATACCTTTCTCCTTTAAGTCCCTAAAACTACAGTCCTTTTGAGTGAATAGGGGCTATTTTATACACCACCCTGCTTCCAATCCAATTAAAGGCTCAATAATAGACGGATTAGGGAAAGTTTACTTCTTAGTAGAAGTGCAGCTTTGGAAAAATAGTGCGTTGATAGCAAGAGGGAATGTGAAGGAAAGCGGAGAAAATTAAGGAGATAATGGTCAGTAATCTTAACTTGTCTGATGTTTGCGCTGTTCACAATATAGCAGACTCTCAAAATGCGTAGAACAATGATTCAGATTCTTTAACCATTTTGTTGCTGGAGTTTGCCTGTCTCTTCAATTTTCTTCACTCTTGCTTTTGTTATCTGCATCTTGCACAAATGCCACCTAATCCTTTACTTTAAGTCCCCAGAGTAGGAGACTTTTGTAGTATTTTCTTTTGGGGGGAGCTGAGGAGAAATGCAGGAAAGCAAGGAGTTGATGGCAAAGTTAATCTGTTGTATTATGAAAGTAGTTAAGTATCAAAGTTTGTACAACACATTTCAATTAGGTTTTTAGGAGAACTGCCATTGAAGTATCCCTGTGACATATAGCAAACTTCCTTGAGATGTTTTTTGAGTGAAATAGTCAAGGTTAAAAACAAACCTCAAAAATGTTATGCAAGCCAGAAAATACAGTATCAAAATGTTGCTTGATACTGTAATAAGTAATTGCTTATTTTTTTAATTGCTTATTACCCTGTAATGGGTAATAAGCAATTAAAAAAATAGTCTTGACATAAAAGCCTATTCCGTGTTTCCTATTCAGTGCCTTGAGTGTCATCTCACCTTACAGGTTAGTTCCCAAACAAATGGTTTTACTGTAGATTAAAGTTGCAAATGCCTCGAAATTCTACTTTGAATTGTATCCTTTGCATGCCTCTGAAAGGATTCTCTAACCACATCAAGCAGTGCCAGTGGTCAGCAAACTGGTAAGACCATACTCTTTTTCCAGAAAACTAAGTTAGGTGGTTGAACAAGGAATGCCGCTTTGTGCCATCAAACCTTTCTCCCTTTTTTCCCTCTTTTTTGGAAAGGGGGGGGATGGATAAATTAAGCCTTTTCCATTTTGTAGAACAACGAGTAGTCATTATTTTCAGCTACTTTGCTGCCTTATTATTGCCAAGGTCTCTACAGAGCCTTTTTCTTTGCCTACCATAGTGGATTGTAGTGGGCTAAATGTTTAATGAGTCAATGCGTTAAAGGCTTCACTTTTCTTCCAATTAACCCCAAGACCACTCTGGCATTTTTGTAAATCCACAGAAGTATTTTGTGAGGCCTAAAGGGTAAGCTGCAGGCAGGCTGTGAAGAATGTAAAAAGACTAACCTGCTAACAAACACTGTGCAATGGGACAAAGAGAGTTTAATCCGTATTATGGTAAATGCTGGCTTAGTGTCCCAAAAGGGCTTTGCAGAGTGGAACAAAACAAAGAAGGCAGCGCCAATAAAAATCCAGTGCTTTTATTTTTATACACAAAATTGTTGCAAAAGAAAAACTGATAATAGCATTAAGAAAAGGTTTGAATGGTGGTTTTAAATATGATACTAAACATTGCGATTGTTCACCATTTGAATACTGTTTGTTATACATAAAGAAGCTAAAAGCAACATAGAGGCTCCAGTTGATTGAATATTCATGAAAATTGGTCAGATGAGTACCTCAATTTAAATTTGAAGTGTTTGTGAATTAGTATATCATAAGATAATATATAACCTATATGTTCATTAGTGTGCGTTTCTACAGAGAGAAACCTAGGAATATATTTTATGGGAATATGTGCGAAATGCAAGGACATTTATAAAATATGTAGTAAAATGCTAAGGACTCTTATTTATCCTGCTCTTAGAAGGCAAACAAAAACCCAAGAATAGTCACATATCTTACTCAAAATGCATTAAAGATTAAGGAAGATTTGCAGAATATAGTATTGCATTCAAATTCTTCATCTTGAAAAAGAGGTTGGCTGTGCTTATACTTCAAAAATTAGAGCAAATGAGAAAATCAAGTAATTAATTTTTAATGCTTTAATACTAAATGTAATTTTGTCACTGTAACTATTTTGACAAGAGGAATGTAATACACTCAAATATAAATTAAAAAAAAAGTGTAAATATGAAAAACAGAGAAGAAAATAAATAGCATTCCAGGGGTGGGAGGAATAAGGAAAAGAACATTGTTCTTGATGCTTCTTTAAATGCAAGGTCATAGCTCTAAAAGTAAAAACATAAAGTTCTGAGCATTGCATAGCATAATTTAGGAGGTTTTTTTCCATTACTTTGTTAGAGATATCTAATTACTTTAATTTAAATCCACTTCTTCAGATGATATGAATAAATCACTTAAATGTTAGATATGCCCCTAACCCTGAAGTGAACTTTGAGAGCAGTGATCTTGTTGTGTTACTCATAACCATCATTTCCATATTTGTTTTAATTCTGCTCCAGTCACAAGAGGGAATAAGCTTTAGCGTGTTGGGGAGCAATTTTTGAAGAATGTAATTAGCTAATGTGATTAAGATAGCCTTGAATAGCTAAAGCAGATCTGCGACTGAGTATTTTGCTAAGAAAAATGTATTATTATTATCTTTAAATACAGGGAGAGATGAGAAAGACAGAGGTGTTAGGTGTCATCTTTGTAGGGATGGTACAGCATGGAAGTTTGCTCTGAGATGAGTCCCTAGAAAAGGCAGACTGGCCTGGCCTTTGGGGCAGTGAGCACAAACCTGCTCAGAGGCTGCACGGAATCAATGGTGTGATGGAGCTCCATGTGCTTCTGACACAGAAGGGGTGGCAAAGCACCTTTTGGGGTGGGATTTTGTGCTGAGACACTGAACCAATTCATGGTGTTATTCCCCAGACAGGGAGGGCTGCCTGCTGGCAACAGATACAGGAGTTCAATGTGTAAACTCTGATAAGGCTGACATGTAATTTGTGTTACAGTTTGATGGTTAATTGTATATAAAGCAGGAGCCTTCGCAGATCTTTCACTGAGAGCCCTTAATTGGGAGAAGTAAACCCATGTCATTAAGAGTATATCCTTTAAGGAGAAAGAAGGTAACTTTTTTTAATTAAGCATTTGCTTGATTTTGGTGCTTTTGGTTTTGAATACTTCCTTTTAATATTGTGGAATTAGGCCAACAGTCTCAATTGCTTTTGTCACAAGACAAAAATTTTTTTCCAAGCATCACATGTAAAACATCTATCTTTTTTATTTTGAGCTTTTTCTCTAATAGTTAAGTATGTTGAAGAGTAATTAGAGTTAACTGTCTTCACAAAATCTGTCTACTGGGATGTGTAACCAAAATATTTGAATAACTAGGATTTTGGCAATATTTGTAACTTTTCAGCCAATTACAGTCATATCCCTTTCTGCAGGTAGAAAAAATGACATGAAATTTGTTGTTAAAAATTTAGCTTTGAACCTAAGATTGTCTTAGAAGGAAATCATGGATGCTCTCTGCTTCTAGTATGAGAGAAGTTATCTACTTGGCTAGATGTAAGCATTTTATGGAAGACATTGCAGAGGCACTTGGATTTGCCATTTATAATTTTTTGTCACTAAAGAACACAGCTAT
Organism: Melospiza georgiana; assembly: GCF_028018845.1. NCBI lineage: Eukaryota > Metazoa > Chordata > Aves > Passeriformes > Passerellidae > Melospiza > Melospiza georgiana. Next base: position 30,506,094 of record NC_080434.1, on the reverse strand, counting down.
ATTGGAGTACACATGTTAGTATATTATAATTTGTCTTATTTGGGGTGTTTTTATCCCAGAAAGGTATAATCTTTGCAGTTGGATGATTCTTGGAAATTATTATGAAGCAGAACTAACTGGCTGAGTTGTTTCTTCTGCAGTGTATTCCTATAGCTGGCAAAGAGCAACTGTGCTGGAAAACACCTGTGCAGTGGCAATGACAAGGTATTTTCAGAGGCACAAAAGCACACAGTGGTTCCTGAAACTGAGAGGAGGGTTCCACCACCCCATTAATGCCAGTGGGATCTGGCACAAAGAATTGATTTGGGGCTGTTTAATCCTTTTTTCCAACATCCTGGGCTGCATTAAAAAAGTTGTGACCAGCTGGTTGAGGGAGGTGATTCTCCCTGTCTGTTCTGCCCTTGTGAGACCTCACCTGAAGTAGTGTCCAGGTCTAGAGTCCTCAGCACAGGAAGGATGTGAATCTTTGGGAGCAGGTCCAGAGGAGGGCTGTTACAGTGATCAGAGAGATGGAAGAAAACAGGCTGGGATTTGGGCCTGGAGAATAGAATGTTCCAGGGACACTTTAGAGCAGCCTTCCTGCACCTAAGCAGGGCTTGAAAAAGGAGAGAGAATGAGAGAATGAGGATCAATTTAAAATGATAAGAGGAAAGCTGTAGATGAGATGCTAGGAAAAAATTCTTTTCGCAGGGGATAGTGAGGCACTTGAATAGGTTGCCCAGAAAAGTTGTGGATGCCCATCCTTAAAGGTGTTCAAGGCAAGGCTGGATGGGGCCCTGAGCAAACTGATCCAGTGGGTGGCATCTTTGCCAACAGTGGAGTTAGATACAGGTGATTTTAATCACAGAATGACAGAATATTTTAGGTTGGAAGGAACCTCCGATCACCAAATCCAATGTTTGCCTGATCACCACATTGTCAACTAGAGCATGGCACTGACTGCCGTGTCCATAAAGGTGCTTTCCAACCCAAGGCATTCTGAGGTTTTCCTGAGGAGTCAAGGTAAGGAACTTACCTAACAGGAAACTTTTCTTGCATGGATTCTTGCAAGGGTAATTCCCTGAGCCAACTGCCTCTGTGCCCATAGGAGCATTAATGGCAGGAGCAAGAAGGCAGCAGGACCACAGGGTGCAGCCATTCTCGTGGCTGCCACCTGCTGTGGTGCCATAGCCATAAACTCCACCCACAGGCAAATGGTAACTGCTGGATTGGGATTTTTACTGAGATCCTTTACATCGGTTGGAAACTTAAATGGAGTGTGTTGGGACAAGAATCACAGAAGTGGAGAGTTCAGCCCTTTCAGAGATAAATAATCTTGTTATCAGGAACAGTGTCCTTTGGGGAGAAAAGGTCTGGTTTTTAAAAATAGAGTAAGATATATATATATATATGGTATTGTCAATTGCCACTGATTTCTACTGCTGTTTTAATGTAATATTTTTGTGGATTTTGTAAAAAGTGCACATATATATTTGTTGTTTTGGGAATGATCCTAATTACTCTTTTGGCAGTTTGACATCCTTCTGTGTATGTTGGATACAACATCATTTATATATTGTCTCTGGACCGCTTTTCAAACACAGATCCTAAAGCCAAGGATTCCTACTCCAGAGAATAAAAGCTCATTGATATCTCAAGTCATGTCCTTATGTAGAAGTCAGTTGTTTCTTCTAACTTAGTGCTGAAATGTTAAAGCTGCTCCGTCCCCTGTTCCTGGGTAAAAGTTGAGTTTTCTACCATTCCCAACCCATTTCTTGTAGTGCTCACAGGATAGTGATCAGACATTACTGGTATGAGGCTTCCCCCTTGAGAAAGGAAAGGCATTAGTGTGTAAATATTGAATTTTTACTGAGTCTGTGATAGCATCCAGGACTTCATTCCTGTAATCTTAGTGAAGTAGTGAAGGGCTATATGATCTCTATGGCTGCAGGTGCACCACTGCTATTTAAAAACTGCTTTAATTATGCCTATTGCGTGTGAAAATGTTTCTTTTATGTCGTTGTATGTCTTGCATTTAGGCAACATGGTGCAGAGATGTTTTTTTCTCCTCTGGAGAAAGTGTTCTGGACAGATAAATCTTGGAAAGTAAGAGTTAATTTTTACTTTTTAAAAATTATGCCTTATTTTTTTATACTTTCAGACTTTTCATTTTTAATTATTTTCAGGTCTAGTATTCCAGTCCTTGGTCCTGCAGTTTAAGCCTAGACATAACCAGTTAGTACTGTTAGAAAAGTCTTACAGGAGTCCTGATTAAAGGATTTTGATGAAGTAATTAAAATATTAGTTAGGTTAATTTCTTTCTTTGGCCTGTCTGTGTTTGTTGCTTCTTAGCATTATGGAGTTTGGGAAACATCATACAAGCATTATCATTCATCTACATATTGGAGCCAGATTTTTTTAATCTGCTTTTCAAGAGATTCTAGTGTTAATTTTCTGAACTGTTTGCAAAGCTGCATAATGTTTTGATTTATTTTGTTTGTTTTATTTTATATTTATTGCCAAATGTCATGTTCATAAAATGTAAAATCATACGATGTAGTGTCTCTGGAAATTCTCTTGGCATATTCCATCTAAATTACTTTAAACAACTCTATCAGATTGCTGTTTTCAAAAAGAACTGAATAATTACTATCCTGAATTCCAACAATATACACAGGTTTGCTGGAGAGAGGAGTAGATAAAGCATATGTTAACATGACTTCTGCAATAAACGGTCTCTCTATACAGTTTGCAAATAGCAATTATAATTTCATGTTAATAAGATGCAGGAAAATGTGCTGAAGGAACAGTGCTTTGCTGCTTTTGTCACAGTTTCATCAAACTGATTTTGTCAGCACTGGAGCATAACCCTTGCCACATCAGTTTGAGTGCTCATTAGGCAGCCGATTTGTCTGAATCCTCATTAATTTGATTAACTCATTTACTTATGGATGGTGACATGTTATGTGGTACAGGAATGGTGGTTAGAGACTGGAATCAAGACTCTCCTTGACTTTGTTAGCATTCAGTTTGCATTTGTTTCTGCAATAAGCTGCTGCATTCGAGCACTACAGCAACAGTAATTTACATTTTGCAGAAGTGCAGCATCAGTTGAAGGGTTGAACTTATATTGTGTAAACTTACATTGCACCTCTGTCAGTCAACTACAGACAGCAGTTTAGGAGCTTTGTAGGTTTATAGCCTGCTCCAATTCCATATTTATTTCACTTGGGTACTAGACTTTCTCATAAGAACCCAAACAGCTCAGTCATACATCTGGTTTAATGTAAATTAAATAACAAAAGGGAAACAAGTAGAAAACATCCTCAGTTAACACATTCAGAAGAGGGAGATGTTGTTAAGCAGGGATACTTAAAGCACTTTTCTGAAGGATAGGTTTCAGAAAAATGATCAAAATGGAAAAAAGAAATCGGTCAATGATTTAGATCAAATTCTGTGTATTCACAGTTTAGAAATTTATATTTTTACAATTTGATATGTTGATATGCCTCTAATATTTTAAGGTGCTGACTGTGTGCAGTTTTGGATGCCAGCCACTATTTTGGTGGTCATATGTGAAACTGGAAAAGAAAATTTAAGCATGTGGGGTTTAACGAATAATAAAATGTTTTGTATGAATTCAGTGACTCTGAATTTGAGTGGATGGCAAGCACAGTAACTCATCTGTGTAATTTTGAGTTGAGATCAAATTTAATTTGGGATAGCTCAAGAAACAGTGGAGTATTTCAAATGTTGTGAAGATGAAGAAGGTTGAGTTCTTGAGCAGCCAAATAATTTATTTTTGGTGAGAATTGCATTTGCAATTCTAGGGCTGAATGTGCAGCACAAAGATTCCCTGTGCTGTGGTGAAGCAGAATGCTTTTTGTATTACTGGAGTACCAAACAAGCCTCCTCCTGGGCTGTGGCAGTATTGGAGAACCACAGTTTGCAAACACAGGGCAGAAGTCTTTCTCTCTAAGTGCAGGACCAGAAGTAACAGTCAGCTACATGTTGGCAAAACTACAAGAAAATAGAACCCAAAATGCTTTCAAAGATGAAAGAAGAAGCTTGCAAATTTTCAATGAAACTAGCAACTATCTATGGTAGTGAGTCAGACTAGAACCATTCCGTCTCCTTCTGCCCTGCATTATTGTCCTTCTCCCTGCCCTAGGAAGAATATCTGAATACCTGTTGAACTCCAGCTTTACCCTCAACCATAGTCCTTGGAGAAAGGAGGGATTGGCAAGGCAGCAGGAAATGGCTGGGGATTGATGAGATGCCGTGTTTGCAGGGCAGTCACCTGCAAAAATCCTTGGGAAACTGCAGCTTGAATGGAAGCTGGTAGAGCAGGAGAGAGGAAACAGTGTTGGAATTGTTTGGGGAGTAAGACAAATTTTTAATGGACAGGAGAGTTGGGGAAAAAAGGTAGGCCATTGAGGGAACTGTAAAAGTGTTTTTTCAATTTACTATAAGTTAACTAGAGCTTTACTTTAGACTAAGGTGTAATTGTTGCTTCATTTTTAATAGTCATTAAAATGTGTGCATTTATTTATGCACTCTAAAACTAACTATTGAAAGCTTTTTGATAGTAAACAAATACTGTTTCCCCTGTTCAATCTTCTTGTCCCAAAGTTAGGATTGATGATGTTCTTAGGTTTCTTGTAAGGTTATACTAAGTTAATAATAAATTTCTGTAGAATTGAAATGAGATCAAGCATGGGAAAATACCCTGTCATTGTAACAATTGCACAGTGTTTGTGTTTGTATTGGTTTATTTGCATATGCAGTTTTACTGAGTCAGTCAGACTAGTCTTGTTTCATTGAGAATGTGAACAAAGTGCAGGAGATCTTGCATCCTTTCTGTAAAAGAGACTACTGTCACTGAAAAAAATAGAGCTATAATTTCACCCACTCTTTTATATTTTTTGGGAGGAAACAGCTCCAAACACATCATATTTGGGAACTTCTTTATACTAGATGGGCTCTTCTAAAAATGTCATTTATTTTAGTTTACCAATATATGCCTGTATTTGGAATGATGGAGAGAGTTTACCGAAACAAATTCTTTGACTTCTGTTTCAATTCTGTGGAATCATACCATAGAATATTTGCAAAGTGCTGCAAATATAGAACACAGCTAATATTCAAACAGGAGGCTGGCGATCAGAGTTGAATTACTGGGCTCTAAATTTTTCTACATCCACCTCTTTTCCTCCTTCACTTGCTCTGACAGTTACAGACCGTTTCTCTAATAGGGCTTGCATTTGAAGATAAGCCTGCATGTAAACAAATTAACTTTTCTTAAATGGAGAGCCATTTCATCTGCAATAATATACCAATTCATAAACTATCAGAAGCATATTTAAAAAAAAAAGAAAAAGATAAATGACCCATTGTATAACACTTACTATTAGGCAGACTAGATGTCCCTGTGTTCTGGGAGATAAGGCTCTTGTATTATTACACCCTAATAAAATGAGTTAATGTTTTAGTATCAGAGATAAAAGGACAGTTGGATATATTTAATAACCAAACTGAGAAACACTTAATTTTAGTTGTCTGTAGCAATATAACACAAATTCCCCTGTAAAACAAATTGCACTTTTGGAATATACTTTAATGTGCATTCGACAAAGGAGAAAATGAGGTGATTGAAGTTCAATTTGTAGCATGTTATTAACCATTTCCGCTTGACTAGATGTGTAAAAGGATAATGGATGAGGGTTTTATTATTGCCTTTCTGCTAAAATGAAGTGGTGTAAAAGATAAGGTGATGAGATTAATGAACATAAGGAAAAGGCGTAATCAATCAAACTCCAACGGGGTGATGAGATGACAGTACTTAAGATTTGCAAGGATTTTAAAAGTGGATTTTATCAACACCGACATTTTGTTTGGGTGCAATGCTAAGAAGCAGATACTTGCCAATTTCTGTTATTTTTTGGTGGGTTCAATTACTACTGTATGTTTGAAGCTTCAACAATTAATGTAACAGATTAAAGTTAAGGCTTTGTTAAATTTAAAATTCCTATTAAAATCCCCTATATGGTTATTAAAGGGGATTGAGCAAGGAAGGATGTTTTGTCAAGCAGGAAAGATGTTTTATTGATCAGTTTATCAGTTCTTCACTGGTGGAGCACTCCTAGATGTGTCTGGATGAGTTATTTTTAGTCTGTACTGCTGCCCCAAGTTTTGCATCCAAGTCATTTCAGCATTTCAGTCACTGGTTTTCATGTGCTCAAGGAAGAGTGAGAAATGCTTTCCTTGCCCTGTAATAAGTTCTCAAACATGAAACTCTACAAGATTTCAACTTCCAACTCCCCAAACAGAAAATTGATTATCTTGTAGTGATAAATCTACTAAAGTTCGTAGCTGTAAATGTGTTCCTCTTTGTAGGTGAGGTATTTTATACTTCAGATCTCAAATCTTCTTTTCTCTAACACATATCTTAAAATTGTTACCCATTTGAATGCCTATAATGCTAATATGCTATGGGAATAATTGATTACAGGTTTTTTTTACTTGTAAGTACTTCAGATAGAGAAAACCCTAAAGGTAGATCTACTGCCTTAAAATACTTTTTTTTTTTTTTTTAAAGAATAGAAGAACATTGAGTTCCACACCAAAAATCACTTAAGAGCTGCAAACACCACTAGAAAATCTAATTTTCTAATGCCTTTAGTTTTCTGCTCCTTTTAAAAAGCCCTACACCTTTTTCAAAATGTGGACTTGACTAGGAGGGAAGCTGCTATCCAGTTATGGTCTTTTCCCTACTTGAAAAAATATTTAAGAAGGGCTCCCACTTTCTTTCAAATGTGGTAAATTGATTTGATAAAAGTTGCCTATTAGAAGGCTGCCTTAATTTAGTTTTGTAAATGAAACATGCATGAGCAGGATAAATTGCTGTATTTTTGCAAGGAACTTGGTTCTTGGCAGCACTTCGGTCAGGATGGATAGGATATTGCTATGGGGTTAGGATTTCCTAGAGAAGCAGTTGAAAATGCTTTTCCCTCTTGGCTTCAGCATTTATGAAACACTGTTAGGTACTGGCTGGAAACTGGGGCTTTGTCAATACTCCCACATTAGACTTGAGTTTTTCTGGCTCTTCAGAAAACTTTCAGTTTTGCAAAACAGCATCATGAGTTTGAAAGATAAATGCATAACATAGCCCAGATTAAAATTCTTCACAAGAGCTAATATTTTCACATAGACTTACTGCCCTCTCTCCTCCTGTCATCTGCAGAATTCTTTGATAGACTTATTTTTTATTGGGCCCTCAGGAGTGGCAAGTTTTAGATTTAATACCCCAGGGGGAATGGCAAGGCAAATCATGTTGTTGGATCAATTGTTCAGCTATCCCCAGACTGCTGTCTGTGTATCTGTTACACTTGAATCACATTTTCAAGCCTTTCTTATCAATCATTTGGACTAGAAATGCAGTTTAATTTTCTGTTGCATTTTTAAGCTGAAATAAGGGTTATGTTCTTGTTCTGTTACCCCAGAATCATAGATATGGTTGTAGAGCTCACATTAGTTGTGCCCCTGGCTTGCTTAACCTTAGGAAAGGATCCTTTCTTGCAGGAATGCATTAAAACTGAATTTATTTTACATTAGTTTAGCATGTACTAAGATGAATTTCAGCAGTTGTTGCATAAAACCTCCTCTTCACATGGCTGCTTTTTTTCCTTTAACAACATGGGGTAAGTTTTAATTGGACACATTATTTCTATGGGTGATCTTATGGGGTTTTCCTTTGCAGTCACAGGCCATAACAAAACCTTGTTCCATGATTTATTTCAGTCAATTCTTTCTTCTGAGAAATTAATCTACTTTTACAGGAATAGGGGACAAATGTAAGAATACAGACACAAAATATGAAGTATACTCATGTAGGACTTTGTTATAAAAAGGAGCACATAGGAGACGTCCTTTGATAACTAAGAACATTTCCTCTATTTTGTTGTCATTTGGCTTTGGTTTACAGTAAATGAACTTGCAGTGAGTGGAGAAGGGCTTGGGCAGTGAAGGGTTTTATAGCAGTTCTGTGCTATCTTCTTTCCCAGATTCTGAGGGCAAGAGGGACAATGTGTTCAGTATTGTATACGGTCCTGGGCATCCCAAATGAGGCAGAGGTACATCAGCCCCTGCAGCTGCCCCACTTGATTGGAAGGGAATTTGGTTCCTGCAGCGCTTGAGAGTCTCTGCAGCACAAAGGTGGCATTGAGCCATTTTTGCATCCACACCCTTTGCAAGGGGCACCTTGTGTGCCACATCTCTCACAAAACACAGTGCAGAATCTTGTAATGTGAATGACTGGCTTGGCAGCTCTAGAGTCTGACTTTTCTCTTTGCCTTCAAGAGGCACATCTGTTCTTCTATGTATGGGCTTGCTTCCCATTAATGAGCTGATCAGATGCAGTGTTTCTTGATGACTGGTATTCCAGCTTCCTGCCAGATGTGTGGGGGAGTTTTTGTTTTTGTTTTGTTTCTGATGAAGGGATATGAAGGTCAGCTTACAGGTCACTGATTTAAAAAAAAATAATCATTTTTTGGCATTGAAACTTATTTTTTCATTGCCCATTTGCTTTCTGCTCCTCCTCTCCTGCAAGATCAGATGGAAGCAGCAGACACTGGACAGCTGCCAGTGTTGCAGGTGTAGTGCTTCCTTCTTGGTTGTAGTTGCTGCTTCCACGTGCACGTGTTCTGACTGGAGAGACCTTTGCTGGATACATGGAGAAGCAGCCCATGGGAGAAGTCATATCCTGAAAGTGCTGAAATAGGCAGGTGCAGGGCGCCAGTGGAAATCTGACATGACTATTCTCATTTGCTGTTCCAAATACAAATTTGAAGAGTCATTCATAGCAAACATGAGCCTTATTTTTCTAAAACAGAGGCTCCCCAGGCCAGTGATCACAGTACCAGTCTGACAGAACTCAAAAAGTGTTTGGACAATACTCCTGGGCACAGGGTGTGGCTCTTGGGCATATCCTGTGGAGGGCTGGGAATTGGACTTCAATGGTTCTTGTGGGTCTCCTCCAACTCAGGATATTCTATGATTAAAAAAAAAAGAAATTCAATGTCTAAATATCTTTAAGAGACAGCAAAACAAAGATGGCTCCTGCATTGTTTTCTGTGCTCTGCCTTGGAGATGCTTGCTCCTTTTTCTTTTTTCTTACATTTCACCATACTTAGTCAGTAATACTGCTGTGGATTCAAGCTGCTGTGAGTCTGACAATTTGCGTAATTTCAGGCTCTGTACTTGTTAAAGATCCACCAATAGTCTGATAAAGACCATCCTCCAGGACTTTTTGGCACTAGGAATTTTATAAAAGGAGGGGACCAACCAGACCTTAAACTTCAAAGAACTTAAAACATAGGAAAAACCCAAATCTACAACCTTTTTGTCATTATATTAAAAAAAAAATCTCCGCTTGATTCCTTTTAACTATTTTTCTGGCACTTCCATCTTTGAACAAGGGAAAGCGCTTTTTAGGGCTTGTTTTAAAATCCTTTTTTTTAAATTACAGTAGTGTTACAACGTCATCATATGGTTTTGAGCCACTAGTCCTGTGTTGTCTTACTTCTACTAGGAAAATTTCTGTACAATTTGTATTTTCAAAATATGGATCATGGTTATACTTATCACCTTGAAAACATAATTTTCTTTTTTTAATTGGGAATACCAGATTCTGGGCAGTGTTCTGAAAGCTTTTGAGGTTAAAATTTAAAAGATTTCTTATTTTATAACCTCCTTTTCAATAATAAAACATTTTCATAATAAATTCTGAATTTGTATTTCCTTTTTTTTTTGTTAACTCACAAGGAGATGGGAAGACAAATTAATTGTTCAGTTTTTGCAGAGTGACAATTTGGAACATCTAAAGCTTCCTGTTCTTTGTCTTTTAGTTTTCTGCATTTATAAACTTGAAGGTGAGCTAACTAACAAGGTAGCAACAGTTGTGGTGATGCAAAGTTATGCAGCAAAATAGGAGAGCTGTGAAGGACTTTTTGAAGCCATTTGGACACCTGCTTCTCAGCTGGAGAGATAAAATGATGGCAAAGGGATTTTTCCCAGCTAGTTTTTCAAAATTCTGTCTCACACAGGGTAATGATCATGGAATGCACCACTGCACCATTCATTACTACAAAGTCTTAATACTGGTAATACTTAATTTCAGCATTTTTGATGAATATTCCACTATTTAATATCATCAGCTTCTTTTGACAGCTTCTACACAGTGAGAAATCACTTCATGGAATTCTGCTCACTGATGCTTAAGCTCTCTTGAGCTTTTGCCGGTAGTGTCATTTTTTCAATGTATAAAAAACGAAATCAAAACAAGCTTTTTTAGTATTTGCACTGTGTCTGTTTAACTGATGGAATTCATTGACACATTAAATCCTGAAGTTGCATGATTTAATGCAGTCCAAAAAGACTAGGTTGAGTTATTTCTAAATGATGGAAAGATTCTTGGTTATGATTTGTTGTCTGTATCATTTTACATACCAGGTATATGAAGTCTGTGTATGTGTGAACATCAGTGCTGTAGCAAATAGCATAAACAGGTAACCCTGGGAGAGGAAAAATGTTGCTCTTCTCCAGGTGATGTAAACATCTGTATGAGCCTTTTGTATCTACCTCTTGAGGAGCAGATGCAGCTAGCTCTTAAATCAGAGTGTAACTAAATCAAGATATCAGTCAACTCCTACAAGAATCTGTGAATTCTTGCAATTCTGGCTCCTTTTTTATCATAAATAAGCCTGCTGTTGTATTTTGCAAAGAAAGTAATAACTTCATGTCCTTAACCTTGCAGGGCTTGGACAGTCACCCTAACCTGTATTAATTTTCTACTTTTTAAACTTGCACTATCTGAGACTGCATAATTTACCTTGCATAATTGTCTTTAGCAATCAGAAATTCCTGTTCTTTGGGTTAATTAAATGTTTTCTGATAGTGGTAATGAACCCCTGCTCTCTAAAACCCAGCAGGGTTAATCAAGAGGGACAAAAATTGTTTATGAGACCCAGTTGAAGGAAGTAAGAGAGTTGGTACTAAATCTGCTAACATTGTTTGCAGATATATGTGAGGTGTTTAGAACCATGTAGTCAAATCAGAAAAGTTCTGAAATACAGGCTCCCTCAGTAATTTTATTTCCAAGTTAGATTGGGATAATCAGGAAGAAAGTTAGTAGAAGATCACTTTAAGAAAATTTAGATTGCACACAGATTTTTTCACACTGAAGTACAGCTTAAGTGGCAGGATAAAGGGAGAATATATAGTTGTGCATTCCTTTGTTTTAGTAATCTGGGAAGTATTTTTCATGCTATCATATATGTACTGATCTGTGGTCTGTGACAGTTAGACTTTATTCTTATTATTCCTCTTATTTCCAAGCACATGGTGTTTCTTTTTTTATTGTGTAGAGAGAAATTATTTCAGAACTGAATGGATCTAGAAGCAGAACTAAATCCTTACAAAAGATTAAACTATTTACAGGTCCTGAGGCCTTAAGGTGTTTTAGGCTAATATAAACAACATAATGTGAAATGGGAATTTCAGTTTGTGGTAAATCTGTCTGTCCCCAGCAGCTTCAGATAAAATAATTCTATCCTTCTCGTGCACATCAATTTGCTACTTGGCGGTTCATGTATCAAAGAGCATTCTGTGAAAATATCAATATCATTGGTTAATATAAATGAAATTAATTTTTAAAGCTGGGCTAAAGGTTGACATCTGAAAAATTACATTACTTTGCAGAAGAGAAATTTCTGTCTTCCAGTGAAATTTCAGGTCATAAGGGCAAGTAATTTTCACAATCTTCAATGGGAACCAGTGAAATATGAACTTCATTGTCACCTAGCCCCAAAGCGATAAGATAAAATGAGCTGATACATCATTTGCTGTGGTTTTATCATCTCCTTCAGTAATTGGAAGAGAAAACATAAGAGTCCTTTACCACCCCCCTCCCCAGTCCCTTCACCACCCACACCCAGGCATAAGCCATTTTGCTCTGATCAATACAAAGGTCACTGAGTATTTATTTATTTATTTTATTTTTTTATGCCAGCTAAAACTGTCTAGTGGAACATTAAAGTAATGAATATGTTTAATTGAGTTTGTCACCCATGAAAATGCTGAACAGGATTGTGTAACAGACTGTGCATGCTCACAGGGGGACTGGCTGCTGCTCACCGCCTGTGGATTTCAGTGGCTGATTTTGTAAATATCTGAGATTTAAAGCAGGCATCTTATTTGTTGTTTCTTTGAGAAACCTAAAATAAACCAATGAACAACTCTGATTTATTGAAGAGCATGCTGATGTTTAAGATTGTTAATAGTCTGATCTAATTCCCTGTGAATTCAGATGTATTTAAACAAAGAGCAGAGCCAGACTCTTTCAGTGTGAATCCCGCAGCCAGGAATTAAATAATACCTGAACAGTAGAATCCTAGGGTCCTCAGATGCAAGGCCGAGGTTAAGGTAGAAATCCAGGTTTCTTGTGAACTGAGTGTCAGATTTTGGAGCCTCTGAGTGCTGTAATTTTGCCTTCCTGACTACAAATAACTCCAAATGACCTAGAATGTTGCTAGAATGTATTTATAAATTTTCTCTCAACTGTAATCAAATTAGAATGTAAGTTAAATGCTCTATATTTTTATTCAGTTTGTTGGGTTTTTTTCTTTGTCTTGCATTAGAACTTATTTAAAATTAGACAAATGTGCATCAGCTTTTTAAATAAGCTATTTAGCTTTTATTTTACTTATGGCAGTTAAGTTGGCTGGCATATTAAAGTAATATAATTATTCAATTACTGTTTCAGTTCTATAACCCATTTGCAGACTTAATTACTTCTAGCCTATTCACATTTTCAAGATCAATAGTACTTTTCTCTAAAATAAAATAAAATATACGATAGCTGATTGGCTTGCTTAACAGGTAAAGCAAAATGTTAATTTAGTCTTCAGTAAAATATTACTTTTCTAATTCAGAAGAGAGCTGCAGTGATTGGGGTGGTTTTTTAACTATTGCTTGAAGTCTTTTACAACAGACATTGTTTATGATAAACATTCAGGAGGGGTTTGAAGAAAAGGTGGAATGGAATGGGGCATTTGTATTAAAAACTGAAAAATCACAGAATAGCTTCCAAGTAAATGAGCTTTTTTTATTAGGAAATTAGCAGATACATCACTGTAAATTGTGAGCACTTATTTATGTATGATCTTAATTTGTGGTCAGCCCTGTGCTACCTGAGTTTTCATGCTACTCTGATTTCAGAATCTCCTCCAAGTAGAATTTGAATCTGGCTGCTCTTTACTCACTGATTTCTTAGGGAGTTTCTGACAGCTGTGCAGTGTTGGGGCCATCACCATGAGTACAGAGACTGAGTACAGGTTAGACCTTCATTTCTAATACTTGAAGTGAAAAAAGGGACTTCATTCAAAGGGGGAAGTAATTTTGTATTTTTAGTAATGTTGTCATGATACCTGTTCATCTGGTGTTGCCAAAGTCTAATTACAGAGCAGTCTGATGAGGTTTTTGAAACTGTAGAACTTAACAATTGCCTCATTAGTTTATATGTTTTTAAATGAAGTGGTAAACAGTACAAATTGTCTTTTCTTTTGTAAAGTGTTGTATCTTTTGAAACAAATTAAATGTGCAGTAGATTGAACTTCAGTCTAATTTGTTGAATCAACTGAAATTTTGTGAATACTTTCTCACATGGGGAAGGCAGTATTATTTCTACAGATTAAATTAGATTCTCATTAGTCTCTGCTCCACAACTTGTTCCAAAACTGGTTGTGACAAAGGCAGAAATGAGTTGGTTTTAATCTCAAAATATTGTACGATGGTATGAAGAAGATTGCTGTTCTTAAATTCTCAAGTAGAGCTCTGTGTTGTGTGGCTTATGGGTGAAAACGGGCAAATGCAAAAGTAGTTCTTGAAAGTTGTAGTTCTGATGTCAGAAGCGATAAAAAAAATTTTGTTTGCCAGAATAAAAACGCTGAATTTGATTTGAAGAATGAGCCAGTTTCTGCAACTAGCAGTTTCTAATAATATTTTCCAGGGAGTGAAAGGCTGTGCTGGATTTTCCTGAGGAACACTTGGCCATAGACATGCCAGAAATGTGTTTGTCCCCTGGACCTGTCCCCCGCCCTAGGTGGAGGCAGTGATGAGCGGGCAGCGCTGCGTTGCCATGGCAGCTGCCCTGGCTGGGGTGCTGTCAGTGTGCCCGCAGCTCCAGAGAGCACAGTGTCCCACTGAAGGGCTGCTCCAACCTAATCCAGTTTTAATTGAACTCCAGAGGCTTTGAAGTGAGGCTGCAGAGCAGGCAGAGCCTGCCTCAGCCCAGAATGGAGGCCCTGCTCAGCCCGGCCTCAGCTGCTTCTGTCTCCTGATCAGTTTTGTTAATGAGTGCTTCAGAGGGGCTTACAGCAGTGGCTGTGGTGGTTCTGGGGTGCAGGTCCAGTTCCTGCTGTAAATCCTCTCCCTCTGAATTCAGTTACTTCACCTATTTCATTGGCTCTACGAGGAGCACAATGCAAGCCACCTCTGCTCTTTTCAAGCCGGTGCTTTTCCTTCCAGTTTTGAGGAGGCTGCAGGCAGCAAGCTCTGGGCATCATGTGAGGTTCACAGTCTCACAGAAAATGCTCACTTAATAGGATAAAAGGAATAATTATTTAGAGTGCTGGTTTTACTCACACTATCCACATAGTAAATGTTTGAATTTGCCATGCACAGACCAATGGGGACAAACAGGCTGTTGGGTTTCAATTGTGGCAGAAAAGTGGTTACCACGTTGCTATCTGTCTCAAAAAATCAAACATTGCAATTAGAAGCTCCAGTTTCAGGATCATAAGATGGATAAATATCATCAAAAAGTACCAAGAGATTTCTGTGCATGAGCGCTGCAACTTTGTCTCTTTTGTTACCTCTTTTGATGTTGTATTCTTCGAGGATATTTATATGCATGTGACAAAAACCAAGCACAGTGGTTCTGAGTAGCACCACAGAATTACACAAATCTGCCAATTTGTGTGGATGGGATAGGGGTATATTATGGGAAGTGTCAGTGTGGCCCAAGTCTGTTGGTTTCCCAGTTCCAGAAATGATTAGGAACCATTGATAATCTCTGGTCCTTTCATCACATTTCTAGAATTTTGTACTGGAAGATTTATATAGTTTTTCCTTCTCTTTCTATGTGTGTGTGTTTGCTGGGAGAGAAGGTGGCACTTGTATTGAGGTGAAGATTATTTGCTTTGTATGTTCTGGTCTGTGTTATCAGCTTTTGGTTTGTCAGTCTTGCTTGCTTTTAATTCACAAAACTGGTAAAATATTTTATGCTGTATTGTGTAGTGCTTTCATAATGGTGCATCTGTTCTCTGTGCTACAAAAATACAGGTTTTATTTGTCAATATATGCTACATGCAAGGCAAAATCCTCCTTTGTTAAAAACCTGTAAACAAGTGATTGACTTAATTAACAGTCTTTGTTATGTTAAGGACTTGAATTTCACTTTTTCATTTTTGTACACAATGTATTTATTGCTCAAGTGAAATTGTGGTAAGAATGATGTTAACAAGGATTGCATATGAGTCTCTTTTTCTGTGATGGTTTTCTATTAAGTGCTTTTGTGTTTGCTAAAATTGACAAATCTCAGATTTTCCTTCTCCTATAGTTTGTTAATCTGAGGTACAGAAGTGTCCAGTCTCTCTGTCCTTTAACACTTACATAATTAAGCTTTGAAATGGAAAGGAAAAAGTGAAGCAACAAAGAAACAAAGTGGCTGAGGACTGAAAATGGAATTAGTTTGAATTGTGAAGGCAGACTAAGCATCTGTGTCTGTCAGATGGGATGACAGGAATTGTAACAAGTTACTTTGACAACCGCTTACTCCACAGAGAGATTATGCTGAGTTCATTTGCAGGTTTGTGTTTAACCTTAGCTGACAAAATGATACTTAACCTCTTACACAGCCAACCTTTCTAGTTCCAGAATTAATGAACGCTGCCTTAACGATAAACCTAAGGAACATTTTTTTCTTCAAAGACATTTTTTTCTTGCTTATTTGTTACAGGCCTGTTATTACAACGCTGAAGGGAGTGCAGATGCATCTAATGTTACTAGAAATGCATTTCTGAATACAGTTTTATGCTTTGCTGAAATGCTGAACATTTAATAATGTTTTTGAAACTCTGAAACTGTTAGGAAAAATAGACAGTTGTATTTAAAGGAAAAAAATGCAAACAAATGTTTAAAATATTTAGCATGAATAATAGAATTTAGGAGTACAAGAAATGTATTAGAGATTCATAGCATGATTTGAAGTTTGAGCATATTTTAATTTTGCTGCAGGTTTTGCATGTAATTGGTAGAATCCATGTTTGTGGGTCAAAGAGTTTCTCTTTTGCAAGGTATTCCTGTCCAGCTAACATATTTAAAACATCCTTTCTGTCTGTTTCTCCTAGATTCTGGCATATACAGAAGGACTCCATGGAAAATGGCTCTTCTCAGAGATTCGATCTATCTTTTCCCGACGTTACCTCTTGCAAAATACAGCACTGGAGATATTCATGGCAAATAGAGGTGCATACATGGCAAAATGAGCTTAAAGAAATGACAAGTGTGCATGTGGGGACTTGTGCATTCTCCTTGGATGTTTAGCCATGTCTGCTTTGACATGGATTTGTGTAGATAGAGGAAGGGCTTGGATTAAATGTATCGGTATTTAAGTTACTATTTTTTTGTAATTTAGTTTCTTCTTCCAATTCTCTTTTCAATGATAAATTATGATAAACCATGAAAACTGTGCATTATCAATGCCTCACTTTCATTTATATCCACAGATTTATTTGGCATTCTCTGAGGACTCCTGCTCAAGGCAGTCCTACCTCTGATCTGTTATGCATGAAGGATTTTTGTGTCCCCTTGGAGGGTTGATAGTTTTTAGTTAGACACACCAAGAACAAAAGAAGGAAACAATTTCACTACTGGATTAGACCAGTGACTGCTATGCCTTCATGCTTTATTTAAAATGTAGAACATTGTTTTGGTAATGGTATTGTCCAACAGAATATTAATCATATGCATAAACACTTGTTGTATTCTCTGAAGTCCTAAATGGCCACTGGTGATACATAATTAGATTGTTATTTAGATTTTTAGGTTGCTGTTTCAGAGGTGTCATTCACATGTTTCAGACAAAATAGGAAGATAGTATTTTGAACACTATTTCTAGAAAATGTCTAGAATGTAAATTAGCAAATGTATGAACTAGTTAATACATACATTTTTTAAATTAGTTCTAGACAGTCAATCTGTGCATATAAGTTTAATTTATATTCATAGAGGAAAAAAAATGGAGACCTTGTAAGATGTGCAACAGTGTCAACTTCTGTTGAAATTCCTGTTACTGATATATAAAAGGACTTCTGGAAATTTAAAAAAAAATTATCTGCAGCATCCTGAAGGAAACTTGTCAGATCTGTTGAGCACCTGAGCTTAGGGTTGCATTGTGTTGGTTGAGAAAGCCTGAAATGTGTAAAATCATGCTGTGTTTCTGCTCTTGTACTCACAGTGGGTGTCATGTTCAACTTCCCTGACCAAGCAACAGTAAAGAAAGTGGTTAACTGTCTACCTCGGGTTGGTATTGGTACCATCTTTGGATTACCCCAGACCAGGTATTTTACAATCTGCATTAGTTTTATCTGTCAGCTCTAGGAGTTGTTTTTATTTTCATCAATGGTTTGAAGCATTTAGACCTACTAGTTTACAGAACATGGTGCAGGAAACCCTTAGAGAGGGGTATCTTGATTGTTGTGACTTAAATTTTTAATTTTTAATCAATTTCTGTACATAGAAATGGAATTATAATAGTTTGGGGATGTTTTATGTTGTGTTTTGTAGTTTTTTTATAGAGTCCAGGAAAAAATAAATCCCTTGGATTGCTACTATAGCCACTCTGTAAGAACATCAGGATTTCTATTTACAGAAACAAATTATGTGTGAAAAATTTTAAATGTACATTGAAGACACATTTGCTCAGTATTTCACATCCATTTGTACTGATAAATTTGTTTGCAAAATAATGTAGGTTATTGAAAAAAAACAAACAGTTACAGTTTCCTTGAATGGTTTACCAATACCTGTAAAGATTTTTTAAACTAAAACTACATATATTTTTTTCTTTCCTCCCTAAGTGATGTGGGTTTGGTATTTACAGATGTTTTTGTTATGAACAAAACTGTATTGGGAATTTTATGATAAACTCTTCTCTGTTTGATTTATCACTCCAAGGAATGACTTTACAGTCTTCTTTCACAAACATTAGGAAATCTGGCATCAAATTCTAAAAGTTTGAGTTATTTATGACTAACTCCCCAACACTGCCCAGAATTTAAACCTCAAGAGGATGGACTTCATAATGAAATTCTATCATCTTATCATTGTTTTCCTTTGTTCTTGAGGGATTTAAAAAACCACTCCTTAAAGATGACTTGATTCTTATGTGAAATTCTAAAAGTATTGTAATTTTATTATTTAATGATATTCCATCTCTAAATCTCCAGTAAAATATTTCTGTAATACATCAAGCCATCATGAAGCAGCTGAATTTGCACAGCTGTAAAGATTTCTGTTGGAAAGTTTTCAAATCTTGACATATCCAGCTGTCAGATGCATTAATTCTTTTTATTCTTACTAGATTATAAAACTTTAAAAATGAACTTCAAGTATCCAAGTGGCAGTTTGATCTCCAGAGAAATCGAGCCCAGACCTGGTAGAAAGAATATGTACTACTGCCACTAAAAATCAAGTATGGAAAAAAGGAAGCCCCACCAGTTTTCTCACTATTTTTTTCCAATTTTCTTTGTTTTCAGACGCATTTCTTTGGCTAGTCCTCGACAGATTTTCAAAGCTTCCAACATGACCCAGCGATGGCAGCACCGAGAGATTTCCAACTTTGAATACTTGATGTTTCTAAACACTATAGCAGGTATTGCTAATTATTGTTCATCCAAATGACTGTAATTACACAGAAAAGGAGTTAGCCATGGCACAGTCTCAGCAGCCATGGGGCACAATTTGCTCTTGTAACGAGTAGGTTTTTGTATGTATGATTGTGTCCTGAAAAACTTAACAAAAATCCTCCTAAGTTTACTTCATTCACAATTATATTTATGTTTATGTAAGACTAGAGAGGTATTCATAGCACTGTACTGAGCTGCACTTAAAATCAGAATATCATGACTGTTGTGGGGGGGACAGGAAGTATATAGACTGTTAACTATTTAGTAAAGCCTCAGAAATAGGAACTCCTATGTCTTCAGTATTCTAAGTTTTAATTCTCATAAGTACTATCCTCCCTAAATATCATAGGTACAACAAGATTTCTCCCTAAATATCATAGATGCTGAGATTTCTAGGAAATCTCAGCCAGTGAGCAGAATATTCCTGGAGCCAATAAGTACCACTGTTACAAGGTGCATGGCTGCTCTCAAAAAAGAGTGCAGTGCTTGGATTGCCAGTGCTGCTGTTCTAGGACACCATTAATCCAAACTCAAGCCTAATTTTTATCCACTTATTTTTGTCCTAACCACTCATTCTGTAAACACTGAGCTATATGTGGTTTAACACATCTTACTCCATCAGCTTCTAACCAGCTGGGCTTCAGTTTACTAAGTGGAGGCTGACTGTTGGATCTCATGACATCCCTTTTATTTTCCAACTTATTCTGTCCTCTGAGCAACTTAGAAAATTTCTCAATTTTCAGCTGTTTTCTGTGGTGAAAGGTCTGTTAATTCCCTTTCAGGCTTGGCTCTTGCTAACACCATTGATATAACAAATGCCTGTGCTTGCACTAATTGCATTTTATACAAATGGTCACTTTTGGTGCTTGCTGTAATCAGTCATCAAGTCAGAGGTGCCAGGATGCTGATGGATTTTTAAAAGTAGGGGTCGATCTGCTCGCCTCGTTCCTGCTCAAGCTGAATGAGGCACATCATGTTTTCTATGGCTCCAATGAATGACCCTTTTCAGCTTTAATATATTATTGAAATTATAAATTGAATTCTTGTCTGCTTGGTGTTGGAGGTTAGAAGAACCAAAAAGATAACGTTATGGAAAGAGGGATAGTTGAGTTGTCCATGATAGGGAGTTAAAAGAAAGATGATTACCCCAGTGTCATGTAAGTGGCCTTAATCCTCAATAACAGGTAATGTGCAATAAAGCCAAGTAATTAGGGAAAAACTGACTATATAATTTAAAAATTCTGCAAACCACGATGGAAAAATACTGAGTGGTGTAAGAAAACTGGAAGAAAAAAAATTGTGGTGGAGGTTTAGAAAATGTTTTCTGACAACCTTACAGATTGGGTTGTAAAATAGTATTCCTGGGAAAGTGGTTAGAACCTGTTTTTGGAGGATTTTAAGACCAGGCTGAACAAAATCTCAAGAACATGATGATTGAAGATGATATGAATAAATAACCCTCTGCAACAATATAATAAAAAGAGACAGGATCCATGTAAAAACTGCATTTTAAATTTAGAAACCAGGCTTTGGGGTGTGTATGTGTGCATGGTATATGTTTAATCTAATTGAATATTTTGGTTTTATTGGAAGAACTATATTATTTCCATCTTAGATACACAAAGATGTACACATGAACCTCTATCTAGACCAAATTTTCCGTCCTGGTAAATGTTGGCATATCCATAGATGGACAATGGGCAAGGATGAATTCCTCTCAGAGTGAATTCTCTAGATGGAACAGTCATTAATTGTAAAATTCTTCAGTCTGAATTCCTGAGCTACTTCATTCTTCTTTCATATATTGTATTTAAAACATTATGTAAAAAGAATGCTTTAGTTTTTAGTATCAACAAAAATCATTGACCCTCCATTTTTGGAAGAGTGTTTCACCTTAAGGAAATGGAAGACAAGATGATGTAAACAAGGAAGGAGAATTGCGTAGGAAATGAATGAATTTAGCTGTCAATCTTAGTGTATGCAAAAGAGTTTACAATTAAAGGGAAATGGGCTGAAATGTTTTAGATTAAATACTAGCATACTGTCAACTTTTCCATTATCCTTTCAATAAAGTAAAATAGAATATTGAAATTATAACAGATCTGAAATAAACTGCAGTTCTTTCAAACAGCTCATAAAGTTATATTGCTGTATCTGTAGAGATTGGTATTTAGTTAAATGTAGCTCTTTATTCACAGTGGAGTTTTTTTGTTGCTTGTCAGGTCGAACTTACAATGATTTGAACCAGTACCCTGTCTTCCCTTGGGTTATCACCAACTATGAGTCAGAGGAATTGGACCTTACGCTTCCCAGCAACTTCAGGGATTTGTCAAAGGTATTTGTCATTAAATATACTTTTATATTTTTATCATAGTAGTTTGCAGTCTTATAAACATTTTCTGTGCTTAGTACTATGTTTAGTATTAATGTTTCCTGCATGACCTTTAAAAGTGTTTGATTTCTTCATGTGTGTACTGATAATAAGAATCAGATTGTGTAAAAATGAATTATTAATGTATTCTTATTGCATCTGATTGTATCAACCCAATAATTGTTGTTGGAAGGTGCTCCTAGTTGGAACAAAGACATTACATTTCATTTCAAATTTTAATGAAGTCAGAAATGCTGAAGCTGTTAAAGATTAAAATTTAGCCTGTTTCTGTTTATTTTTTTTCTGATGAGAATTGTACTTTTTTTAGTAGCAAACCCTGTGTTACCATTATATTTTAGGTACTTTTAAATCATTGCCAATATTCCAATGAGTGGAAACTTCATTTTATCACTTCCTCTGTGCACCCCTTCAGGTATGCTGGAGTAACGCAGCTGTCCTTAGTAAGAAAGACATTGGCAGGTTTGAGCAATTTTTCCAAACAATTCCTTTCTGGCAGAGTGGCCTTGTGAGTTTTTGCAACAGTCGCCCCACCATCTGCAGATTTGATATATAGACTGTTTGTGGAGTGTGATTATTCTCTTGCAATGCTTTCCCAGAAGGGACTATTTCATTTTACAAAGTAGAAGTATCTCTCATTTTTTCTACAAGGACTGGGTGCACTAATCAGCAAGCAGGATTTTTTTCTAAAAGGTAACTTTTATGGGAAATGGTTGGCATGTGGAGCAATATAGCTAATTAGTAGAAAAGGTAAGGAGAGTATTTTAATTATAGCTCTTTTTAAAAGTCTTTTATAAATTGATAATTTGCTACTAAAAAATCCCCATGGAAGTATGGAAGCTTTAAAAGTTTTTGCTTTCAGTTTGCAATTGAATAAACTAAACACTAGTCTGTGAAAAGGGTTTATTACTGATTTAGTTTTTTTAACCTTAAAAAAGGTACTGTATAATCAGCAAATATTAAGACAAATAAACACACACACACATATATATATATGTATATATATATTTGAATATGTGTGTGTATAGGTATATTTGAAGACTGTGAATTTTGAATGTGTATATGTACACATTTAAAGCTAAAGCAGAGATTCTGAGGTACTATTGTTGTAACTTTTCCTAATAGTGTTACTTAATGTGAAGAAGTCATTAACTCTTAAGGTTTCTTAGAATGTCTGGCTGACATAGATCCACATTCGTGGGTAAACCTCACATATTTTATACTTTAATAAATCTTTAAAAGGTAAACATTTATTTATATCTATCACCAAGCTAGAATACTTTTGTGAATTGCACTTAAATTTACATTGAAAACTTGAAAGTAACGTCAGCCCTGCATAGCTTGAGTTACTACACAAATTAAGTGTACTAATCATTAATAAATTCATTGGTGATTACATGATTTCTGCAACCTCATTTTCCATTAACTTTTGTTAAGTGATGCTTCTGCATAGATCCTGTCATTGCTGAAATAGTTGAAGACAAGGAAAAGAATTCTCCAAGTTCTGTACTTGTGAGAGGTCTGTTTTAATTGTATTGTGATTTGTAAAGAGTCAATTCAATCAGCACTGTAGTCCTGGTCTTTCTTCCTCCTTGAAAGAGAACATATTTTCCTTATTTTAAGTTAGGTAATACGTGTTTTTGTTATTAACATTGATGGCTTGTATGGATTTCTCTGTTCATGAAAGCTGTTTTTGAGGAGGATTGCTAAGTGTGCTTTCAGTTCTGAGGGAATCTTTCCATTGCTGGTGCTGAGGGAGGACATTACTCAGATCTCATCTCTATCTACATTCAACCTTCTCAAGTATTTGATGGAAAACTGGGAGCTTTAAACAGCACATAATTATTGCATATATATTTACACACATATATATGTGTATGTGTATACACACACACACAGTGAGAGTCTTTATGCCATACCTGTTTCAAATAAAGCAGTTCAAGTTTTGGTTACTATTTTGGCAGTTCTAACAGTATCAACTCCATGTAGCTTAAATGTTAAACTTCATGTCAGATGATGAATTTGTGACAAGTATCTGGAAGACCTTGCTAATATTCTACTAGGAAAATGTGTGGATGTTATGTATGTTGTGATATTTTCATTGTAGCACTGTTATCCTGGGGGTAATGGTTCCAAACATGTACTAATTATGTATTTGTCATGTCTGTGCTTTTGCACTGCTAAATGTTTTAAAATATTTAAAGATATTTCGCTTCAATGTCTTCATGGTTTTAACAGTCATTTATTTCCTTTCCTCATGCATGCCCAGGAACTCATCACAGTTTAGTGCTTCCACTGTGTAAAGAAAAGGAAAATTTTGATTTTGATCTGGCAGAAAGGAAGTCAGGTCAATATATTTTTCTTTTTTTTTTTAGTGCCTAAGACAATGAAGAATTTACTTTTTAAAAATTATTTAGAAATCGCAAGTTATGTCAAATCTAAGTAATACTTTTTTTCAATGTGTCAGCTAGGAGTCCACAGTTAGTACAGATTTAAATAACTGCAGAGTGTAGGTTAAACCAACTCTTTATTTAAGCAGATTCTTCTGGCACTGTTTTGAACATCAGTCACCCAATGATAAACCAAAGCAACTGGAATGGATTGTGGTTAATATTGCTGTCAGCCTGACGAACGCTCCTGACAAATGCCAGGAGTGCACTGCCAGTCTGTTACCCTGCTTTGACTCAAGTGTTCATTCCTTAAGAGGTCACTGTGCTTTGGAATGAGTATTACATATTATATTTATAGTGGTATATATTTTATTTATACAACAGGCACAGTTTCCCACCTGAAAGTGTGGCCTTTTCTGCATCACTTATGTTATTCATGAGCACATTCTTTTCCTTATTCAGTGGAAGCAATAAATTGCATTGTATTTCTGAACTTGGATAAGGAAAGAAAATAGAAGTAAAAATACATGGCAAATACTGAGCTGTGTAAGCATGATTTTATACTCTCAAAAATTTGTTACAAGATCTTGCTGTATGCAAGGAGCTGTTGATAATTTTCCTTTCATAAGGCACAACATTTGTGTAAGATCATAAACTGACGTTACTGGAAGAAGAAATTTATGCTACTCTTAAATTTTCTTTTCTCTGCAGTATGGCTACATGTGTACATAATAATATTTTTATTAATATTTTTATGTATTCCATGCAGTATTTGCTAAATCATCATCAATTTTATAGAGGCTGTTATGCATGTAATAACTTATTTTCCAGTCAAGTGTACAAAAGCAACAAATAGCTCTCACCTTAGTGTAGTGAGGTGTTTAATTGGTATGTGGGAGCCACTAATATAAAACACACATTGATGGAAGAGAAGTAGTAGATTTTTTTTACTATGAAAAATTAAAGTAGTTTTGTTGTTCTGATGTCAGCTTTGCTCTTGGGTGTTCTGCAGCATGCCAACCTGAATTCTGTTGCAGGGTTCCCATTTCAGGAGCACAAAAGCACTGCTTATGAAACTTGTGCTTCATATTTTCCCTTGTGCAGAAGCAGATTTGAGATGGGCATTAAATTTGCTTAGTTATTTACCTCTTGGCAAAGAGACAGAAGCTAAAAAATGGTTTGATGCGAACCTATTAGAATTTTGCAAATTTTTAAAAGAAATCTTTTTTGTCTAGAGAGGCATTAAATCCTGTACAGATATGTTGTGACTCAAGTGCTTTCACATAGAAAATGTAAATTACATTTTATTCAGTTAATGCTGAATACACACAAAATGAGTGCAGTTAAAACTGATGAACTCACCAGCACTCAGTGTCCTTCTAAGTATAAAGCATGTTCAAAAATTGGACATTAAGGGAGGATGAGAAGAACAGTGTGAGAAATAAAAAGAGTGGATGTAGCGGCAGTTACTTATTTTGATAGGCAATTACATCTGGAATTTAGGCACTAAAACTTTTGAGGCATGGCACTGCTGGGCTCAGCACCTGTCCTTCAGATAGGAAATTTGTTATCTGTATCTGTGACAAAAGGTACCACTTAGTTAAAAAGTATTCCAAAGTCAGACAGGGTATCCTCAGAAGGAAGGTACAAATATTCTTCCTTTCAGGGTACCTCACATGAATCCCTGCTTAAAGCAGGACATTACAGGAAGTAAAATATTTTGAACTTTGTGTTAGAATCTGTGGTACTTACAAGAAGGCCCATTAAATTTTCTAGAATTTTGGATATCTCAAGAAACAGTGCTAGAGGTATTAATGCCAGCCTGAATGATACCTAGGATATATGTGATATCTGAAAAGGAGACACATATTTCGTTATTCATTTTTTAGTCCAGTATGGATTTTAGTATTTTTAGGATAAAGTATATTTCTCAGATCCTCTCCATTTTTAGATAACAAGTTTTCATGGGGTTTTTTTTGTGAAACACAAGTTGCTTCTTGGAGGAGAGGAGTACTTCATTTTCTCTAAAATGTACGTTGACAGACCTAAACATTTGACGTAATCACATTGGGAGAAACTTTTAGGAGAAGGGAAGCATGCAGACAGGAGTACTCAGAGCAGAACCTTTCTTGTGTTGGCTCCATTTAGGAAGCAATAAAAGAGCAAAATCTGGCTAGGAGAATGAAGACCCTCTTCTCCTGATCTGGTTTCGTTGCATACACAGAGACCTGAAAAGGGAAGGTGGGAAGAGAATTGCAAAGACTGTCTTTGAAGGAAGCTGTGTAATATTATTAAGTTCACATCCCATGACAGTGCTAGAACTTTAGGACTATTATGGGATTTCTTTGTTCAGATTGGATAATCTGTTTTGTAATTAGAAACAGTATAAACTAAAGTGCTGAGTAGTCTGTTATATTCCCTTGAAAGTTTTGACTTAATAAAATCATCTTTTCTCAGTTCTAAATAGGGAAAAGTGATTTTGTGAAACTCTGGAATGCCAGTGACGCTCAGACAGATGCCGTCATGGATGAGCGATAAAATGGGTTGATTATCCTTCCTGACAGCTGAGCCGCTGTGTCCTATCATTTCCAGAAGCACACTTGCCCAAATTGGGAGCCAAAGCTGCAAAGGGTCCCACGGGTCTGTGGCTGATGTGCCCCAGCCCTCCGTCCCTCTGTCCCCAGCCCGTGTCTGCAGCACCACGGCCAGGGACGCTCTCCGAGCGAGCCTGGGCGCCTGGGGTTCAGCACCGCGGACAGGGACACCCGAGACACTTTCGGGGGAAACCGCGGGGACAGCTGCGGGCAGGACGGGTTTGTTGGAATGAAGGAGCTGTTGGGTTGTTAAGGCCGACTTAGACATGGTCCTTAGAGACACTCAGCTGTTTGGATTTTAGTGTCAATTTCTTGTTTCACGTTAAGGACAGAGATTGACATTGCTGGCCGGGGGTCTATGTACAAATCACAAACGGGACAGGACTGTTGGGGAATGCACCTCGAGCTGTTTATTTTCCAGCATCAGTCTCATTGCATGGTTATGACAATGGGAAGATGCTAGTAGCTCACATCCTCAGTAGCAGATAAAGAACTTAATAACTTACTTCAAAAGTTTTTTGACCAGTCACACAAGGCAAAAACATACTGACAGTAGTTCTATCCAACCACTATAGGCACACGTACCTTTGGTTAAAACAATGCTTGCTTATTTCGAATACAAGACCTGCTTGTAAGCCTTAAGATACAGTGCACAGAGCTCCATTATTAGGCTTAGAACTTCTTAACATCTGGCTAGATATACTTTTCTGTAGCTTAGGGAGTTATTCTAGACAAGCATTAATACACAGACCATTGTTCAATTTGTCCTTTCTTTTCTACTTCTTATATAATTTTTTTGCTGACAAACCTTATGGACTACCGCTTAGCTCCAATTGCAGTTCTGCTGTCTCTGAGGCCTGCCTTTTGCAGCCTTCCCAAAACCCTCTGATTTTAAGGATTCCCACAATTGAATTGATAGGTTGATTTGAGCTTCATGCTGCGTCTATCTCAGGACTTTTTTTCTAGCAAACATGTAATTTCCACAGTGGTGTGTTTCTCCACAACTCCTGTGGAGACCTGCTGAGGCTGGAACTTGACCCAAATCTATCTCTGAGATGATTTTTCAAAACATCCTTTCTGGAATCCTACTCTGAGTGCAGATAGATTTTTTAAAACGTATTCTGGTACTTTATGTTGCTCAGTGACAGTGTCATAACCATCCTTTTATAGCATCACCTTTGAGGGGTTTTTTTTGTATTTAGTTGGTTATTCTCTGGGTCATACCACCTCCTCTAAAGAATGTAACAAGTGGATGATAGAATGCTTCTCATTTCCATTCTTGCTTTTTCTTGCATGTTCTCCTCTCTTCCCACCACATGCTTGTTTTCTGAAGTCACAGGAAGCATACTATTTGTACTTCAGATGCATAGATCAGTTTCTAGGATCGCTTAGCTATCTTCAAGCAATATTTTTAAATTTTTAAAAAAATTTTTTAGGTATTTGGGCAAAAGCCAAGTTTACAGGATCAAAAAGAATAATTTTAGTAATAACCATAATAATTTTAATCTTGCTTTGCCTCAAGGAGGAGTATTGTTTGTGATGTAAAAATTCCCAAAGATAAGAAAAATTGTAGCTCAAAAGTAACTGTGGATATTTAAAATGATATTCTAATTTTGGATCTGCTGGTATTGTCCATCTTGATGTTGTTTCAATTTTAGGTGTCCTGGACATATGTCATCTTCCAAGTGCAAATGAACTGAAGAAGGTTCATGACCTTCTAAATGGTCACAAGAAACCATGGGGCATAAGTCTGATTATAAAATCTACTAGAAATCAAAATAAAAAATAAAGTAATTTCACATGTGTCTTGGGCCATAGACATTCTAAATGTGTGTTTTCTGTCTTCCTGATGTAAAGTGAAAGTTATTCTCTTGATACAGTCTCTCTTCCTTTTTATAATCATACATTTGAACTCAGCAGATTATGGGTGCTCCAGTACACATCTGTGTAACTCAGATTTCTGAACAAGCACGATGGTGGCCAAGTTAAAAATTGCACTCATATGGGAAATGAATATGGGATTTTTCTCACCTAACTGGAGCTGTCTAAAGCTGAGTTGGTCAGACTCCTAGGAGCAGGAGACCTCTTGGGGTCAAACAACAATCCAGGCTTAAAAATAGTGGTCAGAAAATGAGAAAATAATAATCTCTGTTTAAGGAGGAGTTTGGGGTGGTTCTCAGGCTGTGGACTTGGATGCACACATCAACTGATCTTTCTAAAATTCAAACATCAACAGATAAAAATGTAGATAAAATGAGGGAAATCAATTTAAAAAAATACTAAGAAAAGATGGTATGATCCTAAAGGTTTGGGGTGAATAGTTTAACAAGATTAATTAAAATAATTTAGATATAATATCCAGCCAGTCACTTGAAGCTGCCTCAGAGTCATAACACAAGGTTCATTTCCAAAGTTGGGTGGTCACTGACATTCCAAAAGTTTGTTTGGAACTTTGTACTGTTCAGCATAGATGCTAATCTGAAAAAGAGTGTGAAATGGGAGCTGATAAAACTTTCTGGCAATGCTCCTCTGTTGATAGAATTGAAGGTGATGGCTGACTAATCAGGAGATCTTATGAAACAGGGTATAAGATGATGGATGAATTCACCTTAGGAGCAAAGCGATGCATGTGTGAAACAAGATACATTGATGGGCTCTTAGCTGACTATTTTTATTCAGGATTGATATAATCTGATTGGAATTTTTTTGAGTTTTATGAAACAGTACAGATTACAATAAAAAGCTCCTTATACATTCCCAAGTAACCCTTTCTAGCCTTCTGCTGCTCCTTTTCTCAGGCTTGGTGCTTACATGTGATAGAGAATAATGTTCATTTTGTGTGCCCTGAGAGAAATCTGCAGCAAATGTGACTTTGTGTCAGCTTTCGGCTTGAGGTCCTGTGCTCTTAGTACAAACAAAAAGGATTATGTTTTTAGTTCTGATTGTCTTATGTGGATCTGGTGCTAGGTACAATGGCAGCTGTTTTCTGTGGCTTGTATGATGTGTTGGCTGGGAACATGGTCTGTAAAAGGAAAGCAAACAGAGAATGTTTTCATCTTCTGCTATGACTCAAGTGCATGTGACTTCTCACTTAATCTTACTTCTCAAAATCCATGGAAGTATTGTTTGCTTGTTTTTTAAGCAAGGGAATAACAGTGCAGGGTTTTCCTTCTCTTGACAGGTTAAGTAATGGAGAGTGCATGCAAATGTTATCTTTTAACTGGCAGGGTTATTTTCTAAGTCCATACCCTCCTCACTGCCTGCAAGCAGCTGGATTTCCCTCATGACTCCCAGGGAAATCCTGTTTCCTTTCTCCCTGACTTCTTGGAAGTGTACAACACATAACAGCTGCCTTCAGTTTGGCTTCCCAGCAGTATGAAGGTGTAATACCTCAGGTGCAAAGTGTGTGACACATTCAGTTGTGCTGATTGTGATTAAACCTTACTGTGCTTTATTAGTGTGTCCTTAATTAGTTTGCAGTTCAGCAGTGCATTGTTTTGCAATCTGCTGCAGGTGTAACAGCATTTGGTACTACTGTTGGTAATGTGAAGGCATGGAGATTTTTCTTTTAAATTCCAATTCCTCCAAGTTTTTAGGTGACCTGAGGCATATTCTGTCACTGACCTATTGCTTAAACATCACTAATATTGCATAATAGGGATTTTTCTTTTTCATTTTTATGCTTAACATTAGCTTATAACCCATGTTTTTTAACTGTGAACTTTGAGAACCTTCTGTCTTTTGCACTACTAAGTATTATTTATATTGACATGTTCAGATATTCCAGTTATTATACCATCTTTAGATCAGTTTTTCCTGACTGTTCCTGATGTCTCAAAGGAATATGTGTGCTCTGAAAAACATCTGAAATATAAACCATATGTACAAATACTTTTAGTTTGCATGCACATGACTTTTTTTTTTGCTTATGTTCCAGCCCTTATCGAATTCTCAGTTATGAGAATAGAAATTGGAGTATTTTAAAAATTTTTAAAGCAGAATGTGATGATGTATTTATATCAAAATAGGTGAAGTACGCTCACTAATATTCATAATTATTGCAGTTTTAACATTGTGTATACAAGTTCAACTAGAGAATTCCTTATTGAACTAAAGCATTCAACTAGAGAATTCCTTATTTAACTAAGAAAGTGCATGACATCAAGTAGCTGCTCGTGTTCTTAAGTGACTAAATTATGAGTCATAATTAATAATAATAAATAGCATAACAGTTCGGAATTATTGTGTATTATTTAAATGCTTACTGGGGGAGAATAAAAAAGCTCAGTCAAATTCTATCCCATTGGCTTCAGGTAAATTTTGATTTATCTAAATTCATATATCCCCCTCCTAGCCCAGTCTTTGGTGTAGGTTTTGGGGAGCATCTGCTGTGAAACCAGTGTTTTTTTGTGAATGAATTGGTAAGGACTGTTTTTCTCCTTGATAAATGGAGATAAATGGATTTTTTAAATCTTATACCTCAAGGGCACTTTGGTTGATCAATGAGGGCAGCTCAAACAGTTCAGCTGATAATTGTGTTTGTTGTTTTCTTTGGGATATGGTTCTTTAATTAATTTGAGTTAGATATGCATTAAAGGTAAGATGCCCTCTAATAAGATGGGACCTAATTTTTAAGAAAACCATAGGCAGTTGTCTGAGAGGAAGAATGGTGAGGCCTTGCAGTGAGTGAGACTAGGCTGAGAGGGGGGAATAGCATTTTTTGGCTGTTCTCAAACCCAAAAATGACAGATGAGAGAGTAATGATCTACACTATATGAGTTTATTCCCAGATATTTCCCAGCTGACCTAAGTGAATAAAGTTTGGGTTTAGTTAAACCCTTGCATCTTGTCTTTGTATCTCTGTTGGGGAAAAAGAAATTTTTCTCAGTGATCAGACTGTCCTACTGACAATAATGCAAGTATTGGCTAGTTCAGTCAGTTTTGTGTTGGTGACACACAGAGTAACTAAGCAAGGTTTGAGTGCAGCAGAGCTTCCAGCAGTTGGCATATTTGTGGAGGAAACAAACAATGAAGCACTGAACACATTTCAGTTTCCTCAGTGTTAGAGTACACTGAGAAGTGGGCAAGCAGAGAAATCTTAGGGGTGGAAGAAATGCCTTAAAATGAAAGACCTGAAGAGCTCCACTTGTTATATTTATTAAAAAGCCTAGTTAGAGTCTGTGAGTATCTTTAAATTCAGAATATACTGGGCAAATAGAGACTTTGTGATATATCAGAGAGAAGCTTAGTTAGATCTCTTTGATAACGCATCAGTTAGATCTCTTTGATAACACATCAGTAAACTCATAACCAAACTGAAATACGTATAGTTTTTAGAATGAGGGTAAGAGCTATCAGCAGAAAAAGCTTCCAAGAAAAGTAGCAGATTGTCCACATGCTCAGGAGTCAGATGTCTTTCTGGAAAGCAGCTTGGCCAAATACAGCTTGTGCTGCAATCAAGTATGAGTAGTTGGACTCGAAATCATACAATGCAAAGGCATTTAACCTTCTGTCACACAAGCGCAAGGCTAGATGAGAGGACCTAAGGATCCCCTTGTTCCTTTAGGCCTAATATGAAAAATATCAGTAATGAAAACCAGATAGTCATCTTGGAAATAAGATGTATGGGAAACAAACATCATACTTGGCAAGGATGCTACCAAAATGGTTCAGTAACAAAAAAATTGTATTCACAGGAATACAAATACCTGGTTATATGTGGGTAAGAAAACAGTGTAAGAAATCACAAAGAAAAACACTTTTTCCTTTTTCCCCCCCTCTTTTTTCTTTTTTTAATTTATTTTTTAATTCCTTTTCTTTTTTTCATAATGAAGCTGTGAAATATTTGGAACAACACTATTTAAAATATTAAAGCACATTAGATAGGAGTAAAAAGCACCTCTTATCTTCTTAGATGTAGGATTAGAAATAGTCATATTGTAATTCTTTCTTTAGAAGACTTCAATATGTTTATTTAAAATCATCAACAGTTTTCCAAAATGGGTGGCAGAGTCTAGGAGAGGTTCTGCCTTCTGTAGAGAAGCAGTGAACATTCTGCTTTCTTCTGTTGGGTGCAGTGGGGCCTCTTCTGGAAACAGAGGCAAGATGGGCCAGTGTTCCAATATCTGGCACAGAGCAAAAGTAAGAACTAACAAATAAAACTGTACACCACAGTGTCTGGACATATTTGACAGAGTACATGATGAGAGTCAGTGTGTTTTCTCAGTTATTTTTCAGCAAACCATTTTTCTTTGTTATGTTTCAAAGGAAGCAAGCAAGCTTGGTCCAAAGACTGAGATTTACTATATTCAGTTCTTGGTAAAAATGTGAAATTATTTATTTTGAGGTATTCGTATATTTGAGAGTACTTGAAAAAACAATATCAAATGAGTTGTTTTGTTTTGTTAAGAATGGCTTTTAACTTCCATAACTGTAGCACATGTTACAACAACCACTTTGGGCCAAAAAACAGGTGCCTTGGGAAAAGTGAAACCAAAAACTACCTTACCCCAATTCTTGCCCAGTTTGGATCATCTTTTCAAATGGACTCTGACTTGAAAGCCATACACATAATTCATTTTTCAATATGATTTGAAAACTTTGCAGCCGTCCCTGATTTCATTCTTCATTTTTACTCCTATAATCTCCTCCATTGTTTTTGCTCATTGCAATTTTTCACTCTCTACTTTTCATTTTTCCCTCTCCATCTAAATAAACATTTTTTATTGGTGAACTAATATCTGATTTTCCTCTGGGAAAAGAGGTGCTGCAAATAAAATATGTTCTGGAATTTCAGGATATGAAAGCTTTTCAGCTCATTCTTCCTTAGAAGCTATAGTGAAACTGAGTTGAGCAGTGTAAATTTGTGGTCTCACAGCTACATCTAACACAGCTTAGTTTAGAGTTCCTCTTTTCCCCTTGGCATTTACCCACAAGGGAGGGAATACAGTGTGTAATCATGATCCCCTGTTAATTTTGTGATATGAAATAAGTGAGAAATTTCAATTAATTTATTCTTTTTTTTTTCTTTTTTATTCTGTAGTTAACTGTGCCCAGTGCAGTGTAACACAGTAGAATCACCTCATCCTTAGAAGCAGTTGTCAGAAAAATATGGGCCTGCCTGGTAGAATGTATTAGCCCAATACATTGTCTCCATTTTATTATGAAGCTGCTGGGGAAGCTGTGATATACAGCACTGTCATTACAGATCTATTGTTAGAAGGGCTCTACAGTCTTCTGTGCACTGCCATTAATTTATAGCAGTAAACAATATGTAGCCCTCCAACTGCAGCAAAGCAGAATCTTTTAATGAGGTGGATGTTATTACCACAATAAATCAGTGCATTCGTGTAATGTATAATTCAATGTGTGTATTCCCACTGTAACTTCTCTGAGTAAGCTGATAGTGTATCATTGTCAGTGCACAGCTCCACAGTTTTTTGTTTTTTTTTTTTTTTTTTTTCCCTAAGCTTTTTTCATTTGGGGACTTTTTTTTTATTTGCTTGCAAATAAATGTGACATGTCTTGATAGTTGTCCTGTTGCAGGCTTCAGAAACCAACTGTAACAATAACAGCTAAAATCAATACTGTGGATTCTGGCTATATAGATCTCTGCATGATACCTTTTTTTTATTTTTTTGAAAGGAGAATGGAATCAATTCTAATTGGGTTTAGTTTTATATTCAAGGAATGTAATTCTATAACTATTGATTTGGGCTATACTCATTTGGAGAGTAATAATAGAGGCAGATAAAGAGAATACATAAAATGTTACAGAACCATACAGCACAACACTGTTCCTATTTTTAATTTGTATAATTTGTCTACAAATGACCTCTTTTTTCTTTTCTCCCTCAAGCATATCTGAGCCTTTAGGGAAAATCAGTTCAAATGGAGATTCCAAAATGGTTCTTGTAACAAAGAGACTTCTAGGAGTCAGTTTCATACTTCCTTAGAATAAATTTGCTAAATCAGATAAAAATCCTTTTATACTGGAACATCTTGTTTTAAAGGGTTATATTTCAAATTAGTGAACTGCAAAAATAGTAATTAACCTAAGATGTTTTCCTTTATCCTACTGCAAAGTGAAAGCTGCTCTAAGTAAAAAATGTAAGATTAGATTTAGGTCATTCAAAGATCTAATCTGTCCTAGAAGAGAAAATACTTTGAAGCTTGTATGCCAAATTTCACGTGAGCTGCAAGGAAGAATTATTATTTGAATAATCATAATCTCAATAGCATAGAGAGAGTTTTTCACTTGAACTCTGCTTGAATTAAAGATGAGGTTAGTGATACTTTTGTTCAAGGACTTTTAGTTTTTCCTCACCTTGTAGTGTATTCTTAAGTATATTTATTCTTGAAGAAGAGAGAGAAGGTAGTATTGTTTCATGTTTATTCTTTGCTTATATTTGAATGCAGCCATGTCCATAGAGATGAACATAATTTACATTAATGACATACAGTGTGCTATATCTGTATACAAAATTGTATTACATGCATATTTTGCATATATATCTAAAGATATTTTAGAACTCTTACAGCATTTTACATGTGGAATTGCTAAATTCACTTTTGGGTTTCTCAGTGATTTGTACTCATGTTTTTTCAAGTAATTTATACAAAAGTCTGCTGAGGAAATACACAGCTATAGATAGCAAAATATTTCCTACTTTTAAATAAATCCCTGGGTGTTTATATTCTAGGTAAGCACTGAACAAAGAATAATAGTGTTGGTTAAAGTGTGGTAGACATTTCTGGTAATACATATGTTGTTTCTTTTATATCAATGTTTTATATAGGAATTCTGATCTTTCATTTGTCTATTTCTAAAGTTAAAATTATATGAATTAAGTAAAACTTTGCTCGAGGTGGAAAATAGAAAGCATAGAAACAAGAATAGTAATATCAAAATTCCAAGTCCACTGTTAATATTCTGCCACCTCATCAATCACTACTTTTTTCTCCAAAAAAATGTCAGAAAAAATGTTTCTCAGTGTTGCTTGCTATTTGCTTAATAGTGTACCCAACATGCACACATATCCACAGGCACCCAAGTTAAACAAGACTTTGTCCCAGACATTCCACTGTGAATTGGATGGAGTCAGTGACTTGAATCAGCAGTAAATGGAGCCTGCAGTAATGCAGAGGAGATTTTTCCAAGCAGCCATGTGTGTGCGCATGGAATCCTGGTTCCAAGTACACAGATCTCCTCAGGTGCTTACAGGAACCAACATCTGCTTTTGCAAAGCACCAAACCTAGTCTTCTCCACACATGCTAATAATTCTGGTTACCAAAAAGAGCAAGGGGAGTATGATGTGAGAGCATTCACATTGATCTTATATGCTTAATGAGGTTATTTTTACCCATCTCACAGCCCATTGGAGCTTTGAACCCAAAGAGAGCAGCGTTCTTTGCCGAGAGATACGAATCATGGGAGGACGATCAGGTCCCAAAATTTCACTACGGCACTCATTATTCAACAGCAAGTTTTGCACTCACCTGGTTGTTAAGGATTGTAAGTATAAATTAAAAAATTATTTTCCTTTAAATGATAATTAAAGCAACAAAAATCTAAACTAAAGCTGAAGGATATATGAGAGTACTGAAATTTTCTGGTAATTGCAATCAGTAGCATAGGAGAAATGTGCTCCGAAGTTCAAGCAGAAGTTTCAGTTTTTCTGGTACAGCCTTTTCAAATCAGTAACGCTTTTTTTCCTTAAAAATTGCTTTTTAGTGTACGTATTTCTTTAAACATGGTTAACTTCCCTTGCTTGCATATTTTCTGACTGGACAAAGTAGCAAGCATTTGTGGTTCTTAATTAATATATTTAATTTTCCCCTCCTAATGACTGAGAGTTGATTTCTGATGATCATGACGTTCTGTGATGTAAATAATTAATTTTTAAAAATCTGCTACAGTTTATGTGGAAGTAACTTTGAGCTACTACATATTGATCATGTATTGGTTAAACAATGCATTTTTCAATAAAATTGAAAGGTGATTTATCTCCTAGGAAGTAATTTCTTTGGGAAAGCATTAGCAGCACATCATTAATTAAAGCTTGTTAGAATGTACAAGCATACATAAATCCTTGAAGTAATTTACAGTGCTTAGCTAATTTCAAGCAATTATCCACTAATATGTGCTTAAGTGTTCTTTAACTAAGAGGAGGCTTTTAAATCCTCCAAACATTTTTCTAAATCATAAATTATATATGAAACAATAACAGTCCTGAAGCTCTCAGTATTGGGTGCTACCTTTTAGATTAACAGATCGCCTTGAACCAAGTAAAACACATTGTTTTTTAGATTAACAGATCACCTTGAGCAAAGTAAAACACGTTGTTTTTGTTACATGCTAGTTTAATAATTATCTAAGGCGCCTGAGCTTGTTCATGTTGTTGAGAGCAATTTGTGTCACAACTGACACAAACTGTAGTTTCTACTTCAGCCTTT
Organism: Melospiza georgiana; assembly: GCF_028018845.1. Classification (NCBI taxonomy): domain Eukaryota; kingdom Metazoa; phylum Chordata; class Aves; order Passeriformes; family Passerellidae; genus Melospiza; species Melospiza georgiana. The sequence continues at coordinate 30,469,261 of NC_080434.1, read as the reverse complement.
GAGTATTTTCTTTTGGTTTTATTTGTTTTTCTTTATCTGAGTATATGTATGCGTGGAATAAGATTAAAAAGCATTTTATTGAACAAACAAGGATCAATTTGTATTTCTCATTCTTAAATAATAGAATTAACCCTTTGCTATTAATTGTGTGTCTGCCAGAAAAATAGCATCATTCACAACCAGAACCCAAAAGAATAATAAAGTTCTTGTTTTACCCTGAAATTTCTGAAGACATGCATTGTTTTTGTTTTTTTTTTTTGTTTTTTTTTTTTTTTTTTTTAATTAATCTTTTTATATGTCTTTAGGAGCCCTTCACAACACTTTTCCTAAATCTGCAAGGTGGGAAGTTTGATCATGCAGACAGGACTTTTTCATCTATTTCAAGAGCATGGCGCAACAGTCAGCGTGACACTTCTGACATCAAGGTAAAACATTTCCTGAAAGGTGCTAATGTATTTTATACTGCCTCTGCCTTTATTGCAGTTGGGAGTGTAGGATGGAAAGAAAACTGGAGCCATCCCACTTTTTGGAAAAAGATGCAAGGGAGATGAAATGTGGTTTTACTTTTGTGAGAATATTTCCGTGAATTCTCCTGTAAAACTGTAGCAAACATTTTTAGCACTGAGACTGAAATATTTTGAACTGGGGAGGAAAACAAAGAAGACAAAGATGCTGGGAGTGGTGGGAAGGATCAGATCTAAGAAGGTAGATTAATATCAGAGTTGGATTTTTTTAATGGAAGGAGGATGGAAAAGTGTAATTTGGAGAAAATCAGAGTCTAGCTCAAAGATGTCATGCAACAAGCCAGACACCTAAGTGACACAAAATCATTCACTCATATTTATGGTGAGCAGACACTTCAGGAAAGGGTTGGTTTGCAAATTACTGGAATGCAAAAATTACCAACTGACAGTGTTGAAAAAGGGATGTCTTTCTTGCATCTGTGAGAATCGAAAGCAATCAGTGACTAGTGGAATTCCACTCAGAAAAAGATATAATGTCTATATGAAATTGGGAAAGAAGAGTTTAGAAATTACAAACATGCTAGATATTTTTCAAATTTAATTGGTCATTATGGGCCTAATTTCCTTGTAACCTGCAAGATTGGCAGATGGAATTTCAGAGTGCATTTTCTGGGTTTTTTTGAGAAATGGAGAAGGAGAAAGATATCAGTAGTGGACAAATCAAGTATTTAATATGGAAAAAAAAAAGGAGCCAAGAAATTATGAGGTGAGTTTAACTACAATTCACTGAAAAATACTTAGGCAAATGATCAGACTGTGTTTAAGTGCCAGGAAGATAGCTTGGAGACAAGCAAATGAAACACATGTTTGTCCAGAAGAGATTATGTCAAAGCAATCACAGTTTCTGATGAGAAAAGGTAACAGACCTTATGCATAGAGAAGAAGCAGATGATGATCTTAGTTTTTTACATTGTCATATGAGTGAGCTGGGATTACCCTGTCTAAAAGAATCCACTGTATTTGGAGAATAGCTACCAGCAGTTCATTATTAAAATTGAAAGATGTACTGAGCAGAATTCTTCTCGATAATAACAGGGTTAGGCCTCAATTTCCATTGCTGTTAGATTGGGAGGTACTGGAAGTGTAGTGAAATGGGTGGTGCTTCTTGCAGAAGGGAAAAATTATTTTAGAAAAGTGTTAGGTGAAGTTTATTAGGGAAAAGTAATAATTGTAATTTTCGTACAGGTTCTCATACAGTTATAACACAAGGAACAATCTACTGTGGGGAAAAACAAAAAAAAAATTTAGGGTTCTAGTACGTCACCAGTGCGTGTGAATTAGCAGTATTGTGCTATAACAATAGTGAGTAACATTTCATGGAAGATAGATCAACAGAAAATAATGTAACTTTCAAAATGTATGACAAAAATCTTCACTTTTGCCCAGCTTTAATTTGGTATAATCTGGAATACACCCATAGCTGTAGGCTGATTGGAGAGAATCCACACTGGAACAATGATAATAATGCAAGATCTTGAAAATAAAATGCAGGGAAAGAGTGAGTAGCTATGCTTATTTTCCTCTAAAGCAGAGCAGATTGAGGAGGAGCTTGTGTCCTTCTATTACATGGATATTACTGTGAGAAAAAAAGGAAAAAATCTTGGCTACCCATGCTGGATGGGATAGGAATTTATGGTCTTAAATATCAGGGAGAATTTGGTTAGAATCAAAGTAGCCTTTCTTACAGAAAAATAAAAGCTGAATGTTTGTCAGAAATAAAAGCTTAATGAACGTTTCCCTGGCAATCAGTGTAGGGAGGGGTTTTCAGAAATGCTTAGATAACTTGTGGTAATGATATATGTGCAAGCTGGTACTGCCTTTAGAGGCATCCCTACAGTAAAGGATGATCTCCTGGAGTTGCTTTCAGCTTCCTGAGACTGAATTGCTGTGAATTGCATGATGCTGCTCTGAAGCATCCAAGTGAGTACTAAGAGTACTACAGGAGTTTATTAGTGAGATTGGATGTGCAACCAGGAAGGGGGATGAGATTGAGATTTCCATAGGATATGTTTAAAGAATTAGAAAGGAAAATGTTTAAATGTTTCCATCTTCACTGGAAATACCTGTATTCCCCATATTTCAGTACAGCTGTGAAAGACAAGTTTCCTGCTACTTGGTGCTCTACCTTGCAAGTGTTTGTGAAATACATGGCTAAATGCAGAATACATGTTTTACATGCAGAATTGTAACATTTTAGCTTTCTATTGCTTGAATGTGTTTAGTTTATGCGTGGAAGAGCCTGAACAAAGTGGAACACACTGTTTGTGGTGTTGTAGTTATGAGCAAATAGGGGGAACAAAAGAAAAAGAAGGGTTTGTTACTCTTCCAACTGAAAAAATTGTGACACTTAAAACCACTGAGCTGATTACAAGAAATTATTTCTCCTTGCTTTTTGTGTGGGAAGAATGAGTGCAGTTACTGATGCTGCTGTCCTAAAATTATTAATCTTAGCTGGAAGCACTCTGTGTTACAGGACTAACAGGGGCTGGCTTTGGGAAGAGCTCTTGCTGGCTGGGATCACTTCAGCAGAGAAAGCTGAAGCATATGTGTGATCACAACCAATCTGTGTCAATATCCTGGGAAAACCTCAGATCAATGATCAAAGAATAAAACTAATGCTCCTCTGTAGAATAACCTTTGTTTGAACTTCACAAATTTTGATTTCAAGAGGCGATATGTGGCATAAAATTCAATTTCCTAGTTCTCCCTATCCATTTATTTGAGCAATGCAAATTAAAAATCTTTTGGAAGTTTACTAGTGTTTCACTACCACTCTGGCATTATTTACTAATTAGCTCAGGACTGGTGACTTTAAATGATTAACTGAGTGTTTTTAAATTAAATTTTCTGCACTAAAGAATACTGAATGTATTTCAATTCTGTGAGAGTACCACTTGGTACTTTTAAAGAAATATGACCTAACTAACTCTTAAGTTACTTCTTAATTTACAATATTGGTGCAAACAGTCCTGGTTAGTTTTGTTAATACCACAGAGAAACCAAACCTGGATAGCCTGGCAGTATTTGCCTGCACTTGTTCAGAAGCACTTGTTCCTTCTTGTTTGGCACCTAACTTGTTGCAATAAGTCTGTTTCTCATTATATTTGCAGCAGCATAATTGTAACCCATGTTGTAATTTGCATTTTGCATGTGTTTTCCCTTTTTCCACTGTAGTTTGCTGATTGTTTTCAGGTTTGTTTTTTTGTTGTTGTTGTTTTTAGTACCATATATACAGATTTTAAGATCATCTGAAATCCTCTTGCTGTCCTCCAAACAGCTGTGTAGCCTTCTCAGTGTCATCTGGAATTTCACTTCTGCACCTTCAGTGCCAGGCCATTAATGAGATTATTGACTGGAATTAAGAGCAGGGCAGACTCCATTACCATGTCCTCCCAGTCTAACAGTGAACTATTGATAACTGCTCTTGGAATATGGATTTCCAGCTTGGCTACTCCCACGTTATTGTAACCCATTCTCATCTCCATTCTCTACTTTGCTTGTAGGGATGTCATGGGAGACTGGGGCAGTCTCAGAGGTCTTTCTCAAAAGTAAAGCAACACCTTGCCACTTTTTCTTTCACCATCCACTACTGCAGCTTCCTTTTGAAAAGAAAATTAGATTGGTTTAATTCAATTGAATTTTTTTCACAATTTTTCACCAAGCTACAGTCACTGGTATAGAGCAAGGTACTGTTCTTCATGTCTTTTCCTCTGCTGCTTTGTGTTTGTTTCTTTTTCATGTGCGTTGAGTTGCATTTGGTGAATTTGATTAGTTTTGTTCAAAAAGAGATGCTAGGAAACCATAATATTAAAGAGAACATTAGTAAACTCCAATTACACTATTCTAGGTTGTTCCACCATGAAATGGACACTAATTTGTGAAATCCTGTGATATCACACACACATGTGGCAGCTATTGTAAGGCTGGGGGAATGGTACTGAATATCTGAATTTGTATCTCATACAGGTGTGTATGGCAAATTGTGATCCTCATAGTGTGAAACAGCTGAATTTTAGGTACAGAAATGCTGTTTCAGCAAGTTTATTGTAAAACTTATTAGGATAACATAATTTTAGACAGTTTTTCTTTAGATCAAGCTTTGTATTTAAAGTCTCAAAAGTTACTGAATAAAGTTGCTGTGAAACTGGCAACATGACCCTTCTGTAGGAGAAATTTCATGTCATAGTAGTCACAAAAAGAGCAATGACCAGCAAAACTCAGAAGCAAGTACCTAGAAATTCAGATTTTTAATTATAAACTAGTTTAGTGAAATGGTTAACATATTTAGGATGCAAATATTTGGTTTTCATAAAAGATTTGGTTTTGTGTAAAATTGTGCTAAGATCCATAACAGGGAAATACTTCCCTGAGTTAAAAAAAAAAAAAAAATCTATTCCAAATTCAGTCAGAAGTGTGCATGGTAATCTGTGGGAATTACAGTAGATAAAAATACAGCCATCTGGATGTGTGGATCAGCAAGTTCCATCTAATATCAATGATCTGCCTCTTTTATAGCTAGGCATGTCTGTATTGAAAATGAAGGAAATAGTTTCAATATCTGCTCTGAACTCCTTGTGTAGGTGTTTGCATAACAAATTTAGAGTAAGTTATGGACAAGTTTTCTGAAGTCCAAAGGAGAAAGTATGTAGTTATACATGTAACTTTTTCCTCTTTCTCTGTCAAATTAACCAAAATTACCTAGTAAATAAATATGTTCAATATATACTATCGAATACTTTTACTTAGATTGTAAGTAAAAAGTAAAATAATTATATATATATATATATATATATATATATATATATATATATATATATACACATATGTAAATAGAGAGAGTAACAGGATTTAAAGTGTTTAAAGTGCTTTAAAGATGCAGGTTGTTATCCAATGAGATATTGACTCCATAACATCTATTTATTGATCAATAATGAATCAGGTCTTAATTGTGGTTATCATATGTTTCTTTAATCTACTAAATAAATATCTGGACTTTTTGTAATTCTCTTTGCTTAATTTTGAATTATTGAGCAGTTTAGTATTTTTCTCATTTTTCTCTAACCAGGAAATGTTTGAGATATAATCACTTAGAACATTACAGAGTGGTTAAACATTGAAAAAATTTATTTCTTCATTAAAGATGTTTGTAACATGTTTCTTCATTAATTACCTTCTTCATTTTAATGGAAACCTGCCAAAATATTTTTCTTGCAAGTTGTCTGAGTTTCAGGCAGTGTCTTGAGACAATTTCTTAGTTGACAATTTCTTAGTGAAAAGTAACACACATATAGCAGATGGAGGGAAACTCATGGGTAGTGAGAAATTATACTTCCCAGCAGTCTTGAAAATCATTTCATTGGAGTGTTATGAGAAAATGAAATTTGAGTTAATTTAATAGATTAGTATGTATTTCTTGAATGCCATTTAAGTCCTTAACAGAAGAAATAAAGTGTTGCAATATGAACAAAAGTCTAGACTTCCAATATGCATTTTTATTATTCTGCTTGACAGGTTATATATAGGCTTAATATTACTTAACAGGATTGTGAAATAATTTCGTTTGAAAATTTGGTATCTTATAAATGTTTAATAGGATTAGGAATCTGTCATTGTTTCTAGACATCCTTGGAGTTCATATAACTCTGCTTCAAAATGCATCAGTCATTTTCTAAACAAAAGAAAAATAACATTTAATTGCATTAATGAAAAAAGTATTTAGTATAAATTTTTTTGCATGGTAGCCTATATGAAAATAAATTACCACTCTTAAACTGACATCCTGTCAATTTTGCATTTTTGTAAAAAAATATTTTTAGTGACTTTTCCTTAGAAATCATTGGTTTTTATGTGCTATAGGGCAATGTTTGTTAGAGAAAAATTGTACTTTTGTTTTATGCAGAATTTTATAACTATTTTAATAAAAATCCTGATATGGCAGGTTTTTTTTTAAATATGTACTGAGTGTTAGATTTATGTTGATATTGTCTGTGTGCTCCTGTAGGGGGATACAGTGTGGGTAAATGAAGGTGGTACAGAATCTTATCCCCCAATGAGTTGCAGCTGAACCAATTACTAAAGATCAGGAGCAGGCCTGATGTTAACAGGCCACACCTGTAGCCAATGAGAACAGTGTTATAAAAGAGTGGATTGGTGGGATCTGGAGTCAGATGGCTGCTGCAAGGACCAGGAACAGTCAGTGCTCAGAGGAGCTGTCTGTGAGAAACATCGAGGAGGTACCAAACTCTGGAGATGTGGAATCCTTGCACTATAATGATAATAGAGCTCTTGATAGATAAGACAACATGCTCATTTTTCAGTTGTAGTGAAAAGCACGGCAAAACAAGTGAAGTGTTGCTTACCATAAGGATCTCTTGTCTCTTCCTTGTAGAAATGGTGAATTCCAACAGGGAAATTTCAAAAAGGAATTTCCGAACACAAGTCCTAAAACAAGAGCATCAACAAATCATAGAGATGTTTTGGCTTTTTCTGTGAAATTTAAAAAAAAGAAATGTGGGACAGTTTTACCATTTCTGTACATGTGCTGACTGTGGAAAATTTTAGAAGGGACTCACTCAGCAGAGTTAGAAAAAGTATGGAGGGAACCAGAACTTTTAGTTGGAAGGAAGACTTCCAGAGGGAACAAATCTAAACTGACTAGAATCCTTTAGCTTGCAAAAAGAGATCCCTGAGGAAGAATGTGGTGATCATGGAGGTCTGTAGTACCTGGAAGGATGCGTAGAAGTGCAAATAAGGAACTCACATTTACTGTGTTCTGCAAAACAGCTGCTGGGACCATCCACTGGAACTGCCAGGAACCAGTTTTAGAACAGCCAAAGAAAAACTGTGCAGGCAAAACTACACACCCCACGCTTGATGATTTTACAAATCAGAAGCATGGATTAGCTCAGAACCATTTAGCTGTAAGAAGCTGACAGAATATCCATGTAGGGGCTGTATTTGCCTTGTGTTAGTCTAGTCCTTGTCACCGTTCCAGGTGAGATTTTAAAGGATTCTCCATTGTGGCCTCTCATGTCTGGTCCTGCATCTTCATGTGATGTTTGTGTGAAAACATTTACTAACTCATTCCTCCTGCCATGCAAAACAAGCAAAAAGTGCATCCATTTTTTTTTTAAACATTCTCATGTCTCCAGGAGGTTCTATTATTTCTGGAGTTGCACACATGGGTCAGCATCTGCTGTCTTAATGTCAGTTCAATTTTTCTTTTTTCTTAAAATCTTCAAAATGTGATTTGAAGATTTTAAGAAAAAAGAAGACCCCACAAAAACAGTTGAGGAGAATTGTTGAGGGCTGCAGCTGCCAAATACATGAATAACATTTGCTTACTTGATAAAAATTAAGGTTTTGTGATCAGATGTTTTTGCTCTTTTAGGAAAAACTTTAACTAATGTTATAATTTTCACCTGTGTAAAGACATTAAAAAAGGGCTCTAAATACAGCTCATTTCCAATGGCCACATGCATCTGTTTGCACTCCCTTTTTCCATGGGTAAATGTTAGCACATGGCCAAGAGAAGAAAATCACATAACAAAGAAACTCCTTTTGTAGAAATGTATCATAATGGTGACAGTGAAATACTTTCTGAAAACTCATTTCTGGAGTAATGAAAAGCTTTATGAGAAGTTTCTAATAGTCAAACTAGTAGAAATTACAGGTAATTTTGAAGTTTCCAGCATATTGTTTCTGTGTAGCCTAATGAAAACAATGTGTTCTAAAAAGCCAAATGCTTTCTGATCTTGAAAGAAACTAATGAATAGCTGTACAGATACATATTTAAAGAAGAAATAAAAGCATTGGCAACATATGTAATGAGCTTGTATTTTAAGTGCTCAGAACCAGGGTATGGTTTCATGTTTGTAGTGTGTGCTGCTATCAAATTAATAGTCCTGTGCCTCTGCCTTTTTCTTTGCTGGTTTCTGTGATGATAAAAACTGTAGCAACCTCAGTGTTACTTTTATTTTTTACAGCGCTTATCCTTGCTACATTCTTGTTCTTATGCAGTGAAATAGTTTCAAATCTCTTTTATCAGCTACTTGTTGAGCATTTGGTACAGAAGCATGTTTTTTACCCTAGTTAATTAGGGGGCTGTAAACAAAAAGATGTACAATTCAAAGCCGAGCAGTGTTTCACACAAGGATGGAGGTGATAATAGCTTAATTCCTGCTTGATCTTTCCTGTCTTTGCCCTGGCTACTTCGGCTTGACCTTGCCCGCAATCTGATGACCTGCTCCTTGCACTCAGCCATTTGGAAAGCTGCTCATGCCATAGCTGGCCCTCAGGGGCTATCCTGGAGACCACTGAGCTGCTGACCCATGTCAGGACTGCGTTTCAGATCTGATCTGCTGATCTTGTGGCGTGGCCGCATCCTCCACCCACGGTAGACAAAGCCACTGAGGCAGTCTGATTTTTTTTTCCTGCTTCTCAAGTGGCCTGCAGCTTGCATTTGCTGTACGGAAGACCAATTTTACACCACTCATTTGCTATGAAATACACTTCCTGAAGCAATTATGTGTATTGATCCTTTCTTTACAAAGGAAGTAAATTCTCTAATTTAGTGGCTCAATTTTTCTAAATCCATCAAATTGCTAGGTTTGTAAGTCTCAACATCAAGTTCCGCAAAAACACCCCCAAAAAACCCAACAACCAAAAAAACCTACCCAGACAATCTACCTTTAAAATATAGGGCAGAAATATGTGTCTTACATCTTTATGGGCTTTTTCTATTAAGTGTTATACCCAGACATTGCAGATGTTTTTATGAAAGTGTATAAATAATGTTCTAATCCCATTAACTTGGATAAATTTATGTATTACCTACTGTGTATTTTATAAAATGCTTGACAACTTAGGAAGGTGCAGGTCTGTTTGCAAAACAAGGAAATAATCTGCTTATTCAAGAGGAAATCCTTACAGGTTTGACGGTAATTTTCCTTTTTAGTATGTTATGTTCAGTTTTGCACTAGAATGCATCATTTTCTGCTGAATAATATTTTTGTTTAGCCATTACTATCACTTTGTTTTACTGAGAAGACTTAGAAATCACAAATCCTTTGCTGTTTTTCCTCAGCCATGGTAGCTGTGCCAGCAGAGATGCCAGAGCAGGCCAGCCAGGGAGGTGTAAATGCAGAGTTCCAGTCCTGTTCAGCACAGGCTTGGAACATCAGAAACATCACTGTTTACAGCAGTGATGATCCTGACAAAGAATTTAGTGCAGACTTTGTAACCGTGTGAAATCCCTGCCTTTTTGTCTCTTGTGCATGAAATCTTGTGTGGTTCTTCCCTGTAATTTATAGACTGGACACATAATTGAGTAAATTAACTTTATGTGAAAGAAAAATATTGACTCTATTCAGCTTTGTGGGGTTTTTTCTTTGTTTTTTGTTTTTATGGAACATGTGGCATAACTCCAGGTATTTTGTAATTTACAAAAAAACTATTTCTGGACATTGAACAATCTTAGGTAATAGCCTAAACATTAGGTTCTTAGACCTTTTACATTAGAGAGAACAAGACTATAACTGGGTTTCACACCTTTGTAATTAATATCTATGATGCTGGTTTCACCCAACTGTAGATTGCCATTTCTGCATTGGCATTTTAAATGTGTATTGTACTAAAATGTGAAAGAATCAATTTTCCACAACTTTTTACCATCATTGATTGTCTGTACCTTTCTGCTAAATATTATCTGTGCCATGTGATGTTCATTACTTTGTTTTTTTAAGTTTCTCAGTGCATAACATGCAACCAAAACTGATGTTCTGACATTTTAGTTTTATAGCCTGTTGTCTCAGTTCTTTGTCATGTTAAAATCATGCTATGGAGTCATCATATCTACAGGTTTGAATTCTAGAAATTGCAGAAGGGGACCCTTCTAGGGAAGGAAGGGGATGTCTGTGGGAGAATTTTATATATTCTCTTTACTTAATTCCATCCTTATAGTTACTTTTTTTAACGTGACACAATGCATCCTCTGACAGAATTTATGACATGGCATTGTTTTTCATTTATCTACAGGAATTGATTCCTGAATTTTATTACCTCCCAGAGATATTTGTCAACAGCAACAATTACAATCTGGGAGTGATGGATGATGGAACCGTGGTGTCTGATGTTGAACTTCCACCATGGGCCAAAACCCCAGAAGAATTTGTTCGCATAAACAGACTGGTAAGATGGCTCTCTTCTATTGTCCAGTCGCTTTTGTCCTGAAAGATTCTTCTGAAATAATTTACATCTTTGCCTGAAATGTATATTTATAATTTACATGGAACTATGTCTGAAATTATATGAAGATACAGATTTACAAATGTAGGAAGAAAAAAGGAGTGTAGTATTCTCAGTCTTAGATTTGGTCAAAAAAGTTTGAATGCGGTCTAAATATACAGGAGATTTTATGCTTTTTCTATGTCAGCTCTTGTGGTTCTAAAGAGCTAATAAAATCATCACTTGACAGAAAGCTTGAAAAAGCTTGTTTGATCGTAAAAATATTTGTGATTTCAATGTGATTTTGAGGTTTCTGAATTTTAGTGTCTATATGACTCCAAAGAGGCATTTTCAATCTTCTGCCACCTCTTCTATTAAATTGATATTTTTCAGAGCCTTTTTCACAAGAAAATAAAACTAAATTCTCCTTTGTGTGTTTCATTCTCAAACCTGTGTTACTGGTTCTCTTCCCTGTTTTGGGAAATGCAGTTGTTAGCACTGCCTATCTTCACTGTGCCTTCTGGGCAGTGAAATGAATTATGGAATAGCTATTACACTATCACTGCTGGTGTTTCAGCACATTCTCAAAAGCTGTGTTAGGCTCTTCTCAGAATGAAACAGTTCTGCATTGATGGCGGTCTGAAATAAATAACAGAAGCTTTTCCTAGCAAATCTTGAAGAACAAGGCTGCAGTTTTATGTGGTAGCCAGCTAACTGGGAAATAGTGAATTGAGGCATGGAAACTCTCAAAAACCTTTCAGATACCAGGCTTATCAGGATAACATCCTGATACTCCTAAGTTAGGATATGGGAATTGAAGTGCTGTTGTTGGTGGCACGTCAGGCTTCATAACATTGGAGAACCTTAACATCAGAAGAAATCTGTGGTTCAGAAGTTAGTTAGAATGTTTTACACTGCACTTGTACTGGTGACATGATACCATGGTTTTCAGAAATGCTGTGTGGCCTAGATTCTGGCAGGCAGTGGTAGGTGCACCATAGAATCACAAAGAACGTTGGGTGGATTTATTGTTTTCCTTCATCCACGTGTATGTGCAAATTTTATTTGAATGAGATATGAAATACAATATGAAATACAGTAACATTTAGCAGGACTACTCGGCCAACCATGTTGGAACTCAGCTTTTGCTCTCACAGTAGTGGTGATAGGTAGGGGAGGTAGCCTGACACCTCTGTGAGCTTGGCATGTGCTGGTGCTTCAGAATAACCTGGGGAAATGCCAAGCTGTGTTCTTGAGCAGACTTGTCAAAGGCACGTCTGTCAAGGTGGCCTTGATCTCTCATGACTCTGTTGTTTTAGATTTTGCATTAAAATATACTTTTATTCTATATACTTTTATTCTATTAGTTACCGATCTGGTTTTCCCCACTGGGAAGTTAATCTCCCACTTCCTCATTGCCTAAGATCTTAGCTCTTAATTATTTTTCCTCATTTCAAGCCATGGGCCAGGTTTTCTCACCATCACCTCCCTGTGTGCTCTGACCTACCATTCCCACATTCTTCCTTCATTTCCCAATCTGCTGCTCATGTCTGCCTTTCTTGCAGCTCTCTTTGATATCTCTCTCTTGTGCAATATTGTCGGCATGAAATTTTACAGTTTTCCAGTATTAATTGCACAGAAAATAATTGATTTTTTTTTTAAGGCTTAAGCCAATTGCAAAAGTAAGAAATGATTTATCAAGTGTTGGTATTAAAGTGTGCCAGACATCATCCAAATGATGTCAGGCGTCCTACCAAATGGGTAGGACGTACAGTTGTAGGTCCATGATGCTGTTTCTGTAATTAGGATACCAAGTTTTGGTTGGCCTTGTAGCATTAAATTTAAGCCTCTCTGCCAATGAATTACATTAACTGCTTCTGTCTGACATAGTTAAACTTATCCAGGAGTAGTGGGCCTGGCTGGTGTAGATGATGCCCTCTGAGATCTGCCACTTTTGTAGTGGAATAACACTGAGAAAATTACATGCAAATATTAAATTGCTTTTCCTTGTTAATACTTGGTGGATTGAATACCATCAGCATAGTTTCTTTTTCAAGTGGAATAGTTTAGGGAGAATGCTTAAAGCTCAGATCCACACTAATGTGATCAAGAAAAGCTTGCTACAATGTGGCATGGGCTGATGTATTCCGCTAATATTTCCTTGCTGTCTCCTGGTTCAGACAAAATGGGGATTATTCCGAGTGCTCGTTTTGTAAGTTATGACACACAGATATTTTTTCCCCTTTGCATTTGAGTTTACCTCTTTAAGTCCCCAGATCTTATCCAACGATTGGAGCTCATGAAATGCATACTACTTTGATCTGTGACCTTTCTGTGGTGCTAATCGGGTTCCTGATATCATTATGCCTTGCTCATTAATCATATTTCCTGCAGCCCGTCAGGCAGGCAGACAGCGCGAGCCCCCATTTGCAGCCGCGCCTTGGCAGCTTTCTGCTTCTCCAGATTATTACAGTGTGATACTTCAGCTTCTCATAACCAGACCCACATCAAGCTGTGTGCCACAATTAAAGTCAGATGGTCCTCAGGTTGAACAGGGATATTCTGTTGCAGCTGTCTGTCTTTCTGGAACAGAGCAGCACGGGGAACAGATGATACGTAGGACAGTGCATAATAACAGCTTGTACAGTACTGGGTCAATAGCAGGGGTTCAGAGCATTAATTGACAGGCTGATAGCTGATTTAAAAGTGATTTCCAACCTATTTTTAATTCTATAAAGTGTGTATTTTAATTGTAAAATGTCGTTGCATTTTGTCTGTTTGCTCTGAGAGAATAAGCAGAATGGTGTATAATTAAAACTGGATTTTGATTGATGTAATGTTATCATGAGCTAAATGGTAGCATCAAGATGCCATTCTAAGCAATACAAAGAACTCCAAAGTGCATCTATTGCTTCTGCATATAGTTGGTATTTTGCATTAGTCTGTGATATACAATGGCTTGTAATAACATAACTCAGTAGGGGGATAGGGTATTTTTATCTGAGACAGTCCAGATTTTGATGGAAAAGTGACTGTGTTTTTACCATTATGAAACACTATTATATACCTCTAAAGCTTAGGCATACTATGTTTAGTGCCATGAAATAACTGCTAAGACATCTGAGAATGTTTTTCAGTTTACACAGGTGCAGTTAACAATAACTATATTATTGTCTAAATTAATCATTTTATAAATAAGTGTGTAATAGGAGTTATAGTATTAGCTTAATAAGAGTAAAACCCACAAGATTTTAAACAAGATAAAATTATATTTCCTCCCCCCAACAAAACAGAAAAATCTCAATGCAACATACTGTTGCATCCTTACTTTACTATTTCTAAATTGTAGTATCCTTAGCAGTTAGTATGTGAGTGAAAGGGAGGATGCAAACTTCATCTGATACCGAATAAAAAATACCTAACGATTTTTGGTTCTCCCATGCTTCTGAAAGGCCTACAGGAAATAGGAATGGGAAGTGGACTTGGGAGAATATAAAGAGATAGATGCTCAGATGAGGTTAGGATACAGAAGTCCTAAACAAAACCTTTAGCAGCAGTTTTCAGACACAGAAACAGATAGAACCTTTACAACTTGGATTTTTGTGGCATCTTTTCTTGGCTTCACAGTCTTGGTTATGTTAGGTGCTCTCCTTTAGAACAGTTTTCTATTATAGAAATTTAATTTCACGTGTTGGACCTAGGAGTAATTACTGCATTCAAGCTGATAGAAATTTTAAATGCCCTTTGTATCATGCATGAAAAAGTAGACATTTGCAAAGACCAAGTGAAACCCAGGGAAAAGCCCTATGCTTCCCCCTAATAGCTAAAAATCTCAATAAGGAAGTTCTGTTCTGCATGGTAAAGTAATCTATTTTGTCCTGTCATTGAAAGTTGGATGTCTGAATTGGGAAGAATTAATTTGAAACTATTAATTAACAGATAATAACTAAATTTCACACAGCTTTGATGAGCCTCAGCTTTTTGAGAATTAGATTGCTTCAATGATAATGAAGTCATTGAGGTCTGTCAAGACAGTTTTCCACAATATATCTCAATTTAGGTGTTTTAGTACTTTATTGCAGTTAGTCCTTTCATGATTTGGAGTTTATCCATTTCATTCAATACTAGGGAAAATGCAAGACAAATTAGAAAAGTGATGAGATTACTGTGCTAGACTGAAAGTTTTGAAATCCAATTTTCAAATAATTGAAAATGTAGTATTTGGAAGCTGGGATGCTTTCTGAAACAAATGAAATGCTTAAATACATAAAGATGCTATACACAAAAGTAAACATGGCAGAGCCATGAAAAGCAAAATGGAAAGGAAGGGTAGGGCAGTCATTTGCCCCAATACAAATTTTAGTGGAGCACAATGAATCAGTGTTACAAACTGTCTAAGGTAAGAAAAATCTCCAGTGAGCATTAGAGGATCATTATCAGTTGATATGGGGCATTACTTTTTAGCACAAGCAACTCTTGGAAAAGCAGCATCCACTGCCAACTCTCACACAACAGTGCTCAGAACTGCAGGTTTTGTGAGTTGGGTGAAAAAACAAAACTTGGTTTTGAAAAAATTATGTCACTTTCAGTCTGTTAAAACTCTTGCTATTAGTCAAATGTAGATACTGGGTTAAAGCCGGGAATGTGGAATGTACTGGATTTTTTGTGTGTATTATCTTGGAAAAATCTCTCTCTGATGTTTTTCCTGGTTCCACAGCTGTGTATTTGAAAATGTGTTACAGCAAATCGTACCATAATGTGATACTATCTATGTGAATTAAGCCTAGAAGTGGGGATCACTAGTAATAGATTGCTAGATCGTTAGTTGTGTATTCCTGATAACAGCTGACTCATTCAATATGTTAAAAATTAGAGAGCAGAAAAAAGGGTAAAATGTAAACCAGGCTTAACCAGCAACATCAGAGTTGTAATGTGTACAGCACTTACTTTGAGATTCTGGTCTTCATAGAATTGGATGTGGTCTTAAAAGCTGGAATGCAGATGGAGCTGTGTACACTGAGGGATGAAAATGCTTCCAGCAATCCAGGCTGATGTGGGATGTTCACAGAATTTGAGAATTTTGATATCAGTTCTTTCAGACTTTGCACTGTTACTTCAATTTCTATTTATGACATTAGGTGATTTCTTGTGGCTTTTCTTTGAAGAATATAATCTATATACCAAATGAGATCTATACAATATTCTCTGAATGGAGGATGTCTATTAACCCTACAAATATTATAATTTTTAGCAAAAATCACTTTCATAAATAATTGTAGAAAAGATAGCTGTAAAAGTAATCTGTAACTTTGCTTTTCCTGATAAATACTTTTATTTCTGTGCTATGAATGTGCATTATGCAATTAAAAAAGCTATATGTTAATGCAATCAAAATAGCTGTATGTTTAAACATAACTATGGCCAGTGAATATTAAAGCATCATGCTACAGTCATTTTATGGTTTTTCAAGATGTAACTATGAAAAAAGTTTTGTACAGGAGGTAAGGTTCTTGTATGAGGCCAAATAAACACTTTCATCCATAGAAGTCTCAGAAATGTAGCAGTCTAATTCCAGTAAGGAATAGTGTTCCTCAGCAAAGTTGGGTGTGGAAGGTCCAGCCTGCTGGCATATTGGATTTCATCTGTCTAAAAGGTTGATATTGTTTAATGCTTTTTTTCCCCCCTCATCTGTGGGAACAAGTCAGTCCTGGGAAGCACAGGGGTTCCACTGTGTGTGCACTTAGCAGGCAGAGGGGAGAGGGGCACAGGTGAGCTCTCAAACAGCTGAAGGGAATGTAGGCTGGTGTGTGAATGAAGCAGCAGGATTCCTCCTTTCCTGGAGAAGCACTTCCATGACTCCAGTGTGCAATTCTAGTAGTGTCTGGTTTTCCCTTTCAATTTCTCCATGTGGAATACCAACACTGGCTTAAAGCTGTCTGCTTTTGCATTTGGTGCATTGGTAAATCTGTGTTCCTGCACCACTCAGGGTCATCTCCTGCCAGCTCAGCACACACGTGACAATTTCATTATCTGTGTTTGTGCAGGATTTTTTCCACTTTTATAATTACTTTCCAAAAGTTAGAACCTTTGTTCTCTTTGACATAGAAACACTCGTGTGCAGGGTAGAATCAAAAAACCTGGGAAATTGTGAGCAATCTTTTGATTTAATTATATCATGTACAGGTCTGATTATTGTCATAGAAAGGGAAGAATGAGACTTTTTTACCCATTCTGAAATACTTTCTTCAAATCTGAAGATGAATGTAGAATAACCTTAGCAATGCAAGCATAACCACAAATAGGTGAAATTGGTGCAGGCAAAAACCTGATCTGTTGGCATCCTGGAGGGAAAATTAAAAAAAAATCATTCAATACAAGACATTTCTGAAAAGCAAAGAGGAAATATTTCTAAGGGAATGTGATATATGGCCTATTAGAAAAGATTGTGAAGATCTGTGAATAAAAAATGTAGACTAATTTTTCTGTGTGTACAATTGACTGCCTGGGTAACTTATTTTTATTGAAGTGCCATCTAAGAAATATGGCCAGAAATTCATGTTTATTTAAATCCAATTCTGTTGGAGTTGTGGCTTTATTAATTTTCATATATGAATTTTTATTGATTTAATTTGTAAATAAGACTACAATAGAGAGAGAGTCAAATAAATTCAAGAATATGAGGGAAGTAATTAAAAGTGATCCCAAACTGTGCTTTTGAACAGAAGATAAGAATACTGAAAGCATTCAGTTTGGGTTTCATAATACAGCAAAATAGGCTAATATTGGGAGATGGGATTTGCATAATATATATGATGGAATACACTGGAGAGATGCATCTGTAGGACAAAGTTAATACATAATAAAATATATGTGACGATGGAAAGAAACTATTTTTTTGCATTTTCAATGAAAACAGTAACCTAGGTAGCAGATCATCATTTGCTAGTCAAAAGCCTTGATCTATTTTCTATCCATTCCATCTTTGTAAATAGAAAGAAAAGCAGAGTTTTTAAAGTCTGTTTTTTCCATAACATTTCCTTCTTTACGTTTTGTTTGAAATTCCTACCATCTCTTTAAACTGCATGCAAGTTACTTTATAGAAATTACAACCAAATTCTGGACTTCAAGAATGTAAACAGTGTAAAATTATTTTTAAAAAGCCCACACATGCTTGTATTTCAGTAATTTCTGAGAGTGGGATGGATGCCAGTCTTCTTGAATGAAGAAAACTTAAAGGACTCATAGACAGTTTGTCTTTGCTATTGTGAAAAAATAGTTAAAGAAGCTGGTATCATAATTTGACAGACTTCATAATTCTAAAACTTTAAGGTCTTGAATAAGGCTAGCCTAATTCTTTCATTTAAAAAAAAGCCATAACCTATCACATTCTAAAAATAGTTCTAATTAATTTCCAAATACTTATGTGTAATGTATCCATGTTAGTGGAGTCTGAACTAAGCTAGGTGAGCTGGAATAAAACTAAAACATACAAATATTTTAACTGACAGCAAATTTAAACAAGGAGATTTAACAGTAAGAAAAGCCTAGATGCATGTATAAGGGTCAAAAGGAAATAAAGCCTAAACTAAAAGTATGGACTGTAAAGAGATTGATGGGGTATGCAGATTTCCTAATGAGGTAAAAGAATTTACCATAGAAAAGATAAATATTAAAATGAGGAGAATATTATGTAGTTGGGAAAAATGATAGAATGTTGAATATAACACAGTTTGAATAGATACAGTTAAAAAAACCAAAACTTAAAGTAGGTATATTTGCTTTTATCCAAAACTAAGATGATTGGAAGCAATCTAGACAATTAAATTTGCTTTCAGCTCTTCTGTTGTGTGATGTTGTAGAACTGGTGTTTGAAAGCGAGTCCGTGGAGGACATTAAAGTTATTACTGTGTGAAATGAAGTGGGAAACAATTGTGCTGGAGCTACTGCCCCATTTAACAGGTGTTCACTAAATCTGTCTTCTCTTTGTCTGTTCTGCAAATGTTGTGCCTGGACTGATACTGCTGAAAATGTATCAAGAATTTTGAGTAACGTGTAAAAATTGCTTCACAAGCTTAGTGGTAAGGGAGGAAAAAAAAAAGTTTGAAAGGGATGGCAGTTTTTTACTCTATTAACTGAAACTTAGTCTGTGATTGGAAATTGCCTTGCAAAGAAATATCCAAGCTGTTCCTCCTGTAAGGAGGTCAGGACTTGCATACAGTGAATGTACTGGTGAGAGACCTGGTAGGATACAGTGTTTGATTTGTTTTTGTGTCTATTTATGGACAATATGGGAAAACATTCTGGTAAACTTGAATTTGGTGTGCAGCTCAAAACAAAGTATCTGTAGTAGAGTCAGTGTAGAGAAGTTTCCATCCTAAGTGTTGGAAAAGGAGGTGAGGTTTTTGGCAATATTTGCATACGTGGAGCTGGGGTTTTCGGCTGAAGAAGGGGAGGGGCTGAGGAAACCTGACCATCTGTGCCCTACATGGAAGGATAAAAAAGAAGTCAGCTGAGGCTTTGCTTTTGGTGCTTTTTCCTGGCAAGACTCCACTCCTGGGATGAGGAAGAGTAATGTTGCTAAAACCATCTGGGGTACAGAGAAAGCTTATGACAATGATATGGATGGAGGAGGAACTCTGGTATGAGGAAAGAGTTTCTTGTTCCTAGAAGAGATAAGAGAGAGCATAAGAAAACCTTACAGTTTAATGTATAGTACTGAGAAGATGCATCAGGAAATGTCATGCTTTATTTCGTAATATGGGGACATAAAAGTTGTGCAAGAAGTGATAAATTTAACTTTGCTACAGGGCAATATTTTTGAAAAAGTGTCTAATTAGACTCGGAAATGTAACAATAATACTCAGAAATCAGAGAGGGACATTTATACAAATAAAAGCATACTTAGTTTGTTAGGTGGTACAAAACATGTAATATGAAATACAAGATCTTACATTCAGCAGTTAAGACAAGCTCAGAGAAATATATGACAGAAATAGTACCCACCTCTTCTTGCTCTAATAAATAGAAGTATCTTTTTTTTCACCTTATTAAATTAATGATGTTTTAGTCAGTAGAACAGATCTTTAGGCATTATAGAAAGAAAAATCTGAAGACATGTTTCCAAAACTTAGGGGATGTATCTAAGGAGAGCTCCCCACCTCTTCTTCCTACCCCTCACCAAATTTCCCCAATTGTGTCTTTGTTCAGGGACAGATGTTTGTGGAGCTGTGCTTTTAACTGAAATAACATGAAATAACCAAAATAACATGAAAAAGCCTTTTCTAACAAAAGTTATTCTTTTAGCGACTGATTTACAAATTTTTCTCCCAGTTATGGCACTTGCGCAGCAAATGGCATAGTCAGCTTTGCTGCAGTGGAAGTACACACATTCTCGAGTGGAAACCTCTGTTTGCTCTGTTGAAGTTATCTCATTAAGCAGCAGCGAGCAGTGTGGGCTTGTGGAGCTGGCCAGGCTCTAGTTAGCCCTGATCCTGGTCCCAGTTTGATGATAGCAGCCCTGTGCTCTGCAGGGAGTATCATGCTGCTGCCTGAAGAAAGGCAGTGTCAGGCTCCTGGTGATTATGTGCCTTTGCAAAAGCAGTGGGTGGAAACTGATGGAAAGGGTTGCTGCACCCCAGCCCATCTGCTCAGCATCAACCTCCTGCTAGATGGTCCCTCACATCTGCCAGTTGTTACCCTTTAATTGGAAGTTCAGGTGTAGCCCTTTTGGTTTAAGGAGAGGCCAAACTATAGCCCATTAGTCAAGAAAAGAGAATGTACTTGGCAAAAAAAAAATGCAGGTTTTTAACAATCCAGGTCATGTTCACACGAGTTATAAATGTTCTGGGCACTTGGTTTCTTTGGTCAGATGGTTGATCCACCTTAAGTGATAAAGGACTGTGAATTCTTTTCCCAGTTTTTCTTTGTGAAGGAATTTGAGCAACCCCAGATCTCTTGGGTTGTGATTTTTATTCTCAGTCTTTATTAGTTAAAGGAAGACTTTGTAGCTAGCATAAGCAGTCTTTTTAGTAAATACTTGCTGATCTATTATCTGTATTAGTAACATTTGTGAGATGCAGAGTCAACTACAGAACCAAATCCAATGAAGGGCCAGTTTTAATTTCCTTATTTCATTCTCAAATAGCTCAAATTGCTATACTCTGCAATTTAAATCAATACAATTGTTCTGCTTTTGAAGCATGAAGTAAAGGACCATTAGTAAAAAACATCAGAGCTTCTCGTGCTTGTGCTCACCTGATCCTTTCCAGGTTAGTTTAAGTACTTAAAGAATGTTTTAGCTGCCTATCTAGGATCAGTTTGATTGAAACTTGTTAGGGAGCTCTCACTTGCCAGTGTCTGTGGCAGATCTGAGGAATAGAATTTGGGCAGGGGGAAATTTTAATCAGCAACAGCGAGCAGGTGTATCTTCCATTAATGTAGCTGCTCTGTA
This sequence comes from Melospiza georgiana, assembly GCF_028018845.1. NCBI lineage: Eukaryota > Metazoa > Chordata > Aves > Passeriformes > Passerellidae > Melospiza > Melospiza georgiana. The sequence continues at coordinate 30,448,063 of NC_080434.1, read as the reverse complement.
GGAGGATAGTGGAGGGTATATCTACACAAAGATAATTTTTATGTGACTCAGAGAAGGCTGGCTGAGACAGCCTGGCTTACTTCTTTTTGAGAGAAATTTTCTCTAACACTAAAGTTTCAAAATAAGTCTCCAATACAAAAGTTATATGAAATCTCAGCTTTTTTTCTTTTTTTGCATTCTGAAATAGTCCTTCCTATTTGGATTTTATTTAGGTAGACTAGTATTGTTATTAAAAAGCATCAGCTTGTAAAGCAACCTTAAAGATACTAATAATAGCAAAAGTATATCTGGCATTCAAATAGGTTATAAGCAGACAAAATTCTGCATTGATACGGTGACATATATATACTCTTGTGAGGTCCTTTGAGTTTGTCCTTTCCAAATGGAAGGGATTTTCTAAACTACAGTTAAATATTGGACCTGATCCAAGTTAGTTGTTAGTGAGAGTTGAACTGGGCTCATAAAAACATGAAAGGTTCAGCAGCATGCAAGTAGTTTAGAGCAAATTGATTTAAAATATTAGGAAACTCAAGTGGGTTTAGTTTTGCAATGTGTAGAATAAAGGTAATGCTGGAAGCTTCATTTATAATGTTTATTTTTAATTAATAAAACCCCCAACATTCTCCATTATTTAAAGGAAAAAAAAAACCCACACACCAAAACAAAACCTGTGTAATTGTTTTGAGGATGTTCCAAACCACATGCTAGAGTAAAAATAGTGCAAAGTATCTTGTTTCTAATAATCTCTTAAAAAATAAATTGCAGATGTATAGCAGAAGACTCCTTAAGGGCAGTGAAGCTTCCTAATTGTTACTGACATTATCTCTTGCCATCTGCTTTCTGAGGCAGAATAAGAACTTTGTAATGAGGATTAGGAGTGGAGGACGGTGAAAGCATGCTCCAGGAGCTGCTGGAGCGTTCTCTGCTTTCATAATAAATCACAGGATAACTGTTTTCACAACAAGCTTTTCATAATATATTTTGCCTAAAGTAATATAAATAACCTAAGAATTAAAATTTGCTGCATAATCTCAAAGATGTTTGATTTATATTCATTTGCTTTATTGAGCCTTTCTCTGAGATACTAAAAGCACATGAAGCAGCCTTTACTGCATGGACTTGGACGTGTGCACTGTCAATAGCCTCCCTTCGCACTGATGCAAGCCCATCATGCAGACACACCCTTGGGCTGTGTGTACACCAGAATTAAACTATGAGGAAAACCCATTCCAAAGCTGCGTACAAACTTAGCTCACATCCATTTTAAGCTCAGTTTTGCTGTCAGTGTGGACAGATCTAAGCTCTTCACAGATTTTTGGCAGATTGTGTTCCTTTCTGCCTTCATTCTTGTTTGTTGAACTGTGCCTCAGTTGCAGTTTGTCCTGTGTGAATTAGTGTTTTAGAATAATTTTAGAAGAGAGCAATATTTAGATTTATTCTTTTGGGTTTGGATGTTTCTCTCCCAAATATGGAGGGAAGTTCCTTTTGCATTGTTGTAACCACTAGTGACCACTTACTGAGAAATTTTGCTTTGTGCTGAGATTCCTCCCATGGTATGGTATGTGTCATCTAGCCTGATTGTGACCCATTTATAGGCCCTTGTAGCCAAGGTGTAAACAGTATGCTGACTTGTTGTTTTTGCTACCATTTTGATATTGTGGCTATAGGAGACTGACATGAGTTGGGCTGTGCACTTGAGATGAATGAATCCTGTGTACTCAGCATCGGTTTTGTTTCTGGCTACATCAGCACCGTCACATCAGCTCAGTTTTATTTCCAGTGCTTTAAATCCTGCTGATTTGGATTTGTTTTATGCACCCTTGTCCTGCAGCACATATAAACATTATCCTCGGTGTGGTTGGGCTGGTGATGGGCAGGCGTGCTCGGGGATCAGATAAAACTGCCTGGCAAGCTGGGTCTCACCAGATGGCCATCTCTGGTTTATGTCACTTCTGTCACTTCCCTAACAAGAGCAAGTCCCAGTGCAGGAGCAAGGTAAAGAATGTATTCCACTGGTGTTCCCTGAAGTGAGCCACAGGGTTTCCTAGAGATGGATGCTTCTTCCATAATCACACGTCTCTGACTGAAACATTCCTCTTTTACCTGCTCCTTTCATTGTGAGGTTCAGGATTTAACAAGTGAAAGAGTAAGGAAGGAGAAAAACTCAACTGAAGTAGTCCCTAAAATTTATGTTTGTCAGGGACAGTTATAGACTGCAATGAAATGCCACATATTGGGGTTTTCTAGTCCAAAGATCACTTTCTGCAAAGAGACTAAAACGGGGAGTGTTACATGAATAGTGGCAGTGGAGCTTGCTGGCAGAAAGCGGTGATACGAGCAGTGAGGCATAGAATTCCACAAGAAATTAATGTGAAACTATACAGCAGATGAATCAGCAGGTATGGCCACATATCTTCAGTTTTTCTGAGGGCTTTTTTCCTTTGTGTTACTGTCTGTAAACAGAAAAATGACAGGGATTGGGGTTGACTGATAAACAGAGACAGCTTTACTGTCTCCAGTGGTTACACGGAGATCCTAATTCAGGAGCATAAAATGAAATCTATTTGATATCTTCCTGAAATGTTAGGTTCATGTACCAGGTGTGAAGTTTGTAGTGAGCTCTAATAACAGCTAGAAGGTTAACACAACTTTGGTCTCCACAAAGGATTTAATCCGGTATTATCTTCTCCTAAAAAAAAGTGCACTTTTTTTTTGGGTAACTATAATGCATGGGAAATGCAGATGCTGCAGTTAATTTTAACAAGTAAATTTTGGACATAAACATGCAGATGGCATGAAAAGCTGGATTTTTATTCTCAGTAAAAACATTTGTGTAACCTTACAAACAGAATGCCTTGTAGCCTCTGATATGTTCTATATGATGTGAAAACACTGAGATTAATAAAAATAGTATTTCATAGTTTAAAGCCACTGTGCTAAAATGTAGAACTTAATTTCTGGGTCACATGTGCTGTGATTTTACTAGAAATACCTTCTGATTGCTGCTGAGATAAATGTTGCTTCTGTTTTCATTGTCCTTCAAAATTCTGTTTGGGATTTAAAGTGTTAGAATCTGTGAAATTTAAGTTTGTATTTTCAGGAGGTAGTTGTATTTCTGTATTACCTTAATGTCAAATTGTAGTGGTCTTCATTAACAGAAAAGGTGACTGAAAGACATGGCATTTTTAATATGGTATTTGAGAGCAGAACTGCCCCTTTGACTTATCTGATCAATTCATGCATGTTAGCTCTCCATCTTTCAAGCAGTGGGCTGTAAGCACATTTCAGGAATTTTTAATGTTCTTGGAGAAGGCTGTACATTTGTGACCCAAGGATTAGTAGATAGAGGGTAATACCTCTTAATTTGGGGTCATGAATGCTTGGCGGTCATGTGCTGACCTTACAGTCATTACATGTCTGAATTCACATCCTTCACTTGTTTGCTTTGCTAGCTGAAGGGCCTTCCCACAAAGGCAGCAATTGGAAAACTTGAAGACAGTGTATTTTGTTGTGAATTCTCTATGAATGGTGATCCTACACCAACTACTGCTTTGGAATTTTTAATGAGGTTGGAAACCAACTGCAGATAGCATAGAAACATGTTCACATGCTATATCGTACAATAATGGACTCCTCTTTTTCCATCTTTGGAGGGTTTGCGGAATAAGTTCATGGACTTCTGCTTGAAAAACAAAGTGAAACTGTGCCAATATCCAATGAATACATTTCCCTTCAGCTAATGCCTCAACACACAATGTCTAGCTAAATGATCACATGCTGCTGTTTTATGCTGACTTTATTCAGTACAGAAGATGGACAGAGCTCATTTAATGCATTGCTCTGTTCCTTCTCCATACTGCTACATTTATATAGCTTCAAACCCTATTTATTGCACGCCGTTTGAACTCTCCTCTAAAAAAAGCATCCTACATGGCCTTTTCTTTGGTATTCACTCAGTAGTATGTGAATCATCCACAGACGTTACTAAGTTACCTTTACATGACCTTCATGCGATGAGGCAAATGGATCATTTCTATTTTATAAATGCAGAGGAGACAAAAGATGCTCACCTATCATCCCTGCTAACTATCTGTGTCTATTTTGAAGGTATTAAGAGGTGGCATTTTTCAGAGTATTAAGCATTCTGCAGATTCTGAAAGAAAAGATAAAATGTTGTTTTTAGTTTGGGTCAGTTCTCATTTGCTTTGCCATTCAGCCCAGCAGACAGTTATGTTTGTATAACTGGGCATCAAGAAGGAGAGTCTAGAAATGGTGTGACAGGGCAGAAACTGCTTAAGTCAATATTGCAGCTGAAACCTCAGCAAATCTTGCCTGACCATGAAGTCTGGTGAAAATAACTATGGAACTAATCACTCTTTGAGAAACCGTTGTATCAAACTAGATACCCCTCAAAAATATAGATTAACTAATGGGTAATTAGCGTTGAATTAGATGGCAGTCCTGTAGCGGGGATGAGATTCATCTTTCCAGGACAAGTTGAGTGTGATGCAAAAATCTTTTCTCTTTTAAATACATTGAAAAATATCATAACCACTCTCTTTGTAGAGAATGAGAAATGAAACTTTTTCATTGTTTAATGGGATCCCAGTATCTAAAGATGGAGGAGCTGTGATAAAGTTCTTAGCAGTCTTTCCACAAATAAATGGATTCTGGATTTTCAGGGTTTTTTTTGTTAATGTGAAGGTACAGATTATTTTTATCTATGCCCAATATGATTATTTGGCATTCCATGAATAGACAGGAAGAGGAAAGTTTGCTCTGAAGACCAGAGTCATATTTGCTGTTAGATTTGCTGTCTTTCTTTTAAACTAAGATAAAGTATTCAATATACTTTTTCCCTAATGGGGTAAATATACATGTAAACGTATGTAGATATGACTAGGTAGATTCCTTTTTTTTTCTCTTACAGAGTATGTGAGACTGGTTTGTTTTGATAGAAAAAGGTGGAAAAGAATTCATTACATGTTTTTAAAACCAGAATTTCCTTTTAGGTATTAGTGGATAGTTGCTATGCAGTAACATACATAAAGGATTTTTCCAAGAAAAATGTGAAATTTATCACTCAGAATAAGTAATATGCAACAGGGGAAAAGAGGGTACTCTGAGACTTATGCTGTGAGTGCCATGTTTTCCTGGGTGAAATCAGATTTTATTGACTAGAAGTAGTCAGTAGGCTTTAACAGCCATAAGCACTGCCAAAACAAGGAACTGAAAAAAGACAATGAATCTGCCAGATCCTGTCTACAGAGGTGAATGTTCCACCAGAAATCACATTACTCTGGAATTCCTGATCATTTCAGGCTTGCAGTTTTCTCTTCACCTGCAGCAGTTGAGAGGTCAGAACTATTGTAAAAGTTCCAAGGTCTGCTTCTGTCATGTAAGAAAATATCTATGGAAGTGACTTGCCAGCAGTTTTTTTTCTGGGCCCCATGAAATCTTCCATTGAGGGTACATTTTCCTGGGTAGCAAATTTCAGCTGAGTGACACTAACCAAGACTTAAATCAGTGGTTCTCAACCACGGGTTGAGAACCACTGATTTAAGGAGGTAGCAGTAGTTAATTGCTCACGTGTCATTGTTAAAATGAGCATCAATTCAGTCTGGGGATGAACTGTCTTTTTGCTGTGACCAGTGATTATGGTTTTGTAGTGGCATAATTGCTAGTCTAATAGAGGTAACTAAGGTTAACAACAGAGATAAGTAAATATCATCAAATGATTTCCTGCTTTTAATCCTGGTGAGATAGAAAATATATTAAAAAATCCCAACAAACCTCCAGATTTGTTATGCCCTGAAGGGGGATTTTGAGTGTTACTAATACAAGGCAGATCACATGCTAGATAAGCCCTGGTAAACATAATTTTCAGGTGATAGTTTGCTTTCAGAGGATCATCCCATTAAAACTTGTGCAGGATTTTGGAGCAGAACTGTAGGAGCTTTTATTAACTGTCATAATTCTAAGGATTTTACTTGTTGATACTGAATGTGGACGTGTATGACATAATTGCTTTGGCTGGTTGAAAAATAGTGCCTATTGTAAATTGTGAATGAGTCTGTGGTCTGCAAAAACAGCTGTAATAAATTGTAAGGTATGTGTTGTGCATGCTCATTTTCCAGAAAATTTTTGAGTTGTTTCAGCTCAGAAGCTGTTTATTGGAGGGAAGGAGGGGGTGGGGGGGGGAGCCTTTGAAAGCACAGACCTTTTCTGTTACTGAATAAAAATTATTTTATGAAATTGGAGAGGAATATGTGGTTATGTTTGATAGCTTTATTGCCATAGCAAATGTTGAGTGATTAAAAGATAAAAAGAAGAGCAGTTAGATATAAGTACCTAGGAGGTACATCCCTAACTTCAGGTTTTCTGCTTACACAGGTGACATGCTGGCAGTGCCCCTGAGCACAGGCTAAATGCTGATTTGTCTGGGACACGTAATCCTGGATCTTGGAAATGGCAGAGAGTGTAGTGCCAGGCTCCTTGGTTAGATAGTCTCTGTCCCAGGCACTGTGTAAGGAGGAGATTCAGTTTGATTAGTACAGCACGAGAAAGAAATAATTTTGCAGGTGAATATTTCCAGCATTTGTGCCAAGGCTTGATTCTGCAGCAAGAAGTGGTTCTCACTTCCATAAGGATGTAGGGATGAGCCTCAGATCCTCAGAAAGCTGTGGAGCACCCAGGCCCTTGGCAGCAGTTATGGCCCTGCTTCCCCAGACATTGTGGAGTACAATCAAAACAATGGTGGCATGTAATTTACTCAGAAGCATTTCATTATTTAGATGGCTGTGGAATGACCAAATCCAACTGGTATGCAGGTGCTGATCTGGTAGTTTGGAAGCAGATGCAGTTTTATAATGCAGGTTTCAATTCATATACGGGAATGACTTAAAACAGCTATATTTTTTTCCTAGCAAGCTATAAAGGAGTCCTTGGTTTGCAGTTGTATTCAATTATTTTAAAGCTATTTACAATGTATTCTATTGTAAAGCCGTGACCTTTGATCTCCAGAATGGTTGCATGTCTTTTGTGGGAAGCAGGAAGTCTTGGGGCAAGTGACACTTGCAGTGCAGTTTATTTTACTTAGACTTTGATTCACCCCCCCCCATCCCCCCCCGTTTCTAGAACTGAAGACAAATTTCTGTTTCTATTGGATTATAAACAGGTTCTGGATAGCTTCAGCTGCTGCATAGTGCAGTGATATTTTAATTTGCTGGGCAGACATGTTTACTGTGTACTGTGTAGTTTATGAGTGTTACCATAAATGAGGTAATCTTGCATCTTGGTTTCCATGTGTGAAACATTACATGAGCTAATGCAGCTGTACCACTACTTGCTGGGTATTAGTCGACTTTATTTGGACATAAAGTTTATACTGAACTCCTTTAAATATTTGTGCTAAAACTGGTAGTGCTGCTTTTTTGATGTGTTTTATATGACACTGACAAATGCCAAGTTTCACAAAGCAATATAAGAATATACATTCTGCTCTGTGCCCCATTGTTCTCAAAAGTGGAGATTCCAGAGTGAAATAATATTAATGACAAAATTTTAAATTTATGTTCAGTTAGTGTTTCGGGGACTGGCTTATATTAAATATACAGAGGAACAGTAGCTTCCTAGCATACTGTAGCAGTCCTAAAAATATACACATTCTCCCCAAAGTCTGCATATGGAATCTTAAGTGACACATGTGGGTTGTGAGAAAAAAGAAAGTTGATTTCTGCTCCGTGTTTGGAGAAACACGTAAAGTTTTTCCATAGTCTAGTTTTGCCTACCAATATTCTTGAATCATCATGTTTTATGAAAGTCTATGTTTTTAGCATCTAGGGCTGTAGTCTCCTTACTTAATTAAAAATATTGCACATTTTCAGTTTATGTAGCTAGTTAGGAAGGTGTAATACACAGTGAGCTATAAAATATGTCAGTGTATTTTGCTAACTCTAGTATTAACACTTGCATGTAATTTCTTGGGCTGAACTTAATTTATGTTCTTCTTGATAAGTCAGAATAAGGGACATCTGTGAAGCACATTTAAAAAGACACTAAAATTATTTTATATGATTAAGTACTAAAGAAACAGGTATGTATATTTTCATTAAAAGGGCCTCGTCCTACTGAGGATGTGTTCCGAAGATCTTAAAGACTACCTCATGCTTTTCTCAGAATAGAATTGGAAATTATTGTGATGTGAAAGTTCATTTTTAAAGCACTTAGCTGGAGAATGTAACCAGTTGCTACTTTTCTCCCTGCTTATGTCCTTTGCTTCTTACTCTTCATCCCTTATCCATAACTTGAGCTTCTCCCAGATATTCCTTGTGACACTGCAGCTGAGGCAGCTTCACCAGTGAACTGGCTGGTGTGCATATGCTGCCTCACCAGATCCAATCACATGGATGTTATAGATATTTTTTAACTTGTTATGGATATTTTTTAACTTGTATTATGAATATAATGAATATTCTTGTTTGTGTGTAAATTATACTTGAGTTTCTTACAGTAACTTTGCTCCTTGTATGTATTAGTTATTGTGAAATGTTTAATTAGGGGAACCCAGAGTCATTTGCATAGTCAGAAAACACATTACTGTATGACGTGGTTTTGATTTTGTTTTGCCAAAACTAGGAATTGTCTAAATGAGAAGTTTTTTGGGATTTAGGTATTTAAAAAGTGCAAGATTGCTATACATATGGAATTAATGAAGGCCTTTATAAAGAAGAAACAAGTTTTTGAAATCTTACTATTGTTAATATTTGCATTGGATACCCATGTGTGTGCAGAGATTAACATAAGGCTCAATGTAAACCTAGTTGCTTGTTTTCATATTTCTATTAATTCTGTGCTTTTTACCAGCTGTGTTAAACAGCTTGTTTGCCTTCAGAGGAACAGCAGCCGTAAGGCCTTTGAAAATATTCGTTAGTGTACGTCTCACTCAATATAATGTGAGCCCCCCACTGTTTTATGTAGCAGGATCTGTGGGTTATATACTGAATTTAGTCTACAATCCATTTTTACTTATGGTTTCCAGTAAACTTTTTTCTTTAAGATTTTTGCATTTTTAATCTCTTGGCTTTCTCACTTTAAATTTTGCCAGAGTTTGTGTTTTTCTTTAAGCTGTTGCCCTTGAAAATGTTAGCTTGCTGAAGCTTAAGCTTTTGTAATTCATCAGTTTCCTAATTAAACTGTTTTCTAACTCTATAGGTAGATGGTTGAAAATGTGAACTCTCAAGTCTCATATTTACCTAGGCAATTGAAAATTGCACTGTATTTTGAGGCCCAAAATTTTTTGTAATGATCTTCACCTCTTAACTTTGGTGTAACTGGAAATAATGAATTGTGGCTTTCAGGGGCTGGCAATGTAGCCCCTCTCCTTCCTCTTCTTTGTTTTCTTGTGCAAACTTTCTGCAAACTTGTTCTTTTCTCCCTCTTCCCCAGTCCTGACATTGTAGGCGCCAATCAGACAGGATTTGTGCCGGGCAGGCACTACCAGGTTCTGCTGAATTTCCATGGCTAGGCAGCCACCATTCCTTTCTGTTCCTGGTAGTTTTGAATCTTCTCTCCATTTGAAGGTTTTTCAGTGGGAACTTGAGCATTTCCCACACAAGTTTTCTGCAGAACTAACTATAATGTTATTGTCTAGTGGCAGTGAAGTGTCTGGGAAACAAACACTGAAATATGAGGCAGCTGATGAAATTTTAGTCCATAAATGAGTCACAAGCTTTTCAGAAATCTCTTTCCTATAAGTAGCTTTATTTTTCCTTTTGTGCATAGAGTGTGATACTGAATTTCTCACACATATTCATGGCCCGGGACCAATAAGATAATTGTAATACTTAAAAATTAACAACAATTAACAAGTTGATTTTAAAAACCTTATGCATTTTAGTATTTCTAGTCCTCTGATGTCCAGAAAAATTTTTTGCCAATATCATAACTTTCAGCAAAATCAGATATAATTATGTCAAATAGGAAGCCATGCAATTTTAATTGTCATAATGTCACGATAATAATACTGTTTCCCCCACACACTTTCATTTTTGTAGGTAAAAGGTTTTTGCCTTCTTTTACATCTCTATTTGTGTGCACACACTAAGCTGGACATTTTTCTTGTGAGTTTTTAGTATTGCCAATAATCTTACACTAAGAATTTCATTTGAGCACACAACAATAGGGCTTTTCATAGGTAATTTGAAGGATAAATCAGTAATTATGCATTTAATTGGCTAATAAATCATCACACATTTCCCTTATTTTCTGTAGTGCTATGATAAATCTTTATAATGTAGCCTGGTGTATTTTTGTAGAGAAGAAAACTAAAGGGCTTGTTTAGTGTGAGTGTACAGTGCAGAAGTGTCATAAATATGTAAGGCCCTCTAAGGTGTTTACTGTGTTACATGAGAAGTCCCTGTGATTACCTGCTTAGGGATTTTTATGAATGTACACTAAAGGATGTATTGAAGTTTTAGATTTTACCACTATATCATGTGTATATTTAGTATGTAAATAGCAGGAGGGGAGCTTGCTCAAGCTAAAGCAAATTTACAAAAAATGCTGCTGTAGAACTTTTTGAAATCTCTGCACTTGTGATTCTGATTGTTATAGTGTCAATTCTCAGACTTCTACAATTTTGTTAATTTTCAGAGTTGTAACTTTTTTTTAATGGTGAATGGCGATTTATTCAAACACTTTACGATTTGAGAAAGGTTTTAGGTAGCAGAATCTCTGCATGTCATTTCCATTAATGCTGCCGGCTACGAAATTTAATTTTCTGATGAGGAGAGGTGTGGGATCATTTTGTGTGTTTGTTCTCATTTGCAGGATGAATTTTTCCAAAAATATTTAATGAATGGAATAACATCAACATTGCCACAATTAAAGGATTAATAAAGACCAGGTTAGCTACAAAAGAATGAAATGTAGTCTAAGTTTTCTTACCTGAGAAAAGCACTGGCCATTTTATTGTTTGTCTTCATGAGAGGAAACTGGAGAGGATGGTTGTTAGAATAAAAATTTGGATTAACATAACTGATTTACAAGAATTTAAGGCATGAATGACATTGAATTATATGCCTAGCAAATTCTGTCACCTCAGTGGCAAGGCCAGTACATAAAGTCACCAAAAGACTTTGTTCTAAAAGTTTTCTGAGTAAGACGCAGTTTTTATGTCTGTGTATTTCCACGTCAGCAGATCTCTGGAACAGACTCAGTATTGCACTAATATAACTTTGTTTTGAGAGATAAGGAATTGCTTTTTTTTAACTACAACTTTACAATTAATTATAAAACAATTTATAACATTTTCTAGGTGGAGTGACTATAGCAAGATTTATATTACTGCAGAACAATGTTTCCAATAAGATTCTAGTATATGTACATGCAAGCTAAGTAGTAGTAGGACATACTATATTATTACATTTCATAAAAACAAAAAAATCCAACTGCTTGGGATGGCTGCATAAAACTTATTATTTTGAGGTTTGTTTGTTTAATTATAAAATGTCCGCTTTAATTTACTTACATGCTGGGGGAAAAAAAAGGGTGTTTAGTGAACTGAGAACACTGTAAGATGAAGGATCAATAAATGGCTTCTAGCATTACATTAACAAACAATTGGAATATTCTGATTAACTCAACCTACAATGCTCAGCCATCCTCTGGTCTGCTCCCCAAATTAAATACTGCAAAACAGCAATGGGACCAGTCAGAGAAGTTCACTTTACTTTGGTTTTGTAGCAAGCAAGCACACCCTGTCTAATCCTCGTGTGGCAAGAATTCTTGCCAGCTTGTCACATAATGAACATTTTCCAACTGTGGCTATTTACAATTATCCCAGTTATTTCATACTTTTGTACCAATAATGAAATAGAGAATAAGTTCTTTCCAAGGAGCTCCAGCTATTTTTTTTGATTCTCAAAGTTTTTTTTCATCATTTATTTCAAACCCATGGTAGTTGGAAGGCAGGTACAGAACAGAATCTGGGATTGAAACTCAAATATTTGATTAAACAAAATGATAGCTTCCTGAACCATCTTCCACAAGGATGTAAGGGAAAACAATTTCCCCACATTCACTTATCACATACATCATTATGGAAATGTGCTACCTGACTTCATTAATTTACGAGTGTGGGGCAAAAAAGAGATTTCTATTCAGAAACAGAGCCCACTGCAGCCATACTCCTCCTAATGAACAGTTTGATGAATCACTCTTATCCATTTGCCCACTCTACCAGTCCTGAAATTGTCCCATTGCCACCAATTTATTTTCTATGGGCATCAAATTATATTGTGTTGTGCTACAGTGCAATGGAAGAGGAGTGTGAAGAGGGTGGGAGTCAATCATTAAGGTACAGGTTTTAAGCAAAGATTGTGTCTGTTCTTGGATTGACAAGACTACAGTAACATTTATACATCGTGTACTTCTACATTTGGATTGTATTTCTGGTTCCTTTTCTTCACTTGTGAGTTAGAAGTTTTTGGCTGAGCTGAATATACAAAATAACTGTAAACCTCACTTCAAAGATGGGTACCTCAGAGAGAGAGAGAGGAGAAAATGATTTAATGCAATAATGATTTTAGCTATACACACGCATCCCTTTTTTGTCTCGATTTGTTAAATTACCTGACGTCTCCATGTGTAATTTAAACAAAATTTTGTTCTCTAGTCGTTCTTCCTTTTGAGCTATCTTCTCAAGGAGAAGGATGATGAATGGAAACATAAACAGAGCATGAGAATGTGAACTAGTTCCCAAACATTTCAGTGGTTTTTATAAACAACTGGTCATTGTTACCTTTTGCTGGATTACAGTTTCCTTTAGAACAACAGTGCTCTTCAGCTGCATTACAAAGTTGATTCTAAATGTTTTTGCATAGTTGCTTAAAGGCTTTAATGTTTAAATAATGGTTATATAATTATACATTGTTTAAACAATTAGCTTTTAAGGCTAGCAACAAGCTCACATTTTATACACATACTACCAAAAATGATAATGAAACTGCATTTAAAAGATACGAACTGACCTTAGAGTGAGCAGTTGTAGTTCATGGACGTTTGTTTCGATTTTAAAATTTGATTTTTAACATGCTTGTTTTCATTTGGAACATGACTGGTCATTTCTGGCATTCTCCTGGGCTGGCCTTTGAACACAGGCATGGGCAGCAGTGAGTTTTTCACCTTCTGAATCCCATTTTTGGCATTTCTGGTGTGTTGTGTGCCCTCTGTGATAAGAAGAGCCAGCTTGCATCTCGCTGGTCTACAGAAGCACAAAATTTTGTCTGAGGCTTGAACTGAGTGCCTTGGAGGGGCAGGAATAACATCACAGCATTGTTAGTTGTCCCCTAAGACATTGTGGCAGCTGTTGATTTATATTTCAAAACAATCAAAATAACAGCAATTGACATAAACTAAGGTAATGCACAGTATTTTAACTTCTAAACAGTGACATATTTTGGGTCTGCTATTTCTGCTTAAGCTATGATTTTTTTGCCTTTCTAAAATAACACAGAATTGCATTTGTAATCTTCTCAAATGGCATTCATAGAGTGACTAAATTAAGAATTTTTTAGATGTATAACAGTTAAATACAGTAGCAGAAAGTCTAAGGATAAAAAAGTTAAACACATTTTGTCTATTTTATAGAAGCATTTTAGAAATCGTGTTTTACAGGCTCACTATGTTTTCATTTTAGATACTGTACAGCTTTAACGACTTTCTAATTTATACAATTTTTGTTCCATTGTCAAAACATTTAATTATATCATGTCTTGAAGGTGTAAAGCTGTCAAATAAATCAGAGGCTCAGTATAAACATTTGGTGAATTGCTTTTGCTACCATACTGTAGTTGTTTCTGGGCAGTTAGTGGAACTTTTTAAAGCATTTACTCAGCAGGTACAGGACAGCACTGGCACAATGAATTGCTGATTGCTTGTAAAACAGCAGGCTGTAATGCCCTCGCTCTTTGGAGCTCAGCTTTGTAAAATCAAGTGGCGAGATCGCATGGCACAGAGAGCCAGCGCACCGCAAACGTTTCCTGCCTAAGGGCTGCTGGAGATTGCCAAATCTATTCCCCACAAAAAAAAAAAGAAAAAGAGGAAAAAAAAAAAGAAAAGAAAAAAATTGTGTGTAATTGCTGCTTTTGTTTTTACATTGGAAAAAATAAAGTTCCCACCACTAGAGGGAAGGGACTGTGTTCAGGCTTAGTAAAATTTGGCAAGTTGGGCATGGAAAATGGAAAGGTTGCTTTTTTTGATGAAGGCCTTAATAGCTATATTTAAATAAAATTAAACTTTAAAAATAAACAAAAAAAAAAAACCCAAAACAAAACAAAAAAATCAGACCAACAGCTTGCAGGTGCTTTTAAAATGTTTAACCTCCCTCTGAAAAGAGACGACCCTTCTCTTTTTTGGCTAATATTTTGTCGCGGTGTCAGTACAAACTGCAGGCTGCCCAGAGCCGGGTTTGGATGAAGTAAATTAGGTTCTACTTTGAAGCTTTTCTTCTCTGTCCCTTTGAGAGTGAATGGGGAGGCCCTGGGCCGAGAGCTGCTTTTCATTAGTGCCCCACGTACCTACTTGAAAGGCAGAGCTCTCCTAGCGCACACAAACACGGCGCTACAGCAAAGCTCCCCTTGCCGCGCGGCTCCTCGTCTCCCTTTCCAGTCAGGTGCTTCCCAATCAGAGTTCATGACTGCGGGTATTTATTCCCGTCACCCCCGCTCCGTGGCGGGCTGGCCCGGGTTTGAAAGCCGCCGCGGGGTCCCCGGGAGCGCCTCATTAGAGCCGGGGCTGCTCCCTCGCCCAGCGCATCCCCTCGCCCCTTAACCCCTCCCTCCCGGGAACGGGGCTCGGAGCCGCCTGGGGAACGGCGCTGGGCACGGGCCCGGAGCCGCCGGGGCCCGCAGCGGCCGCAGCGCTTTGCCGGCGGAGCGCTGAGGGGAGGCATCCCCGGCTGCCCCGCCCGCCAGCTCGCAGCGCTTCCAAACGCTGCAAACGAGGGATTTTTGCTGTTTGGCACATGCCTGGGGTTGTGGAAATAAAGGGTGGAATTGAAATGCAGAGCTAGTTTCCCGTATGCTCTGCAGGGCAAAGCTGAGGTGATGGAGGCTGGTTACTGTGGCACTGGGGTGATGGAAGCTGGAAGAGGTGCCTATGGCAGGGGGTGATGGAGGCTGGAGGGGGGGACCTGGGATGGCACTGAAGTGACAGAGCTGGAGGGGGGACCTGCGATGGCACTGAGGTGACAGAGCAGGAGGGGGGACCTGCACATCTGAGGTGACTAGAGGCTGGAGGAGGTACCTGTGGTGGCATTGAATTTGGACATTACTTGCAGCAGTAAGCGCCCTGTGGTGTGAGGGTGGTGGTACTGTATAGCTATGGGCTCTTTTCATTTCTCTGGGTACTGTCACAGTTTCACAGAATGTTCTGAGTTGGAAGGCACCCACAAGGATCACTGAGCCCAAGTCTTGAGCAAATGGCCAACGGGGCCAGTAGAGCCCTGGCGAAACAAGGACCCGATGGTGTCCTTGTGCTTAGCATCCTCTGGGTAAGAAAGCTGCATGCCACTCCACAGGCTTACTAGAGTGCTTTTTGATTAAAACCTTGTCATTTGGTTGTTGCTGCCCTAAAACATGGCATAATATTGTGCTGCCTTTTTTTTTTTGTGTGTTTTTGTAGGCCTTTTTTCTTCCATCCTGGGAAGTAACAATATAGATAGTTGCTTGTTTCCCCCTCAAAGAGCAAGAGCTGCCCTGGGAGTTCAGCTTCTGAATTAAATGGTTATTTGGAAGACGGGAGTTAAATATAATTTTACAACAGTATATTTTTATTTTATTTCTAAATGTTAGGGGTTTTTTTAGCACATCTGTGAAGAAAAAGTTATGTTGTTAGTATAAGGGGAAATTCTAGAGTTTTCTGCCATCTTATTTAGCTTATAACAGGAGAATATGTAGTTAATAAAAATGTTAATAACTGACCGGATGCCTTTTCAGCATTCAGCCTCTGAATGTTCATAGTATTCATCTCCTGTGCCCTTCCCACTAGCATGGTTCATGGCAGAGTAATATAAAGGTTATGAAAAGTTTGCTCTCAACTGGCTGCAGTCTGTCTCTTGCACTTGGAGGTGTTTATGCCTTGGTTTCCTGAGCATGCTCAATATACTCAATATATCACTTGTCTTTCTGTGTACAGCTGTCTATGGAAATTTGAGGCTGGTTAGGTGAAAGAAGGAAATAAAATCTAGAAAAAAATATTTACCAGAAAGTATTATGAATAAAGCTGTTGGAAGTTTGATGTGCAATACATCATGAAATGAGAATGAAAAGAATCAGAAATTTTGTGTTTTCTAAGGATGGAGTTTTTAAGAAGTAATTTATAAATACAATTCATTTTCAGATTGATTTCTTTCAAGCATTGAACTTCACTCCTAAGAGCTCTTTGTTCTGTTATGAATTCCAGTGCTAGCCAACCTCTTCCCAGGGACCATGAGACACCCCAGTGGATCCACTGGGAGAGGGAATGACACGGTCAGGATTGGGGCAGGGTCTTCCTTAATCAGGAAACTGGGAGCCCTTGCCCCAGGGTATTTGGTTGGTGAGCCACCCTGAGCACCAGTTTGTCTGGATCCAGACTTCCCAACAGCCTGGATAGCTTATGTAAGTGTGCCAGAACAAGATGTTAAATGGGAACCTGCTGTGTCTGAGCAAGTTTGCAATGAGCATTTCATTTTCCAAATAGTATATTCCACAAATCTGATTCTTTTTCTTTAAATGCTGAATGTCCTTGCTGCACAAGTTCTTCCTTTCTCTGTCATTCTCAAAGTCAAATGATGATTCTCTTTTGTCATTCCAATTAAATGCCAGCTTCAAGGAGTCTGAAGTACTTGCCAAACACTCCTCCTAGTGCATCCTAAACAGCCCCTCAGAATGGCTTTATAAGAGATCAGAGTTTCACTGTTCATAGTCACCTCAAGCAAGCAAATCCTGTTCTTGCTGGGCACTTCAGCCCCAAAAGTTACACATTTGTCCCATGTGATGATATAGTGCTGTTTCCTATTTCTGTAGCAGCCTGGTTTTTTCAGATGTGGTACCCTAATTGCCTTTGTAAATCTTGTGTCTGTTCCCCAAAAGCTTTAGAATAGTTCTATTCTGTGAATTAGCAGACAAGTCAAATTCCAAGATTGAAATTACCTTTCTGCCTGACTTGCATCTAAACTGTGTTTTAAATTTTAAATTCCTTGACCTTATGTCATACCATTTCCTAATCTTAAACAACTTTCTCTGGAGCGTTTTTTGCCCCCCACCACTGGCTTCAAAGACAAATTAGATTAGTCTCTACAACTCCTCTAAGATGTTTGCTTGTGCTGTTTGCAGTGATTTGAAGACCATGTGTTTGCAACCATTTCTGTCTCCTCTTACATGCATACTAATACTTGTTGATCATTACAGCTCTTGTGAATTGGGTATACAACTGACACATCAAAGCACAGCATAAATGCTGCAAGCTGTTGAAACAGAGTGCAGAAATAAAGCAACAGTTCACTTTTAGGGCTCACAGAGTAAGTGTTAGGAAGGAAGAAATGTACAAGCAGTTTAAATGTAAAATACATAAAAAAATCAGTAGTTTCTCACAGTTTGAAGTGTGTTGTGCTGTCATTAACCAAACAATATGCTTAGGCTTAAACTTTGAGGATTCAATGGGGTGGCAGCCTAGATACTTATTTGAAAACCATTTCAAATGTGGCTTGATCTGTGTTCACATAAATCCTTTTTTGAATTTTAATGATGCAAGCTGAATTCATGTTTTTGATGCTTTCTAGAACTTCATGACCTTCACTGCAGTCACTGAGTTTGTATGTTGCATTAGGATTATGTTACCTGTAAGCTCAGTAAATGTAAGCAAGCTAAAATCAAAATGCCACTGCTAAGAGTACCCTAGTACTTCCCTGAATTTTTGAATTTGGTCTGTTTGAAGCTTCAGTGTTCAAAAAGCTCATACAGCCTCAAAGGCAAGCAAATGTTGCACGGTTTGAAGTTGTGTGGTGTGTATTTTGCACCTCTCTCTTAAAGGGAAAGAATCTGTAACACAAAAAGCTCAATGACTGTTTACCATCCTTTCAGAAGTGTGGAGTCCTCTGACCTTTCACTTTGTCTTTGCTAACACTTGACATTCAGACTGTGATCACAAGGCTTAAGGAGGTGTCACACACAAGTCCCTTGGCTAGAAGTAATGCAAGTGATCTAAAGCATTGGAAGCAATGTCCCTGCATTAGACTTCTGAGGGGAAAAATAGGTTGTTGTGGCAGAGTGGGATGCAGAGACAACCAGTGCACAGCATTGCACTGTGAAATGCAGTCCTGTGTGGTGGGATTTTGGTGGTTGGGGTTTGGGTTTTTATTTAAAACACAAAACTTCATTTGAACTAATTTGGCTGAGCCAACTGTCAGCTGTGTGGTTAACAGCCTGTGCTTCCATGGGTAATAGGTTCCAGATCCAGGCTGTCAGTCTTCATGCAAACAAGTGCTAGAGGAACTGGGAGAGGAATTGCTGAATTTCAGGGAGGAGGGAACTTCCTGCCTCCTTTTGGTAGCATGTGTGAGAATCTTCTGAAAGAGGTTTCATTCCCTGTCTTGGCCTCAGGATGTTGATGACTTTTCTGTGGGAGAGAATCCTCTTAACAGCATAGCAGATGTTTTAAATGTGGACAGTAAATTCAGGGATGTGGTGGGGGAAGGTGGAAATGGCCAATAACTCAGCAATACCTACTGGTGCTATCAATATTTGCTTGTAGCCAACTTTGTAGTAAAAAAAGGTTATGGACTAGCCAGTCCCAGTTAGATGTTCTGTGTGTCTCTGGGGAAGGACAGATGCCAGCCACATACAGCACTCTTATCAGAGTTATGAATAACAATGGCCGTTTGTGTGATTTCACAATTGCAATTAATTATGGCTTTTATAAATTATTTTTCATGTAGGAGAATGCAATAAAGGCCTCCTGATCATTTTTTGTTCATACCAGTTCTGTACCTTTTCTGCCTCTTGGTGTGAAGGAACCAGAAGTTGGGACAGGGCCATTCTTGGGACACCTTTTGGAAAACATCTATTTACTGATGGAGCCAGTGGGTGAGACAGGTTTTGCCCACTCTTTTTTTTGTAGGTTGTAACAACCATGAATTTGTGAACAACTGAGGTAAGGCAACACCTAAGGCAGATGTCTAAACTTCGAAACTTAGGTATAAAAATGCATCATTTGTTCTGTTCATAAACTGCTTGTGGAAGATTGTAGCACTTCTGCCTTTAAATATTTCTCTCAAATTTGCAGGTTATCAAGGATATACTGAGAAATATTTTAAAAGTGATCACTGCCCTTGATGGAAAGAGTAACTACAAATGCTCCAATGCAGTTTTTTCATATTTTTAAAAATCTTTTATTCCTGGCATCTAATAATAGACGTTTCAGTTGAGAATAAAGCTGAATTTCAAAGGACATGCAATTTTCATTTTATAAAATGTGTAGCAGCTGTCTGACTTTTCCATTAAAACGACAAAGTTACCATTGTAGACTCAATATAGAAATGACCAAAAGATAAAAAAAGCTTAAGATTTTTTTGGCTAAACATGCTACTCTTATTTTGGTAATAATGACATTAATTCAGATAGGAGTTTGAATAATTGCATTGCAAAATATTTTTCTTTGTTTACATACTGCTCATGCAGACTATACCTTGGCAAAAATTTTCAGTAATTTACACTATTATGCAAATTTCCTTTTTTGTTAATACTTACTAGCTTAATCCTAAATACAGAGAAGAAGAAACAGAAAAAGGGAAATTAGTCTTCCATAGATCTCCTGCGTCTGAGCTTCTCAAATTGCTGATATCCTTTTTTTCTACAAAATCAGTTATCTTCAGTAAAGCAACTAAGTTAAATGTTTTATTAGGACTGTATTTTCCAGAGTACTTTATCCTGGTATTACTAACCAAGTAGAGAAATAAACCAAAATGTCCACTTTTGTTACAACAGTAATGAAGAATTGGCAGTGCATTTCTGTAATACAGGCACATACAGAGGAAAAATGAAATAGTTATTTTATTTTTTTTCTGTAAGTAATGCTCAGTTTCTTAACTATCTCATGCTTAAAAAAATCTGTAAAATATAGTAAGCAAAACTAAATGCATTTGGTTGAAATAGTTACTTACCAAGTAAAAAAACCACCAATCATGTAAATTGTTTTGATATCCCTTTCATCCATTTGAAATTTGTGTTACCTCATGCAGAACATGGAGTTAGTTTTCTCCTTAGTACGTTTGCTGTCCTCTTCCTTCTGATATCCTCAAGGCAGGCCTGAAGTCTGTATCTTTGGAATAACTTTGTGTAGATCTTTATTCTCAGATGTGTGTACCCCTGTGATCAAACAGTGTCACTGGGTGAAAGTGGATTTCATAATTTACTTTTTAAATCCAATAGGTGACTGAAAAACCTCTAAAGATAAAGCCAGCACTTGTAGAGTTAATATGTTATTAGGAGAACAGGAAATCTGGCAACTATTGCAGAAACTAGACCTAATGGTGCACACAAACAATTTGTCAGTCTTGGTAAATGTGAATAGCTTTCCGCAAAGTGGCTGCATTTGCTTTGTTTGAACAGCCTAAACTTTTCCTTTTCGAACTTTAAATCTTAGAAGTGAAATGTGATCCCCATATTGAATCAAAATAATTTAATTCAAAACATATTTTGATTGGAACAAGGCTGATGTGAAAAGAAACTCTAGAATAAAAAAAAAAAAAAGTTGAAAGGACTTTCTATCATATATTTAGCAAGAAAATTTGAAACAGTTCTAATTAGGCTGAAAAAACCAGCCTTCTTCATTGTAACTTACAAAGGTCATATATCAATGTTAAGGCAGCATTACCAACTTGTGTCTGAAAGCCTGAACATGCAAACATCTTTCCAGTTGTTTAGTTTTGGTGGGTTTGGGGTTTTGTTTTGAATGAATGTGCACACACGTATTTCTAAGCCAGAACACATATTAAAGTCCTTACCTGCAGTTATGCAAGTTTTTTGTCGTGTTTAAGAAGAGTATTTTTCACCTGAAAGTTGTGGTTTTGCTAAAAAATGTGTGACATCCTAATTCGTGCTTTTCTGTTCATACATAAATATTTTTCAAGTTGAACATAAAAGAGACTCCATTTTAAGCATTTCAGAGGAAATTCTTCCAGAGGGGAATTAAAATGTTTTGTCCATTAAAGGTAACAGGCAATTATTTTTACTTGAGATTTATTTCTTACTTGCTGGTGAAGTATATTCCTGAGTTTGTTAGTTTGGTTGTTTGGGTTTGGTTTGTTTTGGTTTTTTTTCAATTGAATAAATAGGAAAGATTATTTATGTACAAGCAATTTTGGTTTCTCAACAAAGTTTCTCCTTTCATTTTAACATTTCATAAACCTCATTTTGTACGGGTTGGACACTTTTTCTGTCATTCAAATAAGAGTTGCATGCATGCTTTATGCTGTGCTTCAAAATTACTTTGCTTAATCAGCATAGGAATAAGGCAAGAAGTCTGTAATTTATTTCTGAATAGCTTGACTATGAATATATATCTGTGCTAATGAAAAAAACTGCAGTTAAACTTTTCATCTAATTTCAGCATTAGAACATCCTGAACTCAAGCACAATATATATTCATTTTTAATAGACATCACTTCTTATGCTGTATGTCACTGCATAAAATCTAAAGCAGGAATAAAAGTAGAGGGCCAAAGCCGTAGTAGTCACTTCAGACTTAAAAATCTTTATTCCAAAGGTATAATATTGTTTAGGAAAGTAAATCAAGATAAATCTTTAGAGAATCTATACTGGTCAAAGGAAAAATCATTCCCAGCCTGCTAGTTTTATGGTTTTTGTTGTTCCATCCTTTTTCTACCAAATCATTTGTATTAGTATTAGACTGGTGTTAGTGTTTGGTTCCCAGCAGTAAATTATTCTCTATTCAATTCTTTCAAAAAACAGGACAGAAAAAGATGCTCATAAAATAGTGAGATAGTTTTGATTGCATATATTTAGTGATTGTGCATTCAAAAAGTATTTATGAATAAACTAAAATTTCTTAGTTAGATCAAAGCTTCCATTTGCTGATGTGTCTGAAGTGTTTCTACCTTGGGAATAGAGAAATGAAAGTTACTAATAGGTGTTTGTGTTTGACATCTGTATACTGTACTTTTTACCATATCTCAAGTGTTTTAGTCTCTGCCTAATAGATCTCATTAAAGAAACAGATATCAGCCCCAAGACAGTTTGTCAAAGTTAATATGAGTCCCCTGTGGACAGAATTGACAGTCTGTGTGTGGCTTCATGTGACTGCCTTTCCATGGGCCTGTTTGATCCATTAACAATTGGACATTAGTCCTTGATTCGTTTTACAATAACCCAATGGTTTGTGTATTGGTTTATATGCTGGACATTTTTGGGGATTTCCTTGTTGTACATATTGCCCTCAGAGCACAGGGTGAGCAACGAGCTCCCTCTGCCCTGGGGGTGCTGATAATTCCTTGCTTTGCTGCAGGAGCAGCACAGAAGGATGTTCGTGTCCCAGGGCTGCGTGCTGGGTTTAACTTGAGCCTTAACGAGCGCTGCCTGTCCTAAATGAGGCTGAGGCTGAAGTAATCCTAAATGCTGAACCATCAATAGGCTCGGCTTAGGTTTGCAAGAGGTGAATGCTAACAGCAGTGTTTAAAAACAACAAAAAGTGCAAACACCCTTCTTTTTATAACCAAATATTTCTGCAAGTTGCAATGTCTTTATATCTCAGATGCTTTCTCAAGGAGGACCCATACTTAAATACACTGGTGCAAAGTGCGTCATGCTGATCCAGCACATGGTGGTGTTTTCCTTGGAACTCTGTTCTTTAGTCATTAGACAAGCTGTTAATTATTGTTCCCCCATTGATTATGTCATAGCATTAGCACTTCACTCTAACCAAGAGCTTAACTGTGAACACGAAATACCAGGCAAGCTTATATGGCCTTTGAATTTGTGTGCTGTTTGGTCTGTCCTTCAAGGTCCTGATGCTGACTGTAGCTGGTTTTCAGTTATCTCTTTCACTTGGGATCTGGCAGCTAAGGTGATTTTAAGATGGCTTAATAAGGAAAAAAAAAGATCTGGTTTTCAATCTGTAAAAATTCCAAATGCAAAATAACTTCAAATTTGAAAAAACAAAAGTGAGGTCAGGGTAGCTCCCAACCATTCCCTGAGAATGCAAAGTGTTTTAGTTTTGCTTTTAAAGGGAAAACAAATTCAGATTTGTACAGACATTAATCTGAGGAGCTCACAGTGGAATTCCTTTAATTATTCAAGTCCAAATGCTTTGTGAGGGTAATATGACTCATGGAAGATCTAGCTTTTGTAAAAAAGGAGAATATGAACAACTTCAACACATTCTGAATATTTACTTATGTACCTGTAAAAAAAACCCTCTATTTCCTAACATTCTTGTTTTCTTGGTGTTAAATAGTTATAATGATAACAGTAAGTATGTTCCAGGGTTAATTTTTTTTTTAGCAGGATAGCATGAAAATTAATTCTTGTCATTGTAATTTGCTGAGCCCTGTAGAATTTTATGGCTGCACATTGCAGTATTATGGACACTCATGAGACTCCTGACTGGTTTTATCTTATTAAACAATTTTGAAATCATTAATTTTTAATTGGCCTGCTTGTGGTTTTTTATAGTTTTAATTGTGTGTCTGCGTCTAAATATTGGGTGTTTTTTAAAATAAAAAGGAAAAAAAGTCCCGGCTAAGCATATGTGTTGTAAGGTATTGCTATATGATCATCCCAACAGATATTCTACTGTGTGGTGATTCATTTTAAAGAATGCTTTCAGCAATTCAGTATCCTAATAAAAGTAATAATAAAAAAAGAATGATATGATGTCTAAGATATGTACAGGTCTTTTCTTGATTGAAAGTTCTAATTAAGTGAATCGAGGAAAATTAACTGAAATTAGCTGTCAGAAAGTCACATTTAAATGAGTGATGATCTGGAGTGGCAGTAAACATTTAAATGATATAAATTGCCATTTAAGTGTATGGTTTAATGTTTGTCATGCATTAATATGACATGAGACTGCAGTGACAATCAAGCAGCTTGCTCTAATTTGAACATATTTAGGGCTTTTGTATGGAGTGCACCACACAAATTAAGACAATTGCTGGTTTTATGTGTCAATTTAAATGTTGTTTTCAGGCATCGGTTAATGAAACAAACCCATCATTTTTGTGTGCAAATTGCAGAGTGATTTCCTTGGTTTCCCGATTAATTTCAACTTCCTTTGCTCAAAATTAGGAATTTCCTTTGCGAGGAAAATGCCATTCATTTTGCTAGATGAAGAGAATATGTTTGTTATTTTTTTTCATTTGGTAATTCAAATCAGAAATACATTGAATTCTCTGTATAAAATAGGAAAAAGAAATCCTGGTAGTGGTTTAATCTACATAAATTAGCTCTTTAGATGGCAATGATTTTAGGTTACCTTTAAATATAGTGGTTTTTGGATGCTCTTGTCTTGAGGATTGGGTTGTAACTAGTTAAAATCTTCAGAAAAGCAGCTTAATCATTCAGCATAGCACTCTGTATAGGTTTGTACACAAGAAATACGTGAGAGTGGTGGCGTATTGATATTTCCATCCTGTTAAAAATCTTTTACCCTAGCATCCCTAGCTAGTTAGTCTTGTTTCACAAATTCTATCAGTCTTCTCTCTGGCTGTGAGAATTAGATAATCCTGCTGTTGTTAGTCAGCGTGCAGATCACACAGGACAGCACAATTTCACTTTGAGAGTTCATAAAAACATAGCCTGTCTGTGTGTAAATGCACAAATATTTTCCAGTTACTGCTTTTTTTTTCTTTTTTTCCCGCTATTACAAGTTTAAAAAGTGAGATCTCAGTAAGTGGGAGGTAGGGCATGAGACTCTGGTATCTATCACAAGGCCCACCTTTTTCTGGATAGAATGTCTAAAATACTCTTAGCAATTCTGTATTTAGACTTGTTAAGAAAATTTGGCATGCTATAAAACAAAAATGCTTCTGCTACTACCAAATGATGACTATTTGTCACATTCAAGTTTGTGTTTTGTGTGTGTTCTTTTCACAGGCATTAGAAAGTGAGTTTGTCTCCTGCCAGCTTCACCAGTGGATTGATCTGATTTTTGGCTACAAACAGCAAGGGCCAGAGGCTGTTAGGTCCCTGAATGTATTCTACTATTTGACTTATGAAGGAGCTGTTAATTTAAGTTCAATAACAGATTCTGTACTGAGAGAGGTAAGTTTGTATTTTATAAATACAGAAAAGGCTTCATTTACCACTGCAGTGTTGAAACTGTAAAGACTCCACATTGTTCAAGGCTTCTGGTGAATGTTCAATTTCTTTGTGTTTTCTTGTGGTTTGGCCACAGGCCAGGGAAATGCAAGGTGCCTGAACCAGTTGTCACAGCATGCAGAATTAATAGAACAAGGATGCAAGTTGTTCTTAAACTTTGTGCACCTGGATTTCAGCCCAAGCTGGATGCCAATATAAAAATAAAAGTTCAAGGATTGCTTCAGTTGCTGAGTTCAGTCATTTTGTTCCCTGATACTGGGTCTCAGTGGCAGTGAACGGCCTTGATTTGGCTTGTGCTTCTGAATTTACTTCTGCACTTTTTAACAGTTAAGTGCAGTCTTGTCTATGTAGCAAGCATCAGACTTTTGTAGCCTCAGATACTTTAATTAGCTTTGCTATCAAATTAAAATAACCTGGCCTGTGTTCTTCAGATGCAAAAGAAAATATTTCAGCATTGCAAAGATCAGTAGCTTTACTCAGACTCAGCATCATTCAGAAAATCTATTTGCCAAAGTATCTCACAAAATATTGTATGTTTGAAAGTTCCTCCTCTACCACCTACACCAGCTGTTTAAAAAAGGGCAGTGTGGCATGATTAAAATAGATTTTTGATTGATTTTAGTTCCTCTCTTCAGACACTCTATTGGTACCAAGTATAGCTGCAAGTATATTAATTATAGAATAAATGTAAGTGGTACCTTGTTATAAAATATTCAGAGTCCATGAAAACAAAGCAATATGAATCTTATCAAGTGTTTTGTGTAGAGATGACACAGAGACTGGCTTAATACCAAAGTGATGGCTCAATGTTGTCATTACATGGCTTGCCATCAGTCTGCAAACTGCATCTTAGTCTATTTAAACCTAAAATACATGTGTTGCACATAAATACCATTAATTGAGTTAAGAAGAGGGATACTGGGACACGTGGCTTACAAGAAAAAATATCTGGATTTGGAAAAATTGTTGACCCAAGAGTCATCTAGTAGATGTTCACTGTGATGTGTTTTCAATTCACTGATAGTGAATATGTTCACTCTACGTTGGCATGGAATTATTCTTACCTTTTAGGAGTATTTATTAGACTCTTGAAGTGATTGGTTAAAGTGTGAGCTGAAATGTAGGCTGGGTATTGTATGTAAATTGTTCTAAATTTTGTTATTAGATGAACCATCATTGAACCTTTATTTGTTAAACTAATAATTGAAGTAACACTGGTGAAAGTAGCACACAGTTTTTGTGTGATTTAAATTTTTCTTGAACAGTTCTTTTAGCACATTTATTGTGATCTGTTTTACTATTGTTATACCCTGAAAAAATTTAGGATCAGGGGAATTACAAATATTTGGAAGTGTGGATCATCTCAGCAAGACATTCACTTTGTTACCAAATCTTTTGAATTTGTCACATTTTTTTATAGTACTTTGCTACAGTGTTTCTTATTTTTGATTGTTCTGTGCTGTCTGAACTGACTAAAAGATGAAAACAGGAGAGGGAGAATTGTAGTGTTGTTGAGTTCACAATAGTGTGGAGTAGCTTAGCAGCAGCAGAATTCTGAAACACTACTGATGGTGTCAAAAATACACACTGATGAATGCAGGCAGCAGAATGAATTGGGTCTTGTAGCGCTTTTGTTCTGAGTTGCTAGAAGGATTTGCCCAATGGAATATTTTTATTTAGGATTTTTAAGCATGCCACTAAAACAGTGAAAGGTCTCCTGTTTAGTTAGGTATCCCTTGCCATTTACATGTGTTTTGTAAAGTGTATTTATTATTATGTAAATGTGAACATGTAATTTTAAATGGCACATATGATGAGCTCTGATGCAATACTGATACTGCAGAAATTTAATGACTTATCACCAATGGTGACTTACTGTGGCTTTACTTATGGGTAGAGATGAAAGTAATGAAAAATCTGTTTGTGTGTATTTCTATGTGCATAATCATTCTATATCTATATGCTAAATGAATTTATCATGCACCTTTGACAGCCTCACCTTCTTCCTGCTTGCTAATCTGCCTCCCTGAGGACCTGTGCTAACATTCTGTGCTACCAAGCAGCTTCAATCAGCATTTATTTTTCTCCTTCAGTCAGCCTTCCAAAAAATACCTCCTCTTTTCTCCACCAAATTCCTGGTTAGAACTCAAATGAATTTCTGATGTGGACAATTTACAGTATTATTAGGCAGGCACAGCACCTCAGACTGAGTATCTTTTTATTAGGCAAATATTAAACTGGATTTCTTGGTTTCAAAAATTATGATTTTAGCTTTTTCCTCTTGATACGATTCAGGTTTGGGTCTTTAAATCTTGACAGTTGTAGCAGAAGAAGTATTTTTATTTGCAAACCTAAACCAAAGAGAAGCTGCTGTATATTCTGAGAGCTGCAAGTTATTGAGGCTTTTAGGTATCATATGGAAATAATAGCAAGTGCTTAGACCTTGGCAATTTCCCCACACAGATAGTGCTGAGCCTGTACCACATCAGCAATGAGAGGCCTATGATGCATGTGTTTCTGAGGTATCTCCGCAGATATCTACATGGGTACTGGTGACCTAACTCATCAAAGAGGCCACACACAGAACAATGGTGGAAGGCACTGAGGAGTGGAGGGGTGTAGGTTAATGCAGAATTTCCTTAGGTCTCCTAAATGGCTCCGACTGGCACCTTTATTTTTATAGGCAGTCAGGTTATATATATTACAAGAAGGAAGTACTCGTCTAGGAAGGAAAACTACTTGATTAAAACCATATTCCACCTTTTTTTTTTTTCTAACTGAAAATGTAGAACTTTTACATCCTCTTGTACTGCTGTGAACAATTTTTTCCTGCCATTCTTTCTGCCTATGGGAATAAAGGAAGTAAAGTATTTTGAAAGGATCTGACTGCCATAATAGAAAATTTTAAACTAAAATGCAAACCATGGGCCACATGCTACCTTTTGGCAGATAAACCCTGGGGAGTGCAAAGCTTGCATAATTCAAAGGCAAATCTCAGGGGGAGGGGAGTAGATCAAGAGAGAGGGGTTTGAGTCGCAGCCAGTGGGGGAAGGGAGCTGCAGCCAGGAGAAGCAAGGCAAGGGATCCAGTATCCCTGCTGGCATATTGGTGCACTGCTCTTCCTGCAGAGACCATTCCTTCCTCCTCCTCTTCCCCTCCAAGCATTTTGGTAGTGCTGTCATTGACTCTGCTCCTTGTGTGTTTTGCTGAAGGAGGTGGCAGCTGCAGAGGGAAGTTGCTGTTCAGTGGGCAAGCAGTAAATATCCTGGTGAAAAACCCTGCCTGTGCCAGCAGAGCTCTGCTGTGTCGCTGCCTTCTGTTGACTTGCTCTTGAGCACCACGTTTTGATCTGTGGAACTCCCAATCACAAGATATGCTGTGGAAGGGCTCTTTCTTTGCCTGGATGGAAGGGGCAAGGAGTCATTTAGCACAGACAAATGTCATCCAGCTGTTCTGGAGAGAATTCACAGCACCTTCTTATCACAAATTCTGCTCTCTTTTTGCCATAGCTGTCCAAGAATGGAGTGAAAAAAAAAAGTAGAATTAGATCTAAGTCGCTCAGACAAGTGACTGATTAGGAGCTGAAGCACAATGCATACAAAATAATTTGTATCTAGGACTGATTGGTGGGTATTCATCAGTGTTGGTCAGAAGAAGAGAAATTCCTCTTGTCTCTGGCTCCGTGTAAGAAAGGACGACATGAATGTGGGCTGCCCTCAGTTACTACTTAAAAGTACATTTCTTCACTGATATCCCTATGTAGTTAGTGTAAACACTGGATAAAAGCAAAGACAAGAAACAAAGTTAGTAGCAGGAAGATGAAATATTATTTGAAGAATGCATCCTTGATTTGTACAGGAAGTACAAATTGTATTTGTATATAGGATTTGTACTTCTCTACCCTTCAAGAAGCACCTGAATTTTATACCGTGCTTATCAAAAAGCCACATTTGAAAAACAAAACAAAACCAAACCATCTGATATATCTTTGAAGTCAGCAATTAAGGAGGACTAATAATTTTTAAATTAGCAATAATATCTCTAAAAACATAAGAATAAGTCCCATTAAATAATGAGTGATTTGCTTTTAGCCTTAGATGGTTCTGTTGTATTGTACTTCTTCCTCTGAAGAGAAGCTGCCTTTTTGTTACATGAAGGTGATCTATTTAACATTAGGAAGCAAGCTTTCTCCATTTTTTGGCACCTTTCTTTCTATTGGTGATATTTCTTTTCCATATGAACTCAGGAGTTTCAAAAATTATGAAGAATCAGTTTCGACATAGCATTTGGCTTGGTATTTGAATGTGCCACTTCTGATTATATATATAAAAAAGATAATTCCTTTATTTTCAGTTTTAAGGCATATGGGAAATTATTTAATGGATAATAGCTTTTAAATGTTATTTAAGATTAATATATTTGGGTAAGTTTTATGCATCTTAGGTCTATCTATTATGAGTCTTACTTTATTTTTAAATATTTACAGTTTGAAAGACTTCTGTGCCCAAAAGAAGTTACAAGGATGTTTAGTTTACATGACCCCAGTTCCATGACAGCAGTAGCAGATCTGATATCTTATCCCAGAGAAAGCATTTTTGGCCTCTTCTTTAGGTCTGGTCATGGTGGGAGTTAATAGCATATTTCAGCTCTAGCTTAGCTGGAAAACCCTGACAACAGTGAATCTTTCACGGAGTATAAACACAACTTGTATTTATAACATAGTTAACATTTACTAAATAGTTGGGAAAATGATCAGTCTGGATTTGGCAGGTTGGACAACAGTCTTTGTTGTGGCTGTGATGAGTTTTAAAATGTAGGGTAAAATGGTTATAACATAACTGTCACAGAGCAGTAAATTTCCATGTGCTGTATTTGGTAAGTAACAAATTCACTCAGGCAAAGTACCTTAGAAACCATCTTTGAATTGTCTCTGGCTGGAAGTGTGCTGCACAGATGGCATGTTCGGTGTTGTACAGCACAGGAACAGTGGGGAAAGCCAAATAAGTGTTTGATATTGGTCTCATTTTAATTTCAAATCTGTATTAAAATACCTCTGTATGGAACTGGAATTAAGAAGGCTGTATTTAAAGGATTGTACAGTGATTTAATGGCTAGGGAGATGTGGACTTGGCAATGCATCCAAGCCCATACCTTGGTCTGTTCCTGGGGTGGTACCCATGGTAGGAGTGTGCAACAGAGGCAGGGCCTCCTGTGAGGGCAGGTACCACTGCTCAGTGGAATCAGCCTGCCTGGGCATCAGGCCTGTCCCATGAAAGGATGCAGTATTTCCTTCTGGTGAAAGGAGCATTAAATAACAGGAGCACCACTCCTGCCACCCGTTTGTATCAGTTACCTATTAATTCTCACATCTCTGCTCACACTGTGACCTGCTTGTGGTGTTGGAGTAAAGGAGCAAAATGATCATAAGCAAGTGCTTACTGCAATTATCTGGGAGGTGTGGCACTCCTTTGATTCCATTCAGCCTGGAGTTTGATGTCATGAATGGGAATTTATTGCCCTTTGTCTAGCTTACATATTTACTACAGTGCTTACAAACAGACATGAAAAATATTCATCTGGGTTCTAATCCAGAAAAATATTTGACTTTGCTGTTCTATTTTAGTCTTCATTACAGGGTAGATTGTAATTTTACCTGCTGATTATGCTTCTCTATCCAGCAGAAAAAGAAGAGACATTTTAGAGTTAATTAAATTAGGACTGGGATGCTCCATGCATAAGGATTAAAAAAACTGGCAGGAAGTAGTAAAGTTTTTGGAAGGAGGTAACACATGTGAATTAGTTCTTCAGCTCTGAGTGCTTTTTTTCACTCAGCCTTTGATTGAAATTCAAGGGATAGAAATTTTCAGTGCAGTCAGTTCGCTCACCTCTTGCTTGACCTGCCTTGAGGATCTATAAGAGCCAGAGAGGTCTAGAGACTCCCTGGGCTCCTTACATTTTCATTTGTGCCTGGCTGGTCAGCCATGTTTGTTGGCTAGCATTAAACAAGGTAGGGATAAAAGTGATATTCATAATGCTTCAAAAATAACTCCTTTTGATATAAATTGTTTCTGTTTTTAAAGTACTTTTTCCTCTTCCATATGTGGAAAGGATGAGATGTACTTGTATATAATAGTTACAGTTATACACCAAGTCATTTAGCCTTGAAAGAATCATGGAAGTGAACAGGCTACAGAATTTTTTGTGTCATCCACATGCTTTGATTATTTGCAGCCTCTTTATGCTATCTGAATGGTCTCTGTATTGACTTTCATAGTAATTGGGAAACTAAATATTTTTGTTTGGAATATTTTCATTCTATGCCCTTGTTGCAGCCCAGGGTGTCTAACCTAGTCATCAGTGTGGCTGTAGATGTGTGTAGTGTTTACTTACCAAAATTTGTTGTTTTAATTATTAGT
The DNA here is from genome assembly GCF_028018845.1 of Melospiza georgiana. Classification (NCBI taxonomy): domain Eukaryota; kingdom Metazoa; phylum Chordata; class Aves; order Passeriformes; family Passerellidae; genus Melospiza; species Melospiza georgiana. The sequence continues at coordinate 30,416,268 of NC_080434.1, read as the reverse complement.
TATACTTGGTAAATAGCTACTGCTTGAGTGACAAAGCTTGTGGTCATGCTGGAAGTGTTTTTCTCAAGCAGTTATCTAAAAGTAAAGTCTCAGTTAAATGTTACATTCTATTAAATAACAACAAAAATTCCATTTGTTGCAGTAGAAAACCCTGAGATAGCTTTGCACCCGTAGTTTGGAAAGAGCAAGTTTGGTCTTGCAGGTAGTGATTATGAGAGTTTAAATAAATGTATTTCATAGCTTAAGAAAAGGAATTGTTTATTTCTTTTTCACAATTGTTGCAGATTCTGAAAGGTGATCAGAGAAGACAGTTTAAAGACCGCTACATTTTGGATTTTGACATCTGTGTATTAACCTCCTTCAGATTGAAATGTTTTATTTTAATGAAGCTTTCTTATTTAAGAAATAGAGATGACATCAGTGTTTAGGAAATTCTGTGGACTGCTAACAGATTGGAATTGATTGCTTTTTTCCAGAGGAAAAAGTTTAATTTAAGAAAATTTGGGATTGTTTAGCTATTTAGAGAAGCAAATGAATAATGCCAGAAATTGAAGTTTGAGGGTATTGTGCATGGCAGTGCCACTGCTTTCTCTGTGATAATTATTAATTTGAAATGAAAGCACTGATTTGCTCTCTAGAAGTCTTTAGCTGCCACAGAAAAGAGAAGGAGGAAGCGATTTTGGTTGTGGTGCTCAAATAAAACAGAAACTGTTGTATTTTAAAAAACTAATTCCAGAACACCTTAGGCTTTTGCTTGTATCGACTCCAGTTTTATTTGCAGGTCCTTAAATTGATCTTTACTCTCCTTTTAGACTCTTTTCCCTTTTTATTTTGTCAGTCTCTTTGAAGTAGTACCAGACCTGTTTTTGTAGTTCTAGTGCTTTTTATCTGCTTCTTTCCAGTAGCCAAAGATTTAGGTGTTTTGAATGAGCACATCAATGTTCCAGACAGAGATACTGTTTGAAATTATCCATGAACCCAGAGCCTCTGAACATTATTGAGTGACATTTGTTTCTGTTGGTTGTGTCTGCTCTGACTAACTGGTTTCTTTCAGATTGGCAGCTGGGATTACGCTGCAGCGGACGGACAGCTGCGTGAGCTGGAGATTGCAGCCAGGCTGGGCTGTGCCTCTGCTTAATATGCCTGGAATGTATAGATTCAGATTGGGGCAACGTGCACAGCCCTGAGGGGCTGCTGTTTGTATTCTCACAAACTGTGATTGCTTCCTGTTTTATTTTAATGAGTGCCATGTAATTGTCACACTGATTTGTCTGGACAAAAAGACTTCATTTTTTCTTTTTTCTCACAGAAAATTCCTTATTGTTTTTTAAGAGCTGGTTTAGTGTTTTTGTTTGTAAAGATATGGTGGAAGGCATCCTATGCAGATCTCCTTTCTTCACTTTTCTGATGTGAATAGGATAATGTATTATTCATATATTGATTTCAAACAGCTTGAGGAAAAAAAAGTAATCCTGCTTAGGGTAACCCCTTCCCATCCATGTATCTGTAATATGGATTTTATAAACAACAAGTGGTTAGACCAGTAACCAATCTCTAGACTATTCTGGTATTTTCAGAACTCAGATATTTTCAGACAGAAGGAGGTGAAACTGGGGGGTGATAAGAAGAAAAGAAATATATTATGCAGCAGATATATTTCTTACAAGGAAGGTACAAAGCAGAAAGGAAAAAAAAAGCTGAATGGCCTTAATTTCTCCATGTATCTGTAGTTTTTTTGTGTAATGAGGCCCACAGTTTTGTTACAGACCTTGCTAACACGCAGGCAAGGGTTGTGCACGTTTTGCTCCATCCCAAGTTGCTCGTGTGCCCTAAGAAGGCCCCTCTCTGCAGGCTGCTGACAGTATTTCTGCCCACGCTTCGGCTCTGGAGCCATAACCCTGAGGTGCTGGGCTTGGAGCTGTACCTGCATTAGTGGGCAGCAACAGGAGCCTTCTGCATTCAGCTTGGTTAGCAGAGGGAACATCACAAACATTCTGCAGTCAGGTTTAATGACACCTAGAGAACAATAGGTAACTCTTGGTCTTGTAGTGTCTTTTCCTTAGCCTTTCTTCTGCTCCATTCTCTTCCCTGCAATTTGTTAGATTTCAAAGCTAGCACACACACTTTTCTTAAATCAGTAGATTAAGTGAATGATGAAATGAGAAAACAAAATATGGAAGTGATTCAGAACAAAATGTTTGATTTGTAAAGTCAAAACAAGAGAAATAATTTTCTGGTTTGACATGAAGAAACTAGGCTGCTCATTTCATTTTTAAAATAGCAAATGGGAGTGTGTGAATTTATGATACTAACATTTGAGTGCTGTATTTTTTCCTTGGGTCAAGTGTAGTGCAATATCCCCAGGGCAGGTGTACAGTCAGCCAGCATATACATTGCCTCTGTTAGAAAAGCATTTTGCCCATTTTTCACAATCTTGATCTAATGGGGATTGTTAGGAAACAGGGGAGATGGTGCTACAAAGAGCTTCTCTTTACAATCTTGTGCCTCTTTCCAGCAATTTTATCTATTGTTATGAATTGTGCTTGCTCTCTGGCTAGTGTTATCTGTATTCCTGTAGTCCTAGAGGAATTTAAATAAGAATTTTCCTGTAGGGGGGTAAGTGGCTCTCTCTGATCAGAGGGGGTTTTTTGATCACTTGTTACCGGAGCTGGATTTTAATCATTGTCCGTAGGGAAAGGAGCTCCTTGGTTGGCCGCTGAGCCATTCAACTTCCCTGTCAAACAGTCTGTGTTCTCTGATGCTCTAAAGCAACATGTGGGTGGAAGGAAGGGGAAAGCAAGTAATCATAATTGCATATCACTCAAGCCAATAGAAATCACTGAGGAACATGTGTGTAAACCTTTTTGAATATTGAAAAGTGAGGTAGGAGCGGCAGAGAGCCAAAATAATTACTTTTGCAAGGGCTGTTATTTTCTGGACATAAATACTGGGCAGAAAGATGGAGGATGAACCCAAAACGTTTTCTGTCCCTGACATGTGTGCTGAAAGAATATATATTACAATGCATGGTGTTATTTCACCTGGGGTTTCAAATGTTTGGCAACTAGATCGTAGAGATTTGGGAAGTAACTGGGAATACTTTGGTGCAGAACTGTAAAGGAGCTGAGAGCAGCCTCTTAGTAGCAAATGAGGAGGTTGTAGCTTGTTGAACTCTCAGACCAAGGCATGCATTTTAACATGGGTGTGCTGTGCCTCTGGACTCCTCAGTTTGGTGCTTTGTGTCTGAGGAGGCATGATGAAAGCAACTCTGAGCTATTCCCTTTAAAGGTACTTAAATCTGGAGTTAAATGGTGTATGTCTTGCCTTTTAACTGTTATGGGCCTTCATTTGAGAATTTGAGTTCAAAACTGGAGACCGTTTCATTCTTTCTCTGTGACACTCACTGCAGCTCCCCCTCCACCCGCCCTCCCTCATATTTAATTTTATAGTTCTTTCAGACGTAAACATGAAAAAAAAGCAATTTTGACTTAGTTTCTGAGTGTTGCTGCAAAGAAAAGTAACAAACATCTGTTTTTACCTTAACTGCATCCATATGTTCAACCTCCCCATCACCCTCCTTCCCAAAAAATTTACAGCCGTATTTGATGGGTACTGCATATTGTTGAATTAACTTTCTTCACAGTTAGATGAGAGGGTAAGTTCAGAGACTGGAAATAGCCATACTAAACAGTGACCAGGAACTACATTATAGCTAAGCCAAGTTTTCAAGTTCTTTACTTTCCTTCTTTCAATTTGCTTCTCTATTCTCCTTTTCCCCTTCCCATACCCCAACAGAAGAGGAGATGACCTAGGAGGCTTTTTAGGAATGGGTACAATCAGATAAATGTTAACTTAGGAAATTTTCCTATGGCTTTCATGCTTCTAAATTAATTAACATTCCAAATACATTGTTACATAAGTATGTGTTTGGGATGCATACTGTGTGAATTATTGTAAAGGGTTACTTACCTTGTTTCATTTTATTGCTTCTTGTTGTAGCATCTGGAGCAATTCTGGCCTTACCAAAATTTTGAGTTTGTAGATTATTAACAGGAAAAAGGCTGTTTTACTTTGGTATTTGAGAAACACTGAAATAAAATGTGGAATGATACTATGTTTTACTTTGTGGCACACATCTTGCTTTCAGTGATAAGAGTTTGTCAAGCTAAAAATGTCTTTCAAGCAAAGGTTATGTGTGTCTTACCAGTTATATGGTGTCCTTAATAGATGTGAAACTGGTTGTGCAAATTTCCCAAATGGTTCTACCTACAGTCGTGTGAATGGCTGTGTGCTCCAGAGGAATCCAGCAGTGTGAGAACACATGCCCTTCCTCTACTGCTGGAGGAGCTGTCTCTTAGTAATACTGACTGATGCTGGTAATAATTATTTTCAAGAAAGCTCAGTTAGAGGCTGGGCTGGAATCCACTAGAAAGGAAGTGGATGGAGACTTTCTGACTGATGGGCATTTTACTGTATTTTCTCAGGTGAATGGCAGGTAGGTTCTTTTCTTAAAGGAGATACTAATTATATCTCTGAGAAGAAGATTCTCTGGTCCTACCTGATTTTCTTTGACAAGTTGAACAAAAGTCTGAGTGGCATCTGGTGGCTCTTTCTGCTGTTACATAAATTGAGAGATGGGGATTGACTCCATCACATTTCTGCTGACAGAGGGAGGTCATCTTGCATCCTTCTGTATGTGATCCTTCTGACTGAGGCATCAGAATGTGGAGCTGACATCTGGATTGACTTTGAATACAATCTGGGAAAAGGAAGGAACCATTTGGGCTTGCTAGTACACTCTCTTGGTCATTATTACAAAATGTGGAAACTAAAAAGAGAAACCTTTACTCTTTTTTTCATGGTAACCAGAAGGAATGCAGAAGATTTTTTTCTGAAGTCTAGCCACAATGTCTAGACATATTTGTCCAAGTGTTGTTGCCTTTACTCAACAGTTCTTCAAATTTCTTTTGGATTTCTGAAGACACCAGTAAAGACGACAAACTCAAACTAGGTCATAAACAGTGTCTGTTAAGACTGAAAATGGAGAATTTGTGATCCTCTGAGGCAGGGTTTGGCAAAACCATTGTTCCACTGGTCAGCAGCTTCACCCGGTCTGACAGACACTATGTGAAAATAGACAGTGCCTCTTGACTGGCAGGTTGAGTACAGTATTTTATACTTGATCTGCATCAGTTTGAGCTCTTGTAATGATCAATGTATTGAAATACTGTGCATCAATATGTGATATCTTGTGTTTCTTATCATTTTCCCTCACTGTTGGCACCATGTAAGTGTGTAGTTTCCAGAGGTATTATTGGGCATTAAAAGACATACCAGATTTCAAGGTTGAGATAAAAATTCTGATTCTATTTAAATGATGAACATGAGCATTTGGGAATGAAAGTTTCTGTATTGATCATAAGTCAATATACAAGGAAATGATTAAATCTAAAGCTCATTATTTCCTTGCTTTATCTTTTCTCAGTTCTAAAAGAAAGGCATGGGAGTTGTGTTTCAAGAATATTTTATCCTGTATTCTTCTGGTTCTACCCTCAATGCAGGGCAGAATTCCTATTTGCTGGTAAAAATATGCTGCTTAATCTGCAAGTAAGTTTGGGCCCATCTTTTTAAAATCTGGATGTTTTGAAACAAAGAGCATTTTATGGAGAGGGTAGGGCTGCTGACCCGTTCATTTGTTAATGCCTCATGTCTTAAGAGACCTCAAAGTTTTTGTGATTCCCTTGATATCTTGAGTCACAAACCCCCAGATTTGAATTTTAATGTAGTGTGTCTCATCAGCAGGAAGGAGACTGATGTGGTCTTACTGAGCTTTATTTCATGAGTCTGATACTGCTGTTACTGAAAAAGTGCTCACTGCATCACACTGTATGTGTGTGTCAGATTTCAGCCAGCTTTTTGATAACTTCTTCACCAGTTCTTTGAACATTATGGTCCTTCCCAGAGAGGGCAAGAGTGTTAGAATCTGTTCACAGACTAATTTCAACTCCTGCTCTGGTGAGTTCAGATATTTCAAAAGCCCTGCCAAACAGAGTAAGGTCAAGTGTTGTGGATGGCATGTTTACTATCAAGAGGATGATTATTTTAAGGTTTCAGGTGCATTCTAGTTTTGGCTTTGTTATTTTTGTAATAGGAGAATGTCCTACTAATGGTCTTTATAATTATATAAAAATAATTGTTTGTAAGAGTAAAGTCAGCATTGGTGTTATTCCATTGTCTTTAAAATTTTAAGGAGTGGCTAAAATAGACCAGGAAATGTAAGTGCAAGGAGCATTGAGGAAGATTGAACCATGAAAAAGAAGAATTAGGGGAATATACCTGAGGCATCAGCCCATGTACAGCATGCTAGTCCACAGCAAAGGCAAGGTGATTAGTTAAGCTTACAATGAAAGAGATATAAACTCAGCTGAATGATTTGAGATTTTCTGTACTATCAGCCTGTTTCTGTGCATGGTGCAGGGAGCCAACATGGCAAGAAGTAACTTGTTGAATTTTGGCTGCTTGATGTTATCTTTAAACTTAAACCTCTTAGTGGGCTAAGAGGTGGCAACATGGAAAATTAGCTGGACATGCCTGGGGCAAGAAATATAAGTTCACAGGTTTAAACATAATTATTTTAAAGAAATCACTATGCATAATATTTTCATATGAAATGAAAATGAAGGAAGTACTAAAGCATGTTGCTGAAGATGCAGATAAACTTTAAAAACCCCCTTGTATTATGCCTTCATGTTCTCCTGTAGTTTTGCTGTTGGTAGTTTAATGCATCCTAACATTGTTTGATCTTCTTGAATAAACCTGGAAGTAAGAGTAAAAGCTCAGTATTGCTTTCCTTCTAGTTACTGCTGTGAAATGAAGCAATGGAGTTTAATGTACAACACTTAATACCCACAGAAACTTTTTAAAAGTTAACTTTTGGTTTTGAGTTATGATACAAACAGGATAAGCCAGTGGTAGAAAGGAAAAATGGAGCCAATATAGAGGGTTTCTGATTATAATAGCTTGTTTCTGTTTAATATCATTGAGCAGGATGAGGTTTTGCAGAGTTTCTCATGGAAATAGCATCCACAGTACTAAAATGATTACCTCATTCTTAGTACCAGTGCCAAGCACTTAGCCCCACAGTGAACACACGGGGTTGATTTTCAACATGAAACAAGCCAGAAGTGTGGAATGACATTTTCAGGTGACAGTTATGGTTCTATTGCCTGTAATTAGCACCTCTTAACATGCAAACCTGCCTGTGCCTTTTCCAGGCTGTGGAAGCTCAAATACGAAGTTTTGGACAGACCCCTTCCCAACTGCTCATAGAACCACATCCTCCGAGAAGTTCTGCCATGCAGGTGGTAAGTGCCATGTTAACTCTTTGTGACCTGCCATTGTGCTCACTTCCTTTGCTACCTTACCTTTGCAGAGGTGGACACTTTCACTTTGCTTTTATGTGGTTGTGGAATTATTTTATTAAAACCAGCAGATGAGTTACGAATTGGTAGGAGTTGCATGCAGTGCTTAACTATTTCTTTTATTTGTTGCAGAAAGGATTGCATTGATTTCTAGTGTAGCTTTTTTTTTGTCAGTGTAATCCAAGAACACTTCATCAGTTGATTTTGTTAATACCATACCTGTACAGGTGAGAGCCAGTCTTCGTGGAGACAATTTAGTTAATCTTTGGCAGATTCCCCAAGAAGCATGGATTTAGGAGGTGGAACTTCCTTGTCTTTTCCCCCAGGCATAGGTTTTCCCTTAAAACCAGGATTACTAGGAATTCATGAGCTGAAACTTACATAACAAAGAATGTGACTAAATGTGTTTTGCAGTAAAGCTAGGGTGATAAAATCCAGGCAGTGAGCATTAACATGCTTTCCCTTTTACCTCTACTTGTGTCTAATATAATTTTATTTTACAAACTATTATTACATTACTGATCTTTTTTCATATCATGTTGTGTGCAGTCCTTGTGTTTAAAATATCATTTGTGTTGTTGTAGGTCCAGAACTAAAGATGTTAAGTGATATTCTGACAAGTGGAGCAAATGGTCTGCTAATTCCCAAGGTTTTCAAAAGGTTATATTCCCTTATTGTTAGAGTGTACATTTTACACTGCAATACAAAAAAACCCCAAAAACCATAAACATGTCATACAGGACATGCAAGAGGAAAATACGTCCTACTCAAGCAGACTAAGGTTATTAATTTAAAAACATATCTGAAGTGCAGAAGGTTTTAAAAGATTACACAGAAACATGAAATGTTTCCAAAGTAGCTTACAAACCTCGTGATGCAGGAGTCTCAGAAGTGTAAACTTCCTTGATAAACTGATCTACTGGCCTTTCTCAAATGCATCTGTGTTGTACCTGAGAGCTGCTCGGCTGCCTGTGCCCCATGCCAGGTCCCAGGCCAGCAAACACTGCAGGCACTCGTGTGTGTGTTTCAGAAGAGCCCTGCTAACAGGGATGTTGGGGAGCCCAGGTACTCCCCTTCATGCAGCCACTTGCCATATGTCTGTCTGTCTGTCATGGTGCCATGCACTGAGTGCTCACTCTAATTTAAAGGGATTTGTTTCAGGAAGATGAGCAACTTGAGAAGTTGATTATTGACGTATTAGTCAGAGACATTGTTATATAAATAAATTTGATACCAGAAAGCAGTTTGTGTGGTTTTATCATAATATTTTTCATGATGCTGAATTAGTGAAGATTTAGTATGTAACAGAAGAAGTTAAAATATAAGAAGTTAGCTGTTTCTAAATCCTGTGGTTTTTTTGGGCTGGGGTACACCCAGAGAAAAAAAGCCCTTAATTCTTCACTTGCTGGTTTTGTGGATATTAATACATGTTTTCGTAATAGCACTATATTAAGTGGTTTTAAAAGTATTCCTAGAGCTGAAATACAGTAGGGATATTTTTCCTGTCATAATTTTGAATTATTTCTAGTTGCATTATTTACTGAGTTTTGTTTTCGTGTGTGTGTGTGCATGAATAGAGCTGAAATGGAAGTTACCACGTGCTGTGTTAAGTGCACAAGCCATAATATACACCAGGTGTAGTAATTAGCAGTCACACGAAGGCTGCCTATTTGTCTGGTTTTGCTGCTGTTGCTGTATCCCCTTGTGTTTTCAACCATCAGATAGCTGGATTTAATTGAGGCCACATCAGATGAGGCATTACTGACACCTTTAATTGAATGAGCATCCAGGGAGGATTAACTCATAATATTGATTGGCTTTTAGCCACTTGCTCAGAAGGGTGTCTGGGTAGCTTATTAGTTGCTTTTATTTACACCTTTATGCAAGACTGTAAATAGGAATTCATACGGCAATATGTTTTTCTAAGTACTCTTAATAACTTTTTTAAAAGGAGTGATAATAAAAATGCAAATGTATTTAATTTTTTTATTAGTTCTGTATAAATATATATTAAATGTATGCACTTACATACACATATATGTAATGAAATATTGCAGGTGGAGAATAGTCAAGGACACTTCATTAGTATTCCAATTTGGTTATTAGAAAATTACAAATACTTGAGCAGTGTAGCTACTGATGACCATGATGATTGTACCTCTGTATTTCAATGGCATTCTCTTTTTTTCAGATGTATCACACAGTCATAAACCCATCAGATGTTGCTTTTTCTCCTCACATTTGATATCCAGATCCTCAATATTTTGTTTTGATGTTTGCAGTATTCTTAGAGAACTTAGTTAAAAAGTTAATAAACTTTCCAACTTACTAAACTGAAAAAAACAAAAACCTAAAAAACTATGTTGAAAATGAGAGTCTGGATTAATTTCTTTCCTTTAGCATTTCTGGAAACAATGCAGGATAGTGTCTGTAATCACGTCCACTTTGTATTCTTTACAAGTGCATTTAATTATGTTTGTCTTTTGAAACACGTTTGCAGTGAAGTCTTCTACTTTGCATTCATAAATCTTATTTTTGTACACCAGAAATATACACAGAACATATATCTAGTGTATGTGTGTATCTGTTTATTTTAATGCTCTTTCATGTTCTCATCTGGCTTGTAAAGAATTGCAGTCTGCCAATTTAATGTAACTCGAGACAATCTCTGGGAGCAGGAATTTCTTTTGCTCACTATTTTTTTGTGTTTCCCTCCTGGTTTGGCATTGCTTTCCTTGACATTCTGTCTCTGCAGATATGAAGGAGAATTCTTTTAGCAGAGATAGGCAATTGAAAACTTTTAGTTTAATCTGCTGTGATCTGTAGCAAAGTCTGTGTACAGACACCCTGTGTTGAACAAAGCTCTAAGATTGATAGGGTGCAGGCAAGGTTTTCTGCCTAAAATGTATTTCCACAAGCCTTTCCACTTATTATTGCATTTGCTTTTCTACTGCAGCTTCTATCAGATCTCGTGGTTTTTAATTCAATCTTCCTTCTCTTGTCCTGTCTCTTCTCCTCCCCGTGTTCTCTTTTCCCATGTACTTGGGTTCTTGTCGTGTGCACTCAACAGTATCTCCTCCTGCAGAGCCCCTTGATGTTCACAGAGCAGGCCCAGCAGGATGTTATCATGGTCCTCAAGTTCCCGTCCAACTCGCCGGTCACTCACGTGGCTGCCAACACCCAGCCTGGCCTGGCCACTCCCGCCGTGATCACGGTCACTGCCAACAGGCTCTTTGCTGTGAACAAGTGGCACAGCCTCCCTGGTGAGTACCTGAAAGCAAGGAGCCTGAGAAACCCCTGCCATCCAGCAGCACTCCTCTTGTCTGGTCACAATTGGCTGCAGAACTATTGTGGGTTTAAAGTGGAAAAAGCAAATCCAGTTCATTGGCACAGCAGGCTCTTCACATGTGCGCTTAGTTTCTCCTTGGAAAGGGAATCTGAGCTATTGCAGCAAGATATGTAGCACACCAAAGGTTTGTAAAAACAATATGTTTCCTTCCAGGCCATCAGGCACCATGCAAGGAGACAAAAACGGTCTATCACAATAAAGGCACACTCTTCCTCTTAAATCTGTTGTTCTGTCTGTTGGGAGTCTGAACCTTATCATGTCAAAGGCAGTTTTAAAGCATGTAGAACTTGCCTGAAATCTTCTCTGCCAGTTTTTTCTTAATTAAAAACTTGATATTCTGCTCTTAAAGCCACCCCATGAGAATTAGAAAATAAAATATATCTGAGGTCTTATCTTAAACATCCCAAAGTTACTTATGTAGGTGCTTATGTATTGTTAGTATGAAGGGAAAACAAAATAGCCATTTGCACAGCAACTAATAAAATTAATTTTCCTTTAAAAGAATTAAAAGCAGAATTATATTTTCAAGCTGTACTTGAAAATATAATTCCGCTTTTAATTCTGATATTCTCCAATCTTAAAGACATCAATCTTCCTTTCCTTGACTATGACAGTCTTAGGCCCAGCCTGTCAAAGGAAGTTTGTTTTGGTGCAATGCAGTATATTTGGTCAAAGGCTTTTTAAGAAAGGGGGGGAAAATGACCTTCCACTAAAATAACTTAAATAGAAGATACGCGCATCAGAGAAACACTTACATGGTTGAAATTCCTACTAAGAAATCTTGACCCATGGTCCTTGATTCCTTTTTGAAAAAAGCCAGATGACTCCCACACTTTTTTCCTAATTCTTACAAATTACCTCTCAAATAGAAACATCTATGTATTATTTCACCCGCCCAAGAAACACTTCAAGAGAAAGGTGGGAAGGAAGGGGGGAAGGGAGACTTGTCTAAGATAACAAGTTGCAAGCAAGAACTATTTACATGGCTCCCAAGATTTCTTTGAAAGGAGGATGGCAGTATTCTCTCATAGCTTGGATGTGTGACAGTGGGTATATAATAGTCAAGGCTTTTTAAAAAGTGGCCTTTGTGAACATACAACTCATTGGAAGCAGAAAATATTCAAAAGTGGTGGGAGTTGGTTTTGATTTCAACAGAATTCTGCTGGTTGATGATCTGTGAGCAAGCAACCAGTTTGGTGAGTGCAATAGTAACTGGTTTGAATTGAACAGAGCTTTCAGATTTTTCAAGCTTTTCCCTCCCCTCTGAAAGGGAGAGCAGTAAGGTGTGCTTTAGAGTTGCTATTTTTTTCATTTAGAGGCATTTTACACTTGTCTTGCCATTAGACAAACAGAAGCCAACCATAAATATTCAAGAAAAAATCACCTCACCCCATTTCTGTGAGAGCACACATCAGTTGCAGGCTGTTAATGGAGTACTGTGCTCTTAAGAAATCTGTCTGTGGACTCCTGAGCCTGTGCTATTGTTGACTTCCAATTTTATACAAAATGGGGTCTCCTAGGATGAGAGGGCAGGTATCATTACTGCTCCATATCCCCTGCTGTGGGCTTAGCATTGTCTTTGTTAATGAGGCATCATGATAAAAAAGTTAAGTTGCCAAGTGACCAGTTGTCACTAATGTGTAATTAAAAAGCCCATTCCTGCCTTTGAATATGAATTTGGTGGCTTTGCTGACATCTAATGGCACTGGTAGCCAGCAGGATGCTCTTTTTTGTCACATAGATTTCCTGTTTTCTTCTGTGTTGGTGTTTCATTGCAGTAGAACTTTGCATTTATTTATGAATCAGTTATTTAAGAAATCCTTGTATCGACACTGATTTTTATATTAAGCTGTGGATGGTAGGTAGAAAAATCATAAGTGTAAGTATTTAGCCATTATTTCTTGTTTCTCTTCCAAACAGACTGCTGGTTGGGGAGGTGGGGGGGAGGGTCAGGGGGATGGAGAGCAGTTGGTTTGTTTCTTTGTAGTGAAGCTGTGGAAAAAAAAAAGGTTTCTTTTTAGCCCTGCAGGAGAATTCAGTACATAAACATTTTACTGGTATGTCAGGTGCCCAGATGAAATGTGGGTTGGCAGAATTAATATATTAACTTCTATGCAAACTAGCAAATAGATGGGTTTTGGTGAAGGATGAGTCCTTAAATACTGGCTGACGATGAGATGACTATGAGATTTCCCTCTCTTTATCATAAACTGACTTTTTTAAAAAAAATGTCCTTTGTGCTTCAGTTGTCCAAAGCAGTCCTTTAAAAAGTGAAGAGGAAAATAGTATTTGCTACAGTCAGCAGATGGTTGTCACATTTTGTTTTCAGTCCTCTTTACCACTTAATTTTGTTTTGTTGCGACAGGAGAGGTTGCCAGTAAAGCATCTGCTAGAGCTTATGGCTCAGGACCAGAGCTGCTGCTGATGGCATACATTCAGAATAGCCCTAATCTAAAATAAATGTTTAATAAGCAGCCTGCAAAAGCACCTGGATTTTTTTGTTTTTCATTCAATTGATGCAGAGGAATCTTGAATGGTTAAAAAAAAGGGCGTAGCTTTGATTTATAAAATATATGTGGCTTCATGTATTAAAAAAAATGCAAAGTTTTAAAATCTTCTTTCCTGAATTCCAGCTCATCAAGGTGCTGTACAAGACCAGCCTTACCAGCTGCCAGTGGAAATCGATCCTCTCATAGGTCTGTCACTTCCTTCTCTCTTTGCGATTCATTAAGCTCTGTATGGTGGCCCTGAAGTGTAGATTACGGTTGTTTTTCACTTGCTGGTTGCTGGGAATGGAATTTTCCTGATAAACCATTTGCATGCAAATTGGAATGCAATGAGCTGTGGCTATGCTGGTATTTCATCAACTCCCCCTTGTTGGTTTGCCTAATTTGAACAGGCCTAGGACGCGTGTCAGTGAAAATTAATATGGATGCTGTAATAATGTGTGATTGAGAATGTGCATGAAGTACTGTCAGGATAATATTGGATCTTTTCATCACTCAGACTTGTTGATGAGCAGGAGCGAGGCATGTTATGATGAATTGGTGCTCTGGTAATGTGATGGAGCTCCTTTGCTGAGGAAATTTTCATAATAACAGTGGGGTTCTTAACTGCACCGTGTTGTGAAAATAAAACCATAGTGCTAGGGTTCCATCATTAAAGGAGATCAATCCTTTCTTCATAGACCTGCTGTTCAGGCTGAGGGGATTAATGTGTAATTGCAAAGCAATTTCAAAGTTGAAATATATTGCCCACTCTGGTTTAGTGTTGAGATATTAGTATTCATTTTTCAAGGGTATTGCATCTTTTGATCAGCTTCACCAGTTAAATTTGTGTGTGTTTTTCTTTTATTAAAAAGGGGTGGACGAATGTCTCTCCTTTATTTAATGTCTCAGTGTAGTAGATGAAATTCATGACTTTTTATTATAGAGGTTTATCAGTTTGTATAGAGCTGATTTTTCAATTAGCAGGGTTAGAGTTTGGTCAGCTCTTTCATTACAGGCCCAACTTTGGGGAGTGCGTATTTGGAGTCTGTAGCATGGCAAATGGAACCTTAAAAATGATGAGAAAATAAAAACTCAAGGACCTAACACCAAAACACAAACTAGCTGTAGGATAGGAGCATAGGAGACAGGATTCTGTGCCCTCCCCCGATTTTGTTGGACTTTGAGCTTAGTTTAAAAACCAGCTGTTTCAGTGTGGTTTAATTGTAAAAGTGGTGTGGCCAATTAGAGCAGCATGGAAAAATCAGAGCAAAGATGAGCTTGCCTGGGTAGGTTAGAATGACAGGTCTGTCAGACAGAGAGAATTCACTTCAAAACCAATGTGCACATCCCAGTAGGAAGTGGGATATTTTTGTCTATAGATCCAGACTCTTCCTGTGCAGCCATTTTGTTGGGTAAGCTCTAGGATTAGGAACAGTGGGAGTGGGGACATATGAAACCATTTTATAGATCTGATAAAATTAAAGTGTTTTTCCCGAGTTTCTGAAATCAATCCTTATCTGAATAATGCAGTAGTTATTATGAGGCAGACATGTGCTGTAACTCTCCTTTCCTTCCTGAAACAGATTTTATCCAAAAAATGTTTGGAGCAGGAAATTTGGGCTCTGCTTTAAAATCTACTATCAAGTAGATCTTAGAAGTGCAAATAAATATTACAGCAAAAAACCCCAAATCACATTGTTACAGAGACCTTTAAAGTCAATGTTCACATTCTGAAGAATGGTTTAATATTGTCTTCTTACAATTGATCTCAAATCAGCCTTGTGATTACACTGGACATAGTTTAAAAGGTTTAAGGCTTTCTTTGTCATTGCTAAGTAGCATCATTGGGTGCAAGCAAGTAATTATGTAGGTAATATTAGAGGTTTTTAATTGTGGCTAGACACATTTACCTAGAAATGGCACCTAAGAGGACCACAAAATTACACTGTTATGGTTATAGCAGGAATCTTGTTGCTTAGTCGTAAGGAGGGATTCCTGCCCTCCTCATTTTTCTGGTGTACAGGAAGACATAAACCAGCAATGTCTGATATGACACAGACCCTAGACCTCTTTTTGAGGTGAAGTGTTTTGCAGGCATTATCCTCACTGAATTAGTTGATCTGCATGTCTTTTGAGGTTCCTTTGCTGCTATTTTGTCATACAGAACAGTTCACTGTGCTTTTGTAACGTGAGGCTGTTACTCTTTAAGTGGCCCCAAGATCAGTGAAGGCCACATTTGTGTTACCTGCAGAGAGCAAGTGGCAACACGTTGCTAAATTATTTGCTACCCATATGGACAAGGCATTATCAACATTTTAAATATAGCAAAAGCACAAATAAATGAAAGATTTGACACAGAGTAAATGGAATAATCCCAAGGCTTGGAAGGTAGCTGGTCTGTGAAAATGGAAAGGAGTCAAAGAACAAAGAGTGAAGAAGAGCACTGGACCAGGACAGAGGTAGGTCTGGAAGACCACCTGTATGGAAGTAATAGCGCTCCAAGCAGTTGGCAGACAAACCCAGGAGAAATTACTTGCCTGGGATGGAAATCAGGTTCCCTCAGGAGCAAAGCACACTGAAAGTTCTTCCTACAGTGTAGGATTTTCATGATACATGTGTGTGGGACCTATGTGTACCTATCTATCTTCACACCTTATTAATCCAAGGACAAGATATAATATGAATGTGTTCACTAATTGATTCCTGTCCATTTTATGCGTTCCTAATGCAAGAGTATCTCAGGAAATAAAACATTAAGTGATCAAAATAGGGCAAATATTTCTCCCAACCCTAAAGTTAATTGTGGAGATAAGCTGGTTAATTTTTCTGCCATGCTTAAAAAAATTTCAGCAATAGTGATGTTTACTGAATTTTTTTTTCCACAAATGGCACTGCTTGCAATGAAATGCAACTGATGTAAAATTTAAAATCATGATCCTTTGTGTGTTGCATTTGAACCACTATGTGGTTTGTATATTGTCTTATAATTACATTCCTTTGCTTTGTTTGTAATTTTTAATTTCTTATACTTCAAGAAGGAGGGAAGGAATCTTATTAACCATTGCCTGTGTTCAATCTTTCATTTATTTCTCAGCTGCATGTCTCTTAAAATGGGGATTTCTTCTATTTTAGAATATATACTCCAAGGAATTAGCATTGTTCCTAGAAGTGTGATGAGAATTTAAAGTAGAATTAGAAAGAAAATGTCCTTGCCACAAAAAAAAGTAACAGAAGTGAGGAATGTATTTGGTGTCAATGTAAGTTTCTAAATTGTACTTTTGTTCTGTGAAGGTGGATGTTAAAATGTCTTGGTCTGTATGTTTTCTGTTCAGCCAGCAATACAGGAATGCACAGGAGGCAGATCACTGACCTTTTAGACCAAAGCATTCAGGTGCATTCCCAGTGTTTTGTCATCACCTCTGACAATCGTTACATCTTGGTCTGTGGCTTCTGGGACAAGAGTTTCCGTGTTTACTCCACTGACTCAGGTAATGTATTTTTAAAATAGGGAAACAGACTAAAAGATTTTTTTGTGTTCATCATCAGCCTACTGTTTCAAATAAAGGAGGAGGGGTGGAGTGTGTATTTATTCCCCTAGTAATAATGCTTGTCTAATCTTTCCTTCCCTACTGCTGCCACGTATCGTGTGCTATCATTTTTGGGGAATGATAGCACATGTGAGAGAAGCTCTGGTTTAGAATGAGCTTTACACTTCAAGGTTACAGGGCAGGGATGCCTGCTTTTGCACTGTAGTTTTCACAGGTGAGAGTTTGTATGAAGCCTGGCATATCAGGAGAGTTAATTATTCCTGAAGTATTTACATGAATTTAGCTCTGGTTGGTTTTCAGCACCAGAAAACTGGGATTTTTTAGGAAATACAGGCAAGTACCATAGAATAAGAAGAGAAATTTTGAAATCTAGTGAAAGAATACTGTGAAAGCCTTTGAAAGCCATGCCATACTAGAATTGATTTGGAGCCACTGAATTCTTTTATATAGCATAAACTGATCGATATAATGGGCAGCAGTTAAATTAGTCTGTCAGCTGGAGTGTGTCCAAAGCATTGAAGTCCTGCATGTGTCGTGCTAAATAGAATCTTTCCATGTAAGAGTTACAGGAATTTAAAAGCCTTGGAACCCCAGGAAAAACTAGGTATGGTTTTTTTTCGTTTCATTATCTTACAATGGAAATAGCGACCTCACTGCAAGGTACTTCTTTGGGATTAATGACCCTGTGTGGTTAATGGGTGTGTGCCATCAAGCTTTCCAGTTGGTTATTAATCCCTAGGGAATATCCTGCATGTTTGTCATGGTTTCTTAAATATATTAGTTAACAGTGTTTTTCACACTTGGCAAACCAAAATGTGTGACAAAATAGACTGGTCTTTAATGAAAATCTTTTAAGACTTTAGATCTCATGGCATAGCTCTGTATTTCTGTCATTTTTACCATTTTAAAGCCTTACGTATAAAGGGGAAGTTCCATTTATGTAATATCCACTGCCCACAATTCATTATACAGACATCTTGTTAGACCCTTCTTAGGTTAATTTTCTCATTGATGAAAATAAATTTACATAGAACTGTGAATTTAAAGTGGATCTTCAGAAAGGATAGCTAGCAGTAATAAATATTCAGTGTATATGGTAGATTTATATGAATTGAGAAATAATTCTATTTTATCAAAGGATGTACTTTACACATATGGAAGGAACTTGCATGGTTTTGGTAGCCTTGCCCTGTATCAACCTGAACTACAAATAACTCTTTAAATTATTTCCTCTGTGTATGGCAGATTCACCAGGCACCTTGTTACTACCATAACTAATCAGGGTATTACCATTGTCAGAAAAGTTTCAGATTTATTTCTTCTATTTGTCAATATAGCAACTCTTGCTTAAATGAAGTGAATTCAGATGTAGTTTACTTTGCTTCAAATTGAAATGAGAATAAAGTAGGGAAATATTTTGGAATAAACAGAACATCAAGGGGAAAAGATGATGTGATCAGTAATGCATGAAGGCAAGTGATCACAAGTGTTGAATTCAATTACACTTTAGCACTTGCACAAAAAAAAGGAATAATTTTCCTATCAGATCTTTGGTTGGTTTGTTTGTTTGTTATTAATAGGAAATACTTTCAGCTTAAATCATGGGTTATCAGCAGAGCCAATATAGCAGGAGCACAATAAAACCTTCCTTCAGCAGTGGGAATGACTTCTAGACAGTGTTTTAGCTTCAGTACTGCAGACTTGAGTCTTATTTTTCTTTTAATTATTTGTAGCACAGCTGTCAAGTAAAACATTAACTAGAAAATTTGTTCTGTCAAAAAGGGATATCTGAGTGCAAATGAAAAAGTTTGAAATCACTGTGTAGAGGACAACTCATGTTAAAGGAAACAGGAAAGTTTGAGGAACTCTTATGAAATGAGTAATTTTTTTTTAGCAACATAAAATAGCAAAATCTTATTTTTCGTTTTGATGAAATTCATTGGATCTTAGGCTGTACAAAACAAAATAAAAATAACCAGGCAGAAATAACCTTGTAAAATGCTTGTTTTCTAGAACAGAACCTATAAAATTATAAATAATTGAAAAGGAGATCTCTATAACTCAGTGATGTTTATAGCATAAACTTGTGTTCTAGAAGTTTAAATTATCCCAGGTAATGTCAATACAACTGGAAAATATATCACATAATTATTTGGTCCCTGAGTTACTCATCCTTGCACTACAGGGTGGGTATGCACAGTAAGAGTGCAGCCAGGAGTTTGGCCTGTCCACTCAGAAATGGCTCATGTGGTTGCTCTTCATCTCACAATTGCCCTTGGAAGGTTAGAGCAGGCTTATTAGTTTTTTCAGTATTTGATTTTGAATCTGTTGTGCAGGTTTCCTTTAAATTGCATCTTCTTATTTTATTTTTTTCTTCATGTAGTAAAGTACATGTACTAAAGTACGTGAAGTACTTTTTTTGTAGAAATTCATATATATGTCATGGGTTTTTTCTGGTTTTTTTTCACTTTAATGAAATTATCTTTTTGATCTTGTTGTAAATTGAGCTGTAAAGTGTATTTTTGTTCTTTCCTGAGAACCACTCCCTTAAGTCTTTTATTGCCATTAATTGTTATTTAGTGGCTGGATACAAATGCTGGATACAAATTGTTATTTAGTGGCTGGATACAAATGATTTTGTACTGTTTAAAAAGAGGCTGTGAAGTGTTCCCTATTACCCATATTTAGGGATAGTTTTTAGTTCATGCAACAAACTATTTTATAAAAATGTGCTTAAGTCCCAACACTGATCAGTGTTACTTATTATTTTTAAATGCTTTTCAGAATATTTAATTTAATTTTTTAAAATTTATATTTAGAAATGCAGTAGTCTGTATTTCCTGTTTCTTTTTTGGCCTGTCTTGTCAATCCTTCCAAAGCCCATCTGTTTCTTCTTGTTCTTTAGTCAGCCCAAAGAACAAATGGTCATTTGGGTTGAGAAAGCCAGAGTCACACGTTGGAGGCATCACACTTCACAAAAGTGTGATTGGATGCAGGATTTCTCCTGGCCCCAGCTACTTGAAGGGGCTGAGTAGGTGCATGAGAAAAGTGTGTGTGTGTTCTTATCCTGCTTCTTCAAGAACTGCAATTGCTGAGCTTCAGCAAATCCAGTCAGACTTTTGAATAAAGTATAATATTGAGCAACTGAAAGTATTTTTTTGTATGGATTGTAAGGACTGCTGCACTTTTAATTAAGTTCCCACCAAATAAATAAAGAGAAAATAGTACTCCCCAGTACAGTTCTATTTTGAGCTTTTTTATTTTTTTGGACAAAGAAAATACTTCTAAAATACTTTATAACGTATTTAATTTGTATTAGAATAAGAGGGTAGTTTTTAAAGAATCAATTTGCTGTGTTCCAGGTAAACTGATGCAAGTAGTGTTTGGCCACTGGGATGTTGTGACCTGTCTGGCTCGTTCAGAGTCCTACATTGGAGGGAATTGTTACATCCTCTCAGGATCCCGGGATGCAACCTTGCTGCTCTGGTACTGGAATGGCAAAACCAACATCATCGGTGATAACCCAAGAGGTAAGAAAAAACAACAAAAAAAATGGTTTATAGGGAAGTTGTCTCAAAATGCCTTGAGCAAACACTTTACAGAGCAGAATTGTAGGTAGGGTGCTATGTGCCCAATCCTCACAATCACATAGGAGGCATTCTGATTGGTTGCAGTGCAAGAATATAACCAAACGAATAAGGCAGAATTTTTATTCAGTTTTAATCCTTCCCCACTCAAACTCACCTTGCACTTGCCAAAGTATTTATTCTCTTCCATCTTGCACCATTTCCCAGGAATTCCTGAATCCTGTCTTTCATTCATGACAATGCTCTCTTTTAACTCTATGAAAAACACTGAACCACTATGACTGTTCAACTCTGCATTATAAAGCAGGAAAGGTAGAAAGTGATCTTTACTGGTTTATGCCAGTCTCACTCCACACACACACACAAAAATAATTTCTGATCCCCAAAGCAAAGAAAAAGGGAGATATACAGTGGAAAAAAAGACTGGAGTAAGCCATTTTACAGGAGTGAGGAGCTTTCAGGACCTCTTGTGAGAGTTTATATATATAAATTTAGGGGCACTTCATAGCCAAACAGAAGTCCTGTTCAACAAAAAATAAAATGCGCTGAAGGGAAGGGGTAAGAAAAGGTTATTCTATCATATGAAGAGTATTTCTTAGGTATTCTTCCATTCATTTCAGGTCTTCTCTGACCCTGTTTAAATACTGGTAAAAACTGCTCTGAAGAGGGCAAAATGGACATCTGGAAAGCAAGAAATGGTATTAGATCTGTCATCTATTGCAGTTATAGTTGGCACACAGTTTTATATAATCAAAACAATACCTGACATCTTCCAAATCAGTCAGTTTGGTAAAGCTGTGTGTTCCATATTCAGTCTGTTACTCATCTGGAGTTATTTGAATTTGAAACACAGAGGTGGCTTGACTGAAAATTGCATCCTGTGAGTGACTTTGAAGAAGCACAACTAATTATTATCAGAACGAATATTTGAATTTAACTTGCAAATTATTTGATGTTGATTGTGAAAGCTATTCGAAAGTTGAAGGAGATTCACCTCAGTTCACACAGTTGCAGAATCTTGAGGCAGAGGATGTGTGAAAGCTATCCCTATTGTCCTTCCAAGCAGCCCTGTTCAAGAGATGGGAGGTTTTCTGAGAAGTGGCTAGCAGAGTTTTATGAGCATCTTTAAATAAATATGGCTTTGCTTGAGAGGGAGTGAATACTTCATACATATTTTGCAGTCTATCAATTTAAAGAAAATGCAAACTGTGTGTTATTTTTGCAGACCTTGAAAATTTAGAAACTCCAAAGAGTTTCTAGATTCCTAAGTTACCTTGAGAAGTTGTACTTGTCTCACACTTGCCAGGCTTGCCTGCTGTGTGAACGAGACCTTGAGGCTATAGGCTCCTTGATCACCCTAACAGATCATTTGCTGAGGTTCTGTACCTACTATTTGAATATCAAATATGTACATTTTGTTGCAATCCATTGACTGTCTTCTCTAATGCAGATTTCCAAGGTATTAGAATTTTGCACTTTTCAAAGGCAATGCCAGGCAATTCTAGCTGCTCTTTAAAATCACACTGTAGCTACCTGGTAAATCTCTGTGCTTGTACTTCTATTAGACTTGGACTTCTAGGGACTTGCAATGGCTCCTGTGTTTACCAACTGCCTTTATGTGAGGTTTTTTGTGATACAGCATGCCTGGAAACCTCTGCTGTCGATTGAGATCTTATGTCACTATACGTAGTCCTAGACATGGGTATAGACAGTTCCTGCTTCAAAGAGATGGTAATCTGGGGTGTTTAATTTTTCCCAGAAATAGCTGTCTGTAGGCTTCTCTGTTCAGTGAAATTTTTTTTTGAAAAGACAAATGAAAGGAGCTGTTTCTGCTTAGTTCTGATCGTGTCAGAAATGGAAAGTACCCGCAGATTTGTTGGGTTCTGAGCCCTGTTACTGCAGCTGTAACTTCCATCCATTTGCAGCATGTTGATATTTAACTGGTTTAATATCTTTCTGTATTTGAAGCTAATGATTCTTTTACTTCAAAATATAGTTTATTCATGCTTTCAATGAACACTATTCACTGAAATTTTGCATACTCTCAAAGTTGATATTTCTTCTCCATTTTTCCTCTATTTAATTATTTCTAATGTCCATCTTAAGATGACTTCACAACAGTGTGCATCTAATGGTATTTAACCAAATCATGTTGCCAGAGTAATTTCAAGAAAAAGTGATTTAAACCAGGGAGTGTTTCTTTCCTCTTCTCATAGTACCTATTGCTTTAATGTACATCAGCCAGCAGGCTGATATGATCCATCTCCTCTAAATTATATCCCATTAGGCACCCATTATTCCACCAGTTACATTTTATTTAGGTTTACTTGTCTGATTTCTTTACTTTCAGAGAACTGAGCTCTGGTTCCTTGGCTCTGTATATTCATGTTTTAGAATGATACTTAAGTTGGCAAGCCAGGTGGGCTATGACACACATGATAAATAAGTGGCTTGATATTCTTTAGCAAGGACAATTCTCGAGCTAACTTGACTTTGAAAAAGTCAAGTTTGAAAATATTTTTGAAAAAGATTTCTGGTTTTGGTTTAACAAAAGAAAAAGGTTAACAAAATACTAATTATTTATGTAATTTAGCTTTTAACTTTGAGGCTGACTTTTAAAAGAAATTACAGCTATGGAGTCTCACTATCTTATTTAGTTTCTCTCCAATACCTCTCAAATGCACTGATGAATGTAAACCAAATCTGACAAATTGAGGTTTCAGAGATATGAAATTTCTATACATGGGACACATCTGCTGGAAACTATTTTATTCTTCACAAAACAGCTTGATTACATTTAGGTTAAATCTTTTTTTTCATTCTCAAATTAAAACCTGAAATGCAAAAAATATTTCATTATGCTCTTTGATCAAATGTAAAGTTTTTCTCTTTCTAAATTAATTGGTTTTGAAAACGTAAACGTATGGCACTACTTCACTTTGGAGCACAGGCCTTTTTCTGATGCAAAAATGTTTCTGGGGACAATTTCTGACCAAGCCTTGGAATAATTCAGAGCAGGGCTGAGGACCGGAAGCAGTTGTATCCTTTGGAATAGCCTTGAGCTGTTTTGCTTTCACATTAACCAGCATAATTTACTGTGGAGATGTAAAGTCACTTTGCATAGTGCAAAAGGGGGTTGCCCTTTCCTCTCCTTGGCGTGTGGCTGCCTTGGGGGAGGTAGGAGGGAGAGGATATGGCCTTCCCCTCGGTACTCCTTGGAGCCCATGTGTGATCTGTGGCACACTAAGTTGGCTCCTGCATATTTAGAGGCTCCGAGGCACCACTTGGGGATGTGACATTATGCACAAGGACTTGTGTGCTAGAATGTGTGTAGATTCCTGGGAGAGGGCTGTGGAAAGATGCTGTGTTTTGTCCTTGGCCAGCCTAAGGAGGTGGAGGGGAGGGAAGAAGTGGGGGGTGGGAGGAGGGATTGTGTGATGGCTGGAGAAAAGAGATGAGAGAATTCATTTGCATACAAATGGTGAGCATCACTTTCAGATCCCACTTTCTCTTTGAAGCTCAAGTGGCAACTCCTGATGTTTGGACATTTCCTAGGTTGGGGGATTGAATTTTCCTTTGTAATCACAGAACCATAGGAAACAGGGCGGGCAGGAGCTTTGGTCACCTGATCTGTTCTCTTTTCCAGATGAAGGCTTAACTATACCAAAATCAATCTCCACTGATTTGTCCAATCTTCCCTTAGAAACTACAGCAAATACATTCTGGGGCCTTAGAAGCCCTGTCCTCAGAAGTCTTTTCCCAGTGTTCAGCCTAGTATCCAGTTCTTTTTGCAGCAGTTGCATTCTATCATCTTTTATCTATTTTTCCTTTGTGTAGAGAACAATTATTTCCTTCTTGCAGCTACTTCCAGTTATTTGGATTGCCATGACCTACAATTCTTTGCCTCCAACTTGAATAACTCAATTCTTTGTTTTTTGCCTTAAGTCATGTTTTTCCAGACCTCTACTTTTTTTTGTGTGTTCCTCTCTTCAGTTGACTGTCTTCCTCAAAGTAGACCCAGGAATGCAGCTGAAGCCTTTCCAGTAATAAGTAGAAAACAACCTGTTTTACAGACCAGGACTTTTCACATCCCCAGGGAATATCTGTTTCTTTCAAAACACCATGACATTGTCAGTTCTTTTATGGGCATGAGCTAGTATGAATTTCAGTGCTTTCTGAAGAATCTATTCACTTGTGTCTCCTTCTCTTTGTAATTTAGCTGTAGAATCTCATTTTTAAACTTTCTGAAGTGTATTCTTTTTCAGACTGTGTCTCCAATTTGTCAAGCTTACTTTGAATTCTCATCCTGTCCTGCAGCAGCCTTGCAGCAACTCGTATCTGCAAATATACTTTGCAGTCTTATTCTATTAAATTGGTCATTAAAGCAAATGTTAGCTAGTACACAGTTCAGGAATGCCCATCAATACGTTTACCATTTTGACAATGAATAGCTTTCAGAATATAGCTTTCCAATATATAATGGTATCTTCTGAATGTGTGCTTCCCTGTTTTCCTTAAGAAATTGCTGACATGGAACAGCACTGGAGTTCTTACTGAAGTAAAAATATGTGATGTCTCCCTGAACACGTCCTGTTACTTTGCCATTGCAAGGAAAAAATAGCTTTGACATGATTTGTTTAGAACAAATCCAAATCAGCTGTTACACATCTCCTTGTTTTCTTGTAGGAAATTGTGTGTGTATATATAAAAATGTAAATGTTCTGCCAGTGTTTTTCTCTTTGTTAGGATTAAGCAGACTACTCTCTAGTTTTTCTTTTTCCTGCTTCTTAAACAAAACAATACTTTTTTTAGTCTTGCAGAACCCCACCCAATATCCCTGAAACAATTGTTATAACTCTGGGATTATTCATTGTCACAGTATTCTCATCTCACTATTATCAGGCCAATTGAGTACCAAACACTTATCTCATTCTCTAGTTGGGACAACAGTTTTCACTGCTGGTTTTACTTGGGTTTGCTGTCTGACTGCAGCCGACGTTTTCTTGAAGTACTTTGTGCGGCATCATCTACTAGTATTGCCTGCCCTAATAACAAACCAACTTCTTAGAAAACTTGGCATATTTTCATGGTTTTAGAATGTTATTTTTGATGTCCTTGTTAGTTACATCTCATCTATGTGTGGCTCTCTGGGGTTTGTCTCTTTGCTCATACCTTGTTGCTTACACTGTTTCAGAAATAACCTCATTTATTTTGATCTTTCTGCCTGACTTTCCTGTGTCAAAGTCACTGGAGAACTCTGAGTTGTGCCAGCTGGGATCTTGCCTGTCTTATCCCTGTACTGCATTCGCTTCTTATCTTTTCCTTTGTTTTCTGTGGGCTTAACTGCCCATGAGATCGTACATAAGGATATTCTGTACTTATTGAAACCTGTTTTCCCAAAATACTTCTGGAATTATCTTGTCCTTGATCTCTTCCTTATAAAGTGTATTGAACATTCTCATATCTTTGCCACTTCCCTGTAAATTCCTTTCAGCAAGGTGGTTTTGTTATTTGTTTTTCTGTATTGGTTATAATAATATCTAGGAGGCCATCTCTAGCTGTTATATATTAAAAATTGTCACCAAATCTTTTTCTACACACATACTTGTGTTTTTCCTATACCAACACATGATTTTGTAGTTGGAATATCCTATTTTCTCCAGTTTTCTTTAATAATCCTTCACCTACATGGAGGTAGAGTCAGTCATGAATGTCAGTGGGTGCAAATCTGTGTCTTCAAGGTTTTGGGTTTTTCAGTGTAGCTATTTTGTTTGGGTTTACTTTCTTGAAGGGGAGGTTTATGGTGGTGAATTTGTCTTAGTATTGTTTATGCTTCTAAAATGGTTTGTACTTAAAAATTGGTAGGCATTTCTATAGCCCAGTTAAAGTGTTTTTCTGATATTTTTGACTTTATTAATGGAATATGAAAATATGGTTCCATTGCTTTCAAGTATCTAGGAATGTGTTCACAATTAGGTTTTAGTTTTCATATTTTGAAAAAAACAAAATATTTTTAATTAGAAATTTTATTTGCTAAAGAAATTAAGGCTCAACGGATAAAAATCTTCAGTGCTATGAAATGTACAGTCCGTGTGTAACAGTATCACTACTGCTAATAGTAATGGGCTCTCTTCTGAGTTATTGCATTGATCTTCCACACATATGTGAATAAAACAAATTATATTACCTCTTTTATGTTAGCCCATAAAACTAGAAAATGTTACTCTCTGTATGTATCACATTTGCATCACGAGGACTATGGGGGTGCTTTCGTTGCATAGCTTCATATTTTTTAGAGGGTACTATATTCAGGTATTCTGAAGGGTGGGAAATAAATGGGTTTAGTGGTGGAGCTGCTTAGCAGGACTCACGTGAATGTAAGTGCCTGATTTCATATTTAAAAATACAATTACTTCATTTAACTAAGGTTTAATTGGGAAGATTCACTGAACAGTTTTGCTATTGAAAATGTGTAGAATGTCTCCCTTAGATGCAAATTTTTTAAATGGATAATTTTTTCAATTTATAAAATACAAAATCTCCCAAAGGATTCAAAATTGATCACATTGCTTGTCTTGCTGAAAAACAGTCTTGTTCCTATCCAAGCTAATTTTAAAAGAAACTGCATTTTTGTTTGGCTTTTATTTAGCTAGAATTCCTAAATAAATATTTGAATACCTGCAAGACTTTTATCAATTTACATTATTATTATTAAATATATATAATATATATAAAATATATAATATATAATAAAGATATATAAATACATAAAAATATATAATATAATAATTATATATAATATATTAAATATATACTATAACATATAATATAATATATAATATTAAATATAGTATATGAATTATATATATTATTAAATATATATAGTATATATAATAGTGTATGTATGATAAAATAATTATTAACATTAAAGCTATGATCTTGAAACTAAAGAAATCATTATTTTTAATTGTATTGGTAATTATATTATAAGTTGAAATATCTGTATTTCATCAACTGCTGCAGACATTTTTCAGTTGGAAAATTAAAACTTTTTTTTATGAGTGCTTCATAATTAATTATTAAAGTGGACAATGCAAGCAATTGAAATTTTGAAATTATACCTGAGGAGCATCTTTGTGTTGGTTGATGAAAGAATAATGTTATGGGTTATAATTTCTTTGGACTCAGACACTGTAATCCTGTAAAGTTGAATTCTGTGAGGATTTGCATAGATGCTTCTCTCCGCATGCAGTGAACATTCACACTGATTTCAAGCAGGTCCTGTGTCTGCTGTTAACTCAGTAGCCAAAGAACTCGTCTTTGCCTTCTTCCCTCTTCCTCATCTTGAATTAACCAATGTCTTGGTTGCTAGCTCTGCATGATCTGGACTTCTATTTTCAAAATTTGTTCCAAAACCAATGGTAGTAGAGAAGATGAGGGTCCACATTTCCATAGATTGTTTGTAGTATAAATATTAATTTAGAATTCTAATCATTATTTTTAAAAAATTGAAAGTAATATCCTTAATAGCAGCTTCTCTTAAAAAAATGAATTGGGAAGTAGCTGTAAAAAGCTTACCTGTTAGTGTTTCCTTTTTCATTTATCGTGCTAAGTAGCAGGAGTATCAAAATGTCCATAAATTGTTAATCAGGCTAGTTAATAATGGAAATTCTCCTATTAACTGTTACTTTCTGTCTACCAGAATAGCTAAAAATTTTCAGAGACTCAAAATACTAAAATATGTTTGAAATTTCTGCAGCTACAAATGCGATACTGAAGTCAGCCTGGTAGGAAAATAGTGTTGCTCCAGCATCGAGTTTTAGGACAGTCTGCACATGCTCCTTTAGGTGCTCAATAGCACTTTTATTTTTTTACCCATGCACACATTTTATACATTATTGTGTGACCCTTTCTTAAAAAAAAATAACCAGTAAATAATTCAGTGTTAGTATAACATTGTTTTGCTACAGATGTAACAAATATTCTTTGTTTCTCAAAAATGGCAGGACACGACAATGTTGTGTGTATAGCTAGAGTCCTTGAGCACCATCTGCTGGCATTCAGTTGAAGCTGATCTCAGGAATGGATTCCAAACACCATATAGTAAAAAATTAAAAATACCTATTCACATTTTTGAAGGCAAAAAAAATTCATTTGTAGTATAATTTCTTAGCCTTTTTGTTGAGATTATAATGAGAAAATACAATGTGAATTTAAGTTCAACATACGAACTGAAATAGAAATAGGTCCAGGAGTATTTTGTTAAGTGGGACCATAAAAAGAAATTGATTACATTTTTCTTTTTATTTTAAAGGGCTTTAAGAAGCATAGTGTTACATTTTTCTGTGTGTGTTACAAGTACAATTCAGTACAAAGTATATCATAGAGAAGATAGATGAAGCTTGGAAAAAGTATCCGTAGCATGTTTTTGAAAGGTGTAGCAACGACTAAATATTCTTTTACCTAACATTTATTGCATTAGTCAACGCTAGCCTTGAAAGCCTCATGAAAGCTTAGTGGACAGAACCCCTGATGCTGTAAATGGTCCCACAGTTCCCTGTAGCTTCACAAGTTACAAGGACTGGTGCAATCTGCATGAATCTAGAACAGAGCCTTAAATTCTGCAGCCGCAAAAGGTCACTGTCCTTTCTTCTTTCAGCTGTAACACATTGATACCTCAAAGAGTTTGAGGCCTCATTGAACCTCATTGTATGGAGGCCTCCAGGTACCCTGTAAATCACATAGAAATGATGGTTCTACCTTCCACATATTTAACTGGAAAAGAGATGAGGAATAACAGGTGGATGAATTCTGGTATATCTGGAAATCTGCAATGCTGGCACACAAGCCAGATAATTTTGTATTTATATAATAATAAAAGTTGTGTCACAGATACCTATGGGGACAAGGTCTTCATTGAGAAGAGCTTCAACAGACAGTTTGGAAAGCAGTTAAAAAGCCATAGTGGCTTGGTACTGATAAGCATGTAAATTTGTGTGCCATAAAGATTTGTTTTGGCTAAAAGTATATCCTACAGTATTAGGTGTAACATTTCTATCATCCTTGTTTTCAGTTAGCTAAGAGATTGCGTGTCAGGACTTGTCAATCAGTAATTCAAAGAAGCATTGTAGAGCAGGTTTTGAGGCAACCAAGGATGTGTGTATTTTGAGACTGGAAACACAGAAGGAGTTTGGATGCTGCTCTTTTGTCAGTATCCAGCTTCAGGTGTTATTAAAATGGGATGCATGGAATTTCCAGCAGGATAAAGATGTTTAGTACTGCTTGATGCAACACAGACCTTTGAGTTCCAGGAAGAACAATGCTCTATTTATGACTTGTAACTAATAGTTGATGTGGTAAAAGGAATTACATTCAGATGGTAAATGAATACAACCTTAATGTGCACCATATACAGAGTTGTGGGATGATGTACTAATGCATCGCATTTATTTACCTTGGTTGGTTGCTGAGAAAAATCACCATTCAGTTTAAAGTCTATACCATGTAAGACAGAACAGAGTAGTGCAGAAGATATAATTTATAGTCTAGAATTAAATCACAGCATAAATGTTATAAAAAACTATTTGATCAATACAAGAATCCTGACTTTGGTGAGAAATTATTTTAAAGTGTTTCTGGATCAAAATTCTAGTAGTAGCACTAGTACCATGGGGATACTGGAGTTATGGCCTGCTTCATTGAAAAAGTATGTGGTTTAAAGAGTTACTTGTAAAAAGACAGCTAACTTATGTATTCTCTGAACTTGGTGTATGCCACCAGCACTCCCAGTTAGATTGGTAAGTAAAGGTGGTAAACATCTCTGTAGTACAATATCCTGCTGGTGGTAGTATTGGTTTGAAATTACCTTTATAAAAGTAATCTAATAGCTCAAGCGCAGACTTTAGAATAAATTATTTTGATGTATTTTAATAGGGGGAAGTAAAAAGAACATAAAAATGTGCCAAACTAAGTGAAAGTATCGTGGGAAACCTCTCATCTCAGATTATATTTTGCCCAGGTTATGAAATAC
This sequence comes from Melospiza georgiana, assembly GCF_028018845.1. Lineage (NCBI taxonomy): Eukaryota > Metazoa > Chordata > Aves > Passeriformes > Passerellidae > Melospiza > Melospiza georgiana. The sequence goes on along the minus strand of NC_080434.1, from coordinate 30,385,844 downwards.
TGTATAGGTTTTAACTAGATGTAGTTATCTTGGTTTATCTTAAAACAATTTCTCAGTAGCTGCTGTTTCTGACTGAAGTAGTTGTTTGCTTGGGTTTTTTTCCTGTTTAGGTTTATTGTGTTTTTTTCTTGAACTCACTAGGTAATGGTACTATAAACCAAAAGACAGAAATATGAAGAAAATAATTTTTTTTTTTAGTATAAACAAAAAAAGTCCCTTCATAAGTCTGTTTTAGAACATTATTAGATAAAAATGACAGTGTTCTAAAACTTCAAAGCTGCCACTTAAGTAACAGTTTATGAAGTCAGGATGGTGCAAATATTAAAATATCAGTGTACTCTGACCCCAAGTATTCACCTGCAGATACTTTCCAGGGGCTTCAAAAAGGCCTGGGTTCAGTGGGAGGGATCCTGCTGAATGACTTCCAGGACTTGCTGCAGATCAATCCCCACTTATGGAGAACTTGTTCCAGAAAGTTTTGTGTTGCACATGGTGTAGGAATTAAGAGACTGGGGATTATTGACTTTTGAAGTCTGAATTGTAATACCCAGTTTATGAAGGCCTGTTAGATCTTCTTTCTTATTCTGTTTGTTTTGGAAGCATAGTTTTTGTGACACAGCATGTATGAAAAATCTCTCATTAATACTGATTAAATGTTGGTCACTTGTTGCACTGAGTGACACTGAGCTAAGTATAGTAAGCCCTCCTGGGTTATATTTACTGAAGCAAATCCTACAAGATAAATCTAATGTATTTTTTCCTTACTGAACAAAATATAGCATCTCCTGTGCTTTGCATGATTAGATTTGCTTCAGGATAGAATGATACATTGTTCAAAGATGTTGTTCCTTTTTCAGAAAATACAGGGTTGAAGTGTTTTTTTTATAAAACCAAAAGTTGCATCTTGGCATAAGGTTGTACTTTTTGTGGTAAAATAAGTCTGAACAGATGGGAAATAGTTCGAAGGAATTAAGAGGAAATGCTGATGGAGTGTCACATGAAGAATCAGACAACAATGAAGTTTCTATATAATATGAAAATATTATATTGTTATATAAAAATTCTTATTTACAAAGAAAAGATCATTCAAACTGAAACTTTAGGAATATTTCAACGATTTTGTGTGGTATCACTTGAGTAAGATCTCTCATCCATCAGGTAATTTTCTGTGCCAGTGAAATGGGGTTCTAATCATTTTGCCAATTATGTGATCTATAAATAATGTTAATGCACAGACTTTATATAATATTTGACAGTTATCACTTCAATGCAATAAAGTCTGAAACCTGCTATATAACCAACATAGGACTTTAGCAGCAAATTAGTTTTCTTTATTTACCTATATTTTGCTGAGAGCATTTTTGTCCAGACATCCTACATTCTGTACATACCTCTGTACTTCCCATGTTTATTTCAAACCTTTTATTGTTTTCTTTATTTTTTAAATCATAAAAAGCATCTCCCAAATTGGGAAAATTTAAAAAATTATTTTAGAAGGTCTTTCTTACACGTATAGTTTGGTTTGGTTGATGTATCATTCTAAGAAGGCACTCAATCACTTTTGCAAGAAATAGGTAAAAAGACAGATTAACTGGTGCTTCATTTGATTTGGATTTTGTATTGGCATAAAATTGCATAATTAATTTGCCATTTAAAAGTGCTCCACAACCTCTGAAATTAGAGAATAATTTAGAAATGGCCGTGACATAATAATTAACTGTCTTCTCAGTATAAAACATAAAAAGGAGCACAGTCAAGTATTTTATATTTTAATGTGTTGCATAACATTATCTCACCCATACATAATAGGAAGAGTATCTTGTATTTAATAGTGCAGATTTTTAGCTTATCTCTCTTTTGGTTTCTTTTTAGGAAGGTATTTTTCTTCAAATGAGTTTTTGTGTTTGGCTCAGCTTTTACATCTTAGTGATGAAAATAAAGAAAGCAGCCATTTCAGGAATTTGCTGATGGATTTAAAATGTCAGGATCCTGCTTTGTATTGTAACATCACCAAAGCTAAAAAAAAAAAATAGCAGAGAGAGACCCAGTAACACAAACCAATTTCTTGTTCTCTCCACTAAGGCTTTTCTTCTTCTGGATGTCATTAAACTGGAAGAAAGTTTTGACTTTGCCATAATCCCACTGTTCCTTTTTAAACATAGTTTCCAAAAGCCTAACATTTTTTCACTGATATATCACTACAGGCTGACATGATATCACATGCTCTTCTTTTATCTTCTGAAGCTTGAATTTCATGATTTAAAATGTACTTTAGTAACTTAAGTAAGAGTGATATTTTATGTTATTTTCTATGGGAAAACAGCTTTGCAGAAATTATTTATTGGAATGTAGGTGAGTTCTTTTGAAATAATTTGAATGGTTGCTGCAAAGGTAAAGTATTCTGTCCATTACTGGAAAGTAACTTTATGTGTGCCTCCTGTTACTTAAATAAATCATTGATGGCATTTGTAGCAATGTGAATGTGGCATTAAGAATGTTACAGAATTCAGCTCCAAGCAGCGATCCAGGGATGGGATAGTCTGAGGATATCACTATATCCTACACTGAAAAAGCACATCTGTAAAACTATTGTGTTCTGGTTATTAGTGCTAGGATTTGAACTATCTTTAATTTCATTTGACTTGTTCATCTTCCTTAAGGATCTCCATAAAGATTCTCTGAGTGTTCTTTTCAGCCCTTACTTAGGGTTTGCATCAGTGGTCGTAAACCTGCTTAGCGGACAAAGACTCTCTTCCCTTTGAAGTCACTTCCCTAGCTTTTCAAAAGGGTCTGTGAGTCTGTTCTCCTAAAACAATTTAGAGAAGTTTGAAGTGGTGCCCCTTAAACCAGCAACAAAATAAAATTTTCTCTTTGCATTATTGAAAACCATGACAATCTTTTGAACCAATAACAGTTTAAAAGCTTTTAAAGAAATCTGTTCTGCTCTATGACCAGCTTTTAAGTTGACCCCATTATTTGGGAAATCAGGCTTGGAAACCCCTAAAGACTTGACATTCTTATCAAAGGAGTCAGCCTGACTTTTCACAGGACTCTTCTTTTACAGTATCTATTCAAATCTTGAGTTCTTTAAAGATAATACTTAGTTTTCTTCTTTTTTTTTTTTTTTTTGTTCATTTGTGTTGGGTGTATTTTTGTGGGGTTTTTTGTTTATTTTGTTTTAGTGTAATTTAGTATAATAAATATAATTTAGGAAACAATTTCATACAATCTATGAAACACTGATCCTTCCACTTGTAGATTTATACTCTGTTATGTTTGAAGTCAAGTCCAAATTCTGAAAAGACTGTGAGTGTTACTTAGGCAATTTTATTTTTTGTGAACTGTGATAAATATATATGCTCAGTTTCTACTTCTTGATTTAAGAGTCTTATCTCCTACATTTAATGGATGTAGTTGCTGACAGCCTTATGCAGATAAAACCCAAAATAATGTAGTTGCTGTATGCAAGAAGTTTACTCTCATGATTTTGTGTATCTGCAAGTCCTAATAATTCATCCAGGCATTGCTTCTCATAAGTGCTTCTAACTCCAGCATCTTACATTCATTACCTCCTGCAATGTTATGTATTTAAAACTTCTCTGATTTCAAAAGTTTCATTAATGTGAACTGTATAATTAAAATAATTCCTTGCTGATCTATGTGAGTGTGTGTTAATTCAATTTCTGAAAGCAGAAGAAAGCAATAAAACCAGAATTCTAAAATTTTGCTAGTATAGGCAGCTCATTAAAAGAAAACAAACTAACAACACCTTTAAACGCACGAAGTTGGCACATTTTAGGGCTTGGTAGTGACAAGGAGAAAGAATTGGGTCAGCAACATTAAATTGTTACTGGATAGTATGATTGTTATAGCTGCTGTTACATTTTCCCCTAAAACTGCAGGTTTGTGGCTTGGCTATATAGAGCTCATTTCTGAATCTTCTGAGGTGCCCAGCCCATGTTTGGTGGGGCAAGGTTCAATAGAGCAGTTTGCTCTGAAAGGTTTGTGAGCAAAATTCACAGGATCAGCCACCTGAGAAGTACCTAGAGGTCATTAAATCCACCCTTATGCTTCTAATTTGTTGAGAGTTTTTTTTTTTTTTTTCCTTTGCTCCTGAACTGTCTGCCATACTTCCTGGGCTTGGGTCTGTTTTTTCAAACATTATATGAAACAAAAGTGACAGCTTCTAATGACTGTTACTTAAGAGATTAGAACGATTCAGCAAATTGCTCTAAAGCATGTTCACATTGAAAGTGCTGGCAACATACCTGCCTGCGTGTGTACATGCATGCACACACATATATAGTGTCTGTGGCCATATCTAAGAAGAAATAGATTTATTTACTTTTCAAGATTTTGTATTGCTGATACAAATTGTAATAGCAACGGCAGAATAAATCAAATTTTGAAAGGTCAAAATTCTTGATTTGAGGTGTTGTCAGAGATTATGACCTTTACTTAAAAACCACTGGAATGTGGCAGCTGCACAGATGTTTTGGGAGATTTTTTGGTTTTAGTAAAAATATTTATGCAAGCCCCGATCTTACATCTCTTTTGCAGAGAAGTCTCTCATGGAGAGTCTGAGAAACTATCCCTTTAAATACAGCTCCATGATCTCTAATAACACTCAGTACCAGTATTGCTGGTGCTGCTCTACATGGACAGATTAATGACATTATGCTGGGTTTATCTTTTTGAATTTACAACCCCAAATGTAATTTGATTGATGCTAACTGAGTAACTAATGGAATCAATTGGTCCCACTATTACTCTGTGTCTTTGTAAAACCATCTCCTCTTTTTCAAGTGAAAAAAGAGGTTGATTTTACCACTGCTTTACTGCTTTGTTGGTGTCTCACATATCATCATTCATTGTGAAGCGAAATTATTCCCTGCTGCTTAAAAACTCATCTAAACCTTCTGAAAACTACATGACAGCATTGCCCAAGAAACATCCTTTGGAGTTTAAATGCTTTGTAGAATGCTATGAACGAGCTAATTGTATGGTAATACAAAAATAACTTTGTGATTTTTTTAAATGCCAGCACTTTTGAAGAGGACAGTGAATAACCTATGAGCAAAGATATAAAACTATTTAAAGAGCTTTATAGCATTTGCTTACCCTTTCTCTGCCTTGACCTGGAGAATAATGTTTTTTCCTTTAAATGTGCCAGTCGTACAATTCTTCTTTTTTATTGTATCCATGTATGTTTGATTACAAAGAGAAGTACAAAACCCCCACAGTTCCTGTAGTAGGGAAATGTCTAATAGGAGCACTAATGTTGGCTTTGAGTGGGACTTCTTTACAAATTCATCAGAAATTCATCCTGCCTGTCATCCAAAGAACTGCCTGCCTATCAAAGACCTAGGCTTCATACTGTGGTTTCAGCACTGTTATTAGGTTAAAATAAAATCAGTCACTGGAAGTTTTCCTTCATCTTTGGGCACTTTAGGTGTCTTCTCTTGATAGCTACTCTAGTGATACTTGCATTTACTAATGCCTGTTGTAGGAAAGGGTAGTAATTGACTTAAGTCTCTCCCCCCAGAAAATATAAATTAGAGGGGGAGAGAGAGGGAGGGAAAACCAACTTTGGTTGGTTTTACTGCACACCTGACTTTCAGTAAATATGCAGGTAGAGTGCTGCTGCTGTACTACACAGGTAGGGGTAGAACACTCGCATATGCAAACAGGAGCGTTGATGTGATTTGTAAGCAACATAAACATAAAGAGAGCAAGGAAACAGAAGGTTCTTCAGTGATTTTATGAATAGATTGTAACCAAGATTGCTTTTATTGTTTTTTCACTGAAGGTGATTTTGCAACTCCTCGAGCTGTTCTGACAGGACACGACTATGAGATCACCTGTGCTGCCATTTGTGCTGAGCTTGGTCTTGTAATAAGTGGTTCAAAAGGTAAGGTAGCTCTTATCATTTATTTCTGTTTGTGAAGCTATAGTCCTAATGCCAAGAGGAATATAGTTTCAGGTGATAGAATTTATAAAGTTTATGGTGATTTTATTTCTAAATTTTGTTTAGTTGCTGTGGAATTTGAAACCTCTTTTTAAACACGTTGAAACTGAGGATTGTTCAGATGTTTATAAGAAGAGAAAACCACATCAGTTTTCCTCCTGATTGCTATTTCTGTTTGTTTATCCAGTGTGCAATTGCATATAGCATAGCTGGATACAGCCTTTGAAGGCCAGGATGGTGAAGAGTGGCTGTAATGGATAACTTCTCAAAAAGGGGAAGCAAAAATTAATTTTGAGAGAAAGAGAATGTATTGGTCTGTTTGTTTGATGAAGGGTGTGTATAAACTACTGGTAATTCTGTTCAGGCTCTTTCAGCTTGTCTGCAGAACCTCTAATATGCTCCATTTGTATTCTCAAAGACCTGCTTTTAGCAGGCAAATTATAAAGAGTGATGTTGATTCTGTGGATATTCTGTATCATTTTCTTTTTTGCTTAATGATATGATTTTTAAATTAAATTCACAATTAGTTTTAAACTGTAAATTTCTTGGAATTAGTATCTTTCTACTTTAGTGTTTCTAAAATAGCTACCCAGAGACACTTCTTCAGAGTTAGGTATATTCATGGTCTGTACCTGTGGGCCTTTCTGCATTATGCATGTGAACTCTTGTGTGCAAAGCAGGTATTTGTCAGAATGTGTTGAAAAAGCAAATATTTAGTGGGTTGTGTACGGCTTACAATCTTAATATGAAAACATACACTTTAGAATACCTACATATGTAAATTCATTACTCTTACTCTGTGTGTCTGTGTTTTGATAATCTCCTTTCAATGTTTAGTATGTTTAATTGTTCAAAATTAAATAATCTCAAAATTAACTCTCAAAATTAACTACTACCTGCTTTAAAAGAAAATCCACAGAAGGCAATCTAGGTACTTATACCTTAATGTAAAGCTTTCAAGGGATAAGCTGTTTATCTTAGTGTCTGGTACCCTTAAAGTCACAGGCAATTCACCTAAACATGGTAACAACCATTATAAAGTAATATAATAGTGATTATTTAATTAGAATTCGTTACTTGATTTTTGAAAATGATGTCTTTAATTGAGCATATGAATCAGTAACCTGAGATCCTATTCTGTCTCACCAGAAGGACCATGTCTCATACATTCTATGAATGGAGATCTACTGAGGACATTAGAAGGTCCTGAAAAATTACAGGCTCCCGAAAGCTGCCTGAGACCAAAACTCATTCAAGCTTCCAGAGAAGGCCACTGTGTCATATATTATGAAAATGGTCTCTTCTGTGTGTTCAGTGTGAATGGGAGGCTGCAGGCCACGATGGAAACGGATGACAAGATAAGGGTGAGTGTCCTCAAGTGTGTGCTACCTGCCAGCTGCATGGGGAAAAGCTGTCAATGCTGGAGTTGGGTGGATACATGGCCAGACCATGAATATCTGGTACCAGACCATAGCATAGCAGCATTCTGAAAAAAATTAAGGGAACCATGTACTCTTAATAACATTAGGAAGTGTATTTTACAGTTTTAGCTGTAAAATAACTCTGTTCGTAAAGTAAGGAAAAGAATACTGTGTAAGCATTTCCTTGAGCTGGAGAATACAAATATTACAAATTGCTGACCAAGAGAGGCTGTGCTGCATCTTTGCATTTCAGTCTGAAGGCAGGAGGTTGGTGACATGCTATTTTGGATGTTAGTTTTCCCTTTCTTTTGGCATCTCTGACTGCATTCCAGCATGTGTTGTCCTGAGCTCCAGGAAGTTTATAGGGATATGTCTATGCTTCAGCTCTTTTAGCCCTTTGGCATTTGTGAAGTGGGCAGCAGAGTTCCACATCTTTAGCTGCAGGAGACCTGGAGCAAGTCCAAAACTATGCAGGAGGCATTTTAAGCCTATGGCTTTATAAAAATTATTTTATAATACAAAATGGAGGTCTCTTGACAGTTCCTGTGTAATAGTACCTATGAAACAGAGCAGAAGCTGCCAGCTGTACTAGAGTACCACACCTCCAAGCTGATTTTTGTAATCTGATGGAAGATCCTGGAAACTCAGCTGCTGGGATTTCCAATGTTCTCTTGAGTTGAAAACTCTAAAAATTTTTCCTTTATTTGGATTACACATGTCAGGAAGAAAATCCCTCTCTGCCATCATGTTTGTTTCACAGAATTATTGGCATTCTTTCAGCTGTTGTGCAAAGTTGTGAGCACTTCTTTCCATGCTAAAGATAGAAGAATGTGTTAATGTATTTTAAAGAGTTTTGATCTTCCTTATTTTTACTTAATAGTTTGTATGGAACTGCTTCATTAGCACTGAAGGTTGTGGTACAGTTCAGTAAATTTCACTTAAAAATCTTTAAAAACTCCTATAATGTACTATGCTCTGCTAATCCAGTATCCCTATGTCATCCATTCAGAAGGTCAGCTATGCTGGTGGTGGAATATACAGAAATAACTCTCTGTGTAGGTCCCTTTTCCATAGTGAGAGTGCAGTCTAGTGGGATTAGGGGCATTTGACTTCTGTGTTTTGTGGCAGCCACAGGTGCAGGTTTGAGGCTGGGGAAGTGAAGTAAAAATGTATATATTTCTGTTCCCAGACATTTTTTCCAAATTAATGTAGATTTTTGCATCAATTCCCTGAAATTGTACCTTTGGCCATCCTTGTACAAACACTTCTGAGATTTTCAGCCTGCCCTTCATCCCAGAGTTCTTTCCATAAAGCAAGACCATATCCCAGTGTTTTCTCTTTTTACATGAATAATGTTGATAATCTGTCACTTTCAGTTGAGATTATGTTGTCAGCTAGGCCAGCAAATCTGTAAAATATCTCGAAATCCCTTGTCGGCTAAAACAATTTCTGTAGTGTTTCAGTCAGTACCCACAGCTTTAGGAATGTTGCTGGAAGCAATTGAAGTTCTGCTCTCTGTAGGCCAGAATTATGTTTGTAGAGGGGTTTGGGGTTTATTTTGTTTTGTTTTGTTTTCTTTCCGTCCCAGTGGTCCGAGCTGAGCTTTACGCTTAAACAACCTACAGCGTCTCTGCCAGTGCTCCTGCACTACATCATCGCTGAAGGAGAGTGGCAACTGCATGATTAAAGTGGGGCATTTAAAATGAATAGCACCTACCCATGGGCTGTGCTGACAAACTCTCCTCATTGCCTTTTGCTTGGGGAGGATAGAAAAGGGAATGAAAGAGGTCATAAGTGTGGAATTTGTAATATAACAGCTTCGGTTTTCCTGTGTCATTATGGGCCGGTATTTCAGGATGTTATTGGTAAAACTAGCAGTTTTCAATAGTGATGCTGGGATAAACATTCTCATTTTCTTTCTTGTATTCCTGTGCTAGAAAACTGCCATAAAAAATTCAGAACCTCTGGGGAAATTCAGGGTCTAATCAATGCCTTCCACCTGTTTTTGTTTTAAATACTGTATTGCTCAGTGAAGCTTAGGCATATCACAGTACATCTACCATGTAGTGTTTAGATATCTTAATGAATACCTTTAACTCTAAATAGTCTGCTTGTTCTGAGAGGTAAAGTTATTTTATCCTAAACAAAGACTGTATGCTGTTTCACCCAGAGGAACCAATTTATTTTCCTTTCCTGAGTCTGTTTTGAAATGTGGAAGTACCCACAAGACTCCTGCTGCTGTAAGCCAGGGCTGTCACAGTGTCAGCTCTGCCTTTTTACAAAGCACTGCCTTTCAAAAACCTGAAACGTTAAAAGGGATTTGTGCAAAGTTTTGAGACTTTCCAGGGAAATACAAGTCAGAAATGCAGCTTTTAGAACATTGCTGAAATTGTGCACTTTGGGGATTATTTGAGAGTCTGGATCTCGTGTTGTGAGAAAGATTAGTTGCAGGGTTGTTTCAGTTTCATACCTAGCAGAATTGCAGATAAACTACGCTGGGGAAAAGCAGAACAGTAAGATTGATTCATGTCACCTTCCATACCAGCTGGAGTATTTGGAAGTAAAAGCATCCTTTCGTTTGTTAAATCTTGAAGGGCGTATCATGAAACTGAAATGTTGACAGGGTCACCTTTTTCTTCCATTCATTCCTTCATCCCTTCATTCATTCATTCCTTCATCCCTTCATATATATATAGGCAAGTGACTGAGAAATTTATTTATAAAAAATAAAAATTAAATAAATCAACATCTTGTCTTCATGACAAGCCAATGACGTAGTAAATTTGCATAGGTATTAGTAAGGGTTCAGAGCTTGTACTTTATTTAATCAAAAGATCACAAAACCTACTGCATGTTGCAGGTAGTGGAAGAGTTAAAGATTAATGGCTTTAATTTGCCTTTTAATATAGCATTTCTTCAGTAAAAGCTTCAAGTATAAAATTCAAGTGAACCATGACCATAAGGTTAATGGATTTTCATCAGCTGAATTTTATAAGTGTAGCAAATAATTATTTGTCACGGTCTTCACTGCAATTTGGAAATACCCTTAGGAGGCTGCTATTGTTATAGAGAAGAAAACTACCCCATATTGATTTTTGCTTCTAATGAATAATCTGTTTAATACTTTTGTGGTTAGTTAGATCTTGTGATCATCCACTCAGTGCATGCATGTTCTGGATTATTTTCAGTCTTACCAGTTTATTTTCTGCCCCTTTCTTACTCTACTCCTGTAAGACAGTCGCTAAATTAGAGTTTTCAAGCTCCTTGTGCCTGTGCTTTCAAGGTGCTTAGCACATTTCTGATATCAACAGTCACAGAAGCAATTAATGGTTGGAACATTTATTTTTGGGGGGGAGAGGAAGAAGCTTCAACTCCAAATACTCAATTCCAATCTTTGTTAGTGTTCTGTTTTCCATACTTAGCTGTGATTAGAAAAACTCTACAAGTTCTGCTTTATTGTGTCTAAATCTACATGTATGTCTTCTCATATTAGTTCAAAACACGGCTGGAGTAGGTTTATCATCTTTTCTTTTTGGCTCAGAGTTACATTTTGTTTAGAGTATATGTTTGTGTTTCAATTACACTCCTTTTAAAGTTATTGTATGAAATAAAATTCCAGCAATGTGATCCATTCTGACTCCTTGGGAGTTGTTGCAGTAAACACTCAAAATTTATAACATAATATAGGAGCTCTATCTTAATCTAAGTGTCGCACGTCGTATAATTCTTACAGGATGTATTTGGCATTGCAGTAATAGAGTGCAGCAATACAAAAAATACAGATGTGCAGTATGTCTGACTTCAGTTACTGCTGCTCACAAAGCAATATCTTACACACACTGTATATTTTGGCTTCTAGGCCTGTCAGCAGTCTGTATAAACACTTCAGTGTTGCATGAATGCAACATCTTTGTGTTTTAGTTTCTCTGAAGTTTTTGTGGTGCGTGTGCTGTAAATTCTGTGTGTTAAGAAAAGTCCCAAACTGCTTTTCCCTGAGCTATGTAAAAAGTTTTGCATATTTGCAAACCTGTATAAGCAGAGACTGCAAATGCCAAAATAATTACAGATTTCAGTAGAGAGATGTTTGCAAAATCCTGGCTTCAGTTCTTTCTACTGTTTCCTAAATTTAAATCTCTGAGCTGGAATTTTGCTTGTAGACTATTATCTTGAGGCAATGTCCTTGCCTTGACAACGTTTTAATAAAAAAGAATAATTTTGTTTGTGGAGAGTGTGTTTATGGAATTTATAAGCCACTACTGTGAACATCCTCCATTCTTACATCATTCTCTTGAGAAGCTGGGCCAGCTGAAATTTATCACAAATTAATCCTGATGTGAAGGGTGTGTAGTGCATTGAAAGGCTGCCCAAATTTAGCTGATTCACAAACCTTAGGTTAAATACATTTGTAGATAATGCTTGGTATCTGTATTCTGTACTGAACATATGTAGACCATGGATGCAGTTTTTCCCTGCAACCAATCCTCCCTCACAATGAGGTGCAAAAAGATCCATGGCAAGAAATGTGATGGTTGTGATCCTGGGCAAATAAAAGAAAGAACTGATAAGGAAGCAGAGGAGAAGGAGGAGGAGAATGGAGCGCAGGCTGTTTCTGTGCTGAGTATTGTGGACAAATCTAAAAGCAGAGAGCAGAGAAGGAAAAACAGAAGTCAAGCTGGGGAGCAAAAATCAGAAAGAGAGTGGACAAGAGGCATCTGAAAACAGGAAAAGAGCATAGGAAAACACTTGGGCTTACTTGGCATTATGATAATAATGGTCCAATATGTAGTTTCAAGGGTCTTGATCTTGCTGATGACTCATGCTGATGTCATTCCACATGACAGAATCTGTTCAACTTTCTGGTTTTGTTTCTTTGGAAAATGGTGCAGACCTTTCAGTTTTTCCTGGACAGTTGGAGGATGAGGCTATGAAATCAGGGCCTGGTATCCTCTACTGCTTACATTTCTTTTCTGCACAACAGCAGGGCAGGAGCCTCCTTTCAGATGAAGTTTTTATCCTCAAGGTTTCTGTAGTAGTAATTACTGAGACCCATATGGAAAAATGCTCACATGCTGTGAGAAAAGTCAGTCATGGAGTCTTCCAAGGGTTGGTGTTGGGAACCAGCTTCATTCAATGCTTTTTGAGGTGGGGAATGCTGAAAGTTTACAGAGTGATGAAGGCAATGCCTGAGATGAATGGAGAACTCTTATTCAGGAAACTCCACAATATGAGAATGTGGTGTATTCACTGAAACTGGTAGGATCATCTCCAAACATGGAATAAACATGTAATACTGTAATTACCTGCAATTACTTCTGCCAATTTCTTTCTCCCCTCAGAAGGCATCAGCAGGTGTAAGAGCCATAGTGAGGGATGTGGGACTCCAGGGGCTCTCCAAAATGCAGTTTATTGCATCTGAGATGTTACAGCAGTCCAGGGTTGTGGGTGACAGAGCTGTGCCTACAGCTGTCAGCTCTAGCTGCAGGCAGGTCTGGAGACCATTTAATTTTGCTTACAATGCATTATATACTTTTCTTTGCTGAGCATCTTAATACAGTAGAACCAGTCTATACCTTAACTATTACCTATAGCCTATCATAAATGCTATAATTACCATATTCATGTTACTATTCTCCAATCACTAAAAGTTAGTACATTACAGTTTAAACTAGAACAGTTTTCTTGCAGTGGAAAATTCTGAGACTTTTTTTCTACTTGCAACATTGGCAGACTTGTTTGCCTGTGCTATCTTTCTGCTTGGTAAAACCATTTTCTTGTTTGGGGTGGGTTTATCCTTTCCTCAAAGTCATGAAAACCCCTTCTAACTAACATACCCTTTGCCTTCTTAGTTATCCAGTAAGACTGGCTCAGCAATTCTTTTCTGTATCAAAACTTGCTTCCATCTCTATTTCATTCTCAGGTTTTGCATTCAAAAATCTTCCTGCCAAGCATACCTATCTGTGAGACTTCCTTATCAAACTTTAATCCTTCCCAACAAGCAGGCTCAAAAAAGATTAAGAAAATTCATGGGCAGCATTTCCATAAATAGACACTAGAGGGAACAGGAACTTTCTGATATTCCTAATCCAGTGATTTTGGATGCTGTGGTGCATGGGGGGCAAGGGCTGCATGCTGACCAGGCTGACAGCATTTCCTGCTGCCATTTTTGGAGATAGACCTTTGGGCTAGATGGGTCATGATCTCTCACCCCATAAATTAGCACTTGCTCTAATAAAATTTCAAGTTCAATTCTCTTAAGACCCATTTTGGCCTATTTACACTGGGAAAATCTTTCTTTTAAGAAAGATTTCTCCTGAGTCCTCTCCATTTAATATCTGGTAGTATCATCTGGTATAGTCTTCAGGTAAAGAAGGAAAATTATTCTTCTGGGTATTCAGTATGTGTCTTGATTTTTTTCCCCCAATAGCACACAAGAAATACTAAAATAATTGAAGAATGCTGTTTGAAGAAGTCTTGACTCTGAAAACCAATGATATCCCATCTTCATGATCTGGTTCCCAAATAAAGATTTCATATACAGATTTGCCATCAGTCCCCATGATGCATACAAAACAGGGTATATGCCATTGAATTTTTCACAGGCAGTTTCAGGATGGATGATAAAAGGGAGTCTATCTTAAGAGAGATGGACCATTATTTTATTAATCCAGTGCAGGAATCTAAAAGTGCAGGTTTCAATTAATTTTAGTGATTTGTATAACAGTTCAGTTCCTGTCAACATTCAGCTTCTGCTAGGCTGGTATTAAAGACCCTTGGGGGGATATCAGGTGCTATATTTTAATGCCAGTGCTGCTGCATCTTGTAAATCTAGCTACTTAGAAGAGTAAATTTCTTTAGCTGACCTCATATTGGATCTTTGGAACATGGAATAAATCACAGGTCAGGTGAGACTTAACTAGTGACGTCTAATGTGTAGGAGATTTGTGTATAAGAGCATTAATTCTCTTGCTGGGTAAAATAACATAACAATAATGTTGCTTTCCAAAAGCTTGTGTTGACATCAAAGTCTCCCTGGACATTCAGCTATCAATATGAAACCTTTTATTGAAAGGAAAAGTGGGGAAGTGAGAGCCACACATACATTTATGTGACAAATGTCCCTGTGCTTTCCCCCAGGCCATTCAGCTGAGTCGGGATGGACAGTATCTGCTCACAGGTGGGGACAACGGCGTTGTCATGGTCTGGCAGGTGTGGGACCTCAAGCGGCTCTTTGCTTACCCAGGCTGCGATGCTGGGATCCGATCCATGGCCCTGTCCTATGACCAAAGGTGAGACCAACTCTGGGCTGGACTGGAGTGTTGGGGAGTACATATTTACAATTCAATTGCATTTTTGTTGTTTTTCTAATTGGGATTTTCTGTGGGTTATAGATCCTTGAGAATTCTGTGCTGGCAAAAGTTTTTTTTTTAACATGTTATATTTAGGGCAGATAATCTTTTTCAGGATTTCAGCTCTTTGGGTAGTGAAGAGAGATAGATCCAAGAAATCTTTCTTTTGGCAGACTTCAAGACAGGCTGAGTTATTGGTTTGCACCAATGTACAGTGTGGATCACAGGGAGGTGGAAGGTTACATGTGTGCTTTCATCTCTCTTCTTTCCCTTACAACACAAATCACATTCCCAATTCCAGACTTTCGTGTTAAAAATAGAACAGTTGGAATAGGTGCACAAGAAGGTTCCCTCCACACATCCATATATTTGCCAAAGCAAAGTGTCATTCTCAGTTCTAGAACAGTTATTTTATCCACATGCAGCATGACCCTTTTTAAACAATCCTCCTGCTGAAGGTGACCAGTCAGAATTTTTTCTGCAGTTTCACATTGCACTTTCCAATGCAGCTGTACTTGACAATGCTTCAGTGCTTTTATCACAAAAATATTGTTTGTTTATAAGATGGATATTTCCCATTTCATCTGTACATTTCATCTGTACACCTTAAGCTTTCAGGCTATGATTTTATGTGCTGTGCTGTATTTACTAAATGGTGTTTCTGTGTACTTTTCAAGCATATTTGTCTCCTAAATCCCTTACGGATGTCTACATTATGCAGTAAAGCATGTGGCTGAGGCTCTTAGCCTTCCACTTACTGAAATCCACATTGAATGTTTTAAAAATTTTTATCTGTGTTTCTAAAACTTACACAAAATGAACTTTAAAAAATCCAAACCAGTAAAATGTGTGAATTTCAATGAAACACTGAACAGCTTCTTGAGAAGCATAATTAGAGAATATTGACATTTTGGATAAAGTGGTTTTCCATTAAAAAGAAGCCCTTGCTGTTCAATGTATTACATTGTTAAATGTAATCAAAAACTGTTGAATTTTAGACCTTGTAAATTTTGCATTTAGAGAATCTTTAATTAATGGCATGTTAATGAACTGAAATTTAATATGGACATAGAGAAATTTATCCCTGGCCTCAAGTTAAGAAATTATGCACTGTGGGTTGGAAGACAAGGAAGAGATTTACTCAGAGTATTTTACTGAGTAATTACTGATTAATTACAGGTAATTGCTCAGAGTTATTTAGAAGACATTTTAATGTAATAGAAAAACAATCAAAATTGTACTGTTGACATGAAATAGGTGATCTTACCGAAATGCAATGTTTGGATGATCTCACACTTAATCTTTGTTTTGAAGAAAAGATTTGCAGCCTTTTACTCTGAATTTTTTAATTCTAAGGCTTTATTCCCCCCAAATGCCAGGATTTTATACATCCTTATAGTTCTGATTTTTGTCATACTTTAATGAGACTGTAGAGAAAATGATTCAGAGACTGATTGTGTGCTGTGTCAGGGTCATGGCTTTTCAAACACATCTCAGTGATCTCCAGTCGCAGGCCAAGGGTAAGGAATTCAGAAAGAGTGTCTCAGTGGGAAAGCCCAGGGATTGCTTTCAGGGATTGCTTTCAAAACAATCAAAGACTTCAGTTTTTGTGATGGTGTTCACAGGGATCTTAGGATGAGGGAAGAGACGAGGATCTCACTCCATGTTTCATAAGGCTTGATTTATTATTTTATGATATATATTATATTAAAGCTATACTGAAAGAATAGAAGAAAGGATTTCATCAGAAGGCTGGCTAAGAATAGCAAAAGAAAGAATGATAGCAAAAGCTTCTGTCTTGGACAGAGAGTCCGGGCCAGCTGACTGTGACTGGCCATTAATCAGAAACAACTGCATGAGACCAATCACAGATCCACCTATTCCATTCCACAGCAGCAGATAATCATTGTTTACATTTTGTTCCTGAGGCCTCTCAGCTTCTCAGGAGAAAAAATCCTAAAGAAAGGATTTTTCATGAAATGTGTCTGTGACAAGGTTTAGTATTTCCAACTGAAGGCTTGTGCCCACACCCATTTCCTTCATGCAGACATGCTTAAACTGGGGGAGTTGAAACTGAAATGGACACTCCTCCTGGCCTTCCTTCCCTTTGCTGCTACACCAAGGCTTCATACCCTCTCCAATACCCCCCCTAAAACCCGCCAAGAGGTAATCCTGGGGAATCCCAAGTGGCCTTGCAGGACAGGAATGCTGGTGAGCAGTTCTGTTGTCCAGCTCTCAGGTGTAGCTCTGGCCTGACCACATGGACATTGTGTGTTTTCTGACCGGTGAATCTGCTTCCCTCAGGTGTATAATGACTGGAATGGCGTCCGGGAGCATCGTGGTTTTTTACAATGATTTCAATCGCTGGCACCACGAGTACCAAACCAGGTACTGACCATCCCAGAGGCCGGGACAAGCACTGACAGGAGCAGCTGTGGCCAGGGGGGCTGCACACAGCACTGCCTCCCTCGGGGTCGAGCCACCGCACGGCTCCTTAGAAATACTTCTCTTACATCTGAATGTAACTTAAATTTGCTGGAAGAAGCAACCTATTTTTTAAAGTTAATTGCTATTTTTGTAGACCTTGCTTGACTTTTTTGGGGGAAGGGCAAAGAAGCAGAAAACCAGCTGCTGGGTTCTGTAGTTTAAAAAAAATCTATATTTTTAGTCACAATGAGAAGTCTATTTTGATCCCTGTATGTAAACAAAACCTAAAGTAAACATGGTTAAAACTCACATTCTAGCTATATTATGAAGAAAAAAATGTTCCATCTGAAGCTTTATCTATAACCTTGAGGAAAATATGATTTTAACATAACAGAAATTCATTATGGTGTTGGGGGAATTTTAATCTGTGCTATCTGTACCACACTTTGTCTTGTACTTTTCCAAATGATTGTACTACATCAGCACTGAAGTTTCTGGGAATCAAGGGGTAATATTTAAATTATGGTTAATGTAATTTTAAACTTTGCAAATCATTTCCATCAATGTTACTCTTCAAGCATGTTTCTAGGCCTAGACAATTAGTTCTTTTTTAGTTGTATGTTTAGTGCAGTTACGAGAGAAATCAGCAACGGAGTTTGTGTTACATCAAGTGTGAATCCTTCTTAGTTTCTACCTGGCATCTCCTTCAAAGCACACCAAAATGTGGATTGTTCCTACAAATCAGAAAGGCTCGTTTGAAGGCTTCAAACCAGAAGCCCACAGAGGCAGGTGTTTTTTAGCAGGGGCAAGTTCCAAAGCACATTGCTGCTGCTTGACTGTGAGAGCAGGGAGGCAGCAGGAGCTTGCTGGTGCACAGCCCCTGTACAGCAGCAGAAGCACAACATTTGCTTTTCTTTCTTCTTTTTTTACTTTTTCTTTCTTTTTTGTCAGAATGTGGCCCTGCAATACTGTAGCACATGTCATATTCCTTTTCTGCCTATAGCAACAATGTCTTTCGTATTTTGCTACCACCAAATCCAGTCTGATCCTGCCTAGTCATATTAAATTACCTCTTTCTTTTAGGAAATGAAAAATAATTTATACTAAGGAACAATAAGTTATTTTGGTGTTGCACAAATCTACTTTTCTACAAGATTGCTGTGCAGAACTCTGTGAAAATATTTGTGAAAAGAACTGTTATTGTTTTGTAAGTCTGTATTGCATAAAATCTCCTTTGTATGTTGTGATCTCTGAGTTGAAATTTACATTCCATATCTGTATTGATACATACATTTCTCTAGCTGCCTACTAGAGCAGTTCTTGGTTTTTCTAAGCATTTAACTACTCTCTCTTTCAGTAAAGATTTGGAATGAGAAAATTCAGTTTGAGTGAATAAATTAAATAAAATTACATTTGTAATTGAGACCTTCAGTGGAGTACTGGGTTATTACTTGTGATTCAGGATATGTTCCTAACAGAGGAAAGGGGTGTATTTAATGTACTTTTGGTGTGTATGAAATGGTGTTTTCTATGTTTTCTGATGTATCAGTAGTTACATTTTCATGTTTTGTGTAGCACAAGGATGATGTGATAAGGCAAAGGCTGTAGGGGGTTGTGTCTGTGGGATGTGCCTAGTCTACTGAGCTCTGTGTACTGAATATTTTTTATGCAAAACTTGTATCTCACATTTCCTGAAGTTCAACAACATTCACAGAGTTTGTATCAGCATAGTTTGAGGGGAAATTGTAATGGTCTTGGACTTAAATTTGAGTTTGTCTTAAGCCAGGGGTGGTTTTTCCTAGGTGGAGGGAAAGCAAACAAGAAAAAGGTGTATTTTGCCAAACGGAAATCCTGAAAGTCTTCTTTTTATGAAGAAACAATTATTGATAGAAATAATAGCTCCTGATCTTGGAGCCAAAATATTTCATGGGGAGTTGATTTGGTAGGTTGCTTGTTTTAGAAAGGGCTCTACTGGATCAGGAAATGCTTTCCCAAACTGGAAGCACAGCTGTACCTGTGTGTGCTGTCCTGGTTGCACCTAACCCTCCTTGGGAAGCAGCAGCAGCTGCTGCAGTGTGGAGTTTTGCCTTTGGAGTGCTGCAGCCTTTCTGTGGGAAAGGACATCTTCACCTTCTCCTCCGTGAGCAGGCCTGCAAAGACACCTCTGTTCTGCACATCTCGGGTGAGTAGGACATCCCCTCCTTCCACAGGTGAACCCACAGGCCTTGGACACCACCCTGGGGCCCAGGTGTGCACTTGGGATCTCAGCTTTGGCTGAAGTAGTCCCCCCTCATGCTGTTTGTGATGAGATGGAAAACGGGGTTAAATTCCCAGCTACTCAGGTACTTGTTACTCTCTTCAGAGCAGCACCTGTGTCACATGGATCACCTGAGAGCTGTCAGCAGGTGCCAGCAGCAGGGCCTCACTTGGCTGGTGTTGGCAGAATGTTCCTCAAGAGAGGGACAGACCTCTCTCCCCCAATGTATTTATGCAGAACATTTTTTATGTGACAGTCTGGCCTTTCTTTTGCCCTGGTGAGTTCAAACAGAGCTGCTGCCAGCTGTGGTTATGGGCAGTGCTCTGCAGCAGTGCTGCTTGGTTGGGATGTGCAGTACTTGGCAAATGTAGCTTGAAATCCCTTGTATTTTCTATCAGTGAATTGCTGATGGAAATGCTGTAGGATTTGGCAAGAGAAGATGGGGTGGTCAGAGTGGGGGTTTCTCGGAAGGAAGTTTGTGTTGTGGTGCTACTGCAGGCAGAGGTAAATGAATGCTCAGACTTGAGAATATTTCTGCAGTTCTTGGCTGTGTTGTGCAGCTGTGTGTGTATCTGTTATTGTTTCTTGCCCTGACATCCTCTTGGTAGTCCCTCACTTCTCTGCAGCACTTTGTTCCTGTTCAACATCCCAAAGAGCTGATCTGATACCAAGGTAATGGGAAGTGAATTTTACTGCAGCTTTAGTCAGGACATGATTGGTTTTAGTTGTATT
The DNA here is from genome assembly GCF_028018845.1 of Melospiza georgiana. Classification (NCBI taxonomy): domain Eukaryota; kingdom Metazoa; phylum Chordata; class Aves; order Passeriformes; family Passerellidae; genus Melospiza; species Melospiza georgiana. Next base: position 30,365,693 of record NC_080434.1, on the reverse strand, counting down.
GAATAAGAATGGCCTAGGTAAGCTGACTATCTAAATTGTAGTTTTTCCACTCTATGTCCTAAATTTCATATTCATAGAGATTTCAGTGTGCTTGTGGTATGGCATACTTCTTTTTTCTTTCTCCCAGGATAATTCCAGGGGAATTACAGATCACTATATTGTTTTTAAGAAATTGGGTTTATCCTCATTAAATAGAACCAGAGATGGGCCATTCTGAGAGTGATGCTCTAAAGCAGTGAGACCTCTTCTATACAGGGTTAAGATGTTTGTGTAACACTTGAAATGAGTTGCTTGCATGGATTTACCATATTTCATCATTAGATTTCATAATTTCATCATTAGATGAAATTTCATCATCATTAGGTGAAATCCAAAATAGTTTACTTTTGCAGAACCAACCTAAGATCTTCAGTAAACTGATGCAGTTAATGATGCATCACAATGTAAAGCTGCTCTTTAAAAGCTCTGGACAAAAAAAAAGGTAAGAAATGGTTTTAAATTTTGCTTATATGTACTGAAATTCAACTATGTTTAACCTAAAGCTCCTCAATTCAGATACAACCATTGTTATGAAGTAAAAATGATTGAAATAATAAATTCTAACTTGTATGTGTACTTTCAGTTGAGATTTATTATCGAGAGGCATATTGTTAGAAAAGGAATGTAAAAAAATTCACAACTATTTATATATTGTAGGAAATACAGCTACATTTGTTTTTTGGAAATTAATTGAGGTAATAGTGGAAAGTGTAGTCTTGAAACCAAAGGGATGCGTGTATGTAGTAAAATCTGAAATTGCACACAACTTTGCCATTGGATCAGACATTGTGGTGTGTGCTTTGCAAATGATGTTGCATTGTGTGGGAATAGACAAAAAAGGGTTCCCAAAAATCTGGTACTTGCTGTTTGCTAAATGGACAAGATTTGAGAAATTTTTTTTTTTTTCCTTCAAGTTATTCTAGTATTTTTCTTGTTGCTGTGTCAGCTCTGAGCTGCAAAATGTTGTAGGCACAGCTCAGTCTGGTTGTGTGGTGACTTTGGTGCTATGAGCAATAGCAATGTCCAATAACAGAAATTACTTTGTACCTTGCTCTCTCCCACTTTGCCTTGCTTATTCTGTGTGCAAGGGATGCTTTTTTCAAGCCTCTGTAGCTACAAAAACCAAAATCTGACCATTTGAAACAAAACAAGTAGTGTAATTCAAACAGTGTGTAAACATTCAACATTTAAATGCTCTAGATGTCAGTATCTCCTGTTAATTGGCAATTATATCACCTATTATACTGGGGAGGAGGGAACAGTTTTTGGTACTTCTTTGAAACCTGCACTTTGCATGGTTCACACTCTTGGCTTCCTGTTTCCAAAGGAAACAAAAGCACTTAAAAGTCAAATTCTCTTTGAAAAAAAAAAACAAAAACCAAAAACAAGAAGAGAAGCAACACCTTCCTAGTGGGTACTTGCATGGCTGCTTGCACCTACCACTTCCTGCCCTGGAATTTTTTTTTTCATAATGCTAATTTAGTTTAAAAAGAGAACAAAAATCCTGCTAGAGTGAATTCCCCTGACAGAAAAGCTCAACTAAATACCTACTTCTGTGCTTTAGACATTGAAGCTGACTGCAAGTAGGAGGGTTTGATTTGCTTGTCTTTTTTGTCATCTTAAAACCATCAGTTTTACTTAACAAGCATTTTGGGTCGGTTGCTAGATTTGTGCTTTTCTGCTGTTTCCAATTGGATGTAACTTGTTTGGATGTAACTTGAAAGAAAGAAGGAATAAATGCAAAATATAGTTTCTCATTTAAAAACTGGCAAAACCAAAGATGATTGATAGATAAATACATATATTTATGTAAAAGTGAAAGAATCAGTATCAGTATAGCTATCAAGCTATAATAATTAGACCAGTGACCACTGGGAAGAAGAAAGGTGTGAAAACCAGGGTTAAATTACTGACCCATAAATATTCTTGACAATTAGCTACTAAGAGTCAATACTTGATAAAACTAACACCATAAAACAGCATCTTCATTAATGTATTTTGAGAATTATTTTAAATTTTTTTTTTATTCCAGAAGGGGGTAATTGTCTGCAAGGGTAAATATTGATGGGAATCAATCAGTGGAAGTAGTGTTGGGCTGATTTATGGCAGGAGAGGATTCAGTCCTGGGACTTTAAATCTAGAAATGCAGGAATGGCTCATTGGACTTTTGTGAACAACTACTCACTTTCAAAGGACCTAGAAAGATTAGGATATTTAAAAATATTTTTTTAATAATTATTTTTTTTAAATGTAGGCATGGTAGCGGTAGAGCTGTCACTATGGAGTGTTTGCAACAGTTCTTTCTAAAAAATGTGTAACTTACTTTCAATTTCTATAATTGTTTCTTTCCCTTTATAACAGGAAAAAAAATTGTGAGCCAGAACTATTTTTGCTTTCTTCCAGCAGCAACTGGTGGTTCTCCAGCAAGAGAAGGACTAAATGAAAGTGCAGCAGGTAAGAAACCAAATGTGATACTTGGGGACCTTCATTAAGTGTTTTAGTGTTAAGCAACACATCTTTATTTTATTTTTATGTTAAAGTGTGGTATCTCCTGCACCTATGCACAGACTGAACTTATGTGGAAGTATTTTAAGGCATGGAGTAGTGCTATATTGTTGCTAAGGTTACGCAAAGAGTTGGGGACTTTCCCAGCTATCCTGTTTTTGTCTGAGTGTTTGCCATATGATTATATTTTCCAGCTGTCATCACTATTTTTAAATAGGCATTTTGGAACCTGCCTCTGCTCTGTGAATCAAAATACTTGTCTAAGACTGTTTAGATGTTGATCAGTCATGAAGTTAAGGACATGAATTCAGGGTATGTCTCTTTACTTTCTTCTTCCATGAGGCAAGGTAGTAATTTAGAACTGGCAGCTGTTGACCAGGCAAGCGATGATCCCTTCTGTTATAGATGCAGAATTATTTGTGCAACACAACTCATTGGAAATCCTTGCCAATCCATGGCAGTCTTTTTTCTTCATAGCTGAATCCATCCTCTTGGGAAAAACAGAACTTAACCCAGCTTTCATTATTTGCTTGTTGCTCCCTCTCTGCTGATCACTCTGTTCTGCTCTTTTGGAGGCTCCCTGTCTTTGCTGGGGGGCTGGTTAGCCTGCTCCACCTGAAATTCCACATCCTTTCTTTGGCTGAGTCTGAGACTTGTTGCAGAAATCACCAACCACACAGGCAGCCAGCTACGGAGTCTCACCAGAATCTGAATCAGGAGTTTCTCTTCTGATTAAGGTTGGAGTGATAGCTTCATCTTTTTGCACTGTACCAAAAACCAAATTATTTTACAGAAAGGCTATTCCCATACTCTTCAAGTATGTTAATTTACTTCAGGGAACCCACAACGAAGTTAATTAGCAAGGATTGGTTGTAGCCCAACCGTTTTATCACAGTTTAAGACATGCCATGCCTTCCTACCTTTAATAGCATTTTCTTACCAGGATGTTGCACATCTTTTAGCTGCCATGGCCTTAAGTTATCACTTGGCACTTTCTGATCTTTAAGTGCTCTTCAAAAGGTAAAACAACCATGTTTAATCATGGCTTTCATAGGAAGCAATGAATTTTAAAATAATGAAGTTTATGGGAATCCCTCAAATTAATTCTATTAAATTGTTTTGGTAGGCATCTAATTGTTCAGTCTCTCCAGGGAGAATAAGACAAGTGTCACTGACAAAATAACTGAGCTCTCAAAGAAAGGAATGACTTTTTGTGTTCTGTTTTTTTTAATGAAGAAAGTTTATTGCAGGTCTTTCTTTTACAATTCTAGTAGAAAGTATAGCTAAGAGAAAAAATGAACTATGACCAATTTATAAGAACGAGCAAAGGAAAAGGATTAAGCTGAATACATACTCTATTGAACTAAGCATTATGGTAAAGAGAAAACCTCACCTATTTTGTGACTGCAGGTTAAAGAGAGCTGCTTCCCAATGCTGCTTTCCAGTGCCTGCACCAGGCGAATAGGGGGATAGCACTGACAAACCTCTGATGGCTATTGATGCCAGCTCCTCTATCAGCATGTCCTAGAATCAGGAGCTGCTCAGCTCATCATAGCTTGGATAACATGCAGCAGGCTTTCCCTTCACAGGCCCAAAGTAATTTTATTTTATTTTATTTTATTTTTATCTAACAGGTAGTCCGACCCTGGAGAAAGGTGTGGATGGGACACTTGTGGTTAGGATAGAAAATGGCAAAGCAAAAAGGCTTCCTTCACTCCAGTCTTTGTAACAAATAAATGTCCACTGCTCATGTTTACATCCCAAGTTACTTTATTTAAATTCATATTATCTAAACACTACCCTGCCTGCAAGTCAGATAACAAACTTGATGGAAAACAACCATCCTTCCCTTTCTATCTTCAAATGTTTGTCTCATGATATTTTACAGTTAGTCCACTAAAAAATTCTTTGTGAAAATTTGCCTCTTCAAGTTTAGTAGAAACTTGGCTAAAAATAGAGGCATTGGAATAGAAGGCAAATAGAAATTTTCTTCCCTTGTCTGCCTCTCCCACTTTTCTGAAAATTCCCATCAGAAGAACAGAACGGGGCCTGCTGGTGGACATGAGGCCAGGTAACTGTTCCCCACCTCACTGCTCATATAAAAATATGGTTAGCTACACCGTAAGTTAGTCTATCTAGAGCCCAAGGCTGTGTGAAATGGAGTTAATTATTGACACAGAGAACTTAAAAAACCACCTAACATTCCTGGAGTCTTTCCCCTACTGCTCTTCCCAAGATGTGGTTCGTTCACCCCCTGCGAGAGAGAGGCTCAGACCTGGCTGGGGCTTGCTATGAGAGGTGCTCACAAACTGAAAACAGTCACGGGAAATGAAGAAAAGTGTGGCCAGAGTGCGGGGAGCTTCGGGTGGGTTTGCTTTCCCCAGTCCTACGCAGCAGGCTGATCCCCAGCGAGCTCGGGAGGAGGCGGCGTGGGGGACCCGGGCGGCTCAGGAGCAGCAGGGAGGAGGGGCTCGGACCCAGCCGCACGAGGAGCAGCAGCTGCAGCAGCAATTGCAGAAATGTTCTCCACTCCAGCTCTGCCAGAGTCCTGACAGCGCTTGCTGCAGAAAATCTGACTCTCTTTATCTAGAGCTGTGTTCTACAAACAAACAAAACAAACCCAAGGCAAAACATGAAACAACACTTAAATACAGCCCTGTCTTAAGGGTTAAAACAATCTACAAGACATGAACTGCATGCAATACAGCCAGGATAAAAAAGGAGAAATAACATTAGAAATCTTTTATATAATGAATTGTGTGTTTTTTGTGATGCTGACTTTAGGAAAGGTAAGGAAAACTTATTTTCCAGATGTATGCTTGCCATGATGTTGCAGGTTTAAAATTTTTGTCTTGCAAGTCTGATGTGGAAAAAAAGATGGCACGAGTGGTTGTGATAGAGAAGGAACCTGTCACAGTAACTATTAGCAAAATTTATGTACCTGTGTTTTTGCAGACACAAGGAATCAGGTGATGCTTACTGAGAACTCAGTGCTACAATTCTGGAACAAACCACACGGTACAGAAGGGGAGCCCTTGGGGAAGGTGACAGAACATTTTTTTCTTTTTTCAAGCAAAGGGACTGCTTTTCTGCTTAGTGGTGAGAGTAGGAAAATTACCTCTCATGGTTGCAAAAATGCATAATTTCTGAATTGTGTACTTAAAAATGAGTTCACAGGAGAAGGGAGCAACAGGTTGGAATGAAAACTGAGAATTCCGTAGTGAATAGGTCAATTATCTGGAGCATGTGGTACATCTGCTGAAGATAACAATTTCCATACCCTCAAAGATATGTGCTAATTGTAAAGGTCAGATGCTTTCCCTTTTCTTCAAAAATTTATTATTTTGATTGGACTTGCTTTACTAATGTGAAAATTTATGTGGTTTTAGTTGGGTTTGACTAATATGCTATTCAATGAAGTATTTAAGACTGAAATAATTTTCTGAGACCAGTCAAATTTAGCAGGGTTCATTTTTTTTCAGATGTGTTTATTGTATCAAAGTCATCAAGGACAGCAGATACAAGGTACTTACCCTCTTCTTTTTTGTTGTTGTTGTTATGTTGGGTTTTTTTAACTCAAGTTACATCACTACATCCCTGCATTGCGAGGTACAAGGAGAAAATTCCATAGTCCACAATTGAGTTTCTGCTACTGACAATCAACACTGCAAAGGGAGCATGCAAGGAAAGGAGCAGCTGAATTGGATCTGAGTTTTGAGATTAGTGATGGTCTAAAGGAATTTTATCATTATCAAGACACCATTGCATTGCCTTTTTTCTTGCTGGAAAAAGTTGTAAATAGGGGTTTCTGCTATTTCAGTGGCAGGCAAAGTTATATAAAAGGGGAAGGACATGCTTTCAGTTCATGCTGACAGTGATTTTCTCCTGTGCTGTCCTCATAGCAGCAATATAGTTCTATGTAATGCAGTTTAGGGTTTTCTTTTCAATTTTACTGTTGCTAAGCAAGAATGTTTTTTATTTATCTAGGACTGATTATCACTTGTCTGTCTCTAAATGAAGTTCAATTTTAAATAGAAACAATGTTTAGTTCTTTGCTTCTGTCTTCAAAAGGGTCTCATCTTTTTCTAGCTGTTTTTAGATACAATATGGATATAGACATGCAGAAAGTGACTGCCAGGAGAATAAACCAAGACATGTCTGAGGAAGTAAAAAAATTGTTGTATTGGTGTTTGCTCAGCCTATTTCAGATATGCATCACTCAAGACAGAACTATTTTTTCCTAAGTGTTTAAAAGATATTCCTTTGCTGGTTTGGTGTGGCTGTACAGCTTTTTCCACTTCAGACTGGCTTAGTTATTTCTCCTTCCTTGTTACCAATGGAGACCATGTACTTTTTGTGCAGCAGAACAAAGCATCGCCGTTAGTACGTACCATTGCCTTGGACCTACTCAGAGGGAAGCAATGCAGGCATTGGGAAAGGAGGAAAAAAGGAAGAAAGCAAGGGACAGAAACTAGACTTACTTTAAGCAGAACTAACACAATTGCAACAAATTTAGATTTACAGAACATTTCTTAATTGACAAAAAAAAAAAAATCAGTAATGAATTAAGAGCAACATGCTTTTGGGGGCAGCAGGAGCCTTCTGTGCAAGGACACTGAACTGGGGATGTGCAGTTTTACTTATCTGCCACAGGATGGGATTATCTGCATGGGCCAGGTGACAGTGTGGGAATGAAGTGATGCTAAAGGGGCTCCAGTGAATGTGCAGGTGGACTGAGAGAGCAATGCACTGCAATACACAGTGAGAGTTACAAAGTGTGCTTGTCTGAAGCTGAATGTTGGTAAGCAATGAGTGCTGGAGCAAGTGAAGAACTTCTGAACACAAAGGTAACTAAATTTCAATGCTCAAGGTAAACCAGGGCAAGAATAACAAATTGGGGGCTTAATCCTCATTAGATCACAGTGTTTTGAGCAAGATTTTACTTTTCCTTTCAGCTTTAACTGGGAGCTGCATTCAGCAATTAATAATTATGCATTTACATCCTTCCATACCTGTTAGAAGGAAATAAAGCAGGAAAAGGTAAAATGAGGTGAACTTTCCTGGCTGAAGGAGTGTCAGTAGCTAACAGAAAAAACTCACACCAATAGGAAGCCAAAGCTAGGCTGTGTCAGAGATCTGAGACAGGCTTAAGTGGCATGCAAGTTGGAGAGGGGCTGAGAGTTAGAATTAAAATTGCTCTTATTACATATAGTGCATTTTATACCAGTTTTCAGCTTCAGGCTTATCCATAGTCTCAACAGTATAAAGAATGAAGCTCTGAAGTCCCTCTCAAACTGTCAAGTCAAACTGTCAAATGAAATGTAGACAAGAACATGAACCTGAAATCCATTTCCTGACTTACTTTTATGTTATCATTTTTCCTATATTTAAATTGTTTGCCTATTTAACTCACATAAATGTATTTGCAAAGACAGAGATGTAGGCAGAAACATTTTATTTAAATTTTACTGGTTCTTAGATGATTAAAAAAATTATTCCTGTTAACATAAGAGGTCTGGCCTTTGAAATAATACTAATGGGAGGGTGAGGGTGGAAGTCCCTGTTATGTTACCATGGATGGTTTTACTTTCTTTAAGTTACTGAAAATACATTTTGTGTGCAGTGTCCATCCTTCCATCAGACAAGGCTGGGCCCTGGTAAGATCATGAAGAAAGGAAGTTTCTGGAATGGAGCCTGGTTTCCTGGCACAGGTAGTGTTGAACAACACTATGCTCAAGATGAAGCAATACTTGGTCAGGCACAGAGGTAGACCCTAGTTAACTAGGTGGGCAGTATGATAAAAAAACTCTTGCTTTTTAAAATGAAATATTTGAAATTGTTAATGAACTTCATTTTAACATACACCTACTTAGTGTTCATTGAAAGCTCATTTTTATCTCTTGGGCAGCACACTGTGATAGACTTGGTTGCTCTCAAGAAATGATGAGACAATCCACATTATACATCAATAAAGACTAGAATTAGAGACTCTTCCAATTTTGGGTTTGCTATTCTTGCACCACATGTGCTCATAGAGCACTGTCAGGAAAATATGCAGAGTATACTATCAATGTATAGAAATGTTCATTTCTCTTACCATGATGACAGAAACCCCAGCAGATGTGTTATTTTGCTTGGGTAGGGTGTTATTAAAGTGCTGCTTCAGTTTACCTGTTACTTCAGCTTGCATATTATTCTCCTGGGAAGCATCATCCTGCATAAGAAAGAACACAATATTCAAGATAGGGAAAAACCAAAAAGTTTTTTATCATCAGGTGCTTTCTGCTTTTTAATGAACAGTGAATATTCAGACAGGCAGTCCAAAAGTGAACACACTCTGCTACATGAGAGACAATTCCAGAGGAAAGGAACAGAGCAATCATTCACTGCTTTATGAATGAACTTCTATTTCTTAAAATGATATGTGACATTTCCAGTGCATTGATTTGTCCCATAATTATAAGCTGCAGGTTTGATTCAAGCAAGTTAAAAATAACATACTTGAAATAATATGGAAAAGCATATTTTTCACTTGGATTTCTTTCAAATCACCACTTTAAATGGCCCATCATGTCCTAAGTCTGGAGGTGTTATCAAGTATTATAAATACACTTGAGAGGAGCTGTTATCCATTGATACACTTGTTAATAGTTGTTTTCTCTTGTGTCAGGGAACTCCACAGATTGTATTCAGTCCCTCTTTTAGAACACGTCTGAAAATAAGCATTGACTGGCTCCATGTAAACCTAGTACTTATTAATAATTAATTGATTTTAAATCAATAAGCAATGCACTCTGGTGTTCCCCTTTGCTGCTGCCTGAGAAGATGAAGGACCTGGCAGGCATCAGCTTGGTGTCTGTGGTAAATTAGGTGTTATATTTGCTAATTGTACTGCTGCTTCTGAACAGTGCAGGTTAATGGTTAGATTTACAGGTTTAATGTCAAATTAGAGACAAGGGAAATGTGATTTACTCACTGACACCCAGGGATGGCTTAGGATCTGTGCTGCTGTGTACCGGGCTTCAGCATTCACATGTAGCATCAGGCTGATTAACTCCTTCATGGAAAAAGAAAAAAAGAGAGTTTGAAGGGCATGGGAAAGGATATTAAAACTGAAAATAATGTTGCACCAAGTTCTTCTCAGTGCAATGTTCTTGATACCTGGATGGGAAAAAACCAACCCCAGCTGATACCAGTGTGACTTAAGTGGAACTTAAATTTGCCCTTTAGGATTAAGAGTCTGCAAGGTGGTGTGTTTGATATCAGCTTCTTAACTGTACTCATGTTTCACTGAGTCTATTGAAAACAAATGAAAAAGAAATGTTAAAAAAAATCAGCTCTAATGTTCCACTTTGTTCTCTGTATATTCATGAACATGATTAGAACAAAAACAAACCTGGGAGACATGAGATGCTCTCTGGGCAGTGCACATGCACTCAGTAATATTACATAAAAAACATTACATAAAAAACCACAAATCAGAGACAAGAATCTGCACCTGAAAGTCAAGAAACTGATGAAATTATTTGAAAACGTTCTCTTCTGTGTTGCTGCAGAAGAATAGAAGATATTGAGCTAAGTCCTTCCCTCAAAAACCCTTTAAAGCCTCCAAATTATCATCTTCATATTTTCATCAAGATTATTTCAAGATTATTTCAAAGGCGCTATCCATTGATTCAGTTTTGGAAATGGTTTGTTCAAGCAGATGATAACACACCTTACTGAGAGCTTTCCCAACCAGCCAAGTTCTTTAGTCTGTGGAAGTTTGAAGTGAGACATCACCTTGAATACCAAGATTGTTTGTTCAGAATGCATGTCTGGAAATCTGTGAGATGACTGGGACTTGGGAAATGTTGGTAAATGGATAAATACCCATAGGGAAATGCAGAAAAAGTCAGAAAAAAAATTAACTTCTCATTGGCCAGATAAAAAACCACCTCCACTTGTTACCGAGTCCTCAAATATTATTTAGAGCACTTCAGTGAGTTAACCTAAGAGAAATGGGGCTTACAACTTGAATCTTTGTCCTACAGACACAATCAATTTAAACAAAACTGCAGTGATCACAGAAGAACTGCTGGCAGTGGCAATTAGCCATGGCTGCGCCTCTTGAAAAGCTCTCATAAATAAATGCCTCAAGTAAAAACAGGAAAAAATGCCTACTGCAACCAATCCACAGAGCAATAATTTCCCTTTTTTAAAGAGTGGCAAGAGGGAAAAATTCAGGGACACATTTATTTTACATCTGAAGCACTGAACCTGCTGTAAAGTGCATCATGAAGTGAGCTGGGCAGTGTGTGACATTCCCTGAATGCAGCTGGCTTTCTGCTACCCTTGCTCAGGCAGCCTGAAGCACCTGAGCTTTCATCAAGCACTGCTCAGCTAAACCCACTGAAAAGGCACAGCTGGGCACTGGGCTGCTCTGCATCTTCCAGGCTGCCTTCCCAGCTGAGCACAGGCTGCTGCACAGGGCTTGTCAGAAATGTTCTTTCAGGTGGGAAAAAATATCAGTACCTTTGCTGAATCGGTGATGTTATCCCAGTAGGGAGAGGGAAATTCCAGCTTCCCCACAAGGATCTGATCAAAGAGGTCTTCCTGAAGGTTGTTTTCACTGTAAAACAGCAGTAACAAAAAACATGAGAGGAAAAGCTAATTTGTCATGGGGATTTTAACTTGATTTGGGGATGGAACAGAAATTATGTTAATAACTACTAGAAATACATAATTTAGAAGTTTATACAGTGATAGCTCTTCTGAGCCAATACATTGAGGTAACTTTTCCACTGGAATAGGGGCTGCATAGTTAACACACATTTATCAATCTCACTCATGACCTGGTTCTACTAGCATGATATGGACATTCTCTGTGCCTTCCCTCAAAACTCTAACCAAAGAATACATTTTCTTGCACAATGTATCTTTCAAAACACATTTTCAGCTTTAAACGTGAAATAACAACATGAAAACCCCAAATACGTGAACTAATATTTTTCCCCATCAACAATATATATATAAAATAAATTTATAAAAAATAAATACATATAATATATATTTTAAAAATATATAAAATATATATGTAAAATGTATTGTTTGCAAGATATTTTCGTTCAGTGAGGTGTTTTAGTTAAACCTCTTTTGTTAAGTATCTTGCTGTAAAAATGAACAAGCAGGCCCTGCATTAGTAATTGATATGTTAAGAGCAGAATTCCCTGTTAAAATGTGCCAATTCCTTCTCATTCTCTGGCAATAAAAAAAAAAAAAAAAAAAAAAAAAAAAAAAAAAAAAAAAAAAAAAGGAAAAGGAAAAGCGCCCATTTGATTTTCAGTAGAAAAACCCCACGGCTGGTTTGACACTTCCCAAAAGGCCGAGCAGGGTTCAAAAGGCGGGATGAACACATTTTCCCCTCTCCTTTCCGACGGCAGAGGGCAGCGCACACCCGCGGATGGAGGAGCCGGGATCCGCATGGAGACAAAAGGAAAAGCGGCTCTGCCCTCGCACACCCCCAGCACTAAAACCACCCCCAGCACTAAAACACCTGCCCCCGGTAGGAAAACATATCTCAAAAATTGATCCCAAACCTAAAATGAAAGACAAGTGAAAACCACTCAAAGAAATGAACAATCCGTGAGGAAAACACATCATTCTGATCCACCTTTTTTCCTCCCACAAGGATGCCTCCTTCAGGGAGAAAGGTCAGACTGGCTCTGAAAGAATTTGATTGCTTTTGCTGTTTTTCCCTTTGGCACTCACCTGCGAAAAGGTGGAAATCCACATAACAGGATGTAAGTGATCACACCTGCAGCCCAAATATCCACCTTTAAGCCATACCTGAGAAAATAAGTCTGTGTTACTTGTGCTGAATTGACAACGGCAACAAAAAAAGTCATTCCAATCAAAAATAAATGATGCTGACAGGATTACGTGAGAATCTGTTCTGAATTACTTGCTGCTGCTAAGGTGATGTATTTTGTGCCTGAGCATCTTTTTCTTCACACCTTTAAGAAACCATGATTCTATGATTTTTTTTTCCACCTCAGGGCTCTCCGGGACCTTCTGAATATACTCAAAGCCAAGCCAGTATCCAGGTTTCCCCATCCAGAGCCACTAATGGTTAAAGACAAGGATGTGCTTTCTCAGTCCCCACAGTGAAGCAACTCTCTCAAAGGTTATCATGTGTTGCTAAGCAACAAGACACACCAATTCTCCAGCCTCTCCAGCGAGCAACATGGGCAAGAAGAGCTGCACTTTTCTTTCAAAGCACAGAAATTAAAACACTGCAGGTCAAAAAGAGGCCTTTTCTCCTATTCAGTGGATTCAGTTTGTCAAACCCTCAGGCACGCAGACGAGGCGCCCTCTGACACTGGAGCTGACTGCAGCTGTGAAATGTTTCTCAGTGCAACAAATGCACTGAACAAGGAGTGAAACAGCACAAACAAAACCTCACTCCATCAGCAAATTCAGAGTGGTCACGGCTATGGCAAAAGCATGGAATGGAGATTTCGTAGGTCTAAAAGGAGAGAGGATTTGTGATAATCTGCCATTGGTGAAAATTTATCATTTTACAAAATTTATTTCTGTATTTATGCAATGACCTGTTAAATACTGAATAATGGAGTTGATCAATTGTTATCAAACAGGATGTGTCACCCAAAAGGGTCACTTGAATCAACATAATCTAATTAGAACTGTCCTGAGAACAGGTTTAGACTAGGTGAGCTCTGCAGCCTCTTCCAGTATAAATGATTCCATTTCTAATGCAAACATTATGCTTTGCCTGTCTGTTCTTCCCCAAACAGCTGCCAGGGGTGGTACAGTGGGCTCTGGATGCTGAGGTGAGGCAGGGAGCACAAACAAATGGACTCCACTGCACCAGAGCTGTCCCTGGGAAGGTGTGAGAGGAGGCAAAGGCAAATTCTGGGAGCAGGCAGAGCAAGGACACTGGTGCCTCTTGGAGGAACTGGGAGTGATGCCCTTGGGTGGTTTCGTTATAAAACAATAGAGGGACAGCCTGTTGGAGCATTTGGATCTTACAAGATCCTACAACCTGCTAAAAGAGTGGTTAGCAGGCCTGTGTGGTAGGCAGCCATGCTCACCCTGTCTCTGCAATGATTTCTGGAGCCACATAGGTGGGTGTCCCACACACCGTGTACAAAGGGCCTTCCACCACCGTCGCCAGTCCAAAGTCTCCAAGCTTCAAAGACTTGGTTCCATCTGAATATTCACACACCTAAAATCAGAGAAATTAACACAGAATGAGGAGGAGAACATCTGCATTTTTATATCCTCTAATTTCTTTGGGAAAACATCATCACCATACCAAGAAGATGGGAAAAAGAGGTAATTTCCACAGCCCTGTAAGGCAAGAAGAGAATAAAAAATTATATTCCCATTGATTGCAGCTGGAGCAAATTTTCAGTGGAGCTGTCTGCCAGCTATGTAGGTCAGACCATGACACAGCCTTGAGCAACTAGAGGTGGAAAAGAAAACTCAGTCCTTGAATGTTAAGAAGTTTTCAATATATTCAGGAGAATATAATACTCTATTTTCATTTGACTGGGACCTAGAGTTTAAAATGGGACTGGCATCTACAATCAGATTTGTTTAACATCTTGTTATCTTAGCATAAACCTAGCCAACATTCTGGGCAATTTCATCAGCAAATGTCTTCCCTGTGCTTGGTCTGGGCAAATTCAGTTTGGGCTTCGGTGCAGACCCAACTGCACCTTACCAAAAGGCCAATGAACAATCTAGCACTGAGTCATTTTATTGATGAAAGAAGCTGAATTTAGTTAAAAAGAAAAGTGCTATACAACAGGCAGGAATAAACCAAACCAGACCAACACAAAGGAAACATCCCCCTAATAAATTCATCTCAGTTTCGCTCCTATAGTTAAATGTTTATATTAACCAAATTTCAAAGGCATCTAGAATGGAGGACCCCAGGATCTCCTGAATGGCTGAATTTATTTGCCTTCCTCAAACATCTGAGCACTGCAATACCTTTCTTCATTCCCCTGTGTAATTCATATCAGTAATGGAAACACTTGTTCTCCTTTATATAACACCTTCATACCAGCTATGACTCTTAGGGTTTGCATTTTTTAAATGCATGACTAGCAAAGGGAATGTAATTCCCATCCAGACGGGCTGGATGACCCTGTGCAAAAAAAACGAACTATGTGCAATTACAGGTAGCAGTTGATGGGAATTATTTGCATTTATATTCAATACCAGGATGTTATCTCAATATTCTCCTGCTGTCAATCACAGTGAGTAAGATTTGCATCTGTTGAGTAATCTCTTTAGGCTTTCTAGGCAGAAAGGGCATTGGTGCCTATTTATAACTGATTCAATCTCTAATGAGAGCTTAAAATTTCTTTGGACTGTCTGTGTTTGGAGATACACTAATAGTATGTGAGACTTCTACCTTCATTTTCTCTCTCAAGTGCCATGTTGCCGTGGCTACATTTTCCAGGAGAAGCTTCCCCCCATGCTTCTTTTTGCTAAACAATCTAATTTATTTGAGGGTTGATTTAAATTGCTAAACACTGTCAGTGGAATTACTGGGGAAAGAATTGACTATTAATTAGGAAATATTTTCAGCTTGTAGCCCTGTCCTTGTTACAGTTCAAAATCCAGTCTGGGATAAGCTCTGACTCCTACTCTCAGTTTGAACTCATTAAACAAGACTGACAAACACCACAAAAGACTTTTAAGAAATGTCTCAAGCAGGGGAGATTATGGCCCTGCTTGTGCAGTGTGTGACACTTAATATCCAATATGTAATGCTCAAGTGTAACCTCTGTGGGTAAGTGAGACAGCACACACTGATCCCATTCTGTGGACAGGGGAATAAAAAAGCAGACTTCATGGTAATTCTTGTCAGCACAGTTATTTTATGTCTCTGCTGAAAACAAAAGTTGCCTAAGGAAAAGAATAAATGAATGTAAAGGGTTAATTCCCAGCCAGAATTCTGGTAAAGCATCAGAAAGATGATCCTACAATGACAATGAAAGGAAAAAACCACTGGCTTCAGCTGGTAGCCATAGGATTGTTGAAGAAATGAAGAAATGCTCTCAGCCCACCTTTCTCCCACTTGCAAACCGATAAATAATTCATTGGCATAGCTTTAAAATTCACTGTTTTGTGAGACAATACTCCTGCTTCTCCAAAAGGCAGCCAATCAAATTGTAAATATAGATAGGTCTAAGGACAGGTTTGAGCACAGCTCTCCTGCATTACAGTGATTGCTATCTCATGGCAAAAGATTTATTTCATACATACTTATTCTAAATTAATAAGCCTGCTGTTCTCTGCTGTGCTCCTTGACATTTCTACACAAGCATTTGCATTAATGAGAACAAAGTAAGAGAAAATACTGGAAAATAACTGGGACATACCAGAAGATTTTCTGGTTTGATGTCTCTGTGCACAATGTTGAGGCCATGCAGGTATTTGAGAGCACTGGCTAAATTGTAGACCATGGCACTCCCATCTCTCTCTGTGTATTTTGTAGATGAAGTGATGGCATCAAATAGGTCTCCTCCCTATGGAGAGGAAAAAGATCATTGTTTAAAATATAATTAGGATGATATTTGGTTAAAAAAACCCCAAACCCTAAACATGTAAAATCTTCCCTCCAAAACACATGCCCAAATTCCTGTTAAACAGCAAAAAAAAAAAAAAAAAGAAAAAAAAGTTTTGCAGAAAAATTATCTTGTCACCAAGATACTAGACTGGGACTTTGGTCATCTGCATTAAATTCTTAACTGTTCTCCAGGCTTCTAGTGTCTGAGCTTGGGTAAATCACAGATTTTTTTTCTATTGATCTTCCTACCTTTGATCACTCATTTATATTACCTACAGGTACAGGCATACAGCATCCCTTTTCTTCATCTTATCAGTATATTCAACATATTGAAAAACAGCCCTGATTTTGAGTAAAGCCTAAAATAAATTAGCCCCATAATAATAATAAAAAAAAAACAAAACTGAGAATAATTCAGCAAATTCAAATTTCTGCAGATATTGCAAGAAATACCACATTAATATAGCTGAAGAGGAAAAAAAAGATAAACACATTTCAACATAAATGCATCCACTGATTGAAATACATCAAAATGCAGAACCTCCAGGTGATTTCTGAATGTGTCAGGCTCTGTTTATGGATGCCCTATTCCTCTGGGAATACACAGCAACGTGTGAGTGAGTTACTGATGGGGCATTTTCAGTCATTACAACAAATGTCATGTGGGTGTCTCCATGATGGTTTCCCTGGATACCTCTGTAGGAGTGATCTGTCTGAGCTGTGGGTGGCATTCCGAGCATTTCAATGCACACCAAAGAGAAGCAGCAATTCAGGGAATATAGGCCAAAATGGTGGGGAATTAAAACATAAAAAAATACTCTCTTGAAACCCCAAAAAGCCTATAGGGTATTAAAATAGCTTCTAGAAAGGAGGAAAGATGAGTGGGCTACAGAAATTATGTATTCAACAACTACACACTTTAAAGGTTTCCCAGTCTGGCAACCATTCTAGAGTCCTGAATGTAACAGTGCCTCAGTCAGAAATAAAAAGTGTTCCTCAAAAAATGAGCAGTGCTCCTACTGCTGTTGCTGTATGTTATTTGTATCTGACATGCCAATCAGGCTGATGTGCAGTGTGGCTGTGCATGCACAGAACTCAGACAAGAGAATGCATGAGCAGAACCTGATGCTATTGGTGTATTTGGCTCACAAGGTGACAGCAAAAAGAATATTTGTGTTTTCTCCATACATGTATGAAAGCAGCATCTCAAGCAAAATGGGTGAGACCTTTTGAGTTTTGATTTTCCAGGATGAAAATTGCTAATCTATTTGTCTTATCTATTAAGATAAATTCATTAGAGAGTTCATTTCTTTAATTCAATTTAGTAACTAATGAGAATAGTGAAATTTGTTAGTAAATCCATACTACTCTCATCCCTGTATATTGTAGGCATGATATAAAGCCCACTATCCACTGCAAAATTACCTCAAATCTGTGTTAATAGTCAAATTACAACTGAAGAGAGAGAAATCCCATTCATATAATTGTGTGACAGGTGCATTTTTATGATTTAAAAATGCAGGTTGCCACTGAAACCTATTTGATTATGTCGCCCAATTTCTTAGCGTTCCCAGATACTGCTCAGATTTCACAGCAACACAGAGAATTCAAAGAAGACAAACAAAGGCCCCTGAGCCTCACCTTGACCAGCTCCATCACCAGGTAGAGCTCTGAGGGGGTGTCCATCTCCTCTATGAGCATGATGATGTTGGGGTGCTTCACTCGGCGCAGAATCGACACTTCATTTTCAATCAGGTGCTCCTGTTCAGAAGAGGATGGAAGTTTATCTGGAACATGGATTTGCCAATTCACTTTTCCTTTCATCAGCCAACCACTTGATCAGTGAGCATCCTTTTTGCTGATTAATTTATATAGCAGATAGTTATTTTCAGTTGCTGGATCTTAACTTGTATTTCATCACTGACCACATTTAATTTAAAATACACTTCAAAACTGGGCATCTCCAAAAATGACCCCAGAACGTGACAGCAATTCAGGAAGTGCAGGTTAAGTTCTTATGTGGGTATTATGAGGTGAAATTAAGTTCAGAACCTTTCTACCCCCCAGCTGGATCACTGGAAGCTGTCACCCCTCATCAACAGTTAACATGGTCTTGATCCTCTCCAGCCTTCACCTCTCATTTGGTGGAGGTTACTCAAGGACAGATTACCTAGGATTTGGATCCAAGGACCTTATTTTTTTTAAAAGTTGTGGAGTATATTAAAGAAAAAAAATATTCTAAGTGCTTTGGTTATGGATTTTGGTTCATTTCATATGCTTGCTCATATTTACAATCTGCAAAATGTGTAGTAGCTCAGTTAAATTGTTGTGACTCCAACAGCTTAACAGCACACAGACTGAGTTCAATTTCCCCTTCCCTGTGCTTCTGAGGAAGTAATGGCTTTTGAGAACAAATTAGTTTCAAATGCCTTGTTCTCTAGAACATTTTAACACTGGAGAGCAAAAAAAAATTAGGTGTCCTTTCCACGTGAAGAATTATTTTAGTTTTCTTTTATAAATGTTGGAATATGGATATTGTATTTAGGTTCTTTGCAAAATAAGAAAAAATGCTTGCACAGACAGGAGTATCCTTCCACCCTGGCAGGGAACAAATCATGTCACTGGACTGGGAATTTATCCATGTTGAATGCACTGATAAGGAGCATGCACTTCATGCATTTGTGAGCAGAGCATCAGGAGGAGATGTGATCCACTGTGCATAGGCAGTGCCTGGAGACCTTACACCACTTCACCTTCTTTTTCTGGGGTTATTTACGGGTGCATTGTGCTTTTGCCAAAGCTCTCTGTGGCTGCACAGCTCAGAAACCACATGCCAGGTGTGCACCTCGATTGGTGAGAGAGCAGTGCGGCACACACGGCTTACACACCACACCTTTGGCATTCACTCTGAAAGAGCAGCAATTGTCACTCTGAGCAAACATATGCCTGCTCCAAGCAAAGTGCTCTGGAGAGAAAACAAAACAGACAAACAGGAAGCAATTCTGTTAAACACAATGCTGAACCTCATCACCAGACACACGTGAACAGCCACGGCACACTAAGCCTCAGGGATGGAAGCCTGGAAGTTCAAAACTAACATTAAGAGTCCAAACAAAAACTAAAATATTATTATAGCTTTCTCAACCTAAAGAACAGGGAACATATTAAATTTATTACACCCATTAATTACTACTAATGGAACAATGGCTTTATCTGTGCTTTCTTGACTAAACTGCTCAGGCATAATTAAAATTTAAAATAAACAGTATTTTTTTTAAAGGCTCCAGAATATTATTTAAAAAACTGTCCTCAAAAAATGTTGACTAATATGTAGCTAGATATTTTCAACCACTCCACTGTTTGCTATGTTTTGCCATGGAAAAAATAGTAATTCCAAAACTCATGATGGTGTTGTCCTGGATAGCGCAATATATGCTTCAGTCTACATTAATATGATTTATTTACAGAGACATTATTGTGCAATGACCATTTAAGCCACTTGTGGAAAACAGTCAATTGGATTCAAATTTCTGAACATCCAAGATCAAAGAACAGTGAGCAACACTTATATCATCCAAATTTGGGCTGGATGGGTGCTTTTAAGGCAGGGCTGTGGAACTGAGTGAGGAAGGAATAAGCTGCAGCAAAACTTAATTATTTCCTTTCTTGGAATTCTTCCAGGATGATTCTGCCACTGGCCTAAGAGGTATAAATACCTTCCAACAGTCTCTAGCTCTACAGATATAGGTCCTTTCAAAATGGGCAGCTGTGCGTCCATAGGGTTGATTTCTCTTTTTATAGATGTTTTAAAGCAAGGAGAATGATAAATAGAAAATTCCTCTCAACTCCACTGTTTAAAATAGAATATCTATCTCCAGACCATTCCAATTTATGATACCTAAGCAGCTGACTCAGACAAGTAATAAAAACCATCTAAAGTTGCAAGCTGTTCACATCATCCAAAAATTTTGTTTGCAGCGGAACGCAGTGGGTCAACCTTTCCACAGCTAAAGAAATTGCAACATTTTAATCTCAGAAAGGCAATCCTAGCACTTTTTCTTCTGGCTGCACATTTTTATGATTCCTTTCTAAATTTTCTAAATAAACCTGGAGAATATGAGGTAAAATGAAACCCTCATCTCCTAGCATCTAAAACATGGTTTAAAATCTGCACAGATAAAATGTTCCTGTTTAAGGACCTCTCCTAATAAAAGTCATCACAGCATCACACAGCTCCTTACCACACAAGGAGGGAAGGCAGTTTTTCTTCCTTTTAAAAAATGGTGTATTTTTTATACTTATATTCAATAAGTATGAAGGGAAAGAAGAGGTCTGACACTCTCAGATATTTGCTTGCATTATATGAGATACTGTTCTCCTGAAGAGACAATTTTTGATTTTTCTGTTTTAAGTTTGAATTAAAAGAAAGTTTTCAGAACACAGGAGATCTTTGTTAAAACAGAAAGGTAGCACTACATAAACAGAAAGAAAAGGTTGTGAAAAATTTTTTCAAATCCATGTTCTGCTTATAAAAGGAACATGTTGAGCTATACAGAGAGAAAAAGAAGAGGCAGAGTGGGATGGGAATTGCATAAATAAACATATAGCTGGGAATTTCCTCTCTCATATTTTACGCATCAAAATAGTCCAATAAATTTTGGGTACATATTAGCTTTTTTTTTTTTGCCAGCCCGATAAAATAGGCAACAATTAGTTTGTTTTTTCTCTATTATGTAGTAGACAAACAGTCACTGCTTTTATTATTTGGTTCCTGGATACATTATCATCTTGTTAAAGAGATACTCTGAAAATAGTCAGCAAACCCAAACACACCCACCATTTATGACTAATGAGCAGCTGCTGGTGCTGCTTCTGTACACATGCAAATGGTTGTACTCTACCTTCCCACAGCACTTGGCCTTGTCTATGATCTTCAGAGCAAACTCCTTCCCTGTGGATCTAAGCAAGAAAAACACGACAGCCAATAATTAGAAAAATTGTGGCATTTTCTGTAAATACACCATCATAAAAACATGCTGGGGCCCATGGAGGCTGCTGGCAGGAAATCCACAGAGCAGACCTGGGTTGGTTTTGTTTCCTCAGCAGCATTTGTGCCTGCTGTTTCCCTGACTACCACAACCCAGCTCCCTTGGTGTGCGAATGCCAGGATTCAGCTGCAATTTCTCCTTTGTGACCTGGCACAACTCTGTCACTCCTTTAAGGCAACATGCAAAATTTGCCTTCAGCCTTCCCCTTAGCTTTGTTCGACTGGTAGGCTTTGAAGGTAAAATCATACATGTGTGAAGATTGATACCCTAATAAAAAAATTCGATAGGATTCAACAGAGCTAAAATGCCATAGTCCATTACAGATAGTCTAAAATCCTGTAGAATTTATTGGGCACTGATTTTGAGCTTTTGTATAGCAAATTTTTTTTAAAAAACTATTTTGTGGAATTCTGCAGCAGTCATCTAAAGTCCCATGACATTTAACAGGGTGGGTCATATACAAAGTAAAAAAGGATTACTGTTTGCAGCAAACACTCTCACAGAAAGGAGCTCTTGTTTGTCTTTCATCCCTTTAAGCAATAAAAATCTCCATTTCTCCAGATGAGGGAAAATGAGTGAAAAAAAAAGCAACACAATTTAATCTTAAAAAAAAAGATGAAATTATTACTTATATTACTGATGAATTAAATATAATAAGAAATTGCTGTAAGACCAAGTTTGCTGCTATTTTGTACTGTGCCAGTGCCTACAGACTCCAGTGTGCTGATGCACACCTCTAGAAAACAGGAGACAGTAACAAAAGCAAAAGGCATCCAGGGTGGTTTTCACTGCATTTGGCATTAGATATAGCTGGTCACAATCAGCACCTTACAGAAAAAGGAGCTGAATTAACACCTAACTTTCCATTTATGCATTATTGAAAAACTGCAGGCGAGAATCCCTGCCCTGGAAGTGCAGCTGTATCTGCGAGGTTGTCATAGTTACAACCTGATCTGGTCTTTAGATAGCAGCCCTTATCTAAATGGAGTCTGTGAAATGCCACCCTCTGATGTTACAGACCCAGAGGAAGATCTGCTACAAGCACAGCGTGGAAATCACAATCACAATTTGTACTTTACACCTGAAATCAGAAATCCTGGGAACAACTGATCAGCAACATTCACCTGGGAACCTTCCCGACCCATGCTGAGAGCAGGAGAAGTTAACATTCACAAAGCCAATTCACCCAACAAATTCAAATCCCTCTTGCAAACACCCTCTAGTGCAGCACCCATGGAATAAAGGTGGATATAACCCCCACAGTTTGTGTGCTGACATCCCTGCACATCCTGCACCAGCACTGTCTGACAGGTTTCAGGGATTCTTCTCGAGCTGTCAGTGCCCATCTGTTGACTCACGTCTTTATATACAGACACACAGGCACAAAAGAGACCATCTTATTCTTTGCTTGTTCTTTTTGTAGAACATCCCAGCTGGTAGCTGTGTAATAGGATCCTGGCTCCATAGCTAAGGCTTCTTAGTATCACAAATTATGTATAATTAATAGAAATTAAAAGAGAAGCATTTACAGTTGGCATTTCCTCTTTCATCATTGTTATTACCAATTGTTTTTCTATACTTATTTTACATAAAATTAATTTAATAATGTTGCACTAAAATTTGATCACATGCAAAAACTAGATATTGAAGTGGAATTGTGCCTTTTTAAAATTTTTATCATTGGAGGGTTGTTTTTCTAGTCCACTTTCCTCATTCTAAAAAGCACAGATGACATTCAGAGACTTAGCAGCCCTTGTCCCATTTCCAGTGGGATTTAAGTGGTTTCCAAAAATGCACAGCTTATATTTCTGATAATAAATACGTTATCTTGTGCTTTTAACCTGCTATCTTTCATGAATACCCCTGGGTGTGGATAAGGACAGTGGAAAACAAAGGAGATGGTGTAGGGGGTGTCTGGGATCACCTGGTTGGGATGTAAGCACTGATGAGTTACCCTGTGGGTAATGATAAGAGATTACTGGATCAATAGCCCTTGCTCCTGTGGGAGATTTCAATTTTCCCAAACATTAAGTGGCAGAGAACCAGCTTGGCCGAGCAGGGAGCTCCCCGTGGTGCTCGAGAGGACCTTTGGAAGCAAGGTGGGGCTTTCAGAGCTGTGGCTGGTGCTTGCAGGGAGAGGAGAGGAAAGGCCAAAGGCCCATTAGGGCTGGAACTGGCCAATGTTGAGTCACTTAAGCCTTCCTTAAGTGTGTCAATAGCAAAGGGAGCTGGAAAGAAAACACTGGAACAGTGCTGAAGACTGTCACCTGACTAACATTAAGATAAGGCAAAGGCATGGAATGCTTTTTTTGTTTGCCTCAGTCTTTAGTGCCACTGATAGAAGCTGGGCTGCCCAGACTCCTGAGCCTGAGGACCACAAGGGTGGGAGCAGTGACCTTCCATTTGCTGACACTGAATTTCCAAGGGCATGACAGAAGACCCAGGGAACTGCAGACCTGTTAGTCTAACCTCAGTTCTGGAATGAGATGTTTCCATTCCAAATTATTTTTCTTTCAATTTAACTAAAACCAGCAGGTGAGGATCAAAAAATAGAATTTTTCTCTAACATTCATGTTTTTCACAGTCATTTGCTGAGTTTTCCCAGTATTTGCATACAAATTGGAGATTCCTCATAATATTTCAGAAACTGAGATAATTCTCAGGTTGATGAAAATAGCAGAAGGTGGTTTTAAAAAAGATACACTGAGAAAGTGACAGTCAGATCATCTGTTATGTTTGCACTGGCAGCAAATGTGACACAAGGCTTGCAGAGGAGGAGCAGCAGCACTGCACAGGTCTGTGAAGGTGTCCTGCCTACCCCACAGGGAATCAGGCACAAGGACATTTCAGGCATGTTGGAGGGTTCATTTGAAGTGTCTGGCTCCCCACACCACCAAACACAAGGAGCAAGCCCAGGGGAGGCACCAGCACAGGCTGATGGCCAACAACTGCGTGTCTTTGGGAGTGCTCTACCCACAGAATGCTGAAAGCTGTGAAAAACCACGTCACAGCAGGCACTGGGGACACCACAGCAGCAGAACTGCTGAGGCAGAAGGGTGGGGGGGGTCTCTCACACTCTGTTTAGGTGCCACACAGAATTTCCTGTCATCCACAACCATCTGTGGTGTGAGAGACTTCTTGAAGGGCTGTGGGGTTTCCTGAGGAGGCACTAAGAGAAGGTGATGGCTCCTTTATTTTGTGGGATGAAAAGCCATGGTTCTCTGCTGCTCTCGTACCCCTTTGCCAGAAGAAAACACAGGGAGCTCTGCATGTTTTGCTATGCCTATTTCTCCTGAAGTGTGTGCATATTTTTGCAACTGCTCTTTGCTTTCATCTCATCACATTAGTCTAGGAAATTATGTTAATTATGTTATGCACAGGGCTTTATCCAGTGAAAGAAGCAGCAGGACTGAACAGTTTCCTTGCTCACCGTTCCACACACTCCTTTACAACAGCGAAATTGCCATCACCAATCACCTTCCCCACTTTATACTTCTCAAGAATGGTAGATGACCCTGAGAACTTGTTTCCATTCAAGCCTGTAAAAAAATAGAGAAGTCAATAATGCAAGCTGAAGAGAAGTGTCAGCAGGATGCAATATATTCCCAATGGGCTCCACAGACAAAAAACAGTCACAAATACAAAACAAAACTTAAAAGTAAGCTGTTTTCTCTGTTGCAATTCCCTTGGTTTTATCTCAAGTGTAAAGAAGAACAAGATGAACCCAAATATATTTGACCTTTGAACACACAAATAAGCCTCTTGCTATGTTTTTGTATAGGCACATTCTAAAAGTAATGAATGCCGTTAGAAGTTCTTAATGTGCAATTTTCTGACCTCAAATTACTTTTTTGACTTCTTTTTTTTTGCAAACTCAAAGCAAAAATGCAAATAAGATACAAGCTACAATGCATATAAAAGACTCAAAAAGTTTTATCTGCTGAATTCCTTCAAGTTCTTATAGGTACTCCTAAAACATTCAAAATGCAAGTTATTTTGATAGCACTTATTTCAATATTTTTAAAATGAAAACCATTACTCCAACATGGAATTTAAAAATAATTTAAAATAATTTACTTTTCTGTAAAGAAATGAGGAATAAAAGGTTTAATTTAGCTAAGGTCAGTTGATTTGCCAGTGGTTCCACCTGAAGCACAATGAGCTCTTTTGAGGAGGGTTCCCCTTTCAATCCAGCCACAAACACATTTCTAGTGATAAAGCAGGGTCATGTTCAAAATCAGCCAAATTCCTGACAGCCACTATTGAAGAGCAACGTCCAGCAATGTGCTACCAATGGAAAAAAAAATTAACATTTATCTCCTAACTTTACTGCCTTGATGCACGAATTGGGCTAAAACTTTTCCAAGGTGAATCAACAGGGTAACAAACCTCTCCAAACAGAAAATGATTAGGAGTCATCAGAAACCAGCAGTGCTAATGCAAGTGTCACCCACAGCCAAATTCTGGCAAGGACTGGCAGCAGCTTTGGGCACCCTACCTTCGGGACTCTGGCAGCGGAGGGACTCAGGAACACCATTCACATTGGAAGAGGATCCACCATGTGGGGAGATCTGTGGAAGTACACATGAACTTCTAATTTCTGATGGTAACCATAAGGAAGAGCCATACAAAAATCCAGCAAAATTGAAAAAAACCCAGTAAAAACACTTATACAGATTCAGTTTACTTTTCTACTCCCATCTTATTTTCACTCTTGTTGTCTCAAAGTTCATCAGCATTGTCACTTGTACCAATTTAAGATTCAGCCACAATATTTCTATTTAGATAAGCAGTTGAACAGATTTCAGTAAATAGCAAAGTCCTTTCAGCAACACCTGCAGTTTTGGCCTAAGTAGCCAGGTACATCCATGATAATCAGATTTATTTAGCCATCTATCAGGCTATATTTTAGGCTATTATAGATGTGAAGATTTTGACACCTACAAACATTTCAATTTAGATGTATCAGATATGTATCCAGACATAGATCCAGTTTTAGTAACTGTGACACTGTAAATAAACAAATATCTATATAATTTTCAAGCATGACAGCTGAATAAAATTGATTTTCCTGCACTAACAGCTTAATTGATGCTGGATTTGAATCTTCATGATTCTACTTTAAGTCACCCTGTCATACTGCCCAGGGATGTAAATGATGCTAAGTTTTTATTTTGAAAAGGGGTGGAGGCATAGGAATGAATGCCATAAATAGTAAAATATTATAGTAAAATATACTGGATGTGTTCTGTGCACCATTTTTATAAGCTCTCCTATTACAGTTATGCATAGGGATGCTGCATGAAATGAAAATAAAGTTTAGATCATTCCCTCTCCTTTATGTAACATTTCTTGCTGTTCTGTGAAGTTCCAGACCTTGTTTTCTTCATGGGCCATTATGGTGGTTTTCAGCACTCACCACAGGAAGGATTAAAATTCTTCTCTGCCTTAAGCTCAGTGTCTGTTGAAATGGCTTTTCGAGACACCGGGAATGCAAATGCAGCATTTTGCCTTTTAGCTGACATTGTCTGCTTACACTGCTGAATATTTTAAATCATTAACACTATTGTCAGGGAAAGCACTGAACTGACAGATAGGGATATTGTCTAAAGGCTCATGAAATGCTAATGAATGCTTAAGTTTCTAGTGGCAGCTGAGCTGCCAAATCAGCTAAAGGTACAGTAACTAGAAGCTGTACAACTTAATTTTGCAGAGCCCCCAAAACAACAAAATTTACCAATGTTTGGCACAGAAGTAGCACCAAACAGCAAGCAGGCAGCTACTACTCTGCTCCTTGCTAATAACTTAAACCCAGCTTAAGTTAAGGCTGCTGTCTTTCTGAGTTATCTGTCTATTTAACAGGGATTAGGAACAAGGACATTTGGGTTAAATGACATTTGTACAAAATCATGAGTCAGTCTCTTAACCAGTCAGCCACATTTTCTTCAAGCATGAAGCAGAGATAGCAGAACAGGCCATGGCCAAGTATTAGTCATCAGTCTAAAATATTAGCACTCTATTTTGGGTTTCCAGTGAGTGACAATACATGGGAACATCTAGCCCACATCTCCAACTTCCTTCAGTCTTGTAATCAGGGCAGAGCATGACTGGGCACATTCCTTCTTACCACAAGAAGGAAGCAAACATTAACAGGAAAAAAAGCTAAAATGAATACAAAAATAAAATAACATTAATGATGCCATTGTGGCTGAGGTGTTCGATGAGAATCTGAAATGGCAGGTTTAACCCTAGCTCTGCCACAACTCCACAGCTGGTGGGATTTTATTTTTTAAGGATCCAGAGATCCTTATAAATAAACCCATATTCTCTTGCAGTAGAATGGTACCTTGGCTGGCAAACTTCTGCACTCAGGATTAAGAGTGCCCATGACACGAATGTTTGTGGAAACATTTCGGGATTATTTATTTTCATATTGAAAGAAATGCCTAACTCCTTGGCAGCTACATGGGATGGTGGTGAACCTAACTGTGGAGCATCAGTATTTTAGTGGAACTGTGGATTAATTTTGCAGAAGTATTCCCTGAAATCTGGGGAAACTTTGGTTATGTCACTGTAATTCATCCTGAATGGCTTTAGTAAGAAGGAACTAAAAGATATTCTGAAAATAAATAAAATGCTATTTATAAAATCAGTATTTCATAGAGATATTGTATTTACTATTATAATGCTTAATAGTAACATAATGTGTAAGACAGAAACTTAGCATTTTTTTTTGATCCTTACACATGAATTGTAAATTCACCAAATGCATATCTTAAAGAATCCTCCTATGAACTGCTGTGGCCCCTGTGTCACTAGGCTGGATAATCACATGTAAATCATCTTTACATATAACTACACACAAAGCACATGTGTACAACTCAAAAACCTTGATGAAGATAGGCACTAATCCTTCAAATCACTTAAGCACATGTTTAACTTTAAGTACATTAACATCCTCATTGAAGTAAAAGGAACTACTCAATTGCTGAAAGTTAAGCAAGTACTTAAGTTATTTGTTGGATCAGGTTCTAATGCCCTTTCACTTTGGTTGTGTGGTCCATCAATTGCAAAAGTAACACCCAAACAAATTCAAACACAAAGCTATTTAGCATAGTTCTGAGTCTACACAAGGCTTCAACTGTAAAGCCTCTTTATTTGGATGATTTTATTTTCTTTTTAAAAATATTGCAACATTTTGTGGTCCTTAATTTGAAGAGGGGACAATAAGGCAATCCAAGTAAGCATAAGGAAGTTATGACACCATATTGTATTTCCAGGGTCCCCCATGGCAGGCAGAAATGATTAACCTGACTCCATGTTCACAGAAGGCTAATTTATTACATTATTCTACTATATCATATTAAAGAATACTATACTATACTAAAGATTACAGAAAGGATACTTACTAAATGCTAAAACGATAATAATAAAAAGTCCTGACTCTTTCCAGAGTCCCAACACAGCTTGGCCCTGATTGGCCAAAGAGTCAAAACAACTCACAGCAGAATCCAATGAAACCATCTCCAAACACATTCCACAGAGCACAACACAGGAGAAGCAAATGAGATAAGAATTGTTTTCCTTTTTCTCAGAGGCTTCTCAGCTTCCCAGGAGAAAAACCCTCGTCAAAGGGATTTTTCCAGAGAATGTGAATGCTACACCACCACTTTCCAAAGTTACACCAATTTCCAAATTTAATTTAATCTCTGGGTGTTTTTTATGGTACAATGTCTGCAGAACAACAGATGTACTGGAAGAGCTAAGAGTCAAATCACATGTAACAGCTTCGGATGGAAATGTACACTTAGAACCAAAGCAAAATGTCAAACCTTTCCACTGCCTACAGAACAGCAAAAGGACTGCTCTTGGTCAGCTGTCCTGTGACACCAAGTGCACCATTACCATTTTTATTAACCCATGCACCAGATTTTATCTCCATTGGAATTCAAAATAAAAATAAGCAACTCAGCACATTTGATCAAAAGAGAGCACTGCTCAGAGTAGTTGTTTACTTCATGCCCATACTTGTTAACTGTTATATCTAAATTTTCACCTGGAAACAAAGCCTCTGCTAAGTGAAATGCTGAGTTACAGAGTAATTCTGGGCTGTTAAAAATAAACAGCTTGAATAAGACTATACAGGGTATTGAGTACATAGTATCCACATTTGTCACATACTGGAATAAAGGCTTTTATTTGGGTTCATGGGGAAATTCCATCATGTTTACTTATTATTAAGACATAGTTTAATTCCTGACTTCAATATAACCTCGGAGTCCACTATTTAAAACACTTCTGCAAGCCTGGGATGCTGGACTTACTGTACATACTGCACAATTAATAGCACAAGGGCACTCTGCTTGGAAGAGCTCGAAAGGAGAGAGAGACAGCCCTTCCCTTTAAAGATGAACTGCTCACAAGGAGTCTTTCCTGGGAGGAATTTTCTGTGCCTGAACATACCTCTCCTAACAAAAGAGTTGAGAAGCAGAAGGAATCCTTGGGGACTGAAGAGACTTCTCTTTAAAGGAATAGTGGCATTCAGAGAATATGATACAAGACTCAGTGTCTGAGACTGAGAAGAAATTCCTGTTGCAGTCAGTATTTCTGCAAGCTGGCTGCCTTGATGACTAGCACTATCACTTATACTCTACATTGATTGTCAAACTACAAAAAGCTTAGCAAGGTTCTAATCTATAGTAAAATACCTTACTCTGCTCTGGCTTTTCAAATAAAACAGCTTTTAAAGTGCAGTTCAAGTGCAGCTGCTCTGATGTTCTGCTCTTTACAGGAAACAGAAACATCAACCCTGATTTTTCCCCCTTTTTTATGCTGCCTCAAGCTTGTACAAAACCATTATTCAGTCCTGCTGTTTCAGCCTCTACAAAAACAAATATATATGATTTGTGCACAATAAATCACTCAAAATATTGAACTCCCAAAGACAGAAAACTCTAAATACACCTTATTCTGTCACTGAAGTAGTATTTATATCTAAATTTTCACTCAGCTGCAGTCATGGCACCTTCTTTATACAAGTGCAGGAAGCCAGACTGCCTGTCTGTGCAGCAGTGCAACAAGGAACTATTAAACAATAGGGAAAAGCAATGATCTCCAAATAATAAAATTGCTCCCTCTTCCCCCTTTTCTCTCATCAGAGTAACCAACAAAAACCCAATTTCACAAAAGGGTGTACGACTTTCTTAAAAGAATCTGGTTTTGGATAAAATTGTGCCTCGGTGTTACTGGTTTTATGCTTCCCCAGAACAGACCTTATTGGTTTTATGCTTCCCCAAAACAGACCTTACCTCTACAACATAATTGAGAAACAAGTGTGACTGAACAGCACACTTGATCCTTTTGGAATTCCCCTGATAACTTTCCCTGTCTTTTGTCTCAGGAGCACAGCTGGGACACTACTGCTAAACAGATGCATCCTAAAGGATAAAACTAGAGGTGCTCACTACCCCAGTAACACACCAGATCTGAGGGGCTTAGTTGGGTTTTGCTGTTCTCTTTGGTTGTATGGGAGTGAACAATTTGACACAAAAACCCATTAGTACCCAGCACCAATTAAATTCCAAATTGAAAACGTACAGCAGCCTACTTGAGTGAAAGTGATTGGGAAAGGAGACATGTCCTGTTTGGTGAGAATTGCTGGCTGCTATCAGAATTATCTCTGCCTTAATGGAGCTTTAATCAGTTAAAAGCAGACAGGGCAGCAGTGGAAAAAACCAAAGCAAATGATCTCGTTTCTAAACTTGTAATTTCATTAAAGAAAGACCAAAGAGCATTTGTTTAAATATAGTGCAGAGCAGCTGAGGGCCTCAGGCCCAGTGATTCTGGTGTCCTCTACTGTAAGCTCCATAGAGGAGCTGTCCAGACAGATTTTAAGACACACAGTTCTAATTGTCCATGTCAGAACTATTATTGCTCTTGAAAATTATTGAGCCAAACAGCTACCGATATAATTTAAAATTAATTTAGAAATTGAACAATTAAAAAATAAATTAAACAAATAAATTAAAATAATCAAAATCCTTTGTCAGAATTATCACAAGCAGTCTGGCAAAAACCAGTGCCAATACTCCTTGCAAAACAAGACTTGATAACAATTAGCATGTCAAAACCCAAATCTGAGCACTATTCAAATCACGTCCCTTAGCCAGACTCTTAACGGAGAAAACGGTTTTATACAGAATTATGCAGCCTCTTCACAAATGCTGTGCTCACCAATAGGAGCTATTACTTGATCAGAATAATCAGTGCAAACCATCCAGTCTGCTCCCAGAAAGGCTGCAATTTATGATTCCATAAGAAAATTCCCCTTGAAAGGACAGCTGCACAAATGCAGCAACGAGATGCTCCACTGTAGCCCAGAATGTTCCTTTTATTTCACTGAGCCAAAGGCACAGAGCAGGCTCCAAGAACTGCAAATGCAGCCAGTTCTGAAGTGGGAGTGGAGGAGAAATCTCTTGGTGCAGCACAGCAAAACCTGCCAGGCATCAGGCTGCTCCCAAAGGAAGCCCTCAAACCCTTTCTGGCAGGAGCCTGGACTGAGGGGTGAAACTGGCGCCAGGGAGAAATCAGTCTGCTTTAGATGAAACTTGGGCAATGCTACAGACTATAAGACAATACTACATTTCCATAGGCTGAAGGGATACAAACTGCTTGAAGGATTTCTGCAGTCCACAGAGCAATGGAAATTTTGGAGGACAAAGTGGCATATTCGAGCCAGCACCACACTCTGCCTTTCCTAAGCTGAGTGTTCAACCCCGACAAAACACAAAAATCTTACCTCAGATCTATTCTCCACATTAGCAAAAATCACACTTGCAAGGCTACCCTACAAAATTATGGGTTTTTATTTTTCCTTCAGCACCAGTGTCACACAGTCACAAAATAATGAGATTTAGGAGGTTTAATGGTTCTTCACTTACCTTGAGTCCACGAAAGCTGCCTGGGCTTGTTGGTGAAGAGCTGGAGGACTTTGTAGATTTTGGGGTGGATAACTGACTGCTTGGGGTTCCATTAACTGGCCAAAGCAATGAAAGTGAACAAATGAAAGAAAAGATGAATAAAAATCAAAAGTTATTACTGAACATAGACCAAAACAGAGTCCTCAGTATCTAGGAAGAAACATATATATTTACATGTCACAAAACTGCACCCTGAAAATTCATGTGGCTGGATATGGGATCAAGGAGACATGGAAATATTGCATTGTCATTCCAGAGATTAAAAAGACCCATTCTGTTCTTTGCCAGGGCAAGAGTTTTGGGCACAGAAACAAAGGGGGGGAAAAAAAGCCACAGCCTTTAAAAATTGCATAATAAATTGTGGTATCACACAATAAAATTTATGGAAAGAAAATGTTTCTGAGGATATTTGACCCTCCTTGTCAGTTTGGATCGAGGCCTTACTTTCTACGTAGAATGTTTCACAGAACTGGAGTTCTAGCAAGAAGAATTCACTGTTTTCATAACAGAAAACTTCAGCAGTAATTCAGAAAATGTTGATTTAGGGGGAAAAAAACTCAACAAGAGAAAAGCTAGTAGGTTGTTTTTGAACTTCAAGTAAGTACAAGTGTCTTTGAAAATATACAATATCCTCCCTCTTGTCTTAAAGAGTTCATTCATTTTAAGTCCAGATTTTTAGACAGGCCTCATACAACATTTGTTATCTCTCTGGTGTACTGAATATTACTTAGGTCAGTCCTTGTATTTTTCTGAAAAGGTCAAACTGACAAATTTCATTATGCAGAGAGAACAGTACACTGTCCATCAGACACAAATATGATGCAATGTTATATGATGAGACATCATTTCTTTTCAGCTGATCCTCATTTTTCATGGGGAAGGAAAACACTAGGCAGAAATTTAAGAGCTAAAAATGCTTCATAGCATGGTGATGAATTATTTTTCCAGAAAGAAAAGACAACCCTGGTAAACAGAAACTGAGCTTCAAATTAAATAACCTGCACAATTCCCTTACATATTCAGGTCTGTCATGGGTTATACATCACTTCTTAAACTACTGGATTTATTTTACAGGACCCAGCACACTAACATTATCTGAGTATGGGAGATTCCTTTCAAGGACTATTTTTACAGCCTGGGCAGCCCATCTGCCACTAGGCCAGGCTGACTGCACTGCAACTTCCACAAATCCCTGGTTTTCACCAACATCTCCTTCTCTGGTGTATGATATTAAGATATAATTAATTGATGGTTAGCTATTCTACAAGTCTATCTTGAAGTCTGATAACTTGGATTTATATTCCCAGTTCCGTTACAGGACCCAAGACCTTAGTATTTTCTTTAAAAAGGATTCAGTGTTTTTAGGATATTTTCATCTTGATTTTAACAATGTTTGCCTGTAAGAAAAATAGGTGATTTTAAGGTTCTTTTTTTGTTTTTTTGAGAAGATGAAAGCATCCAAGAATACACTACCCTCCTGTAGATGTTAACAATTTGTTCTGGATAACCAATACATCCTTGTTTTACAAGAAATTTGCAAGTATGACAATGGCAAGGGCTAGTGACTGCTATCGTACTGTTTTCTGCTTCTTGCATGATCAAAAATGAGATACTTCAGTAGAAATGTCTCAGAGTTTGCTTCCACGTGACAAACTAGTACCACAGGAGGAAAAATATTTTTTGTTTCTTGAAAGATTCTTTTATGCAGCTCACAGAAAAGTCACTTCTTCCCAGACACGACCACTGTAAGGCATCCTTGTCCAAGTCACTACCATCCTCCTTAAGCATTGGCAGAACCACTGAGTTGTTGCAGTGAAACTGGCTGATTTAACACAACGTGCTTCCCTCCCCAAACTGCCCAAGGAAGAGGAGCCCAGATTACACAGACAGCACTGCAGCTCTTTGCTAACATCTCAGCTATTCTTGGTGGAGAAGGGCGGTGCTCTGAGCCAGGGGTGTGACTAGATGACACCCAGAGGTGCCTTCCAACTTGTGTGCCTCTATAGAACACCCAGTTCGTTCTGCTGAGGATCCTGCTGGAAAGAGCTGCCTGCAGATTCCTCTGTGCCTGTGGAGAGCACTGCATGTGCCAAGCAACTGCAGAACGGGGAGAGCTGCAACTGGCCCTGTCCACATGTAAGGATTTTGCATCTATAGGGAGTCAGCCAACTGCTTCTGCTGGCTCTGGCTGGCTGCAATTAATTTTCTTCACACAGCTAGCACAGGGTTTGGATTTGTGCTGGGAAGTGCTGCTGATCCAGGGATGTTCCTGGGATTGCTGAGCATGCACAGCATTGAGGCCTTTCCTGCTCCTCATGAACTGAGAGGGGACACAGGTGGAAGAGCTGGCCCCAGTTAATCCAAGGAATATTGCAGACCATACAGCATGGTGCTCAGCAGTACAATGACAGGGAATGCTGGCAGAGGGGACACTGCTTGGGGACAAGTCAGCTGCTCATTCACATCACTTGTTGTTCTTGGGTTTTATTTCTCTCTCTTTGTTATTTTCACTGCAGCATCATTGTTGCTAACACTATTGTTACTGCAGTTAATAAACAACTCATATCTCAACTAATGAATTTTCTCACTTTCACCCTTCAAATTCACTTCCACAACTCAGGAAGTGCCATAAAATTCACCGCCTGTGTGGTGCTTAGTTGCTGGCTGAGGTTGAACCATGACACTACTATTTCAAACAGCAGAATTGTTTTATTCCCTCACTCAATAACCCAGCAATCTCTATTGGCACAAATGTGCTGCTATGGATTTGCTGGTTATTGCCTATGTATGCCAAACTTACTTTTTTAATCTATTTTCTAAGCATAAATTATTTTGATGTTTCTTTCCACATGCATACCAGTGAATACACAGGAAAAAAAACCCCAAACTTTTCAGTCATTCTGAAGTAGTGCATATTAGGCTATATGTTTGGCACACTGGAATGTTTAAAACTTTAAAATCTATTAATGACTTCTAAATTGTTTACCTCTAGTATGACCCAAAGACTCAATTTATTTGCTAATCATTTTGTATGTTACTTGTTTCACAAATGCTTTGACTTTGAACTGAAAGTTCAGCGATTCCTCAGTTTTTTTAGAATTTAGGCTGAAGTGATACAAGAAAAATAAGAAATTGCACATAAAATTGAAACATATGAGATGGTTTTGTACAGCTTTTTTTTCAGTAATTCTCACACCTGTCTTTTTGCTGACTGAAATTTCTATTTTAATATGCTTTAGAATAAACATAAAAATATATTGCTCCTTAGAATGCTCTCTACTTGTAGTCAAATTATACCTTTAAACATTTAACTTTGACACCATTAGTGGATGTCCAACAACTGAAAAGCATTATTTCACTGAAATTATCTACCTCAACAACTAACAACAAAAAAATCCAACACCCAATACACCTCTGTTTCATCCAATGCAAAATGTGTTTCAAGCTTGAGCACATTCACAAACACAGCACCAAAAACACAGGTAAATGGAGAGGGAGGAGACACACTAGTGATACACAGCCATAATAGTAATGGCTCACCTGGGGATTTTGCTGAAGAATGAGCACTGGAGTGGCCACCCCTCTTTACTGTACTCATATATTTGACACAAAGGAAAAAGACATTAAGGGAAGAAGTTATTAAACAGCTCTCAACATGCATGGAAGGAAGAAAGGTAAATAAAAGATAAGTAAAGACTACATGTAAAAAAAATAAAAATAAAGGCAAGTAAATAGAAGGATAAATACCACACACTTTTCAAATTAACCAAACCAAAGAGGGTCTAAGTAGAAATAAGTATGGGAATGACAGCACTGATATCTAAATACTTTGCATAAAATTCACTGCTGATAGATATTCTACATCTCATATCTCTGGAGGTAAAAGAATTGCATGAAATGTAGATCAGTTGCAAAACTTGCCCTTCACGATACATTTTTTTGCAATCCTCCTTTGAAGCTTTCTAGTTAAACATTCAACCTTTATAAACAGATTATTAATGTTCCACTTTGAAAAAACCCAACAATAAAATGACTTTAACCAGCACTAATTAAGCAAAACAAATGTGGAGATGAGAATATGGAACATGTCACAGTTTTGAATACACACAGAAGCTTACATTTATAGTTACATTCAAAAAAGAGCATCATATATTTACGTATTCAATAGTTTGATTTCAGGGGGAAAAGAAGTATTTAGAAATTAAATTCAGTGGTTAAAATTAAAAAAAAAAAAAGTTTCTCCCTTTATTTACACAAAATGGTTGGAACATATGGTGTTCAGCCAAACTGGTGGCAAAATCACAGTGTGAACACCTCTCTTTGAAATTACAAGAAGTACAGGAAGAAAAATTCTCTGTTAATGGGCAATCACAGTACAGTACATCTCCTAAAATTACTCGAACCAGCAAAGGCCTGTATTGTGATAGTATTTGGCTTATATAGGAGAAATCTTTCTAATTCAAAATTTAAGGGTATACTTGGGTTCAATGAACATGAATTTAACCACATCTATAACCCTGCAGTTATTAGTTTTCAGGAAAATCAAGTGCCATGCTGAAAACATATCCCAAGAGCACAATTAGCACAAATTACTCCAATGTTCATAAACTGAAATTACATGTGCCTGTAATTAAAAAATAGAAACCATGCTTCTTCCTTGGATTTAAAAAAATAAATCGCAAATTTCTTTTAGATTAGCATCAAATCTGCGAGAGGCAAAATGAAAAAAGGGGGTTTCCCCCCTCTTGTATTACAGACAGGGTCAACAGGTTTTTTCACCCCATTAGAAAAGAATTAATTTTTGTGTATTTGCTGTGTTCAGCTCTTTGCCAGCAGCAGTACCTGAGGCAGGGGATTTGCTCCGACGGGAAGGTGCTGGGCTTTTGGATGCAGCGTGCCTCACGGCAGCGGAGCGGGAGTACGACTTCATGACACGGCATTCTGCAAGGCAAGAAACTCTGTCAAGGGCTTTGCCAACAGCTCATGCTCAGGCTCCCTCCACACAGCATCCAGAAAATGACCAGCACCTTCTAAACATCTCTGCCCAGCTGAGTCAAACAGATTTGTAAGAGCATCTCACAACCCTAACCTACTCACCATAAAAACCCATTTGAGCTACGCAATGTGACATTCTGCAGACAATATTTCTTCATGTCTTGAGGCTGGATTATTGCTACAATTCAAGTTTGTACATATGCTGATGCCAAGGTTCTTGCTGTAATGGTACTTCCACACTGGGCAACTGCCCAGCCAGCACTATTTCCCTTCTTCTTCAAGAAACTGATGCTGTGACCAATTTTTGAACAGGTGAAAAATGCCTACTGTTTCCAGAAGGCTGAAACAACAGACTACTGTCATTTACCATCAGCTACATATCATTAAATAACCATCTCAATGGGAAAGGAATCATTGAGCACACATGCATTGCCATTTTGGTAATGCCATTTTAATCCCTATGGTTAGCATCGTTAGCAAATCACTCCCAATGGGATCATAAATTTCTCTCCTTATTTTGTCCCTGATGCCAATGCCATCATTAGGATGCCATGTCATCATAAAAAAATTAGGTTGAGCTGTATGCCCTGCCAGTCACGTATATAACCTGCTTTTATCCATAAAGACCCCTAGAGCCTTTAGAGGAAGCAAGGACCACCAAAGCTGAAGAGATAAAGGAAAGAAAGAGGAAAAGGCAAGGAAATTAGATCAATTAGTCTGTGCCTTGTGTAATG
Organism: Melospiza georgiana; assembly: GCF_028018845.1. Taxonomy (NCBI): domain Eukaryota; kingdom Metazoa; phylum Chordata; class Aves; order Passeriformes; family Passerellidae; genus Melospiza; species Melospiza georgiana. The sequence goes on along the minus strand of NC_080434.1, from coordinate 30,327,805 downwards.
GGAAAAGCAAATTTACAGCTTTAAAATCTGCTAGGGAAATTAGGATTATAGCCAGACTGGGATTTGCATTGTGATTCAATACAACCATGCTCTTCCATTCCTTCATAAGAATAAAGTAATTTTTTAGCTGTTAACTATGTTAAAAACCACCTTTTTGGTCATCCCCACACTAACGGACTCAACATAACCAAGCAGTTCGGGAAAAGCAGCAGCCTAGCAAGAACAGCAGAATGGGAGGCAGTTGAATCCTCCATCCATCCAAATGTACAGCCAGTGGGCAGATATACATCTGTACTTTCTGCTGCAACTCAGCATTTTGTAATAAAATAATGACATGTGTAAAAATTACAGGAACAGAAGGTGCTGTTGTTTATATTTTAAAAAAATTTAAATCCTTCATTCACAACGTGAAGCTCTTCTGGAATAATCTGATTATTCTTGCCAGGGCAAGTTTTCTTTACAAGAAATTAATTTTTTTTTCATAAAAGAAAATCAGGGTGTTTGTACAGCTTAAACAATAAAGAAAGAAAAAAAACATGTCTAGTAGGGCCTGTAGTGATAGAACAAGAGGAGTGGTTTTAAAGTAAAAAACCTCTAGATTCAGGCTAAATATAGGGAAGTAATTTTTTATTGAGCAAGAGGTGAAACACTAGAATAGGGTGCCCAGAGAGGAGATAGATGTCTCACCCCAGGAAACATTCAATGGAACTCTGAGCAACCCGAACTTTATTTTTGAAGGTGTCCCTGGTCTTGCCAGGAGTTGGACTACATAGGCCCTTTAAAGGTCTTTTCCAGCTCAACCCATTCTACAGTTCCATGAACATGGAGGAAAAAGACCCAAGATCTTTAATATTTGATGTTTCAAGACAATTCCAAAACTCTCTGGTAGAGGACTGCCTCATCCTTGAACTTACATTACAAGTTTTTCATTACAGAAAAACAGCTTTCATAAGCAAGTTCAATTCATGATCTGCCCAAGGCAGACAGAAGGGCACAAAGTTCCAGATTATCTCATCTCCTTCCCTACCCAACATCCCCTATAACCTCAAAATATACACAAGGCCAACACTTGGTCTATAGCAGACAAGACTGGAGTGTGTGAATTGTCTGGCAGGGTCATTCAAGATGGGAAATGAGCATGGCTACATATGAGATTTTTTAAAAAAAAATCTCATGAAGAAAGCAGTATGGAAATTATCTTACAGTCGCAGATGCCAAAAATGAACATCATTAACAGATTTTAGATTCATTAGATCCATGACAGAACATTTTATAATTCAATTCTGCTTTCCATGTAACTTTAGGGACAGTGTCTCTTCCGGAGGAATTTGGATCAGGTTTGTTGGCACATTTTAACACCCTTACAGAACCCAGATGATGGTTTGAAAAAAACTTTTTCATCCATTGGAAAACACCCTCCCATGTATATTTTCCTGAATCACACCATTCTTGAGGGTTGAAGAGGGGAATGGGATGGAGCATTTCCTGGCTGAGTGGGTTCAGGATGTGCAGCCTTACCGCTGTGGTCCAGCACGAAGTCATCCTGAGCATAGCGGTACTTCTCCGGCCCGCACGCGATGAACACGTCGTCATCGCCAAAGAAGTCCTGCAGGCACGTTACCTGCACAGCAAAACAAACACATGCACTACTTTCAAAACTAAATCTTGAGTTAGACAGCAGCAATTAATAAGTTTGTCTTTACCTTCTCACAGTGATACCTTAACATTCATTTGTAATGACAAAGCACTCCAGTTCCTCAGCACGTCAGATCTCTAGCAGTGCAGGAAACACCAGGGCCAGGAATGTGAAATATGACTGCCCCTTACCTCCAAAAATTCTTACATTTAGCACCTGTATTTTTGCTTATAGTTACATAAGCATGCTGATGACTTCTACCTATAACTGCACACACATTGCTTTGACAGGAACATCTGAAAACACTATTCAAATATCAAAGATTCATGTATTAAGAATACATTAATTGCTTGTAGGAAGATCTGTTGAATTAAAGTGATTGCATCTGCAAATTGCTTTTTTTATGTTCTGAGGCATTTAATTTCCATGTTTTAATGTCCTGCTAAAATAAAATCATGAAGTAATTCTCCTTTTTATTAAAAGGTATTTCATATTCAAGAAAATAAAGAAATAGAGCCCTTCCATGCTCTTTGCAGTTGTCTGTTCTTAATTATATGGGTAATGATTCTACTTGGATAATGATGTTATCCAAGTAATGTATGTCAAGAAGGACTGGGATTTCAGAAAGAAAAGATGGTTTATACATTCTCTGAAAACACTAAACCAAATAACTTGAAAAAATCTCCATCCTCAGAAGTCAATAAAAATCACCTTATGAAGGAGCAAGTGTCTGCTTTCAAAACAGTTAAAACCAAAAAGCTACAACAAGAAATTCCACTCATTTTAATTCCCTTGCGAGGGAAACAAGTGTTTGCAGGAAGCAAGCTATTTTTTAAGATGTAAACGGATTAAAATTTTAATGTATAGTTGTTTCCCTTTTTTTTTTTTTTTAACATTGCATGCCCACATGAAATTTAGTAGTGGAAGTTAAAATCATTTGGTAAAGCCATGAAATCAAAGAAGTAATACAAAAATCTGCTTTTAGAGAAACCAGCCTCGTTCTTTCCCAGATACCTGTCAAGACCATTTGCCTGTTTCACCCACTGTGATCACAGCAAACACCAGCAGAAGTACAGGGAAGGCTCTCTGGTGCCCGCAGTATTCCAGAGCCGCTCGGAATGCCCCTGACCCCGAGCTCCCCGCAGGAACTCCGGCACAGGGCATTCCCCACCAGCACTGGGGTTGTCATGGCAGCTCCCCCAGGAGAGCAGCCAGATCCCCAGCCCAGAGCCACTCACAGCATCCAGCATTTGTGTCACTGTGTCACGCAGCCAAAGGGCCACAGCCAGCACCAAAACCCTTTCATTGCCCCCTTACTGATGCAGGGACAGTTTGCTCTCATTATGAGAGAGATTTTCAGCTCTGCCTGAAACTGCTGCTTTTAGTCAGCCAAAGAGGCACCAACAACTGGATTCAAAAGGCTGCACAAATTTAAGAGAAGTTTTGCCAACTTGGGATTTATTCCTCTCTGCTTAATAAACAAGAGGACTCATCATCATTTCCACAGATTTCTGGAAACCAGCTGCAAAGCCAACAGGAAAAGCTGTGAGAAACTTCCAGAACACATCACGCTCACCCAGAACACAGCAGCACTGGCAGGGCATGGGCAGAGATGTTCTGTGAGGTGCAAGCCCACACTCCAAGTCCCCAAAGCTGGGAGCCATCTCCACAAGCTCTGCCTGCCCATCACTGCTCCTGCTGCCCTTGCAGTGCTGTTTCGAGCAGGCTGGAGTTAAATGTTGTCGTTTAGAAGTGCCTAAAATGAATCTTTCTGTTCTGATTGTGAGCCTCACCTCACCCCTTAACCCATCCAGTCTAACAGCTGAACTGAGAGTAAAGGAGGAAGGAATGACAGATTTTATGTCAGAGTCTATGAAATACACAAGCAGCAGCATCCCTTTGTTGTCTGCAGAGCAGTTCTACAGAGTGAGGCTCAGATCTGTGCACAAAAGATGACAGGAGCACCCTTAGAAATGCTCTGGAAAATCCGCTGCAAACGGCTACTAGGTGTGGGAATGAATAAGGAATTCTAAAAAACGTGTAATTCCCACATATCCCTCCCCACATGTTCATGTACATGAGCTTCCCCAGGCAAAAATACTCAGGAGTAATCCTGAGTGCCAGTGATGAGATAAGCTGCTGAAGGTGAGACACAGCACCTGTATCTTGGAGTTCAGGCTGAGGGCAGCCTGTGCCTGCTCCCATGGGGTGCGCCTGAGCCTGTGATTCCCACCTGACAGTCACACACCAAGACACATTGCTGTAAAAGTATCCACCTTACTGTAAAAGTGTTAAATACAATTATAACTGAAAGCCAGATAAACACTGCTATGAGAAAGCTTTACTCAGATGCTTGCTATATTCCAACAGGGAATACTCAAAGTTTCCCTTCTCCCCACAAATATTTCAGAGTGGCTACACCTAAAATACACAAGAATGAGAAAAGTATTGAACAAGTGTATGCAGCTTAGAATAAAGACCTGCTAAAATTTTCCAATCCCAAATCACCCCACATTATTAGGTGAGGAAAGCATTTGCAAAATTAAATTCATGGAAATGCATTTTTATAAAAGCACAACCTAATAGTTATTTTTCTAGGCTTTCAATGTAATAAAGTCAAGTGAGGATTTCTCCAGGTGCAAACTGATGTTAAAATGAAGTCTTCATCTCCTACAGAATTAAAACAAATGTATACACAGCAAATAAAAGATTTTTGCTCAGTGCTCAAACAATTACTGAGTTGAAATTATTAACTTGTTTGCATGTAATTTTGAATGCTGCAAGTCCACCATGGTGTAACTCACAAATCACATAATTCCATTCCAAAGAATATCTGAACTTAGGTCAAAGGAGAAGGGGTTTTATTACTTTAATCAGGATGCAATCAGTTCAGAAATTTATAAGCAAAAAATCTTGAAAAGTTTGGTTTTTTTTAAGTTTCATTAGCTGTGGGATCTGTGCATATGAATAGGATGTCAGGTATTCCAGAAAGTTAGGGAACAAGATGTAGTTTATCAAACTAGTGTATGGTGCTTCTCTTTCCACTATCCATCCATAATCTTACCCACTCTTTGTCCCACTTAGTGCTAAAAGCACTTTTCTGTTGACTTTGCATGTTTCAATTAACATGTTTAAAATGTGTTAAACCCTATTTATTTCTAAATGCAACACTCTTTCCCAGACAAACATTGCCTGTGACCTGGTAACTACACTGCTATCCCTTTCATTAAAACAAGAACTGACTCACTCATGCTCCTCTGACAGCTCAAGGCTGCTCAGGTTGTCTTGCTGCACTGCTTTTCTTCAAAATACGTCTCTACACACAGCAGAGTGGAGAACGTGTGAGTGAGACTGCATTGGTTTCGTACTCAGTCCTTCCCTCAGAATCCTTTCACTGGCATTCTCTCCACAGCTTTCTGAGACCATGGGCAATCCACTCAGGGCATCCCTGCCTCTTGATGGGCTCAAAAAATACCCCAGCTCAAAGAATGAAATCTTGAGACACTGGGTGAAGTTTCTGACAAACACAAAGACCTCTCCTAGAGAGGCACATGTGACTAAATATGCACTATGTTACAGGAGTGTCAGATATAACAACAGCTTGTAAGACAAATACTGGTCAAAGCACTACCAAATCTACAGCTAAAGGCACAAAAAATGTGATTTTAATGCAGAAAAAACCCCACAAACATGGGGCATTGAAAAAGAAGGGAGAAAAACACATCTCTTTGAAAAATCATACTCCTGATCCACCGCTGTCTACTAGTGCAGTGCTTTAATGTCACATACACCCATCTTATTTACCTTCCACAATAGGCCTATGTTTCTGACAAACATTTAAAACCAAAGAAGTTTGCTCTTTTTAAAGAAATACTCCTTCAGTCAGGTCAAGCCAGTGGATTAGAACATACAAATTGTCATCCATATGGAAATCCCTTTCCCCTTATCACCACACATGCCTTGAAATGTGATTTACAGCAATCCCTACTTCCACTGCATCTAACAAACAGAAGATACATTCCCTCCAGAAAAAACATTAATAATGATCAACTGTTTATAAATAGAATTAAATACGTATTTATTGATTGTCCTTTATGATGAAGATACAATGGGCAAAAAAAGAAACAAATAGATGAAGGTTTATCCAGAAAATATTCTTCCTAGAATCTTCAGAAGAAAAATAATTTTTAAAGAAAGGGAAAAAAAAGAGAGAGAGAGAGAGAGAGAAAGAGTGTGTGGAGCCAAGGAGGTTTTATAAACACTTGAAAAATTCCTGGAAATTCAAATTCCCAGAAATCTGTAGCACTCAACAGAGTTCTGTGATCATATATCAATAGTCCCCAGCCAGAAGCTTGGTGGGTAAACTGTCTCTATTCCAGCTTCAACAAATGTGCTTCATTCTAAATGTAGAAGGAAGGGCTATAAAGACAAATAGTTTGGCTAAATTTACTATGTCTGATTCCATTGAAATAATCAGCTACAGAACTGCACAGTTTAAGCCTGAAGAGCCACACCCTGTGTCTGGGGAAAGCTTCTCTGGATGACAAATTCTCAGCACAGCTGAAAATGGATATAAAACATCAAACTTGAAAAAACACGAGACATTATACATATTTGTTTTAACAAAAGAAGAAATACTTGTATCTGCTGATTTCAAGAACACAGGATATGGTGTAAATATTTTTTAAAAGGAAGCACAGAACATACAAGGCAGAAAGAAAACAAGGAAATCTAGCATGCACAGCAACAGCTGGATTTGTGAATGTATTTTCAGCTCAGCAGCTGAGACAGGCATTTGAGGCTGAAATTCTTCAAGGACTACAGTGGTTTATTTTCCCCATGAATTGCTGAAAAAAAACGAGAACAATTTTTTAAACATCAGCATGACAAATCTAGATGCAACCTCCCTGCTACTGCCTTAATTGTGAGGAGTCTCCACATTTTTTGTAGGAAATGCTGCTCCTCTGACTGGGACAGATTATAACTGTGCTGCCCTGGCAGTTCTGCCCTTTGCATCAACTCTTCTTCTGAGTGAGCAAAAGTAAAATATTTGTCTACTTTACCAGTCAGGTCATATTTGCAATCAACATTTTTATTTCCTCTTTTGAAATACGTTTAGCACTGCCACTTCCTCTTCACTGCCATTCAGACTTATTAAAATTCTTGCAGTGTTTTGTGAAGCTGCCAGCCTTTCATTTCCAGGGTTTATGGTGCAAAATGCAAGGAAAGCATCCTGCACAAACAGGTCAGTTGTCTGTCTGCCATTTCAGCTCCATCACCAACAGGACCAGGCTTAACTTTCCAAAGGAAGTTTCCTGTGGGCAGCCTCAGGAACTCAAAAAGGAAGGTGAAAAGGGCATTCCCACCCTTCCCTACTGAGTACTGTGATTTTCACACAGGAGTTTTTACCTTGGAAATTCCCCTTGGTTCTGCTCTTTCTCAGAATAACCTGACCAAGGGAAATGGGGGATGTGTTTTACCAATATTCTCAATTAGTTACTAAGCCATCAGTGACCTTCATGACTACCCAAGAGGCACACAAGAAGTTCAGTACTAAATTATGGCAGCTATTTGCCCGGTTATCCTGAGTCATGTCTTGTGACATGTCTTCAGTGAGGAAATAGCCAGATGGGTAGCTTGAATACACCCAGGAAGGAGAAATACTGAGAAAAGTCAAACCAATGAGACCATGACATGCCCTTTTAAGAAATACTGCAATTGCCAGTATTCTTTCTTTAATTAACAACCTATTCACTTCACAGAAATGACAAGGTGTCAAAGGCAAGTATGCTAAGCAATTTGGGAGCAGGCAAAAAAGAGAAACTGTTCAAGGGCCAGCAGCCCACACTGTACACAAGCACAGCAACAAAACTCCCTGCTGCATCAGATCTGTAGTAAACCTGGAAAATCAGGTCAGACTTGTAGGATTCCTGCTGGTGTAATGAAGAAGCACTTGACACTTGCAAAAGCTTCTGTTCCTCACCAGCTTACGTGAGTCCCCTTTGACAGCTCTACTACAGAATCCCTCTGGGAATTCCCAACGTGCACAAAACTACACACACCAAGAGAAGGGTAGGCAAGCTGCTAACCTCTGACTTAAGGCTTGACAGAGCTCAAAAGCTGCAGAGACTGGCCAAATCTGCCCAAAACAGCTTTGGGGTAGGCTGGGGAGCCCTCAAGTCTGAGGACATAAAGCTGTGAGCTTGGTAAGACCCTAGACACCCACACCTTTCCTGCTGGCCATAGCCATGAGGACTGTGCAAGGCACCACAGTAACTTCCCCAACAGTCAACTCCCATGAGGTCATTAGCAGACAAGAAGGGACAAAAATCCCTCCTTTGTTCTCTGGAAATAATTGGAATTAGGTCAAATGGCTCTTAATTTCGGAGGCTCAAATGCACAACTATTTTGTCTGCAAAGGAAACATGAAATACGGTAACAGATTGGATCATGCTGAAAGAATACAAAAGTATCAACTCTGCTGCAAAATTTAAAATTCATTACTTGATCTTCTGTTACATGACTGTGCATCTTGACCAGCAAAATTGCCTCAGATATTAAAGAGCATGTTGAAGGTCCTTTTCCTCTAAAGATAATTTAAGTACTTCACTTGGTTTTTGGTGTACTCTTACTCTAAAATTCCTTTTAAACCCATGCCATAGGTTAATTTTAAACTTCACAGCAATCCCACTGCAGTCAATGAAATTATTCACATTCATGAAGCCATGCACAGCCACAGCTTGGGAAAGGTCTGAGGGCTTCCTCAGCTCTGCTGGACACTGCAATAAACTATGAAATGAATGCAATTTCTAGGTCAGAGCTTCCACAAGACATTGTCCAATTTACCACTTGAGGTTTGGCATCTTGCATCCTTTTGTTTTGTCCTTCAAGTTTAATAAATTCAGTAAGCTGTGAGAGAAAAACAAAGTTTTCTGTTTCTAACAATTTGTAAATGTTGAATTTGTCTGTCTTGGATAAAGGGAGCTCATTAACCTATTTAAGAAAACAGAAAAAAGGGGGGGGGAAATTGAAACAAAGACCAAAATGAGAGCAATTCTTCTAGGTCAGCTTCTTAAATGACTATTTAATCAGTGGCTGTGTCACATAATTACAGTCACCATTAGAAAATGAACCTCTTTCCACTGATATTCCATGGCAAGGAACAGCAGTGACAAAAGGAGAAGACAAGCCCTTTCCATCCCACAGGGAATCTAAGGAGTAAGAAAGGAAACAGAAATGTTAAATCTTTGCCTGCTGCCTGGTAAACAGAAAAAGTCTGGCAGAGAGCCCAGGAAACGCCTATTACAGTATGACAATGCAGAAATACTGAATAAACAGACTAGTCAGGTCACCACAACTCACACAGCCCCACAGCTGGTGGAACAGATGACAGAACAGAGCACATCTCACATTTTAGTTTTTAATCTCAATTTCAAAAAGATTTTTGCATAAATTTTTTTAACATCTCAAAAATTTAATTCTGAAAATGAACACGTGGAAATACAAGATTGCATTTGGGTGTGATTCAAACACATCATCCTCACTGCAATGGAAATGACAGAAAGAAAAATAAGCTGTAGGAATATGCATAAGTTAAAGTGATTTCCTACATGTATCTATTTCTTAAGGACTTCCAGTGCAGTAGGACTTCCTGGCAAGGTCTGCTCACCGGTTTTTCCAAAGGGCAAAATTGATCTGTCTGCAAAATGGCATTTCAAATATTCAAACTGAATTGCACTGATTATGTGCAGCTATTTAGATGTCAGAAAGTAACAGTTGAAATGGACTAAAATTCTGGAAATCTTGAATAATTTTGAATCACTCTGTACAACTCATCTGTCTCTGTAACACAAAACACCCCTGAACAACCCGTACATCAGCCTGATCCACTACTTCAACAAGAGTTGATAATTTCAGTACATTAAACAGTGAAATGTAATGCCATGCTTCTCAGTTTCATGAGTTATACAAAGAAACAAAAGCCTTACTAAACATGCAGTAAGTGGAAATTGGAAACAGAAAATTAGCAAGGGCAGCTTGTGATTGTGAACATAATCCAGTTTGTCTGAAGAGAAAAACAAACAAGAGGATTTCCTGATACAAGACAAGGATCTCTTTGCCCATAGGTGCATTAATCACAGCAGCTCACCAGTCAGCATTGCAGATTCTCTCCTTAAGTGGCATAACTGGGAACCCTAATACAGAGCCAAAAATAGCACCTGACTTCACACAGCTAACCTTCCATCCCACCAAGCAGCTAGGCTAAAAATAAAAGCTACTTGTTTTATGAGAGAACATTAAAAGGAAAAGGGCACATATAAGGACAGATATCTGGTTCACCCAATTTAATCAAGTCTTACTGATTTAATGACACCCTGTTCCACAATACAAATGCAGTTAAATTTTAAGTTTTACCATTTTTTTTTCCATAAAATCACCTATCCTGCACTATTATAGAAATCATGCCTTTGGCTAATCACCCTACTTGTAAAACATGGCATCCACATAATATGGAAAACTTTAAAAATCCCAAAATTGTATGGACAAATATTCTATGTACTTTCATTTTTTTTGGTTCTTTAGATCAGAAGAGTTTCTGTAGCATTAATCAATAACCTATTGCAATCCTAAGTTTCCAGTGTTTATGGGCAGACAGTTTCCTGGAGACATTACAGAAGATGCAGCTCTTTAGATGAGAACTATTTTTCCACAGACCACTAAGAAACCCAAACTCAGTTTGTGGCCAGTGCAGAAAGAAAAAAAGAAAAGGCATAAATCTGGAAACGTCCTTTGATGACAGGTACAAATAATTTTTCATGACTCTTTAAGCTTTAAATGAGAGATTTATAGTTTTACACTGGAACAGGTTGTCCAGGAGGACTGTGGGTGTCTTATCCCTGGAGAAAATTCAAGGTCAAGTTGGATGTGACTTTGAGCAACCTGATCTAGTTGAAGATATCCCTGCTTGTTGCAGAGGGGTTGGATTAGATGACATTTAAAGAGACATTCAATTGATAATTCTGTGATTCTATGTTTTTCCTATGGCTTGAATGTTCATGCAGGAGCTACTAAATTCAGTTTTATACTCAAATTCTATTAAAAATCAAATTAAGTAATTCTAAGGCACAAAATATTAGTTGACATGCATGATTCACTGAAATTTAATATTGTTATGTAGAGATATAAAAAATCCATTGTTCTCTTAGTTCCTGTGTCAAGGGTTTCATCTTGCAGTCATTCAAAGCTGTTTTTCATAGCACTGCAATGGGAGGGGAAAAAACTTTCAGTGCTGTATTAATTCAGGTCTCTCTCTCAGTCCTTTCCCCTTCACAGATACTACTTCACATAACAACAAACTTGATAAAGTCCATAGAGCTCCTCACAGATTGAAGGATGCTTTTCACATGTATTTTAAGTTTTGGTAATTTAATGTTATTTTAGCCCTTAAGACACTTCATTTATTTACTGTTCTATTTGTTTCATCATAACAACAACTGTACTTCTAACTAAATTCACAGTTCTATTTTTGTAATATTACCTTGCAATGCTAACAGCTTGCTAACCAGCACACACAGCTTTTAATGATACTTGATTCTTGAAGTATCCTCCTCAGTTAACTGCAAACACTGGAAGAAAATTCAGCTTATGGATGTTTTCTCTATGCACCATTTCAAACAATGACATTTCACAGATGAAAGGACTGAAATTCTGTGTAAAAATACATCCATATAAAGTGTGGAGGCATTTTGTGCTCAGCAATTTAACTTCCTTGCTTACTCTGCTTTGCCTGTCATGAATTATTGAGGTCTGTTGTACTTGCAGCTTTATGCAAAAACTGGAACAGCTATGCTGGGCTAGGGGCATCAAATAAGAAAAATGAGGATATAACTGATTAATAAAAGGATGAGAAGCTCAAAAATGTGAAAAAAAAATTAATGTACTACAGGAAATAGAAACTACTTTTTATCTTGCTTTCAAAAAACCAGTAGAATCTCATTAGCTCCCAACATCAACCAATATTACTTCCAAGTCTGCTGCTGCTTCTGAATTGCTTTAATAAGCTGATAAACAGATGTAAAACACATTTGAAGACATGGAAATGTGTTTGATTTCATGTTCAGACAGCAAATGTATTACAAATACACTTTAGGTACTGACAAAAGAACAGATGCATCAATACTGTCAGACCAGAAGAAAAGGTGTCTCCATGAGTTTCTCCTTAGAACAAAACCCAAAAAAGTGCTGCACATGCTTCTTCTTAATATCTGGAAATCTCAGTTCTTCCTTTTAACAAACTTCCACAATTTCAGGAAGAAGAGCAAAATGGATGCCCCACCCTAGATACACAGAACCAAACCCCTGCCCAATTCTCCAGATCATTTAAGAGCACAGATAAGAGGAGCTAAACCCCATTTATCAATCAGTTGGCTTCTGTGGCATCTGCTGAGGCTCATTTTAAAATCACACCACAATACTTTCATTGCTATACTGCTATTAGCAGACTGGAACTCAACTTTGGTGAGCTAGGCAGAGGATTTAGGTGACTCAGTACCTTTTATTTTCTGAGTTAAATGCTGACTCAGGATGGGTTTTTCTTTAGTTGAAGAGTGAGTAGATCAGAAGGCAAAGATGCTTAGAGGGCCATATTCAGCAATAGGCTGCTAAATATTAAAAGCCTCTAAAGTAGTCTGGATGACTCTTTCTGCTGAGCCAGAAGAGAAGAAATGCTGCTGAACACTGGAGGCATCTGGGTAGCATCACCATGTTCTATGGACCTCTGTATCAATCACATCAGAAGTGCTTTCAAAAGGCATGAGGAAGTTCATTTCATTTTGAAACTATTAGCTCAGAAATCATTAATTCTATCTGGAAATAAATTTTCAGAGACCAGGAACAAGACTTCATAGATTGTTACTGAAGATCCATTTCAAAACCTTTATTATTTTTTCTTTCTTTAAATAAGGTACTTTTAAGATATATTCCAGGTTTCCTCCTTCTGTAAGACACTGAACTATGAAGTATAGACTGGACCAAACACAATCATAAAACCATAACATCAGTAACAGTGAAGCTCAACACTGAAGATTTCAGCTCAACACTGAAGGCTCTGCTCAGAAAGCAATGCTGGCATCCTTAAAGAATTTTCACTTTCTTCCACTTTTATCTGGCATAACTTGAATCCATGCATTCTTCCAAACTCCTAGTGCTCACTGAAGAGCAAATATCCCTTGTATTTACACAGAATTATACATTTATTCCTTGTAATACAAACCTCTTTTGACTCATAAAGCCAACTTACATAATGGGAGGCCCAGTGCAAAATTTGGGTTGGTACAATATTGAGATTCTGGCCGACCAAACCTTTTCAGTGGTTTGGCAAAAGCTATTTTTTTCCAAGATTCCATTCAAGATAACTACTGCTAAACTGACAGTCTCCCAAGTTTCTGCTTTTACAATAATAAAGTCAGAGTTCACTAAATGTATTTTTTGTTTGAGGGCTGCTTTTTCAATTAACTCTTTTTCCTCTATCTAAAAAGGATTTTAGAAGCATTAATACATTACTAAAAGACATTTCAATACAGTAATAAATGGGAATTGGGGTATTTTTGTTAATTTCAGGGGGGTTTTCTTGTTAAATCACCAGTTCATGAAGCATTTCTTCATACTTTGTCTGCAGGATGCTAAACACCCCATGTATTAGACTTCATTACTTGCAGTGCATTGATTATATTTTTTCACAGACAGAAAACCAGCAAATGCAGCAGTCGGATCTCTTCCAAGTCACATCGTGTGCAAAGCTAGCTAGTCTATAAATTGGTGATCACCTATTTCTGGCTAAATAAACAAACACAAACAACAAGGAAAACCTCATCTGCCTCAAGCTAAAAACTAAGACCAGGCTATGGAAGTGGAAGCAAAAGTTATTCATGTGATTAATGAGAAAAAGTTATATTGCTATATCAGTAAGAGTAGTTATGAAACAGTTTTGTGCTACTGCTTCACCATTGTGTGGAGTTTTTTTCTGCTTAACTAGTTCTCTTTAACATCTTTATGTATCTATCAAATCTGTTTCCAATTTTGATGCAAGAGGAGTTTTCAGAAACATTACTTAAACTGCAAATATAGATAAAAATGCAAACTATGTTTCAGTTTACAACAAACTGGGAACAGATGAGGGCTGCAATGCTGCACAACTAGTGACAGGACTTCAGTGATACAGAGGCTGCTCCTTGTGTTCCCGACCCTAAGCTGGTCTGTGGCACCTAAGAACAGCAAATGCAGCCTCAGCAAGTGAACTGCATTGTTATTTTGCACAGAATTAGAAGCTACTGTAGCTGCAATGTTCTCTGGTAGCTTTAATTCTGTTTCCATCACAGCTCTCAACACATGGAATTAATCAAGGTCCAGCTCAGTGTGCCCAAATCCAAGCTGCAGTACTGATGCTTTTGCTTCATACTGCAATTTAAAGAGATTGTATCATTTCAAAATGGCTCAAAATGCACCTATGACTGGAGCTGATGGAAATACCCATGCAAGTAACTGGTGAATGTTTGGATTACAAGGTTTTTTCATCACCACCATCAGGATTAATTTGCAAAACACAAAAAAAAATTCCAAAGTCCTTCCTCATTTTCCTGAAAAGCAGTGTCCTCACCAAGACTAAGCACCCATCAGATCATGACATAAAGAACCTAAAGGGGTATTTAAATAGTTTTAAAATTTATTCTGTAATAAGAATACCCCATGCAGAAGGGAGGTCTGCAGCACAGCTCCTTCCACAGCCTGCACCTGGGTTAGCAGTGGCAGAGAAAGGCACATTGTGCACCACAGTCTGCTTGCAACAACACAACAAAAGGAATATGGGCAGCCCCTTGATAGCTCAAGAACATAAGTCCCTGCAGCCAGCAGCAGCTTCTCTTCAGCAGGTACTGAATCTGCTCACAACTACACAGGCTTTGAAGCAAACACTGCACGGGTTGTCCTTGTCACACATTTGTGACCACAAATAACAACACAGCAACATGGCATCAAACTAAATTCCTGTTTTCTGCAGTCAGGTCGAGATTTTGTTGGTTTCAGCTGCATAAAGTACACAATGTCTGGAGAAGCATCATAATTTAAGCACATACAGGGATTTTTCTTTTTTTTTTTTTTTTTTTTTTCCTTCCTGCTAACTTCCATTACACATATGGCTTAATACAAAGTTAGTTGTCTGATCCTGAAGAAACTGATTAAAAAAAAAATACAAACCCATTTTTACTAAGATTTTTAAGGTATTTTGTGTCAGAAACACCTGAATACTTGTCACTCTATTTCTCCTTAGACCACAAGAATCATACTCTCCAAAAGCAGAAAATGCTTCCATAGGTATGATTCCTGACATTCTCTCCAAATGCTGGAATATCACCAGCCTTGAGATAATGTAGAACCATAAAAGGCTAAAACAGGTTCTTAAAGATGCCAGAATATCACCTTTGAACCAGTTATAGTGAAAGATTCCCTTTGCCCTGCCTGCTCTTACAAATCAGGAGAATTTCTGTCCACACTGGAATCCCAGTTAGAATTTAACCATTCTTACACTTGTTTACAGCAGCATTAGCCTTAATCCATTTAGCCACCATTGCTAAAGCAGGAGTAATAGTTGTGTGACTCGTCCCTCATTACTGAGGTTATTGGTGTCCTTATTTCTACTCTCAAGGTCTAAGGCTTTTACAGATATTCCCCAGTGCTTAAAGAGCTTCCTAAGCAGCTTCTGGGAACATATGTTGTTTTTACTAGCTCTGGGTAGAGTTTCAGTGTGTGTGCCAAGCCGACCTCCTTGGGGCCCTGTCAGTGATCAACTGATTCACTGTTCAAAATTAGAACCCAAGCCCAGCTACTTTTGGCAGATTCACTCTGTGGGAGAACCTTGATTTTTGGTCTGTGCTCAGCACATCCAACCATAGTTATTAGATTTATTTTACTGTGACATTCTCTCCAGTGGTTTATTAAAAAGGACTGGCATTACAGAGCACTCTGTGCAGTGCCCTGAGGTGTGCTGGAAGACACCTGCCTGACTCGCAAAGACTTCCCAAACAACAATCTGTCTTAACAACTGCCTTAAAAAAAATACAGAAATAATTTCTGTTGCTACAAATAATCTATTTGATATTAGCAATAGCCTTTTTGAATTCAGTTGCAAGTGGAAAGTCTGAGGCATAATAAGCAATGTCACTCATTTACTCCCAAAATACAGTCATAATGCTGAAAGGTTTTCTAAAAAGCATATACTGAAACAATAGAATATTTTTCCTCCTTTTCCTGAGTCTCCCTAAAAAAAAATACTTCTAGTGGAGATGCAGACACCCAAGCAGGGAATTTTAAATTATCAGTGACTACTTTTCTATTCCTAATTAGTTTTTGGAAACCATCTGTTTTCTGTGAACACCATGTTGAAACTGCTGCTTAGAACACCATATGGAAAAGTTAACTGCAGCTCCAGGAATCTACGGCTCATCCTGCTTCTAAGTATTCTATAGAATTCTATGTTTCCCTGACAGGCTTTTCTTTTGTGGAAAGAAGGCTGTAACAGTAATTTTTGTTACAAAACTACTTACTAGTAAAAAGCAAACCCCAAAACCACAACAAACTGCAGTAATTTTTACACAAATGTTTACATTCAATAGATGACAGTCTGATAATGGTGCTTTAAAAAGAGGAAGGACTATTAATAAACACAGAGGAACTCAAGCATCGTGGAAGGACTGAATGCTGCTTTTTGCAGAGCTGCATTTATGTCTAAAACTCATTTTTATAATTCCTTTATTGCATCTAAGGTCTAGATCAAACAAAACAAGCAGCTCAGAGCTGTAAGTGAGCAATAGATTCTCTGGACTCACACTGAGTTTTCTCAACTCAGTATTTATCTGTATGGATATTCCTGAGAGCATCTGGAGAATGCTGTAAAAGATACGGCATGAAACGCCTGTAGTACAAAAATCAAGTTCATTCAAAGTTCCTAGTCCTCCTGGGAAGATTCTTTTCTCTGATTTGGTTGACTTATTTGTAATACTTAGGATAACTCTAAAACCAGCAGGCTTAACAAATGAAAACCACTTCCAAAACAACCCACAACAGAAGTGCAATCTCCCCCTACACACAGTTACTCATCATATGCTTCATGTTTAATTAAGTGCTGTCAACTCAAATTTAAGTTTACACACAGCCCCAAGGAATGTTCAAGTATTGCCCTGTGCCTCAGCAAGTTACTGCTGTGATAAGTCTGTGCAGGGAAGCAAAAAGCAGTAAGACTCAGCAAGAACAGAAAAGCACAAAAATTTAAGAGTATTGGGAGTTATGAAAATAGCACTATTTCAAACATACACATTTCACCTCTCTCCAAGCTCATATTAAATATGGCAGGAGCACAAGTTTAAAACATTTTTATAATGAGAAGGTATTCTATGTTTTTTAACAAGTGTAGAAGTTAAAAAGTAAATAATATTAATTTTTATATGCCTCATAGGCTATATGCAAATGTATCTACCCTCAGTCTGTCACTGTGCCACCCTCTTGGTGATGCACTTCAGGAGTTACTGCCATCCTCTGCCAACTCACATTTCCCAGTAAATAGTGACTTGTTTTCTCAAAATTGGCAAATTTTATTGATATTCTAAGAATAAAATATTCTAAAATTAAGATTTTTACTTCAGTTAAGTAGACTGAAGTAAAGGCCATATTTATTGTGTGTCATTGTAAACTCCTTATATCCAAATAAGTGCAGAAATCCCCTATGGGGATTTATTGTCTGCCACATGAAGTGGCAGATGCTGCATCAGCTTTTTCTAAAACTGTCTGGTGACATTCTTTTAAAGAAACACTGTAAAAGTGCATTTCATTTACTCCTTGATGGTGCCTCCAATCCCCACCATTCTAGGGAAGCACAATTGTTCATTCCTTACTACCATCAAGCTTGGGACAAATTGACCCGAAGTAAAACTTTATTTTAAATTCACTGAACTGAGTTCAATTAGGAAAAAAAAAATTCTTTTGAAAGAATTACCTTTCTGTGCAGTAAGATTATAATTACATAACATGACTGGCCAGAAGCATCAATATTCCATCAACTGAAACCCAAGAAGAGTTTTTCTCCAAGCTGCTTCTCTTGGTGAAAAATACTTACTCTTCCAATACAACACTTATTCTTCCAATACAATGTTTTAAATAAATTTTACTACAGTCACAGCCAGAAGTTCCCAGTAGCTTTCCAACAGATTTGCCATTAAAAGATTTTAAAATTACTCTATACTTTGCTACAACAACAAAGGAAACCCCAAACAATAACATCGATACCACTAGCGTACAAAATACACTTTTTACTACAATTCATTCCACATTGGAGGAAAGATTGCAAGAGAGGGAGGGGAAAACGTAAGTGAAAATTCTCAGTGAAAATTATTTATAAAAAGCTCATAGCATCACTGTGAATAAAGTCACACCACACCTATTATACTATAGAGAACATGCAGATATAGGTACATTGATGCAATTTTAGAATTTGTTTAATGTTACACTTACCTTTCGGTAGAAATAGTATATTATCAGTAGGAAAACCAAAAAGAATATACACCAAATATACCAAAAAAAAAAAAAAAAAAAAAAAAAAAAGAAAGAAAAAGCCTTGGACATTCAATTCTTTTAAGTGGGAAAGATGGCAAAGAGTGTTGAAGCAGGTAAGTTTATCCCTCAACTCAAAGGCAGAACTAACACCTTGCCCAGACACACATCCATTTAAATACCTTGCCTAGCACACACCAGCAGCCCAGATAGCAGGGGAAAAAGGGGAAAGGGGTATAAAAAAGCCTGTCATATTCAGACAGAAACCACATGGGGGATTTCCAAGGCTATCTTAATACTTCAATAATGACATAATAATGCTGCAATAGTGGAAGCAAAGCAACAAGACAAACGCAAATCAAATCCCATCACAGAGGTGATGGAAAAGGGTCACTAAATTAGAGGAAAGCAGATACCAAGTTTCTGCAAAAGAGGTGATGCACAGTAAGAAATTTGCAACCAGCAATTTTATTACCACTGTTTGGCAAATGAAGAGCTTGTCAAGTGCTCCATGCATATCCATGAACTAGTGAAAATATGCAGGTATTTTTTGAAAATTAATTTCTCAGAACCCTAATTCTGACCTAGCAATTTAATTTTTAAAATAATTGGAAATGTTCATAAGTTCACAAATCTGAAGAATAACCTAATACATCAAATTCTAAGAACTCTCAGCCAGATTTAACCAAAGAATATAGGCTAAGAGAATATTAGAAGTGAACAATCTGTTTCAAATATAATTTTTATTTTAAAAAATTCTGTTGTTTTGAGGATACAAATTCTGAAAACAATTTTATGTATTTAACAAAATACAAACTCTCAAACATATATATATATAGATGTATGTATATAGATGTATGCAGAGTAAAGAATGCTACATTTCTCACTGAAACCTGGTGATTCACTATTAGAATACAAGTTTGCAAATATTCTATTTCACAGAGAGCCTGCACTCTCTATTATAGCAAATGATAATTTAAAAAAGTAACTCTATAGAGTAAGACAAAGTTATAACTTGTTCCCTGTCATCTGGGGACAGTTTACACAAACATTCTACACAAAATTACAAAGTTATACAAAATATCTAAAATATCTACCCTTAGCTAAAAATAAGATTTTTTGAGTGTGCTAGTCAGACTGAAAATGACTCATGGTATGAAGGAATATGAATCATCTAAAACATTTTGAGACTAATTATATGTGAATATATAAAGCACTGAGAAATAAATGAGTTCAAAAAGAGCCTCTAACTTCAGACTCATCCCTAACAAAGTCAATTTACAAAAGAAATATTAATATTCATTCCGCATATCACACCTGAAAAGATTTTTTTAGTTCACTCCTCAGTTTTGAACGTCATTTAATCTTTTTTTTCCATCATGAAATGAGAAAGTGCTGTAATTCTTATCAGTCTACTAACATGGATTCACAGTGGGGTCTGCATGGGAAATCCCAGTTTTTCCCTCAATCCTTCCCCAACGTTTACAGCAGCAAATAATTTCTGTTCAGAGCAATGATAATTTTCACAATATATTGCCAGTAATCTATATAAACTTTCAATAGCATTGAAGAGAAGGAAGAAACAGGCACTACAATGTTGGGGAAAGGAAAAGATTCCATGTAAAATATAGCTCCATTTCCAACTATCAGCCAAACAAACTGGATGACCAGGAGTATTTTGCCTCTAATGCACATGCGAAGGCAAGAGAATTTCACCACTAAACTCAGCTATAGATGAAGCAAAAAGCAAACCCAAAAAAAGCACATGAAAATATTTGGAAGTACTTTCAGATACAAGCCAAAAACTTGAAAAGGGTGAAACACTGATGATTCATATTCAGAAGGAATACCCAGAGACCTATTCTCACAGCTTTTCCATAGTCCAGAAGAACATACCTCAGTGTGCATGGAGCATTTGTGTCCAACCACTGGAGAACAGCCACAGCAGGTATACATCTAATTTTTCTTTGTTTACCAGTTGACTTTTATAACTTATTTTGTGTAACCAGAAGAGTATGTACAAACAATTTTCTACACAACAGCAGTATTCTCCATAGGATATCAAGTTCCATTTCCTCTCCTCAGGGAGGCTCCAGGATAGGACTAAGTTCCATTTCCTCTCCTCAGGGAGCTCTTGGTAAAGAAACAATGCCCTCCACTGCCAGCCACCAAGTGAAGATCTGCTGACAGAGCTAATGCAATGAAAGCTGCTTTTATTGCTGAGTTAAGAATCCTTATTCAAGTAATATGGATAAACTGAAGTTTTCAATTTCAGGTAGGTGTTTAGAAACTTTTGGGTTTGCATCTGCCTCCTAAGAGATAAAGAAAGGAGGTTTAAGTGCTGTGATCTGGCCTTATAAATTCCATGTGACTAATCATATTTTAATAGCTTTAAAACTAGATGTGCTTTTTGCTTAAACATCAATCAGGCTGAGTTTTCAGGCATGCTGTTCCCCTATACTTAATAACTTTTGCTAGATATAAACTTTTGTTTATATCCAAATGCTCCATGTAAATCTTATTTCTTACAAAGGACTGTGACAGAGGCTTCAGAAAGCCTCAGATAAAAATAATATAAGGTCCTAAACTACCAGTCATTTTTAAAGGCACATAGTCTCTCACTACTTCTGATGATTTGATGACTTCCTGTTAATATGTTTTTGATTTGTACTGAAACAAAATATCTGGGAAGTCCTTTCCATGTCCATTACAGTAGGTGCGGTGTCATTCATACTTTATTGTGTAGACCTTAAATGAAGATGAAAAAATGAAGTTCCAGAATAGAAGCTCAAGGAATAGAAACTTAAATTTCCAACTAATTATTGTCAAAATATGTGAGCAAGCCATGAGAATTCCTTTGGAAATTGCAGACAAATGTCTATCCATAAGAAGTAATATCAAACATTTTCATTCCCCCACTAACTTTAGTACTGTTCTAAAATTTGAATATTCAGTGACATATAGATAGGAAGAAAAAGAAGTTATTGAGATAAGCTTCACAAATACATTTTTTTTTAAATCAAATGTTTGAGAAGTAGAAGATGGAAAAAGTAATGTGTAAAGTGTGCTGGAAGAAAACCAAATGTATTCACGTGCCAAACCCAATAAAATCTATAAAATAATTACTAGTTTCAAGAGTATTCAAAGGCCTCTCAGTCCCTAAAAACTTCTCAGAAAACAGCTTTGCACCTTGGACTGAAACTTTTCTCCTGGGCTTCTTGATGTTTTGTGACAGAAGACAATGACGAGGTTTTCACACATCCGATTACCAACGTCAGTCCAAAAGCAGAAGCAAATCCCTGCCAGGTAAAGGAAGATTAGTGCTTGAACCAGGAGTGTGCTCCCAAGGAGGTGACAGACTTCCAGAGCTGCAGGTAATAACACCTCTCTGATACTAAAACTCCAGGAAATTGTATTGTTTGCGTATGAAAGTGAAGGAGGAAAAATACAGAGCTTTGCAAATGAGATTTCATCATTTGTTCATTGTTCCCTTAGATTTTACAAGATTAGAATATCCATTTCACTGCATTTTTGCCTTAAGTAAAAATATAAAGGAATATATTCTATTTTGCATATATATATTAAACAAATGTTAAAAACATGCTCTAATACAACAGATTAGTGTGGAAGAACTATGGAATAGACCTTTCATGGGTATCTGCAGACAGATTTCCCTGCTTAATCCCCCAGGGTCCAGGGAAGTAGAAAGAATACTTTTCCCTTCAAGACAAAAATATCAGCCACAAAGGGAATAGCCAGAATAGTTGTTTTTAGAGATGGAGGGTTTTTTGAATCAGATGTTCAGGACACCAGGGTGTCCTCTTTGCAAATTAAACCAGAACACTTTCCAACTTCCAAGACTTCTCCAGACTTCTGCCTGTACAGCCACATGGGCACATTTTAAGTGTCTGCATTATTGGGTCCCTTGCAAAACACAGGGAGAATGCCTGTCTCTCACAGTTGCTCTTCTCTTCATCAACTTTATCTTGGTTAAATGAACCAGACCCTTGATTTCTTTAAAAGAGGAACAGCAGATTTTTACATGCAAGGAAACAGCACCTTCAGAAACAATTTACAAAGAGGATTTTGGCTCTTCTGGTACTCTCTGTAGCATAACCTTTTTTTTTTAGCTAACTGGCCTGTTTTCCAATAATTTTATCCATAAGACCCTAGGTACATGGTGAGTTGAAAGTAAGAGATAAGATGGGAAAAGCCAAGAAAAGCCAAATCTACTAGCCAAAAATTCAACTTCCCATTTAGCTTAGAAGTTATATTTATCCTTTCTTGCTTTCTTCTGAAATATTTTGTTTTCTTCAAGAAGCCTTTCATAAATACAGAGATGTTCTGCACCATGTATGAGTAAATAAAACACCAAATAAATATAAACAAAATAAATATTTAAGAATGTGGCATAGATTGCGTATTTGCACAACAGGAAAAAAAAGAAAAGATTGTTGGCTCAGTGAACAAGTGCTACAAGAACACTGACTTTTACTGCCTACACTGTAAACACTGAGTTATCACTCCCTCCTATGCAAAGCTTTCAATCTGCAAGCCATAAACAGGGTCACTGTTCCTTTTAAGTGCTGGGAAGCTCTTTGCTTTTAGGAACTGGCTTGTGTTGCTATGACTTTAATATTGCTTTTCCATCTGAGTCTTCAGGTTTCTCTGTTTAAAGGTTCACTGCAAATTAATCAGCGAGCAATATTTTAAACATTAAAGACAAATATTCCTTTCCTCTCTCCAACAAACTGTTTCATGTTTCCAGCCATTAATTTAGTAAGAAACAGAACATCGTTTTTCTTAGCAACTGGTACTAATATAAAAGTTCATATTTTAAGATTTGTCGTGCTTCAGTAAACTTAAGAAACACTAGCTGATTACAGCCAACCAAGAAGCAACTACAGATCCATCAACCTGACAACCCGAAGGCCAAAGCCTAAAACTAGAAATTCTGCTCATTATGAACAGGAACGAAGAAAATTCAGCATCGAAACCCTTTCATTCAGGGTTGGTAAACAGCTTTACACTGTAAGATGTAGCAAGATTCTTAAAGAAAATTTGCATGTTAAAATGTTATAATGTAAGAACTGTTTGCTGAAGGAACACAGGGTAATTTGATTACCGGAAAAAAAAATTCCAAGATCTCAAAGTAATGAGGAACCTGTGACACAAATCCTAATCTGGCATATGACAGCTGCAGAATAAATTCAAAAGATTTTTACCAGACTAATTATCTGTTAATGGGCAGGCTCAGCGGGACATAACAAATTCCCAAGGTTTAGTTTCCAAGCCATGTGACCCAATCTCTAGCATGGCAGATGGCAGACAATGGCTGCATACCGCTCTTTTATTCCAAGAGCTCCACACCCCATTTCTGCAACCCATCACTAAAATTATTGTAATCATACATCAACAAAGATACAACGCTACTGCTGGTGACACCACCACTTCTGCAGGGATTGTTTCCCACACTGTGCACCATGTCATTTTTATTAAGTGCTGTCAGCTCTCAGTGTGAGCGGACAAAAATTGAAATCCCAGTAGGATTTATCTTCTCTATAGATCCACAAAGACTTCAGCAAGTTGGATGTCACTTTTAGCAGGGGACACATGCTTGCTGTTAGCTAAAATATCAGCAAATTTTTCAATTGCCACGCTGTAATTTAAAAGTGCTGACTTCACACCACGTTCTGATTTTGTGTTCATTTTTAGAAATAATCTATTATTTTAACATCACATTTCACCAAGCTGCTAGTCCAATGGCAATGGGTATTACTGCTAACATCTCTAAACTGCACCTTGCTGGAAAAGATTAAATTCACACCCAGAGGACACCAGCCATCACACTCCAGGTAACATTAAGGCACAGCCCCACAGCCAGAATTGTGCATCCCTGTGGGAAGGAAAGAGATACGTCCTCTATTCTATCTCTACTGTATTCTGGGTTATTGATCTCCAGAAAGCAAGAATAGGACACAGGGGCTCCCCTGCTGTGACAAATTCTAAAGACCTTTGTTCCAGAGGGCCAAGTTTTCTAGGGCTAGACTGTGGCTGTTTCACATGGCATGACCTTTATTTTTTGCATATGCAACAAAGCTGAAGAGCTTCCTCAGCATTATTGCTCACTTCAAGTTTAACACACTCTTCTGAGACGACTCCCTAGATGTTCAATGCTCTGTTTCTTTTTCAATCCTTTTTCTGCAGCACCTTCAGCATCACAATTTTGCTGCTTTGAAACAAAATCCTTACAATTTTCCTTTTTATTTTTCTTAAAATTATAATTGTACTAGTAATGTGATCCTCTGGCAACTGTGAAAAAAATTGTAAATACTCTCCAGGCTAAATCATAAACCCCACATTATCTGCCTGTGTATTTTGCACCACGGCATGTAATGAAAATGCTTTGGAAAGTGTTCCATGATGAATATGTACAGAAAAGACTTCTGTACTTTCATATTTAGAGTATTTTTCAGATTGCTGCAACTATGACAGGGCAGGGTTAATTTCAGGTTGCTTTCAGACAAACACTTCCTTCCACATATAACTAGAGATAGGAATATTTCTATGTCCATGAGCAGAGGCCAAAATTATCTCCTCTGCTCGAGTTTGCTACTTCCTCCTTCCTTCTAGCAATAAACAGCCCTGGCTCCCAGCTCTGAGCACACCAATTGGAGGTCTGACCAAAATACCGTGTAGCAGTGTCCATGGATGAATTCATTTCCTGCCATACAGACTTCCTGAAGATTACAGCCGCTTTAATTCTTTTGTTCTCAGTAAGACTTGCAAGGTTTGTATCCCACACTGACTAGACACAGGCATCTGTCCAGAGCTGCCCTCTGAAACAATTCCAGCCTCCAGCACAAGCTCAGCTTCCCTTAAGTCACGTTTCACATCAAACATTAGAAGAGGTTTGCTAGCATTAGCATTACAGTTAAAATTTACTTTAACTGTAACCCCTGCTGGTTGAATTCTGTTGGTTGCAGGTGTGTACACATGCACACTTTAATATTAACAGATATTCTAATTGTCATTTTACCTTCAGCTTAACAGATCTTCCAAAGTGGTAGATCACTTTTAGTTACTGAAAACACTCAAACCAAATCAGTTTTCAGAAACCTTAGAGACTGCTGGACTCGAGTTATCTGCTGAAAACAGTAATAAAAAAATCATCTCTTCATTGTTCTTATTTTTACTGTGACTATCTACCTTCAAGTTCCACAGCATCTGATCTTTACTGTAAGCCTATTATTTCTTTTTCTATACATAGGGAAGACACGGAAGTAATTTTCTTTTGCTGCTAGGTTTTTTTTTTTTGTTTATCACCCCAAAAATCTTGTTGATTATATTTCTATCATCTCAGTGATCCCTTTTCCTTTAATCTTTCCTCATAGAACACGTTTCCTTAAATCTTTTTACTCCTTTCTGGATTTTCATAATAAAGCTGTCTCTAGCTGGCATCATTGCATTGAATAGGACAGAGCACCTGACACATATATCAGGAACAAGATGATTGACTGTAACTTCCACATGGATGTTGGCTTTTCCCTCCTGTGCACAACCAGTGACACCATGAATTCATCTCCACATCTTCAGCTGTGATCCTTTACCACTTCAGCCAGGACACGTGGCATTTCTATCTGCATTGTTAACAACCAGTGAGTGCAAGATTACTCAACCTGCTTTGTCCTAAGCTCTTTTTGCAGTTTGTCAAGATTCTAATCTTCTGTTGTCCAGGCTTCCTGTAGCTCATCTGTATTTATTAAGCACATCCTCCATCCCATCTTCCAGGTCATTTCCAGAGACTCGTGCAGACACACATTCATTGACCCCTACTCAATATGAAATTCCAGTTTGGCAGTGAGTCATCCATAACCACTGGGAACAGCAATATTCCAACAGTGCATTTGGTAAGTAGTGCATTTTTTCTGGACCATGCTTCCCTAGCTGACTGATGAGAAAAGACAGCATGAAAAAAACTTATTTCAGATACAAAGAAGTAGCCACTATTGTTTTCCTCCCCTCGTCTCTCTCCGCAGTCAAGTCATTGATTCATAACTATGTCTTGTTAAAAAGACCCCCAACAAACAACAAAAAAGCCCCCAAACCTTCCCAAAATCCCACCTCATGATCTCAATTGAAGCATCCTGTGTTCAGAGCTCAACCCAAACAGGCAGGCTCCCTGAAGAGACAGGTGCTGTGTCAGTGCCCTTCTGGTCTGTAACACACATAAAAGTGACTGTACAAACATGACTTTTTACCAAACTACAATTTTTTGACTTCCAGGTGGTACAGGTATTCTACTGCTACATATTTCCTCAAACAAAGGGAGATAATCCAGCCAACCACAAGAAAGTGATTCATATTACTGCTCCATCAATTTTTTGCCCTAAGAGTTAAGTTTGTTCAGCTCAGCCTTAGGGACCAGCATCATATCTAAGGAATATCAGCTGTAAGATCATTAGACTCATGCAGAACTCCTCTAAACTGCTTTTCAGGGTTTCCCTATGCCCTGGAAAGTAATCTTTAGCTCTTCCATGCTGGTTTTGTCTCAAGTTGATCCAGTGAATAATGGCTCTTGACATCTAGTATGAGTTTTCCTCCGCTCTACTGTGTGTATATTTTCTGATTTAAACTTCACAGGCCGCTTAGTTCCTACTCTCTTGAAAAATATCTCTTTTAGAAGTTCCATTCCTTTTCTTTAAAGACAATCTAAATATACTTTCTGGGTTCATTTCCACAAAATGCTTTACTATTTCTCACACGTTATTAATTTGCGGACTCCTGCCAGCTACAAAACCTCCAAACAAACAAACTCCAAACCAGCAATAAAAATGCCTCTTTCCACAAAATAGGCAGATTCACTTCTTTTTCATGTAGATATGAACCATGAATTCTGAAAAGCATTTCTATCCAACATATCTACTCTTTGCATAGTTCTATTGGCAATCATCTCCACAGTGTCAAATCCCCAATCACTCTGCTGCACCTTGGCAAATTGTAAATCCCTTTCTGTAAGCTGACTCTACCACTTGTGACCCTCAGACTTCAGGATGAATTCAGGGCCTAACATTGCTATTCAAAATCTTTAAGTTAGCTGAGGAAAGACTCCTTGCCCACAAATTCCCTCTGTGGGATCTGCAATGCAGAGAATCACTCTCTGCAGCTGCCACTGACATTCCACAGTAACAATATATAAGCCTTATAAAGAGTTGTGAGCTATGTGAGGGCTTAAGGATTTCTTCCCCTCATACTTGCAGAATAATGCAACATTTCAGCTTAAAATAATATTTTAAATTTCAGCAGAACTAGAACTGAAAAAAAATAAAGCTGGAGATTTCTCTTCTTGCAAAATTGCTTGTAGCAAAAATTCAAACCTGCGCCATTTCCAATACATTTGTACAGTGTCTGTATTAGGTTAAAGTCTGAGATGGAGGATAAACACTTGATTTACTTTGGTAGCTTTCAACTAGAAATTATGCCTGTTAACTCTGAAACAAGTTTCTATTACAGTTGTTTCTTAGCCTGCAATGAGACATCAGCGATGTAACAGCATAATTAAATGACAAAAACACAAAAAGGACACATCTAGAGCCTGGTTGCTTAAGGAACATCCTCTTTTAGTAGGAGAGAATTGAACTAAATGGAAATATTTGCCAAAAAGTACTTAACTGAAATAAAATTATTTTTTTAAAAAAATCATCTCATACAAGTAGGACTTTGCCAACAAAACAAAAAAACTAAGAAAAATGAAATTCATATGTTCTAAAACTTCTCTCAATACTAAACAGTAAGATCTCTACTGAGATTAAGATTGTAGCAAAAGTACTGTATTAATGGAAATTTGAGATCTGAATGACTAAAGCCTACCAAGAATATTGGGAAAATCTGTTACAATAATAAACAAAATCTCTCCTGCTCATCCCTTATTTTGCTTTCTGCCCTCTGTGATGGGTATGTTAAGAGCAAAGCAAATACAAAGTTTTCAAAAGCTATCTTCTCTATTAAGAGTTTTTGAGTCTGCCACTAGAGAATAAAAAAATCACTGGGAGGAGAGCACAATGAGTGATAAATACATCCACATGTAGTAACTGTTTTCTTCAATTACCAATTTACTTTTAATGAACACTTTATAAAAAAAAATTCATTACCAGAAAATTGGAGAACTTTTGGTTCCAGAGATAGCCCCCAATATACCCATCAAAAAAGACTTTCAAAATAAGGCTAATTTTTGGTGCATTCTCACTCTTTTGACAACAGAGTATAGAAAAGGTGTCTCATCCACCTTTTCAATCCTGTCATGGACATTAATCCATGAAACTGCAACACACTGCAGGCTTAAAAAGTGTGAAGATTTAGTTTTCTTTTGTGTGTTAAATAACACAAGCTTCAGAGTTGTGTATGGGTTTTTGTGAGCTTCTCACAGGGAATTTCTCCCCCCAACTTACCACACAGTCACCACCCCACACTTTACAATTACTGAAGCTCAAAGCTTGTTCAGCAAGAAAGAAATCCTCCATTCTCTTCATAGATAACAAAGGGTTAACTTCCCAACTGGAGAAGTTTCAGTCTGACTGTCCTTGCTTCACAGTAGGACAGTGACAGATTCCAGGAAAATGCAGCCAAGTAAGGAAAACACTTTGCTCAAGCAAATATATTAGGCAAACCTCAATGTCACAAGCACAAAGACTGGAACAGCAGAAGCCTGCACTGCAAAGTTAAAGCCCAGTTACTTGTACAGAAATATTTCTCTCACTTAAAAATCTTCTCAACAATCTTGGGACGTTAAAAAAAATTGGTTGCTCAATAGCTTAAAAGTTAGAATTAAGCCCAGCATCAGAACAATTTAAAAATAGATCTGTACTTCAGGATACAAAGCACTAATATGTTAAGTTACAGCATTCATTTTGAAACTGAAGATAACAGGAAACCTTGCAATATTATAAAATCTTACAATTAAAAACCAGACACTTGTCTGTTTTCACACAGAAAAATCAAGGAAAACATCCAACTCAGGTGTTATTTTCTGTTTTACTATTATCATCAAGATTTTGCAACAGTCAAGATTAATGAAGTCAGGAGAGCAAATAAAAACTCTTTTGAAAACATCCTTTCTCTTCCACTGGTCAGAAAGATCACTGGTTTTATCACCATTTCTTCCTACACATTAAATGGTTCTAATGGAATAAAAAAAAATCACACCATAAGTTAACAGAACAATGCATTCCCTAATCAAAGGATATAAGTTTTATACATGCATGTCTTAATCATCTGAATTTCACCCCCATTTTCATATTAAACAGAAAATACAACCTAAGCCTATTCACTCAGGAAAAAAAATAAAAGTATTTCCACAGAGACAAAAATATGAAGGAGCAAGGAAAAAAATTAGAACCATGAGAAACACAAGGGCTACATTTATAGGAACACAGCCATTTACAAAATGCCTTTTTTTTAATGGTTGCCTTTCAAGCTGTGCCAACACCACAACAAACATAAAAGATCTGCCTCCCTAGCAGATTTAGAAGAATAAGCAATTACTACATTAGAGAAAATAGACTCAGAAATTTCCACCAATTGGTAGCTGGCAGCAAAGCAACTCTTTATGTGCCAAACCCCAAAAAGCCCTTCGGCACCAACCTCTACATATACCGGCAGAGAACAAACAAATTTTAAAAAAACCCTACTGCCCCAAACTGGGGTCAGCCCTTCACTTTGGGGAAAGAGAAATAAACAAAAAAGAAAACGAAACAAGAACTCTCCATCCTCCTAGGTAAGTAGTAGAAGGCTTTTATTTTTTGCCAGGATGTTTGAAGTGACAGGTCTTCTCTTTGGGGCACTCCATCTCACAAGCTCCTAAAACACAGTTATACTGTGGTTGTGCAACAAAAGCTCCTTCCCAAAGTCTGTGGGAAAGCACAAGGCTTGTCTTCCTAATGGAAGGGAGGTCCCCACATTTACACACTGCTGCTGCTGGAACAGTTCACACAGAGAGGCAGCTGCATGCAGCAACTCTCTGCAGAATGCTCGCAGTCAGAATTAGGGATTTCTCAATCCCGCCTCAGAACACTCCTACAGCTGAAGCCCAAGTTCACTGACTGCCTTTACCACAGAAGGGGAGGAGGAGGTCCTGCAGAAAAAAAAAAATTTAAAAAAAATCCTATTTTGGAGCATTACCAATAATTGGTCATCCTCACCACAGACTGAAGACAGTCATCATCCACCATGGGTGATGGCCACATGCAAGCAATGTATATGATATTTAATAATAAAAGTAGTTAACTACTTTTATTGATCCCTGATGCACTATTGCATCCTCCATATCAGTGCAGATCAGTGGGTTTCTGCTGTTTTGACAATGCAAGAAGAGGTGAATGTGAACTGACAATCCTAGCTCTTGCAGTTTCCCTTACTGACTCCCTACTTGCTTGAGAGGACCAAAATCCTGAGACAGTGTCAGAACACTTCATGGGCTAAAGAGACTCATTACTGCATAATAAATATTTTATTATGCTATTTTATTACGAATTAAATTAAACATGACAAACACTGTTTGGATGTTCCTAGGAAGGATTCTCTGTTAAGAAGCAGCATTAACAAATCTCATTTAAAATCAAACCTATTAGAAGAACTAAGGAGCTGCCACATCATTGTGCTGCCACCAAACACTGAAAACCAAGAGTTTCAGTGAAGCCTTTGCCTTGCTACATTTTCATCAAAACACAGAAGTTATTCTTTTCACATATTTCCCTACAAAAAGTGTATCTAAGCACACAGAACATAACCAGAGACAGAGTTCATACTGAGGTAATCTAAGTGCACTTGTTCTGCGATACATCTGCTAGAAGCTTGTACCACAAAACAATGTTTTTTTGGCATTAAACATTATAAAAATAGTGAAAATAAAAATGCCAGATCTCTGAACACAACTGAAACTTTTACAACTACTTCATGCAGATGTACAGGTATGCAGGTGTATATAAGTACTTGTTGAATAGGCAAGGGTATCAATGTTTAGTCAACAATACAAGAGTCTGGGTACCTGATACCAATGTGATCTACTCTGCGCCTGTCTTGCTCTATTACTAAAGTCACAATTCTGTCAGAGTTCCACAGCAGTGTCAAATAAAAGTCTCAGGTATCAAAGTCCTGCTCTATGAAGGGCTGAGTCATTAATGTGACTGATCAACACCAAGCGTGCTCCTGACACTTTAAACTGGTGCAGCAGAACATCCTGTGGGCCACCCTTTGTATTTCTGTGCAAGAATACACACCTACCACATCATTAACCCTAGCTTTGTTTTTGCAGAGATAAAACTAAAAGCAAAAAAAAGCAAGCTGCAAAGATATGACCACCCTCCCAGAATGATTCATTTTAGATACAATTCTTGACCTCAGCTCATGTCAGTTACTACCTCTGGAAACAGCAATCTGTGGAAGTGCAATGGAAGGAGACATTGATACTTTTCTTATACCACTCAGCCACTACGTGGTAGTCTGAAAACACATAGATATCTTAACAAGTTCAAATGTTTCAAATAAACTGTATTACTCAATAAACAGTCACTTTTTTGAGCAATGCAAAAAGGCTGGCATAAAAAAAAATTTGTTTTACTTGAATGTAAAGATCCACTTATTTTACGCTATATACAATTCTAATTGTGTTGTGCGTATTAATATTTTAACAAAGCTTTTAAAAGTTGATTTTTTTAACTGTCATTATTCAGAAGCAGATCAAAGCATACACAGTAACAAGAATTAAACTTATGAAAAGTGAGCATCTCAGATTATTAGATGGCCACAGCAGTTTATTCTCCTACCTGCTTCCCATCCAGTGTACAAAGTCTCTTGACTACACCCGAGTCTAACTTAATGGCTTCGGTGATGTCATTCAAGACCTGCTCGAAGGAGTGAGCAGTCTTCTTGTTCAGCAGAATCCTCACAGCTTTCCGCGGCTTTACCCCACTCCTAATAACAGTCACCAGTTTGGGTTTAATGAAGTCTTTGCTCTCCTTCACCTCGCTCCTCGAGGATGTCAGAGACGTCAAGGAGCGGCTGGAGCCAGTCCTTATGTTCACGCACCAGTTCGGGTTGACGTTCTTGGTGTAATCAACCTTGCGGTACGGCTCATTGGACGCACACACATAGCTCTCACCTGAAAAGAAGAGGACATGTTCACAGTTGAAGGGGGTTTGCAGCTACTTTGTCAACTTAAAAACTAGAAAAACCAAAAAAGACAAATATTTTGGGAGTGATTTTCCTGTATTTTGGCAAGGGGGACAGTAAATTATCAGGTTTCCACCCAAACAACACTCTCAGAGTGCTTTCAACAGGTTTCAAAAGACTCCTGGTATAAAAAATAGTGGGTGATGAGGAGGTTCAAGGTATTTCACATGTCTTTTGGATTGAGTCATTTTGTAAGTGCTTAAATTACTTGAGCTCAACACAACATTAAGAGCTTTCTCCTACAGCAAATTCCAGGTCCTCTCCTATATATCCTTCAACCATGTATCTCAAGATATGTACACCCATGTCTGTGCTTACTTTACAACAGCAAGTTTTAACAGAATAAATTTAAGCACCTCAAGACCCCTTACCCTGGAAAGGCACTTTAATCTACCAGGAGTTACTGCCTTTCTAGCAAGGACACATATTTGAAATGCATCCACATTGATATTTTTTAGACCAATGAACACCTCCTGAGGCCACAAATGAGTATTTGAGAGTATGGGAGCATAACAATACCTCTACACTTTCCCATTTTTAATTTCATTCCTAACTCAAAGCTGGTTTGCAGGGATTTTTTGGTTTTGGTTTGGGGTCTTTTTGCTCTTTTTTGTTTTGGGTGGTTTTCTTGGTTGTGTGGTTTTTTGGGTATTTTTTTGTTTTGGTGGTTTTTGTTGGTTTGCTTGTTTGTTTTGTTTGGGGTTTTATGTTCCTGTCTTTGTTTTGTTTTTAAGGAAAAAAAAGAGGAGGACTACTTGCAGCTTGTGACAACACTTTTGACACCTGACAGCAATATGCAAGATGTAATCCATGACAAGGACATCTT
This sequence comes from Melospiza georgiana, assembly GCF_028018845.1. Lineage (NCBI taxonomy): Eukaryota > Metazoa > Chordata > Aves > Passeriformes > Passerellidae > Melospiza > Melospiza georgiana. The sequence goes on along the minus strand of NC_080434.1, from coordinate 30,294,521 downwards.
TAACTCTGGGTTATTTGTGTAACCCACATCCCTGAGGTGTCACAAAATGACATCCCAAGACATTCCTGAAAGGGCAGAGTATTGCCAGAAGGATAAATGGTAAAGCATTCAGAACTGACAGAATACACCATTGCTCCAGACAGGAGAGCAACCTATATCTTAGAAAGCTTAATCTGTTCTAAAATTAAAGCTACACAGTCAACGTCACTGGTGGAAGAAACCAAACTCACTTCTAACATGCACAGCAAGAGGAGCAAAGAGTAAAACATGCATCTAGAGGACAGAACTGTAAGAGTTACAAAATGTATGCCTACATTTAGATACATTTAGAAAACTTTTAAACAACACTTTTGCATTCTGAACTCCAGTTTGGAGAGCTGATTTATCTTAGAATTTGGAGAGCTTCTTCTAAAAGCAAGATACTAAACTACTTTCAAAGTCCTGAAGAATTACTGTGAGCTGAAAATTTCCTTGTTTCTTTTCCAATACTAATTACACTGCTTTGTAATTTATCTTCTATTTAGACCTTCTTGAAAGTCTACTTGCTGTATTTGAAGGAACACAGATTATAACTAAGCCAAGTCAACAATGATTTTGTTTGGAAAATTCTGGCAGCCAGTTCTGCCTCCACAAACACTACTGGAGACTGTATTCCACTCAGGTACTGGGAAACTGGGGTGAAGTTCTGTGGATGCCACTGCCTTTCCTGTACTCTTTCTCTTCACTCCTCATTGCTCCTCCTCATATTCACAGATCAAGTGGTGCAAAAACCAAACTGATGCAGATAAAACTAGACTCCTCCTCCTTCCTCCAAAAAATTAGCTAAGAGGAAGGAGGTGTTTTCAGCACACAAACTCCTTGACAAAGGGCTGCATGCTGCACATTAGCACCAACTTACAGGTAGGAAGAAAAGAACCCCAAACTTCACAGAGCTTTGTAAGGACTGTAGTGTCTAGAAGCTTATGCTGCCCCAGAACTACATGCTACATTGTAAGAAATCTCTAAGCAATCTGGTCTTATCAAACCTGAGCAAGATATTGGATGAGATGACTTCAGAAAGTCCCTTTCAGACTAAGAGGTCCTATGATTTTAAGGGTGTGCACAGCTCTCTTCCAACAGTCGTTTTTATCATCTATCCTGTTATCGCAAAACATTCCAAGATATTCAAGTTTTGTGGCAGCAGCTCAGCTACAATAGAAAGCAAAGGTTTCCCCTTGCACAGCCTCTAACACTAGATTCAAAGGACTGTGCTTGTTGTCTGGACAGTTGCCCAGTAAGTCTGTCTCCAAACCCAGAGCTGCCAAAGGAGAGGCACCTCAAGAAGCTGGCAGTGGTCACACTCAGTGGAACAGAAGAGGCAAAATCAGAAGGGTAAAACAAAACTCATGGATTGAGATAGAGACAGTTTAATAGGGAAAGCAAAAGCCACAGGGGCAAGCCAAGATAAACAAGGAACTCGTTCACCACTTCTCAAGGTTCAGCCTCCTCCAGGAAAGCCAGGCTCCATCATGGTAATGGTGGCTTGGGAAGCCACATGCTTAACTCTGAACTTTCCTCCTCTTCTTCCTTCTTTCCCCAGATTTATAAACTGAGGGTGATGTCATATGGTCTGGAATATCACTTGGGCCAGTTGGGGTCAGCTGTCCCAGCTGTGTCACCTCCCAGTGTCATTTCCCCCAGCCCACTCACTGGTGGGATGGTGTGAGCAGCCAAAAAGGCCTTGGCTCTGTGCAAGCCCTGCTCAGCAGGAACAAAAACATCCCCCTGTTATCAACACTGATTCAAAAACAAATACAAAACATAGCCCACACCAGCTACCATGAACAAAATTAACTCTATCCCAGCCAAAGCTCTGGGGACCATCTCTCCAGCTTTTGTGCAAAAGAGCTTTAAATAAATTCTACAAAGTACCTCAAAATTCACCATCATTGAGAATGCTCAAAATTATCCTTTCTGACTCAAAACCAATGTACTTCCTAGACCATTAAAAAAAAAAAAAAAAAAAAAAAAAAAAAAAAAAAAAAAAAAACAAGCAAAAAACCCCCCCAAAATGCACAAAAATAAGATAATTCAAAGTTAAATCTCGGCTGAAATTTAAATTAACAAAGTTTAAAAAAAAATAAATAAAAATTAAAGCTACTCAGAAACAGTCTCAAACTTGAAGTGAATTAATTGTTTTACATAAAGTAAAGGTAGAGGACAAAAGGCCCCTTTGCTTAAGGATTTATCATAGCAAAGTTTCAACAGGCAGGCTGGCTTTGTCTTTTACAGACTCATAATCATAACTAGAGCATCTCCTTTGTACTATCATGGAATGTGATCTATTATCTGTCACAGCTGTACTACAGTACCCTATAGGGCAGCAGAAATTGTACTTCTACAAAATTTTCAGTCAATATTAATCCAAAAGGATCTATGTTTCTTTAAAATAGCAGTGTAAGACTGTCTCCTACTACTTCCCTTGCTTGATGCATGAATAAAACAATTGCTTGATTATCTCAGTGTTGTGATGCAGATTTCTTCTTGCAACTTCTTTTCCTTTAAGCAGAGGCCACAGTAACAAATGTCAAGAAGTGCTTTCAAGTTCAAACAATGTAATAACTTAAAAGAAAGAATTTCAATTTATTTGTTTCAGCTGCATTTAGCCAAGCCTGAAGTTGAAGCACAAACTATTTTACCTTAGAAAAAAAAAGATAAAATCTGCCAAAATGAATTGAAAATTTCCTATAGTTGGCAGATACAGGAAAGTATAATTACTTGAGAATATAGTATATTACAGATTGTTTAGTAAGTGCTTTAAAGTCCATGCCTGCTTTTATATACCAGACATATAAATAAAGTTAAGTAACACAAGTTTTGCATGGAAAACAGATTTTACTACTACACCTGCGAGGCAGGCACATATGGCAAGACCAGAGCAAGGGCTGCAAGTGAGAAAACACATGCACTGAGTGATTTTCTTGTTTCATGATTTAAAGGATAAAGTTTGGAAATTATTACTTAAATCTCTAATTATTTTACCTCAGCCAGGACTTCACCCATGGTTTCTAAGTTCTATTTAAATACAAAAAACCCAAGAAGCAGTATCATTAGGAAGCCAATTGCTTCTCTCTGGATAAAGAATGGTTTTCTAGGAATGAGTTAACCATTTATTTGTTTGACATAGGTATACAATTCAATACTTACCAGATGAAAATATGTAAGGAAAAAAATGTCAGGAGTAACTTAAATCACACTTATAAAGTTAACTCCAGGAAACTTTCCTACAGAATGGTGTGTTTAAAAAGCACACCTGAGAAAACACCATCACTTGACAAGCAAGCATTAAAAAGGTGTGCTATTGTTTAAGTTATTGTAGTTATCCTCCAAAGTAAACAATGCCTTTATGTACATCAGTTTGGAAGAAATATCATGTCATTTGTAGAAGTATTATCTGCTTTTTACATTAATTTTTTTGTAGGTAAGAACCTGAAAATATATATATACCATATATATACACCATATTTGCTCACAGCTTTTATGTATGACCTGATTTTAAATCTGTTTGGGATTAATTCAAGTACACACTTCTGATAATCTCCACAATCTTTCAGAAAACTAATATATGTAAAATATAACACACAATACTTGATTTTTGAGAGTCTAGAAGGGTTGAACCAATCAAATTGCTTTTAAACATTGTTGAAACAAACAGATAAAATATAGTTAAAAATCACAAACATAAATAAATTTGAAAGTCAGTTTCACTGACTGTCTCGAATGAGATTTTCCATGGGAATAACCTAAATGCATATCATCCCAAATAAAAAGGAAGTATTTTATGAGACAAGCAGCATTTTGATCAGGCTGTAGCTTTTTTCTTTTTGCATCTACCAGCCCACGAAAGCTGACACATTTCCAAAACCAGGCATAAACAATAATTCAAATATTTAAACTGTTGACTTTGATATGGTCAATTTTATGGTTTGAAGGTCCACTTTCCATTTATACTCTTGAAAGACTTTAAAGGTAAGCATACCAGCTTCAATTAGCACAGAGTAATAGCAATTACATTATGGAAAGTAAATACCATGTCTCCAGCTCACAACATTGGCATTACCATGAATCAGGTTCCCCAGGTTTCAGACCAGAGCATGAGTTTAGTCTCTAATATTACACTGATATTTGCAGGTAAAGAAGCACAATAAAGAGTAATGCAGCAGGAAGATCTATTTAGCAATGTTTTCTTTTTTTTCCTTTGGATGCAGAAAATAATGCAACACTTCCAGACGCAGGTGACATCTGGGACTCGAGCCCAGCCAAACTCTTCCACAGCAGAAAGCTCAACCAGGCTGCAGAGCAGTTTTGGCAGAAGTCTGAAACCTCCTTATAAGTTCACAGCATAATTTCAACAGAGTGTATGTACAATCCATCCCATGATTCAGGACAGCACCCAGAGCAAGCTAAAGGTGCCAGCTCTTCCATGAAGAAATCCTGCTACCATCAAAAACTCCTCAATTTGGGCACAGGCTTGCTTAAAAAGAGAAACATCTCCTGATATTTTGGGTCACAATATAATCAGCAAATGGCATAAGTCTACTTCTGGTTTTCCAAGTCTTATTAACAGTAGAAAATCAGTTAGAAAACATGGAACAGTACCTATTGACAAGGAAACACTACCTGCCTCTCAATAATTTAGCTGCAGTGAATTAATAACCACATGCACTATCATGAAACAAGGTGGTTTAAGAACAATGTAAAAGGATTCCAGCATCAGACAGCCACCAGTCTAAACACAACTTGCCATTCCCTCAGAGGAGGAAAATACAGATGATAAACACAGAAAATGGAAAAAGAGAAAACAAGACTACATTGGTCAGTCTGACTTTCAAATAGCCATAGGTCATCAGCTACCTAAATACTGGTTTGCTTTCTTAGAAACTCATCCACAAAGTTTTTTATTTGTCATCTATTTCTTCAACACCAATCCTCAGGAATGTGCCTAGCTCACCTTTCAAGATAAAAATGCATGGATTAAGGAGAATAGAATGTACACCTAGTAGATGAGGGGAAGGCTGTGGATGTCTGTCCAGGGTCTATCTAGACTTCAGTAAAGTGTTTGACACCATCTGCCACAGCATCCTCCTAGAAAAACTGAGTGCTTGCAGCTTGGGTGGGTGGAGTCTTCAATAGGTAAAAATCTGCCTGGATGGCTGGGCCCAGAGTGCTGTGGTGAATGGAGATAAATCCTTTGGGCAGTTGGTCACCAGTGGTGTCCCCAGGGCTCCACCTGGGGCTGGTCCTGTTTAACATCTTTGTGGATGGTCTGGACATGGGGATCAAGTGCACCCTCAGTAATTGTGCAGAAGACACTGAGCTGATGTGCTCAGGGGATGGAAGGCTCTGCTGGAGACCTGGACAGACTCCATCAGTGGGCTGAGGACACAGCTGCAGGAAGCTCAAGAAGGTGAAGTGTCAGGTTCTGTGCCTGAGCCATGCAGTGATACAGGCTGGGTGAGGAATGGCTGGGGACAGAAAGGGACACCTGGGGTGCTGGCTGACAGCAGCTGAACCTGAGCCAGTGTGCCCATGTGGCCAAGAGGGCTGATGGCACCCTGGCCTGGGTCAGCCAGCAGGACAGAGAAGTGGCTGTTCCTGCACTGGGCCCTGGTGAGGCCACACCTCGAGCGCTGTGTCCAGTTCTGGGCCTCTCACTTAAAAAGGACATTGAGGAGCTGCAGAGTGTCCAGAGAAGAGAAACAAGGCTCAGGAAGGGTCTGTAAAACATGTCTTAGGGGAATGGCTGAGGGAGCTGGGTTTGTTTAGTCAGGACAAGAGTAGGCTCAGGCCTCATGGCTGTCTACAACTCCCTGAAAGAGGGCTGGATGGAGGTAGGGTCAGTCTCCTCTGCCATGCCCACGGTAAGAGGAATAGAGGAAATGGTCTTAAACTGAGACAGGAGAAATTCAGATGAGATATTAGAAAAAAAAAAATCTTCTCACTATTAGGGTGATCAGGCACTGGAATAGGTTCCTCAAGCAGGTGGGGCAGTCACCATCCTGAAGGTGTTTAAGAGGCATTTGGATCTGGTGATAAGGTTAAATGGTTTAGGGGTTACAGTGGCAGTGCTGGGTGGATGGTTGGACTGGAAGATGTCAAAAGTCTCTTTCAACCCTGATTATTTTATACCTCTATATGAACTATTCTAAATTCAGCCATGCAATATTAGATACTAACAAAAAAAGTAGGATGCATCCTGCCCTTTTGCATCACAAGTGTGATACGTGCAGTTTTGAGGGAACAAAGCTGCCTCACCATTTGGGGTTCTTCACAGCACAAGTTTTGTGAGCCAAACCTCACTGCTAAGCATTTAACAAATAGCCTAGAAATATCCAGACCTTTTGTCCTTAACAAATAGAAACTACTAAAGAAATATTTACAGATATTTACTTTTCCCTAGCGCTAGGTTAGAAACCAACTGTTTCTAACCTAATGCATGTCACATATGCACATGTTGCAAACAATAAAAGGAATTAATTAAGTGTGCAACACTCAAAAATCCTAAGTAGGGATATTTGAAACAAAAGTATCTGAATAAGATTTTCTGGCTTGCTTTTTGCAAGAGTAATAAGCACTGTCTCCTGAAAGTCACATAAAGGATCACGTTTTAAATGGCATTCTGCATAACAGAGAACAGTACAGCTGACAGGTAAAAACATCCCTAAGGAAGGAAAACAGTTTCCATATTTTTGAGGCTGTGTTCCCCTGTGAATCCCATAGGACAGGGCAGGTATCTACACAGATTTCACCTATTCACCTTATGTTCCTCGGCTTCTTTGGGTGCAACTCTTTAGCTTCAAAGCCACCAAAAGCTGCTTATTTAGCACAGCAAGGTAGTTATTAAGGCTACTGACCTTCTTTCTAACTTTAGGAAACTCACCAGGGTACCCTTTCCGTGTTCTGTAACACAAAGCCAAGCAGATTTCCGGAACAGCGTATTTACAGCATATGTGACTGATCTAAAAATAAAATAACCCCTTTTATGAAGGACTGGGATATTTCAATTTCTCTTTCCTTCCTTACTCTGAGCAACTTCCCTCTTCATCAGTTTCATACAATTCACTTACATATCACCTTTAATAACCCTGTATAAGTCATGATCTTTCCTCATCCACAGCACTCAGAATTCCCCATGCAGTTTTTAAAACCTGGGATGACTGGGATTTTAGCAGATGACTGCTATTAGTTCTCTTTTGATTTGATTTAGACATTAAGATGTGTAGATTACTTCCTACAGGTTTTCACAGAACAGCTGAGATTGGAAGAGACCTCTGGAAGTTCAGCCCCCTGCTCAGGCAGGGTAAAAGCTCTCGGAAGACAGTCAATGCCAGCTGGTATCAAACACACCTGACACCATGTGCCTTCTTCACAGAAACTAAAAAACTCTTTTCAGGGGAACTAGAATGTCCCCATCCATGAAACTAGGAGAGAGATGGTGATGGAACTGTTTTATTTTACTTGGATGGAAGTGAACTAAGAATTACTTCTGCATTTCACATCCACACCCCATCGCTCCAGAACTGTGTCAGTACAGTGATTTGAACACGTATTTGGAAGAATATGCTCTCAGTGTTTTTTAATCCTTCTTTCATCCTCCTTTTTTACCCTTATTTGTTCAACTTATTACATTTGCGTCTTGTTTTTTAAAGTGCTTCAGCTTCTGGCTCTAGCACAGGAGGGTAATCATACCTTTTGAAATGAGCAAAAATACGAACTGCCTAATTAATTGGTGCTACCATCTGCTTGCCCTGACAAGAGAAAAGATATTCTTGACCTAATACAACAGCGCACATCAACCAAAGTCACAGGCACTTCATGCAGGATTAAAATGTAATATGCAGTAACAACTATGGTCTAAGGCAGAAAAAACTTGGATTGTTCAACGCCTCATTTCAAAACACATTCTCTAACTCTGTGTTAATGAGGCAGAGCTCTGTAAATCAGATATCGCCCTGTGCTACGTGTCCTGGCCGTGCATAAGGACTGTCCTGCCTCAAAACTTCCCACCTCCTGCCCAAGGACTTCCCTCCAGATGCCTGTTGATTGTGTGCACAACCATGCAGACAAAACTCTTGACATTTTATAAAGGACTGTATTAATTACGCACTGTTGTTGAACGAACAAAGACTCTCAGCCATTTTTCTAGGGAACTAGGATTTCTATTAGATGCAAAACAAACGGAACTTCTCTTTCCAGGAATAAATTCTACAGTTGCTTTCATCTCCCAAAATCCAACAATACCTCCCAGCTTTGCAGCAGACCTGTACAGTCGGGATTCTCCATGTCCTTCATTAACAAGGCAATGAAAACAAAGAGACAGAGCACAACCAACACCCACATAAAACACATAGCTCAGGACTAAAGAGCTGCACAGCTCTATTACCATGGCATCACGCTTTAGGAAGCCTATATTTTCAAGGGAAACTGAAGGAAATAGACAAACACTTAAATAGCTAACTCTGGTAGAAAATAAAAAATAATCTACCTTTTAATATTTTATATTGAAGGGTAAGTATAAAATTACACGTGAAATGGTGTATTCTAAAATAAAAAGTAGTGTTATGTCTGAGAGTAAAGCTGTAAGAAAGAACACCATAAGAAAGCATAACAGTCCCAGCCCCCACCTCCTCTCTGGATCTGACTGCTCAAACAGATCTGAAGCAGACAATGAAATTCCTCCCATTTTAAGAAAACAGTGAAAACTGTCAAACTCATAATGTTTCCTAATCTACAGGGGCTGAGAATATAATTTATATTTGCCTTAGGCTGGTCCAGCAGAGCATGCTTTTTTGATTGTCATATCCAGTTAAGAAAAGCAATATGCTTCATAAAATGGAGCTTCTATTTTTGACTAATAAACATGATCTGGTGCAATTTTTAACTGGCTCAACCCAGAACAGCAATATTTCATATCCTCAGTATGTCCATGCACCAGCTCTTTTTCTCTTAAAATGACAAGCAATAAAACAGATTGCCAAATAGAGCCAAACTCAAAAAAAACCTCAACATTTATCAGTGACTCAGCTCAGTATGATGCAGAATTTGATGTTGCCAGCTTTCATATCCCAGATAGATAAACAGCAAATAAGCCTTAAAGAGCTTGCCCTGTACTGGGACACGTCACTGTCCAAGAGCTACACACACATAGGCAGGAGCTGAGGGAGGTTTAATGCAGATCTTGCTGGCTTGGCAAGGTTTGCAGAGCACTCACCTTCTGCTCACTGCAGAGATCTACCACTACTGAACCTGAACTGCTGTGACTCCATGTCCCAGTTCAGGAGCACTGGGAAGGTGCCAAGAGAGCAGCGAGCTCGGTATTGCATCACGCAGCCATGGCCCGTCTGGTGCTCAGCCTGCGGCTGGCACACACCACAGCACCTCAGTTTTATTTTCCTTTCTGAAAACATTGAAATACAGCAAAATACCACTCAAAACTACTTCTGGTGCTTCTGCAGTTCAAGCTTTGGGTCAACACCAATGTTGGAGCATTTACTCAAGAGCAGAAATTCAAGCTTGCTGTGCTGTAACCATGAGAAATAAAGAACATGAACCCAAATCAAATCTCTTCCAGCACCTCAAGAACAAAACAGCTGGCAAAAACCACAAATCATTTCAAGGAATGACAGATTCACTACTTGTTGGCTGTCCTTTCCTTCCTCTACATACTTTTCTTTCTCTGTGTGATTAGTCTTACACTGGTGAAGTTTTTAGCATGCTTACTGGAGAACATACTAATCCAATTATGGCGCTATAGGATTTTCTTAATATTCCTGAGAGTTGTATTGGATAGATGACTAAGTCTTTGGGATTCTTTTTTTTCCCCCTTTTACTTCATTGAGAAAGCATGGAAGTGGCATTTTGACTGTGACATTTATTTTGCTTTATTCTTCCAGTAAAGAGCCACATCAAAGGTTACAGTTTCAATGAGTATTTGAAGAGACAAATAGTAAGTTTTGCTTTCAATTATTAATTTACAGTTGCAAGAGTATATATGGCTGTCCAGCAAGCAATTCTGTCTTTGTTTTAAGTCATAAAAGTCTAATATCATTCCTGCTGCAACATTTCAAAAGTCACCCCATGTTATTGCTAGTTTCATCTCCTTTTACTTCTGTGACCACTTCAGCATATCATATTTTTTTAAGGTGTCTCTAAATTACCCACCAAATCGTGACAGTTTTTTTACTTACTTCATTTCTTTTATCACCACAGGGTCAGTATTTCACTCTACAACCACTTCATACTTCAGTTGTCAGTGTAAAACAGCCTTATAGTAGATCATGTAAGTCCTCAGCACTATGGCACTATCAGGAAGTGCCCTTCCATGCACATCTTTTTTGAGGGAGACCCATTTGGCACAGCAAATTCTGCAGCCCCCCCTTTCTCTTCCATGTTGTGAAGCAGCTGGTCCCTAACTCCCAATGTCCTTACTGGTGGATTAGATAAAGGTCTTCAGGTTCCCTTTCTCATCCAGTTCTGCAGGTGTGATTCAGCACTGCTTTGAAAAGGAAAGCTTCCAAACCAAAGCTCAAAGGACAGGCAGCTGAAAGCCTAGGATGCAGGAGGCATTGGGAGGCCTACAAAAAATCCCAGTTCTTCATTAATGCAAACCAGCTACTCCTGGCACACAGGGTGACAGCGTGGAAGACTGTGGTGGGAGCTGATGTATTGAAAACAACCATCAAATGCAAATTCATTACAAACCTCTCAGCATGCACCTGGGCATTTGGGAAGGAGGCAATGCTGAGCTCAAACTGTATTTTAAGACATCAGGTAAAAAGACTGGGGAATTCTGCTCCTCATTCCAATAATTATCACTCCCCACAAACAAGGGGCATATATGTCATTCACAAAACAATATTTCTGGTCCCATTTTGAGACAGTCAAGCGCTGCTCTGTTCAGATTTGCAAGGTCTACATAACCTCAGCAGCTAAGTCCCATTATGAAAAGCTACTTAGGAACAACTCTGAAATACATCTGATTCCATAACATGCTTTTGAAAGTCAGGCAAGGTAGATAATTCCCTCTGTTAATATGGGCTCTGATCACACTGAAACTAGGGCATTACACCTGTTAGTTTTAATAAATGGTAGGATATAGATACCCTTTTTTTCACAGCACTGGGGCTCCTTCTGTGAAGCCACTGTGAGACAACAATGACACTTGGAGAATTACAGCATTTCCCTCTATTACAAATGGAAGGTAACCAAAAACTTCACAGTTCTTGCAGATGAAAAGAGCACCTGCTGCTTAACTACCATTGGAGTCAAGCCCGGTGCATGCAGATGGCAGCGCTGAAGGTGATGGGAGAAGTGAATGGTCCACACTGGGAAAACGAGGCCCCACCGCCCTCCACAACCCCCCTACTTGCCCTTGCCCTCACGGGTTCTGCGGCCGCCAGTTGTCACAAGGCGACCTCTCCGCTTTGATCCGGGAAGGGACTGGGAAGCTCACCCCAGGGAGTGCCCACAACCCACCACCAGCTCCAGCCGGACCTTGGCACCGTCCTCACCTTCCACCAGCTCGTCCAGGCTGGTGAGCTTCTTGCTGCCATCGATGGTGTAGATGGTGCGGACGCCCTGGGGCAGGTTCACGTTGTCCGACAGGGAGCGGGTGAGCTCCACCAGGAGGGCGTCGAAGGAGCGGAAGCGGTCGGGGGAGATGGCGTACACCAAGCCCTTGAAGTACCTGTCCCCGTTGCGGTAGAAGCGGGCTTTGCGCGCCTTCTTCTCGGAGCTGAGGGCCTGCAGGGTGCGGGTGCGGTAGAGGCTGCAGTGCGCGCTGTGCGCCGGGCTGGGCACCAGCCCATTGCCCCGCGGCCCCGCGCCGCCGCCGGACCCGGAGCCTCCGCGCCGCGGCCCGGAGCGCTGCTGCCGCTTGTCCCGCTCCTCGAAGTGCTCCAGCTCGATGCTCCGGCTGCTCGCCATGGGGAGCCGCCTGCCCGCCCTCCCAGCTCCGCCACGGGAGGGCTGCTACGCCCGCCCGCCGCGCTCGCAAGGGCTCGGGCCGCCTAGAAGAGCATCGCGCCCGGCCGCTGTGGCCGGGAGGGCTGCGGCTGAGCGCGGCGCCCGACCTGCCCGGCCAGCGCAGCCCTGGCCCCGCCGCTGCCCGCTGCGGCGCACAAAAGCATCCCTCACGGCCGAGCGCGACGCCTCCCGGCTACGGGCGCTGCCGGGGGCCGGGCGAGAGGCTCGCAGGAGCCCCGCGGCCGCGCCCCCGCGCCGTGCCCATGCGGGCTCGCACAATGCGCGGGTCCCCGCTCAGCCCCTTCCCCGCCGGCTCCGCCGGGCAGCAGCAGCGGCGGCGGCGGGCCCGCAGCGCCAATTCCCGCAGCGGGGGCAGCAGCACCGCCACTGGCGCGGGGAGCGGGCAGCGTCCGGCTCCCGGCGGGGAAGCAGCCGCAGCGGATCCGGCGGGAGCGGCGCTGGCGGCCCGGCCGTGGAGCGCAGCGGAGCCCGAGCGGGAGCGGGCGGGGCTCGGCCGGGCAGGGCGGGAGCGGGGGCGGCGCCAGCTCGGAGCGCGTCCGGCGGGGGCGGGAGCGCCGTGGGAAGGGTGGGAGCGGCGGGAGCGGGGAGCGGGAAGGGGCTCTTGTAGGAAAGGGGAATTTGGAGGCGCAGTTGTCCTACAGGGTAGTGCTGCCCTTCTGGTGGTCCTCCAAGGGCCGCCCGCCCCTCAGGCGCACCCGCGGAGCTGCCCGCCAGCCCTCTCCCAGCTTTACGTGGGTCAGTCACTGCGTTAAAACGCTAAAATGCTCCTTCTGTACGGCCCTCAGCCCAAAATACATCCCAGGGGACAGGAGACTGTGCATCCCTGTCATTTATTGGTGGAACTACTTTAAAGGGCATGTAGCGATAGGACATGGGGTAATGGATTCAAAGTGAGAGTAGGTGATGGATGGATGGATGGATGGATGGATGGATGGATGGATGGATGGATAGATAGATAGATAGATAGATAGATAGATAGATAGATAGATAGATAGATAGATAGATAGATAGATAGATAGAATGAATATTGGGACTAAATTCTTCCATAAGATGATGGTGAGGCACAAGGCTGCCCGGAGAAGCTGTGGCTGCCCCATCCCTGGAAATGTTCCAGGCCTGTTGGAACGGGGCTTTGAGCAAACAGGTTCAGTGAAAGGCATCCTTTCCCATGGCAGAGGGCGTGGAACTAGATCATCGTTGAGGTCCCTTCCAACCCAAACCATTCTGTGATTCTATGATTTTCCTTGTGCATTTGCCACCATCTCTCCCTAAGGAGTCAAATAAAGCCATTCACAGAGCCTAAACCCCCTAAATGTGCTGCAACCCATGTTCCATGGCTTCCCCAGGCATCTTCTCAGTGCTCTTGGGGTTGCTCAAGTCAAATTCCCTTTTCATAGAAATGGCCAACAAATGCACTGAAATGGATGCAATTTCAACTACTTTACAACTTATTCTCAACCATTACACAACATATTTTCTTTCTTGGCACAACGAGAATTTAAATAATTGTAAAAGCTTTTATAAGTACATACATGTTTTCTGGTTTTTTTACATCTCTTGCATAAAAAAAGAGATGTTGCACTTGCAACGTTGCAAGTTGCAGTTTTGTTATGTCATTACAGGTATGCTCTTCTGTCCAATATTCTTTGCCACATTTCTGGTGGATTTATTATTTTTCTCTTTTTATGTTTTGAAATACCAATAAAATCAAGCACTTTCTCACCATTATTACAAAGCAGATTAGACATTATCTAGCTATGATATTCTGAAGACGATACATAGAAAACATCAGTGAAACTCACTCTTCATTGAAGCACCAACTTCCGTGGTGCCTGAAAACCCCCACAAGCAAAAAGAAGAGATAAACCATGGACCTAGATTATCTCCTCTGGTGGTAAAATCAACAAAAAGACTGAATGAGAGGGAATTCTGTTACAGTCAGGGCATGAATTCACTTGCTAAGATTAGACTTGCAGGTCTTGCCTAGGAACCAGGACCAAGAAGTCACAAAACAGTATGGAACAACTTTTTAGATTGGCTTTGATATATAGTTTCTAATCTTGATTACAGGCAATGTTACACAGACAAAATTCAAACTCATGTGTGTAACTTTGCTCCAAAGTGGATGGGTCTCAGCTACAAAGTTTTATTTTTTCCCAAATGGTTCCACACTGCATGGCCGTGTCTGGCCTTTACAGAACAAGTCACATTTTAAGTTCAAACCTCAGCAGATGGTCATTTGGACTAACCTTTTTCCATTTGCTCAGAAGCAGGTCACAAAAGCCCAGGGAAGTTTAATTCCCTCCTCATACATACCTTTTGTCTCTCTGAGCTGCTAACTATTGCCACAGGACACTCCTCAGCTGTGTGCAGAGGACTCATGCAGACTAAGATGCAAATACACAAAGACACCTACATATATATATATATACATGTATATATATATATATATAAAAATATATATATATACACACACACGTATATATATAAATTTAATCTATTGGCTGTGTCTTTGTTTGAATACAGCTTGGAGAATCTGGTGCCAGGGTTAGCATTTTGCCAGTTTCAAGGTGTTTTGCTGGGTGGTAGGATATGTCATGTGTGGGACTTGCTCTGACTTCTGAAATCTTTAGCTAGAGATGGGTGGAGGGAAAGGATTTTTATGCAACCTCCTGTAAAGTAAAGCTAAAAGGGAATTCTCCAGCTTTCACCAGAAAAATTATCTGTCCTCCTCAAAGGGAATTCGTGCTACAGAGAACTTTTGATGTCTGTAGAGCAACTATGTTTTGTAGAGTATATAAACATGAAATTGACTTCTGATCTGTAAAACTAAACTATTTCTATATTAAGAGGCTATTTACAGAGAGGTTGGGATTAGATCTGTATGTGTAACTGCGGAGGAAATTCAACATGGTCCTACAACTTGTGCTGGTTTTGGTTTTGTTTTTTTTTTTTTGTCCTCCTCAGATGCTATGGATATTTTTAGTAAGATCTGCAAGCCCCTGTTGCACAGTGCTTCCATTGGTGTGCGTGCTTTGCCTTTTCTTTGCCACGTTGTTTCCCCTACAGAGTTCTCTGTAGCCAAACAGATGTTTTAAAAGACTTTACAAGATCAGGGCAATTTATTATAACCCCAAAATAACCCCATATGCATCCAAAGGGCATTTGTTGTTAGGGTTTAGAAAATTAATGTGATTAATGTGCAGTCCTGAATGGACCTGACCTATGAAATCTCATTGTCTTTCTCCAAAATGGGGTTGACAAATTAGCGGTTCACTTTACAACAAGCAAGGCTACATGTATAAATGATACCTTGCTTATTAACCTAAATCTCCAGACACTGTTAAAATGTGATTATCATTCATTCTTGTGATATTCTTACCCTGTAAATATACATTTCCTGTTTGAATAGAAAAGAGCTTGCTGTTTGCATGTCCAGATAACTAATCAGTTCTCTCACCTGACTTTGTTTTTCTCTTTTCTTTTTTATTGTGCTAGGCATAATGAATTCTTGGTTAAAATCTCATCTTGTATCTAGAAGATACAAGATCTTGCTCCTATGTGGTTTTGTAGATTGATGGGTTGTTTTAAAACAAGCAAGCCCTGTGAGAAGTTTCTAAAAGGAAACTAAGAAAAGTTTACCATCATACACAATGTCTTTTTTTTCCTTCTGTTACTTGAACTCTCTACCATCCTGGTTGTAATCAGGGACATCCAAGTTACTCAGAACATTTAATAGAATTGATAGGTGAGAATCAGTTCAGAATTAGAGTTTGCAGTGGGTGGTATTAGGAAAAAAGTATGTATCTGCCTTTACATTTAGCCCATTGATTTCACCTTGAACATAATAATACATAATGTTACTAAAGAAGGAAAAAAAAATCATAAACTTGGGGTCTGTTTACTGAAGATTTTATTTACAGAAAATATTGTTTGAATAATTCAGTAAGGAAATGTTTACTTGTAGCATCAAGAATACCAAATTTGAGTATTTTAGCAATTAGATTACTATCTGAAATTATTTGTTTTCACCCCAAGAACATTAAAATGCTTTAAAAATATTCATACAATAAAATAAAACCAAAAGTTTAAGCAACTTGACCGAGTAGCAGAGAAATATATCAATGTAGGTGGAATAAGGAAGATGTTCAGTCCTCAGTGAGCCAGCTGTGCCCAGGTGGCCGACAAGGGCAATGGCATCCTGGCCTGTATCAGCAAGTGTGGCCAGAAGGAGCAGGGCAGTGATCATGCTTGGTACTGCTGAGCCTGCACCCCAGATCCTGTGTCCAGCTCTGGACCCCCCACTACAGGAAAGACGTTGAGGTGCTGGACCCTGTCCAGAGAAAAGCAGAGGAGCTGAGGAAGGGTCTGGAGCACAAGTCCTGAGAGTGGCAGCTGAGGGAGCTGGGGGTGTTCAGCCTGGAGAAAAGGAGGTTCAGGGGAGATCTCTCTATACCCCTGAAAGGGAGTTATAGCCAAGTGAGGGTCAGTCCTTCTCCCAAGTAAACAGGGATGGGACAACAGGAAATGGGCTCAGTTGCACTAGAAAAGGTTTATACTAGATATCAGGAAAAAAATTCTTCACTGAAAGAGTAGTCTAGCTTTGGAAGAGGCTTCCCAGGGAAATGGTGGAATCACCATCCCTTTAGGTACTTAAAAGATGTGTAAATGTGGCACTTGGGGACATGGTTTCATGATGGACTTGGCAGGGCTGGGTCAGCAGTTGGACAAGATAATTCTAAGGATCATTTCCAATTAAAACAATTTTATGGTTTCATAATCTCATTATGAAGCTCTTTTTACATTAACACTTCTTGATGAATGGGAATGTGAGCATGAGTGTTGTTGGATATTGAATTATCTCCATACAACTTAATGGATCATAGGGAAATGACTGAGTCCAAGATCTGTGATAAGTCTGTGTGAGCATTTATCAGGCCTCAGAATTATTCACTGGTTTTGATAAATTAGATGAAAATGCCATAGAAGATCATTTACTTTTTTAAATTACTTTGTACAATTCCCAAAGGACACCTTTGTCTTTAAATTTGTCTTTAAGAATATTTCTGTACATCTATTTAAGATTTTTGAAAGCAGTAAAGAACCATATGAATAAAAGCCATATAAAACCAATGTTGAACCTGAAACAAAAAAATGTGGAGAAGAAAAGATCCTCGCATTATATTTTATTGCAATTTGCTGTACCAAAGAAGACTTGAATGTATCAAAACCCTTCCCAGCAAGGTTCTGGGAAAGGACCCATAAAGCCTCCTTATGGCTGGGATTTCATGTCAGCCAGTAGCTGCTCAGATGAGGGTTTTTTTGTCTTCATATCCAGTATATTTTTCTCCCAGATTAGCATATTTCTGCAGAATATCTCTAGCACTTTGCTAATATTCAACAGAGACATTCTGTCCCATTCTCCTGTCCCTGATGTAGGAATGCATGAGGGAATGGGATGCTACCCGTACCCAGAGCAGCATGAATGAAGTTGTAAAATGTTCTCCAAATAGATAAATACATCATGCAAGCCTAGTTTTAATGGTGTAGTAAACATCATGGAAGAGCTAGGATACCCTCCCAACAGATTCCTTCTGAAGTCAACTGAGATCTCAGCCCTTCTGCACTCCATTAAAATTCAGCTCCTGGTTATAACTGGTTCTTCAGTGACATGAGGTAATGATCCTCACCCACTCAAGTTAGATCAGAGATGATCACCCCATTAAATAAATTGAGTATGGTTTTTTGTGACATAAATAAATGCCTAACTCCATGTGCCCATACTGGTGGATTACATAAAGGTCTCCAAGTTCTTCTGTCATTAAATTCTCCAGGCATGATTCAGCATTTATTTGAAAAGGAAAGTTTCCAAATCAAAGTTCAAAGGATGCACAGCTGAAAGCCTAAAAAGGAGGAGGCATCAGAACACCTACACATTGTATGTCTTTGCTAATGAATCTGCATTGCAAGATATTTGCGAACTCCCTTTTCTCCCAACAGTTCAAGGCTGTCATATTGACTTCTATGACTCATTTAGGCTTTGCATATGGCCATTTTTATCTATCAAATACCTCTGTAACTGAACAAAAATAGCTTAAAATTTAGATAATTTGAAGAGAAGAAAGGCATGATTTACAGACAAAGAAATCTTTTACTCATCTATTTTCTTGTAGCATATTTAGAAAGAAGTCATTAAGGTTTTAAAAACATCTCTATTACCTTTTTTTTTGCTACTAACCCCATCATCATTTTTGTAGAAGCATTAATAATTTTAATTCCATTTGTTGCTGTTTCATTACAATACATCAAATTTCTATATTTTCAATAGAAACGTCTGTGTGAATAGTTGCTGTAATTCTGGTTGGACAAACCATGATCCAGGATTAAATGGATCATTTAATCTGTTGTTTTACTTTAAAAGTATGATTATTCATATGGTTTTAAAATTAGGAGAAATGTGGGATCTTGAAAAAACCCTTAAGAACTATGTTATTTCAGATGTTAAATAACTTATAAGGACAATATTCCAATAAATCTTTCAATAGTTATTTTGTCAATAGTTATTTTAGTGAACTACCAATCTAATTAAAAATGAAAAATTAATGTGTTTTCTGAGACAGCTACTTCAGCAAAGATATCTAAGGTAAACTGATGCCTCAAACCTGATGTCAACTAGAGATGAAAACAGTGTAGCAATACCTATTCTGAAGCAAGTGAACTACTAAAGGAAAAAATACAATTTTATAATATGATGGTTACTGAAGCAAAGCACAGAATTCTCTCATCTACACTCCTATTCCTTGATGGCTTTTTTCTCACCCACCTGGGGCTGCTGCCTTTATTTGAATCTGATATTTGCAAATTGGAATCTGGCAATTTTCTTGGTAGAATAATAACCATCACCTCCAAAAATGTCATGGACCAGGAAGTTATTATTGCATATTTAGGTTACTTTGAGAACAAACCCATTGTATAGTGTAGCTATATACCAAGAGCATCAGCAGGCAATAGAACAACTGCAGAGAATGAAATGAATAATAATTTTCCCCCTTGCTTTCTTCCATGTCACAGTTGACTTCACTGGCTTCAGGGGCCTTTTCATCCAAGGAATGATTTTTTGTAAAACGGGAGGAGAATGTACAAATGACTTCTATTGATAACATGGCCAAGATGCAAGAAAAGGTGAGGTACCACATTGAATCAGAGCAGTTGGTACAGCTGTCAGCAAAAGGACAGATTTTCAAGCCCACAAACCTCTTTCACACCCAAAAAGCAGCAATATATTAGCACCATTTAAAGCCAATGTTGCTCTAAGAAAAATTACTTGAACAATCAATTAATGTTAATCAAAGTCAAGATCAGAGTGGCATATTTGCAAGAGAAAAGCAGCAGATTTAGAAGCCTTGTGATGCAGAGAGTAAAATAGGTGATTTTGGTCTGTGGGAGGTAGAGGCAGAACAAGGAACTGCCTTGAAGAAGAACACTGGGTGTAAAAGAGACCTTCTGACTTTACATTGGATTCTGTGAATTCCAATACCTGGAAGAAATAGGAATTTTAGTCCTTAGGTTTACCTTCTGGCTGGACCCTACAAATCCCTTGAGGATTTTGAAAATCATAATTAATGCAGTATAGAATAGTGATGCTTTACAGAAATACCTTGAAGATTGGAGAAGTGGAATGACTAGTAGAAGTAAAGGTATAAAGTCATATATATATAAGGATTTTTTCTACTCCAACATGGAGTAGAAACTCGCCACTGGGAAACAGAAGAAAGGAAGGGGGGGGGGATGTACTGTTGATCAGTTTTGGCCAAGCTGCAAGAACAGTAAATGCAGCCTTTCACTTTCTTCTTCATCTGAAGATGAGCAGATGTGGTATTTAATTAAAAAATAGTGCAGGGAGACTTTCAGAATAAAATATTGCTGGATATAACTTAAATTCTTTTAAAGAATAATCAAATTTTATTTATGTAAGAGTAAGCAAGCTTTTATTTCTGGTCTGTTGATATGTTTAGGGTGAGCATGGCATTGTCTGTGGATGCATATCTTACTTTCAAAGCCTTTATATGTGGGCCTTATCCTTGTTGCTGCTTGGCTGTGGAAGTCCTCAGCCATAGGATATTCCTGGTGATAGACTTCATAAAGTGTCAGAGCCTCAACTTGTTTTGTACTGTACAAATACAGTGATGGTGATGATCAGGAAGGGTTGCAGAAATTGCTGATGACAATTTTCTAACATTAATTAAAGATCTGTCACCTAGCCAGCCACTGAGGAAGACTGAGTTGTATCCCCTTAGAGTGTTCTCACTCTTTGTGTGCTAATATATGCTCTGTGCACATCACTAGAGACTGATTTCAGCTGAGTGCTCTAATAACTTGTTTTAGAGAAAGGTGTTTTTCCGGAGGTGAGATATCAAGCCCAATCCTGGCCTTCCAGGCTTATGTGACTTCTCTAGTAATTATGGTGTGATTATTTGCATGTTTGTTGTCAGATTTACTGGAGAGTGGTATGCTGCTGTTTTGTCCTAATTACCAGCAAAGGTTTTAGTTAACTTCAGCAGAATTATTCTGTCTGTTCATCGGCACAGTACAAAATGAAGTTGAGTCAATAAGGTCAGATCCTGTACAGGAAAGAGAAAGCAGCCACTTGGCTTTCATGTGATGAGAGTGTTGCTTTAGTTTTTAAAAGGAAGTCAGATGCAGTGCTGTGAAAATCCTTAATCTTCTCCTGTTCTTTCTCTATCAGTCATACTTTAGTTGGTATGTTTTTGTACTCTTTGTATCTCTGACAAGAAATCTATACATTTGACTTCTTGCTGCCAGCAAAGCCATTTGCATTAGGAGCAGAATGATGTCTCTCAACTACTACAGCCAGCATGGTCGAAGTTGTGTGGGAACTTTGCCAGATTGAACTTTTGGCCTTAATAAAATAATGGAATGCTGCTTTGGGGCTTAATTTTTGGCAGTAACATTGTGAATATCACATTTCTTTTCTTCAGATGACTTAGATTGAGAATATTACTGCCTTATGACTTCTTATTTTAATGTTTCCTTTAAGACTGCTGATCCTGACAGGTCTGGAAAGACAAAAATAATCTGATTCATCAATAAATAAGGAAACCATGAGAAGTAAATGGAAGAAATCTTGGTGAGCTTCTCCGATCCTGGTACTGTGTATGGGCTTGAAAGTGAACAGTTTGCTGCAAAACCAGTCATGCTTCTTCCAGACAGAGTAGCAGTGTGTGTTGCTTTGTAAAGAGCTGGAAATAATATAGAATTAAAGCATTTGCATAGAGATTGTCAAGTGCAGCCAACTCTTATTCTTGAGAAAGCAGAACCTTAAGCAAAATAATTTCAAGGTCAGTTGTGACTCAATTAAGAATAATTTTTATTTAGACTTCTAGCTGAGAGGCAGAGGAGATGAGGGGAGCACAGATGAAGGGGCACAGAAGCTGATTGCTGACAAAAGAACAACTATGGCTACAGGCACAAAGTAACCTTGGGCTGCTCCAGAGTCCCCAGTACATTTGCTGAGCCTGAATTTGGAACAAAAGTAATAATTTTGAACCTTTTTTTTTTCCCTTGAAGGAAATTCAGATGCTAGAGTTTAATTGGAAATGAAGTCTTCTTGGAGAACTTAAGGTATTTCCATTATGAACTTCCTCAAACCTCAGCAATGGGAGATTTTAAATGCAGTATAAACTTTTGGTTCTTTGGAAGTAAGGAGAAGCAAACCTTTCCCAGAGTACTCAGTCTTAGCTCTTGGTTCTTTCCATAACCACTTAATCCATTGGATTAAGTGCCATGAGAACACTGAAAGGACTTAGTGCTGAACCCAGAGAGGTTACATTCCCAAGAATTTGTCTGGAAGGGGTGTGCCTGCAAATGGTAATTCATCAACTGATAAACCTGACCCGTGTGTTTGCAGAACAGGAACATAAATACTGCTGACAAACACAAGAGTCCCAATAAAGTGTCCTGAGAAGGCTTTTCCCCTTACCATTAGATGTTTGGGTTCATTTTTTCCCCTCGCCAGAATTAGAAAGTTCCTTAGTCGCTCCTCTATTTTTCTCCTGCCATATACAGAAAAAAGCCTGAATGACTGAAGCCCAGGGAAAATAAAAACCATTCACAGCTACTCAGCTACAAACACAGAGGTGTCTTTTTCCCTCAGTGATGTAAGACACCAGATCTAGACTATTGTGTAGGAGTCGGGGTGAATTCTAATGGTGAGAAAAATCTATGGAAAAATCTTTCCAGGAACAACTTCTCTGTTCTAGTAGAGATCTTTTAGGAAACATGATAGCTCTTACTGGTCTTTATAAAAAATGAAAGTTTTATCTCCATATATTTTTATATCTACACACACACACATATAGTGTCAGTGTGTGTTCTGCTTTATGGAACAGCCACTGTAACACCTGGAAACGAGTAGTTAGCCAGAGCAGATAACAGGGAATTAGGCTGTTAATCTGCTTAACAAGGACATATGCCAAAGGAGTTTAAATTGTGCTAGTTTGCAGTTCTATTCTTATGTAAGAGGCATTAAAATTTAGCAAGATGTGCAGGGGTAAAAAAGAATATAAGGCTATAGTTCATTCAAAGTCTAAATGCAAGTGCAGCAACTGTCCCATTTCAGCATTTTGCCCATTAATAGACAGGCTTGTGGTCCAATATGAGCTGGGTTTACACCAGCTGGGATGGTATAGACTTGATTGATGTGCAAAGCTACATTTTTCAGCAGATATTCCATCTGTTCTCTTGTCTGATCCTCTACTGGCAAATTAGTCATGAGAGTCTGCTGTTATCATTCTATGGAAATATTTCTAGTTTGATTTTCTAAAATTTTAATTCTATTTTAGTTGGGCAGTTGTGTCTCCCACTGACACTTTTGTTTTGAATGGCAAGAAAACAACTTTGCTGTGAGCACGGCGGAACTTTTGCCACCCTGCTGCTCATTTACTCTGGGGCAGGTAACTCTCACAGAGACTTGGTGACCTCTGAAATTGCAGGTCAGTATTCTTTAGCCTGAGAGCATCAATTATTGCATGTTGTGGAAATGTTGTGGATTAAACAAGGAGAATAGAGAGAGGATTAATATTTAGTTCGGGAAACATTTCTTACCTGAAAACCTTAAGAGATAAAAGATCATAATATTGGTTTTATTTTGGGCTTTTTGTTTGTTTTGGGTTTTTTTGTTTGTTTGTCTGTTTTGGTTGTTTTAACTTGGTTTGATTTTTTTTTTTAATTTAATCCTTCCTCCCCTCTAGAAGATTTTCAAGCGTAGGGAGAAAAGGTGGCACCAACTTTGCAACATCTGTTTTTATAGATGACACATGGGTTAAATACTGCTCAGCCAGTTACTGGATGGTGGTGGTTTTGTCAGAATCTGAGGAAAAACCATCTTCTGAGAGTCGTGTTTGTAATCAGGGGAAGACTGGTTGTACCGGTATCGGGTTTGGTCAGATTACTCTGCCATCTTGTGGGTAACTCGAGGATGTGGAGGATTTTTTATTATTTACTCTAGAAATACAAGTTTTATATGTAGGTTAATATTTGCAGGAGGGAAATTTGATATTGTTATAAGAGAGGATCAAAGGTGAAAAGAACACAATTTCCAAATGTATCAGGTTCTTTGAGCTAATTGCATGTTTGTATCCTATTATGCAGCTTAGTTAATTCTCCCTTTTTCATCTCTTTTCTTAAATTAAGGAATGCATTTGCTACCTGTGGCATTGAACAGCAATAAAAAGGCAAATTTAAATCATATTTTCTGGAGTACACTTCTTTGTCTATTAGGAAAACAAAATCAACAAACACCCCCCAGGAAAATAGAAGAAACAAACAAACAAACCATCTCCTGCTTTTTTGTCTTATATATTCCTGTCCAACTCTTCTTCAATCCCCTGCTGTGTTGAGCTGTTTCACAGCAAATTATTGGACATTTCTTTACTGAGAGCTAGGAAGGGCTGCAAGAAGAGCTTATACATAAAACCACAGAATTTTGTAGCTCACAAATTGGGTCTATCTTGTTGTATCTCAGTCTATATGCTGTTATCTACTGAAAATGAATAGGTGATTTGAGTTGTGTACATTTCTGATGGTAAAAAACATAAAATAAAGGCATGGGAAAAGGCTTCTTGATGTTGTAGACATCAACACAGCTCATTAAACTAGATGAATCAAGACCCATCTCTTTGTGCAATTTAGAAAAATAACATTTGGAAGGCACTGGGTGAATTCTTGTTGCTTTATTGGTATTGCACTAGTGTGCAGGCTCTAGCTGAGAGTAATGAGTTTTAAGAAGTGATATCCAAACATATCATAAAATCATAGAGCAGTTTGGGTTGGAAGGGGCTTTAAAGGTCATCCAGCCACCCAATCCAACTCCCTCTGCGATAAGCAGGGACATCTTCAACTAGATTGAATGTGTGTGTGTGTGTGTGTGTACATACATACATAAATATGAAACAATTTCTAGTACCCAAAGAGTTTACCTTTTAAGTGGGCCGGGAAGAAGAAGGGAAGAAGAAAGGATATTTTATCTTAATTTTAAAACAGGGGATAAGTACAGCACTATTGTGGTGAGTCTGCTAGACCTTGAACTGAACTTGTCTTTCCTTTTCCCCAGACCCCTTGCATCTTTACACTTTTATGTATTGTGAATTATTTACAATGGCAGCAGATCAAGGGGAATATAATACTGGTTAAGGGTAACAAAGCAGCTCTAAAATCCAGTTTAAAGAAAAAAATCCCAAATCTTTCTACCTTTCTCTGAAGCTAGAAAACAAGCAGACTCACCCTTACAGGCTACTGCTCCTCAGGATGCTTTTATGCTTTTTCTCTGATGAAAAACAGAGGGAAAATAAGTATTAAAAAAAATAAAGCTGCACAAAGGATGTTCATAGTTTCTTTTGAAGGAGGCCCTAGAGGCTGTGACACAAGATAGCTGCTTCTCCTAAGGAGCCAGAGTTATTTGCTGGAGAAATATCCCTGTGTGCTTTGTTCCTCTTCTCAAAGGAAACAGAGCTTATGTTTGGTTCTTATTAGAAAATAGAGAAGTTCTGATAGGTTCTGTCAGTTTTATCTCTGCTGCTTAAAGCTGACCCTTCCCCAGGTGTCTTTGTCTCTGAAAAAAGTTAATTTTCCTGTCAGCTCTTCAGCTCCCTCTGTTCCCTACCTGAGGTACTATCTGTGGTATTCCGTTTGCTGGTGAATTAATCAACTACAGCAGACTCTGAACTGTGTCATTGGAGTAGTTTTATGGGTTTTCTTTTCTTGATTTTTATGGGGGAAAAGCTTTTTGTAGAAGGGAAGACTGTAAGTGATATTACCTGTTTAATAAAGTGAACCCAGGTTCAAAAGGTTGTACATTAAAAGACGTGTAATTGATTTTTAGCTGTAAATGGGGAAATATTTCACAGATCCCAGACTTCTTATTAATCTCATCAGAAGTGAGTTTTGTGATTTGCTGTTGTGGTTAAATAGTTTGTTGGTCTTCTAAGAGAAAACAAAACTGGAAAAAAACAAGTAGTAGTGAAATAGAAGGTTAAAAATAAACAAAGAACTAAAAGAGCTAGAAAATCACTCTCTGCTTCTTGGGTAACAGTACTGTAATTGATATGCAAAAATGAGAATTTACATTAAATTTTCTGAAAATTAGTTTGAAAGAAAGTTAAAGTTAAAATAACTGGAATAACTTCTAAGAGGTTGTAGTGGCAAAGTTTTAAAAATCTCTTACAAACTTTGCAGAGAAAGCAAAGGAAAGGAACAGGACAAGAATTTTGAAGCTTGAACATGGTCAGCAAAACCCCAGGCATCAGACAAATCAGAAGACATGTTGCCCTTGCTAAAAGGCAAATGAGATAATTATGAAAACATAGCTACATCAACAAAAGCCAGAGGATTTGCAAAGTAACTGCTCAGAGTCATTGTGAAGAAAAAAAGTCATAATTTTGCAGAGCTGGAGTAAAATCCACTTACTCAGAGCAATGTGATATCAAAAAAGATACTCGTACCAGCCACCTGGTGTACTGTATTGCAAAATATTAGCTGAATTAAAAGTAACTTTATTTTTGAATTTATATAATTCTTCTGGTCATCTAACAAGATATTAAGCTCTTTTTCAGCTCTTTTGGTTCAGATCCCTACTACAAGGTCATCTGCCTCTTTGCCTTAAATTATATCCATTCTATCCTGCTTCTCAGCTTATATTTTCTATGCTCTCAAATACTTTTCCCAGGGTAGAGAAACCAAACTGTTTTGACAGAATGCTGACAGACCTCCAAACAAAATTGCAGCATGAGAGAAATCTCACCCTTCCAGTGCTAGTGGAGAAACTCTGAGTTCTTTAATGAATTTTAAAACAAAGATTTGTGATCTTTATTGCTGCACATACCTTGTTCTTTACAAATAAGATACCCTTATTTACATTTGGGTGCTTAATATTAATTGAGAACAGCTGGGTGTTCTGTGCTGCAGAGAAAGATGATGAGCTATGTGCTAGCACTTAATTAAAACTTGTAATGATACTCAATTGTCATTCTACAGATACTATGATTCTTGAATGCCAAGAAGTGGATTTTGCTATTTAAAACTCTGTGTCCTGCTAGGTTCCTGATTAAGCACAGGCTCTGTGCAGAGCCTACCAATATGTTCAAACCCCCAATACGTATCTGGGGTTTGAAGTCTGCAGAGTGATTTGTATGTTCAGGCTGCAAAGTTGAAAGATGCAAAGGAAGCAAGAATCATGGAGCAACCACTAGATTGGAAGAGATGTCTGGAGGTCATTTTGTTCAACCTCCCATTCAAAGCAAAACCAGCTTCAAAGTTAGATCCAACTTTGTCAAGATCATGCAGCAGAGAATTATACAGACAGAATTAGAGTTCCGACATTTCTTTGATGTAAAGCTGTTAAACAAGCCACCAGAATCTGTTTCACATACTCCATCTGTGAAGCAGAGATAATTCTTGCATAAATACCCCCAAAGTATTTTGATCTGTCTGGGTAAAATAAGAGCTTGAGACAGGAGCAGTTCCCTTCAGTCCTAGGGTAAAACGATTTTTTTTTTCTCCTTTTCTTGAAGATGTGGAGGAAGTATAAAAGAAAAGTTGCATTTCCTGTCAGTATCAATGAGGATTACAAGTACTAGCAATATCCTCTCCATTGAGTAAATAGGTCAGATTCATATTTTTTTGCTATTTAGAGTTTGAATTGCCCATTTTGCTGTTCAGCCACTTAGGGGAGATGCTGCATTTGTGACTGCAAAAGTTCTGAAAGCTTCTATTTTTGTCCAACTATTCACATCAGGGAGGATAGAAATACAATCCTATAACATTATTTATATGAACTGAAACAAAAGGTCATGTTCTAACTGTGTTGGCTTTAGTCTTCCCCCTGAACACTGATGAATAAATAAGGAGACTTGAACTGCACATGTTAGTGACAATGGTTAAGTCCAAGCAAGAATCCCCGTGCTGAAAGCACAGTTGCATGTACTGACTGGGCAAAAGGTTACAGTTCTCTGGCTTTTTTACTGGTAACACTAGGTTTAAGTCCTCTACATGTAGCAATTACTTCTCAAAATGCTCACTGAAAGCCTTCTTGTTTTACCTGCCTTCAGGCCTGTTCAAAGGTGAAGAAATACACAGGATGTGATTTGACTAAGATCATGTCAGTCAATGACAAGAAGAGGAAAGTATTGTTATTCCCTCTGCCTGCTAACCTTTATTTCAGCCTTGTAGTGGAGGTTGGCAGAGCAAGGCCAGGGCAGGCAGATAAACTGGTACAGAATATGGGGGCTAGGTATGAAATACAGGGATCCAGGCTGATGGGTGGGATTTTGAATAGCAGAGTTAGGGCAAGGGATGACAGAAGGATTGATGAAGAAACACCTTTAATATCTGCTACTCACCTCTTTAGTTTCCTTAGCAACACTTTAGCCATGATTTGGCCATTAAAAACTTGAGTTCTGAAAAGTAGTTTAAATTTTCTTTGAGGATTTTTCAGTTTTTCCCTCCCCCCTCTGAACTCTTTGTCTTCTGCCTTTTTATTTTGTTCTTTCTGGTATTTGCAATATTTCCTAATTTATTTTCTTCTGGCAGTTTTAATTGCTATGCTGTTTTACTTCCTTGCCAAGTCAGTAATGGCAAGAATATGTCACATTTGTCGGGAATAAGTCAGGTTTGTGCTTCCTATAAATAGGAAAATATTTAAGTGTAGATGTAATGCTTGCATTTACTGATATACTTCCTCACCTCTATTAATACAAGCTTTTAAAACATTCTTTATTTGTTTTTATTTATTGACTTTTAAAAGATGAAACGCTTACCTCCTGCAGAAGAAATAGTTTTGTTCCATTATTTGCCCCATAATTGGAGCTGAATTTACCGACATTAATCACAAGAAAATTTTTGTATTTGTTAAAATGGTACCAGAATTGCCTTTCTTTTCTCTCATAGTTTAATATTTCTTAAGGCATGCACGTCTTGAAAAAGAAATATTTTGAAGTAGTCTCTCTGAAGTCCAGAAGTTTTTAGGTAATGTTTGAAAGTTCTCTCTTACCTTCAGTCAGAGCAATGCATTACATACCTCTACCACTTGATGACTTGCCAGTTCTGTGCTCTACTTGCCTCACAGACAGCACGTTTTTATAAAGCAATGCAATACCTCAGACATTTGATGTGCCTCATTAATTTCTGCAGCCTCCTCATTTATTAGAAGTCCTTCGTTATCTCCAGTTTTATTCTTTTCATGATTTGTTATAACCCATCCAATTTTCTCTTAACTGATTTGACTGCTCTAATTCATTCTGCATTTTGGCTGCCCTTCTCTTTGCTGCAATAACACACTCAGTGTATTTATATTCTCTTGCCTGCATCACCCAGTTTGCTTTTAGTTTTAGAGTCACTATTAGTCCCTGGTTACTTCCTATTCCTTGTATTCTTTTACATATTTTTTTTCTGTATAGCTGATTACATCCCTGCTTCAAAAGGAGTTTTCACAAAAGGTTCCATTTCATTTTTGTTGAACTTGAATGAGAAATTGCAGAAATGACAATTTTTAAACAGGTAAATGGGAGTCTGAATATTTAGCAGTCTGAATATGGGTTGCTCTGGTCAGTCTAAATGGGGGTTACTACAGACTCTGGTCTATGTTAAAACTCCAATGAAACAGAAAGACAGTGGCAATTGACTGTCTAGTTGTGATGTTGCTGGTCTATTAGTCATGGCTCTGTATTCTTTTTTCCTTGAAATGCTTTTCACTGTATTTGCCATTTCTAATGACATCTTGATGCTTCCTTTTATACCAGGTGTTAAGTTAGGTGAGTTCTACACTGCCTGATATTGAGTAGCTTTAATATTTTATGCTGCTGGAATGTGAGGGGTGTTACCAGAGCAGATGGACAGCTACTCTCCTGCAAATGCTCCTCCCAAGTGAAAACAAAAGATCAAGAATCTGCTGCAGTCCTTCCATGTGCTTTGTAACTTAGGAGAGCTGCTTAAACTCCACCTGGAGTTTAATAAAAGCTCTTCAGACCAAGACCTCCTGCCTATGGGGAAAATTAATTTTCTTTTGGATGAACTGTCAATACTGTGCTAACCACTGCTAACTTGTCCCTAGTTAATCATAACAAAATTAGCAGGAGTCATGGGCTGACATCTACTGAATTTACAGAGGAGCTGTTTATCATCAGGTGCCCATTGCTTGGCCTCTGTCAACAGAAACCTGTTGCATTTGCCTCTGCTAGTTCACCCATAGTGCTGTGATCAAGGAAGCAGAGATTATGTATTTCTTTTTCTGTAGGCAAAGTCTAATGACTGTCTGAAAGATCTTGGTTTGTTTATGCTGTTCAATTTAGTTTTCAAACCGAGCAGATCAGACATTAACATTCTATCAGCCAGTGCTAAGGTAAAGCAAGTCAGGATTGGATGACGACAGGGGAAGTGTGATAAATATTATATATTAAAATTCAAAATCTGTCAGTGCTAGGATTATATGAAATGTGGTGGAAGGGGCTAAATTATTGCAAAACTGCAAATTGAGGGACTATCCCAAAGACATGAACCGACAACTCAGGAAATCCTCTCCTAGAAAGCTGGGGGGATTGGATAGCAGAAGGGGCACCTCTAATGCAGTATTTTGTGGAAATACAGAAAACACTGAGATCATTGTGAAGGTCTCATACATAGCATTGATGTTTGCACTTGGATAGCATTGTGAACCATTCTGCAAGATTTGTTTTGACATCTGTCTTCCTTTTTGCTTCCTGAGAATACTGTGTTCAATGGAAAAGGAAAAAAACCTCTTGGATGCAGAGTTTAGGGAACTGACAACAAATGGCAACATGAAAGGTGTGATAATTTTTTTCCCCCAAGTAATGAATTTCTTGTGTGTTTGAAGAATGAAATAAATTCTATACAAATTAGCAGAAGATAAAAAAAAAGTTTCTCTTTGACTCTAGCCAAATAAATATGTTGAAAACCAACCTTTCTTTTGGTCCATTTCACAAAACTCCCAATTAAATGGGACACTGTCAGGACCAATTTACTGTTTTAAAGGAAGGTAGTTTAGCATCTCTGCCCTGTGAAAAGTCAGTTTCCTCTTTCTTTATTGGTTCCTGAATTTTGAAGGCATGGTTAGTTAGAAAAGTACCTGCCAAATGCTGAACCCTTAAGTTAGGCACCAAAGTGTGATTAGTCTGGATTGTGTGATCCATCATCTCTGTGATGACTTCCCTTTATTATCATCTGTGAATCATAAAAAATACTGAATATTGAATATTCATGCTATAAAAAAGCCAATTGACTTGAATCAAGGTGGAAGCAATGTCACAACACAATTAATTCTATTTCCTATACCATTTATAGGAACAGATATTACGTGGTTGTTAGTAACTAAGATACAATTTTCTATAATTCTTTATACAGTTATTCATTAAAATCCCTGCAGGAAATTCCTTCAAACTGTAATATTATATAAATAGACTGGGTTAATACAAATGCTATTTGAATTTCTGTGAACAATGCTGTAATTTAAAATACATTCATGCAGTTTCTATATTCTCAATCAAACTAGTTTAATTTAATCCAGTTCCTAACTTATGTATTATGCAAATCAATGTTCTTCCATGAGTATTTTTGCTCTGTGAGTGGAAACATTACCTTAGACATGCTTCTAAAATTGACTTTAACTGCCCATTTAACCAAAATTTAACCCAATTCAACTAGCCCAATTTAGCTGTGGTCAAGATTCCAATGAACATTGGAAACGTTGATGGTTTTGTTTGCATTGCACCTGCTGTGGACAGGATAAAAACTTTGTTCAGCTGGCCCTCTTGGTATAGGAGAAGCACTCCTTCATGTAAGAGTTAAAAGGGTGAAGCAAACAAAATGAAAAGTCCCTAAAAAGAAATTGTTGCTAATGTAGATCCTAGGCATTTCATAGGAGATTGAAGCAAAGGTTACTTTGACAATCTGAAAAAGTTGGTGAAATACAGGTAAGAGTGAGTGAACTCTTGTTTAGGTAGTGTTGAACCCCACTTATGTAATATAAACTATCTCTGAGAAATGCCTCTGTATCAGACAGTGGCAGATACATTATCAGGTTTTAGAAGGACTTTGGATAAGGTGTGGGAAATTGCTGACTGGTGAGTCTGATGTCTCTGGAGGGAGAAGGAAGCCATAGATAAATAAAATGTACTCAGGAAGAGCTTCTGTAGCTCCTGCAGGAAACAGACACGTCTCAAGATGCTGCTGTAGTTCTCTGAAGGAATCACTGTTGTGTGTTTGACAAAGGTGATCTAATTGAGGTTGACTTTAGAAGGTCTTCCAAATCCCTCCAAAATACTTAGAGAAGCCAAAATGCCATAGGATAAAAGGAAAGGTCTTCGCATATATTAGTAACAGTGGAAAAATCAGGAAACAGAAGGTAGGAACAAATGTTCAGTTTTCTCAGTGTAGGAATTTCACCTGGCAAATTCCAGTGAGATCTGCATCAAGACCCATTTTACTCAGTGTAATCAGTCTAGGAAACAGAGTAGAGAGGGAGGTGGCAACATTTGCTCATGGCATTAAGTAAAAGAGAAAACTTTCTGCAGTGAAGCAAGGTCTTGAGACAGGGAGTGATAAAATGACTGATTAAATTCACTGTAGAGAATGGTACAGCAACAGAGATGAAGAAAATGATTCTCAGCTTTATATATGTGATGAAGGGTTTTGAATTGGCTGTTACCAGGCAGGAGAGTGTAGTTGTGAGTATTTTAATGACAATGTAATGTAAGTGCAGTGCTCTGTGATGATTATAAAAAAAAAAAAAAAAAAAAAGAAGGTAGGTGTTGGGAATGATAAATATGGAGAACAAAACAAATATCCTACTTTTTCTGATCTCAGAAGCTGATACCACAAAGAGGAACAAGGAAGATTGAAGTCAGCAGATGACTTCCACATGAGAAGTGATGACTCTAAAATCAAAACTAATGACTCTAAAATCTCTGGGAGTCTGCTGATGGGGATTGAAATAGGATTTATTAAATGATGAGCAACAGTGAGAGAAGAGATAGGCTCCAAGTGATCATTGTCTTTTCTGCACTGTGGAATAAAAGCACCAAAATGAACTTCAGGATGCTCAAAACAAAGTAGCAGAATCCAGTGTGTTCACACAGTGTACATCTGAACTGTGGAGTTTGCTGCCAAAGGATATCGTGCATGACAAAAGGTTTGTGCAGGTTCAAAATCAGGACTTTTAGCTGAGGAAGTTAGCTCCCCAAGTCACAGACCATTGGAAGATGGGGAAATACTGGGATACATCACAGCATGTTTGTTCTGCCCTTGTGCACTTTTCCCTAAGCCTCGAGTAGGCTGCTGTTTCTGGAGAGACTAAATGGACTATTTTTATGTTCTGAGATACTGAAGATTGCAGAGTAATTTTTGTAAGCTGTTAATTTGTGTTTGTACAGTATATAACTAGCTAGAACCTAAGCAAGCCCTTCTGTGTAAACTAGCATTTGGTGACATTAAGAGAGAGAAACACACAGATGCTATATTGTGGGACATGGACAAACAAGAACACGACACAATAACGTACAGAAGACGTGTCAGAATGGTGAGGCTGGGACTTACACTTGAATTCATCACTGCTCAACAAGGCCTTGTTCTCAGTTACAGCACCTCACTTCTATCATCAGGGAATTGCCTGAGCTAAAATTAAATTCAAAGGTGTTAATGCCAGAGACAAAGGAAAATTTTTGTCTCCTGTCCTTTGGTAAAACTATGTAATTGTGTTGCCAGTATTTCTATTATATGTGACAGCATCTTTAAGCATTATGGTTTTCTGAATGGGACACATGGGACCTGCTGGTGATCAGAGCTGGGGAGCAGAAAATTAGTAAGAAACCTGCTCCTGTATTATAACTCATAGAACAACAGAACAGAAATTACACCTAATCCCTGCAAACACCTAGATTGTCTAGAAGATGTGCAGGCTTTGATATTTCTGTCTGATACAAACCTGCAAACATTTCTTCCAGATGTGGAAACAATTTCTTCTACAGAGAGGATAACAGTTTGACCTTTTTGGAGAAGATTGTTTTACTGTGGAATTGATATGGTATTAGCCATAATATTGACAACATTGCACTATAGTGCTTTCAATATCGTGGGTGTGAAAATTGTCTTAGATAGCAGGGGGTTTTTAAACTCTACACATAGGACAAAACTGGCTGAAGCTGCCCTAGGTGATAATGGAAGCAGCTACTTGCAGCGTTTTGTTCTGTCAGTTTTCCTGTTCTGGGCAGGTAGCATGACAGACAACTCACCCTATTAAAAGTGCCTTTCCCCCCCCCCCCCACTTTTTTTATACCCTGGGAATCGTAAATGTTACTTTGAGAGGACTTGGATAGCTGTTTTTTCTTTCCCTGCATGACTGTTTGTTTCCCCTGGGAAATACTCACTCCTTCCCTTAGGTGTCACTGTTTATCGTTGCTAGGCTCGCACAGGCTCCACAGGCATTCAGAGTTTGGCTGAATGGTGGTTTTGCTCCATCCCTCAGGAGTCTTGGCAAGTGTAATGTGTGTAGCCTGCTCTGCCAGTCTGTGCTGCCTCACATACTTGTCTCCCTCCTACATCAGAGAATAGCAGTGACAGCCTGTGTAAGGCTGTTACCAGAGATCTATATTAGTGCAATGTTATAAAAGATACCTTGCCAGTAATTTCTCATGTGGGATATGTCTTAAAATGGGCTTGATGGTTGTATGTACTTATTTTCTTTAAAAAAGGGCGATGTTGCTAGTAAGCATGAAATTTCGCAGAAATCTAATCTGTGAGCCCTTTAATTTTTTTTTAAATTTAGTTTTGCTTCAGAAAGATGTTGATTCTGGCAAATTTTTCCCTTTCTAGGTCAACTAGTTTTTCATATCATAATTTTATTTAAAAAATTAAATCAGTGTTTATGTGTACAAATGATGGGGAAAAAATATTGCTGTCAACACTTGCCATTTACCCAAGAATTAATTCTTATCTCAAACCATCTATCTGATGGCTTGGGTCATTATACTGACTTTTAACCAAGCACTTTAATTTCTTCCTGCTTCATGCAACTGTAGCATACAACTTCAAAACTTGTAAAATTGCCAGGGAGAGCTATTTCACCTGCCATCATCTATTCCTAGAATGAATATCTAACACTGTTACACGCAGGACCTTGAGATATTTAGTTACATTCACTAGATCTCCCTCATTACCACTGAAACTGGGACTCCTTTGCAAAATCCTCACTCTGTGTGCAACAAAGGAGGCAAGCTGAGCCTAACACCACCTCCTCAGGAGACTGCTTGCTTTGGTAGACAGGAGTTTTAAACAATTTTTATGCTTGCAGAAACCTTAATTGTTTTTACAGGAAGCCTAAAAATCTAATAATTGCAAAAGTTGAACTACCATGCATGAGATGCTTAAGTATAGGATGTTTGCAACATCATATAAAAATATAACTGGAAAAAAGCTAATGAGTTGTGAAGGTCTAGGTGATTGGTTTTTATTTTTCTTAATTTGTTTTGTGTTGTGAAGGTATTAAAGAAAATTTCTCTAAGGGTGTAGTCTCTTGTTTTTAATCCAAGAATGACCTAGCATTATGGGGGGAAAAAGTAGATCAGACTGGCTAGCGGATTACCCAGGGAAAACTCTGGTATTTTTAACCATGCAAATAGCTAGTCATCTGTTTTGAAATAAAGAGGATTACTTTTGCTTGATAGCTCTGTGTTGTGTTTTTGCTGTGCCCAGAGAATGAACCCTGCAGCCTCCAAATAAGGGGAAAATGGCCGTAGATCACATCATAGCTTTAGCTCCAGGAAGAAAATGCTGTGGTCATTTACAATGTTTAATCTAGGTTTGTATAGTCGTGTGCATGCTAGCTCATTGATGGCTACACCAGCAAGAAATGCAGCAGGGATTGCTACGCTCCTCATACAGGAGATTTCATTCTCAGTAAATGGAAAACAAAAACCAAAACTCACTTTTCTGTCCACAGGCAGAATTCCTTTTTATTTCATCAATAAGTAAATCAAGGAGCCATCTGTATCTCCTGCGGGGTTCAAATCTCACAGCCAGTTTCTCTGTGAGCTGGCAACAATATCCATACGCAAGAAAGAGTGCAGAAGCAGAATGAGAAGCACCACTTCTTTTAAATTACAAAGGGAACTTTTCCCCTGCTGCTAAGCTATATGTCTCTCGTTACAACTCTCCTAACAATGCTGGTTTAGGAGACTTGTTGATTTGGCAAATTAATGATTCTAAGTTACATATGGAAAAGGGTGAATTTTGTTCCTGTTGAACAGTCTGAAAGGCTTGCAAATACAACAGGAGAGCTATCTGCAAAGAGTGTGTCCCTGGGGATTTTCATACTACTGGCCAGCCTGTTTTTGTATCACAAATATGTTATTGACATTTAAATGTTATTTTATGAGGCTATAGTCAGCAGGAAGAATATTTTGTTATTTCAGCTGAAAGGAAGTCAAAGCTCAATATCATTTCTGGTATGTATATCTTAAAACTGAACACTAGAATAGTGTTCACTGGAGGTTTTTGTCTCTTATACTTATCTGATACCTTTCAAGTATGATACTAACACAGTCTTGTTTTAGCAGAGCAGAGGCCATTGGATAAAACCTTTCTAACTGCAAATGGCAGCCAGGTCTATTAAAAGCAGAGCTGGTCATCTTGCATGAAATGTGAGTGGAACTAACAACATGACATCTTACCTTTTGTTTTGTTTTGTTTCGTTTTGTTTTGTCTTGTCTTGGTTTTTTTTTACAATCAAGGACCACAGATACTTTTGCAACTTCTTCTCTTTTTCCTGTCTTTGTCATTAATTTTATCCTACATCTGAATACCCATTACTTTGAAAGGGCATGTTTTTTCCTATAAATATTACCAAGATACATGGGTAGAAAGTTTATTTTGAAACTGTTTCTAGCTGGTTTGTTGAGTATACTCAATTAGAAAAGATGTCTGGCCAATTCTTCTCTTCTGTGTTGTTTGGCTTCTGTTGAATCTTGCATTTTAAGGTGTTCTGAGAAAAGCATGAACAGAAGAAGATTATATGCATTGGCTACAGAAATACAATGCTATAAAGAAGCAGTCTGAAGATAAGTGATGTCTCTTCTAAACATTTCCATGAATTAACTAATTATAGATATTATCATCTGCCACTAAATCATCTGCCACTAATTTTAAAATATGCTTAGAGAAATCTTTCTTAAGAGAAATTGGAACAAGGCACTGTCAAGGGTGAATAACAACTCTCTGCCCTGCACACTCCCTGCCTACTTATGCAGTATGCTGTTTGGTTTGGTTACTTTTTTCAATTCTGTTTCTATGAAGTCATTATTTTTACTTTAGAGAGGCCTAGTTTATGATTATTTTTTTAAAGCTTGGGTTTAGCATTACTACAATGGCAGGAAGGAAAAGAATCATGATGTGTGTGGGAATGGAACATAAGTTATGCCCTCACCCTTCCTTACCTGTTTGGAAATTTCTGTTTTGGTGACTCCAACACATCTATGGACATTCGTGTGATAGAAGCACTAAGAGCAGACTGGTCAAGTGATACTTTCTGATACAAGTGATACTTTCTGATATCGGATATGCACAGCAAACCAGTCTGGTCTTGTGGCAATGAGTTTCTTGACTTGTCCCAGGGACATGGCTTTAATATCTTAAGAAACCATTTTATTTCAACAACAAAGTCTGTGTCTTCCTTGTGGGGATAATCCAATGATAAACTTTGACGCATTTTCCTCATGTTTGTAAATTCAATTACGAGTTTTGTATCAGCACTTGTAATCTGCTCTGTTTGGCATTTTCACATTGTGAATTTAGTTGTTCACAATTACTTGCCTGCTTTAATTAACATAAGAGTCTGCCTTGGTAACCTCTTTGCCAGAAGGTGTTCTCCAA
Organism: Melospiza georgiana; assembly: GCF_028018845.1. Classification (NCBI taxonomy): domain Eukaryota; kingdom Metazoa; phylum Chordata; class Aves; order Passeriformes; family Passerellidae; genus Melospiza; species Melospiza georgiana. Next base: position 30,257,048 of record NC_080434.1, on the reverse strand, counting down.
GGTAGAACTCTGCAGGGTTTCAGCTACGCTTTCCTGGTTCTTGGTGTGGAGTCTGTTCAATCTCACACGACACAACATGCTGCCCCTTGGATCAACCATTCTGTGTTCCCATGAGGCTGTTTCTGATGGATGACTGACAGTCTGGCAGGAAGGAAGAAGGAGTTCTGTTGGGTTGGCAGAAGTCAGGAACTTCACTTAGGAGTCAGATTTTTGAAGATAGACTCTGCATTCTATTGCTCCATCTCCTACTGTACCAGGTATTCTGCAAGGGAGTTATACCCCACTGTGGTGTACCTGCTGGTCTGCAGAAGCTGAAACAGCTTGAGAGATACCAAGAGGAACTGGAGGAGTCATTCCCCCTGGGGGGTTAGAGTTTGAGTGCCTTGGTGAGCCATTTGTTCACTGAACTTGCCCAAATAGGGTGATAAGAGCAGGTTGTCATTCCAGCTTCTGGCAGTTGTCATTTTGGAATATCTACTGAACAGAGTGAAGTGAATCAAGTCACCCAAGTAAGTATGTCTGACCTCTTGCACAACAAAATGAGAATGGCTTTCTCAAAGGTTTCTTGTGAACCTAATGAGTACTGGGACTGGTATGAAAACAAAGGACGTTAGAAAATGTTAGGTACAATTCTAAATAATTCTTTGCAGTACAACTTTTGTCAGTTCTGATTACTTGCTCTCTACTTGTTCTGTCAGCTTTAGATCTTCGGATAAGGTTTGAATTTCCTGAATTCCTGCTCACAATCTGTTTCTACTGTCTAGAGGAAAAGAAGACCAGGAAAATTATCTCCTTATTTCAGGCCTCTCAAGCCCTGTGTAGTGTGCAATTTTGTTTATAGAGACAGAAAGGTCAGATGAAGCAGGCTGCCATTTGCTATGCTCAGCAGCTGTTTGATAATATTATTTATTCTCAGGAGCATATCTCCTTCCAAACCAGATCTCATAGAGGTAATGCCATGATCTTATCAATACTTCAAGAACTTTAATATTCTCTTTGTGATTGTCTCTCCTAACAGTTTTCGAGGGAAAGATAGTTTATTCAGTGACCCTAGTGCTTTTGCTTGCCTCAGAAAAGTATTTGAAGAACATTTGAAGCCTTTTACTACGTAACGTAGCAATGCAATTCATTATCTTCTGTCTCTTCTTGTAGTGCCTCAGGAAGACACTTCCTATTTCTTCCCTTGTTCTTCACTGCCAAGAAGTAGAGGAGCACAACAGCCTGCTGCCCACAAATCACAGCAGGAAGTGACAAGCTCTAGCAGTGGTAGATAGTTTCTAGAAACCTCTTTGGTAATGAAGAAATAAAAAGAAAGGAAAGGAAAGGAAAAGGAAAGGAAAGGAAAGGAAAGGAAAGGAAAGGAAAGGAAAGGAAAGGAAAGGAAAGGAAAGGAAAGGAAAGGAAAGAAAGGAAAGGAAAGGAAAGGAAAGGAAAGAAAGGAAAGGAAAGGAAAGGAAAGGAAAGGAAAGGAAAGGAAAGGAAAGGAAAGGAAAGGAAAGGAAAGGAAAGGAAAGGAAAGAAAGGAAAGGAAAGGAAAGGAAAGGAAAGGAAAGGAAAGGAAAGGAAAGGAAAGGAAAGGAAAGGAAAGAAGAAAGGAAAGGAAAGGAAAGGAAGGAAAGGAAAGGAAGGAAAGAAGGAAAGGAAAGGAAAGGAAAGGAAAGGAAAGGAAAGGAAAGAAAGGAAAGGAAAAGGAAAGGAAAGGAAAGGAAAGGAAAGAAGGAAGGAAGGAAGGAAGGAAGGAAGGAAGGAAGGAAGGAAGGAAGGAAGGAGGAAGGAAGGAAGGAAGGAAGGAAGAAAGAAAGAAAGAAGAAAGAAAAGAAAGAAAGAAAGAAAGAAAGAAAGAAAGAAAGAAAGAATGAAAGAATGAAGAAAGAAAGAAAGAAAGAAAGAAAGAAGAAAGAAAGAAAGAAGAAAGAAAGAAAGAAAGAAAGAAAGAAAGAAAGAAAGAAAGAAAGAAAGAATCCATGAAGTGGTTCAACAGTTTCACAAGCAGCAGACAATTATGGTACGCTTTATTCCTTCTTCTAAAACTCCCTGTGGAAAATGTCATTCATCTTCCAGAAATCATTGCCCTTTACTGTTGAGTCAATTTTTCTTTACAAGTCTCTTCAGACCTGGCACCATGGCTAAGCAAGCTGTTCCTTGCAGTAGCTTTAACCCTTGCAAGCTGGCCCACAAGTAACTTTTGCAACATCTTCGTGCTAAGTCCCTTAATCTTTTCCATTCAACTCACACACATGGATCTGAAATTAGGAGGCAATTCCAGTGTGGCTAATTTAGATATTAGCAGTAAAGAATAAAACTTCCTCAACAGCAAGGAAAGTCCTAGTGACATAATTTACCCTGCCTGTAACCCACCTTTCAAAGATTCTATTACCAGAAATCTTCCAGAATATCATTCATGGGCCTGTACCTCATTAAAGGAAGGAGCTGGACTCTAATCACTTCCAACCCCTCTTCATTTGATGTGAGGGGTAATGATTGTTTTACTCTAAACACTGAATGACTAATGACTAAACACTGGGACCTGATCCCATTGATTGTCCCACTTGAAGATTGGCCACAGTATATTACACCCCCCTCCCATCCTTCATGTCTGCTTTTCTTCCCATGGGAAGTAGGGAATGGGAAAAAGTGGTGGGGGGGTGTCAGAAAGTTTGTCAGCGCCTGTCTTGACGTAATGGCAGGATGCAGAGACAGCAGTGAGACCAAATGCCTGGGAAGGACTCCCTGATTGTGCAGTTAAGGCATTGAAAACATTTAATATGAGAGAAAATTTAAATAAGTTGCTACTAGAAGCATGTACAAGGAATCCAGCAGTCTGGAGCCCTTTCTAACAGATGCAAAAACTTGAGTTTTTCAGTAGAAATAGTAGAAGTCACTTGTTTAGCTAGTCCATGACTTATCATTTTAAATTCCCCAGTAACTTGAGGTTGTTTAAGGGAAGCCTTCTTTAGATTCTCTCAGTGCAGGGATATAGTAATAGATCCCTTATGGAAATCGGGATTTGACAGAAAATGAGAGGGCGATTTAAGAAGAGAATGTCGAATGACGAGAAGTAGCAGCTGAAGGAGACACTGAAAAGCAGCAAAGTTATTAAAAAAAGAAAAATAAATTTTCTTTGTCATCAAAGAAATTTTGAAATAAACTGGACTGATTTTCAAACCACACTATGACAGAGCTTCTCTGTATTTTTTGGGATGGTAAATTATTCTTTTTAGTAAATACCCATTTTTGGAAATCTAGGTCATATCAGACATGGAGCAGCATGAGATTCTTTATTAATCACCTATATCCTATCATATACTCTCTTCCATTACAATAACAAGAAAGATAAAACCTTTAGACACAGATATATTTTTCCTGGTAGATACATTAAACAATTTTGCAGTAATCAGGTGTGGTATTCAGAAGCAAAGCTACTATGATTCCAGAGAGTTACTTTCAAAATCTGCCTAGCACTAAATTCCATCCCAAAAAACTCATTTGGCCCTTTTCTAGGCATGCCTGACTTTTCACTTAGAATAACCAGATATTTCTGAGTAAGTTGCAACACTTGGAAGCTATGAAGAACCATTTCTACCCTTCTGCCTCATTTCTCCCTCCTTTGTTTCCTTGTTCTCCTCCCTGACGCCTGACCAGAGTAAATGCCTGAGTGTCTCATGTTTATTCACCAGGCTGCTGATGATAATCACAATGAAATCTCAGTAGCTTTCAGCTAGGGCAAGTGTTATTTTTTAGAAAGCATTTCTATTCCAAGTTATTGCATATGATATCTTAGGCCTTGATCTTATGAAAATCATACTTGATGCCAGGAGTAGTCAGGCTGGTAAAGCCAAGCACATACATAAATGTTGGCAGGATTTGTTCATTCCTAAGTGTAAGAGTGAAATAATTTAACAAATTGTGTCATACATGTAAAGAGTATTTATCAGGCCCACATGGAACAGCTGTTAATATTTTGGAATTGTAATCCATGTATCCATGTCAATATATGTGGATGTACACCCCAGGTGACAGTTTTTGGAAAGAGCCATCATGTGGTGTGCTGTAAAATAAGCTGGAATATGCTGTTTGTGTGTTTGGGTGTGGTTAAAATGTGGGGATTTTAGGACTGCATCTTTTCACAGTTACAGAAATAAAAATTCTTCCAGGTTTGTTACAGGAGCTCCTGTCTGCCACCTTGTGTGACAACATCTCAAGTACAGAATTGGATATTTAGAGGAAAACTAGTAGTAACGGTTGCCAGATTTTAGAAAGAAAGGTGCTGTACCTTCAGATCACTGAGGTATGGACTCTCTTGGAAAACTACTTACCTGAGTGCTAGAAAAGTTCTTTGGGAGAGAAGGACCTGCACACACATTGCAAATATGTAATAATTAGAAAGACCAAACTGAAATATTTCTCTGCAGGAAAGTAATAAATGAAATGCAGGTACCTGTAGTGCTAACAGATGACTGTCCTGATGTTAAATAAGGGGAACTAGAAAACTCTCACTGCCTCCAAAAAAGCATAAGGGGATCCTGTCCTTTATCTTTAAATTAATTGGCAGCATTATTTTATTTTTTTCATACTGCTCTCTGGGCTATTTCTCTTAAGCCTGAGGTGATTAAGCATTGGTAATGTTTTGCCTGTCATAAATGCTCCTTTTTTTTTCCTGTGTGACATAGACTTTAATTTGTAATTTCTAATTCCATCCTTCCATAGTAAGCTTCTGCTGATCTGCTCTTTATATCTTGTTTTCAAAGTACTCCAGATGATGTCAGCTGGATCTATTTTCCTGCCCCAAGATATGGTTCCTGCTCTCACTGTTGTAGTCCAAATGGGCTCTACACCTCTTTACTTAGCTCTATTCCCAACTGTTAGTCCTTAGAGCTACTGCCAGCCTTTAATGGAGGTTTTATCCAGGCAGATAAATGAGATGCAGAGTTAACTTGGCACTGAGATCAGTAGAAGAGTAAATGCACCATGCTAAGAACATTGAAACCTGATGCATGTAGATATTTAATTACCCAGTCTTAAACTTCTGAGTCTGTGCAGATTTCAGTAGTGAGTTATCCCTCTGATTAAGAGTTGTGGCAGATAACTTCTGCTCATTTCCCTTGCCTAATTAATCTAGTAAAGGCAGTGGAACCTGGGACTAAATAAGATGAAATGTTTGGACACACTACAGAGCAGGTTAAGGGAGGTGATCCTTTCACTCTGTTCAGCCCTGGTGAATCCATACCTGGAGGGCTGTGTCCAGATCTGGAATCTCCAGTACCAGAGGGACATGGAGATCCTGGAGCAGGGTCCAGCCAAGGGCAGCAGAGATGCTGAAGGGAGCACCTTTCTCACAAGGAAAGGCTGAGGGTGCTGTGCCTGCTCATCCTTGAGAGGGGACCTCAACAGTGTCTGTCAGTATCTGAAGAAGGGATGCCAGGAGGATGGACCAGGCTCTGCTCAGTGGTGCTGGGCAACAGGGCAAGAGGAACGGGCAGAAATGGATGTACAGGAAATTCCACCTGAATATGACAAAGAACTTGTTTACTGTGCAGTTACCACACACTGGAACAAATTGCCCAGAGAGGTTGTGGAGATATCTCAGTGGAGATATTTAAGGACTGTCTGGACACAATCCTGTGCTATACACTCAGGGGTGACCCTGCTTGATCAGGGAGATTGGACCAGATGACCCAGTGTAGTCTCTCCCAGTCTTACCCATTCTCTGATTCTGTAAGAGAAACAAGTTGTTTAAGTTACTTAGCTAATGACCTTTGTTCATTATCTAAACCACTTACCAATACTTACAAATGCAATTAAACAAATGTGTAATCAAAACCAAGATATACAAATCTAAAATTAGAAAAATAATTTGTTCTGTATTTCTTGGTTTTAAAAGGGAAACATTTTTCACCAGACTGAGAAAACTGTGAAAACTTTTTCATTGAATTGATAAAGTATTTAAAGATAATCTTGATAATTAATGTACTTAAACTCATCTTCAAAGACTTGAAACAATGTTGATATGAAAGTACATGGGCATTTCTTATGCAATGTTATACAGATATTTGTGCATGTATGCAGTGATAGATGCAAGGACCTTTTCTAGGGTGGACTTCACATCATACTCCAACTTTAAAAGTTTATCTCTCTAAAGTTAGACATTTAATTCAATCTGCGACTCTAGATTGCCTCACCAGCCAATGGAGAGAAATGAGGGACTCTAAACAAAGAATTCTAAGGGATCTCATAGCTCTTACCATCTTATGAAAGATGGGATAAACCACACATTGAGAGTTCTCTTTCAGAATGGAGGGGAGTCTGTTCAGCTTGCTTGCTACTTTGATGTTTATCTTTCCAGCAGCTGACATTTGAAGAAAGACCACCATTTTCTATGACAGTAAATCACTTTTTACCAAAGAACTCATACCATTTGAATGAAACAGTGAGTTATTAAAACTCTAGGAAATCCTCACCATCCTTTCAATCCAAGACTTTGGGAAGAACCATAGGAGATTTAAAGTGGTGTGGGACTAGGGTGTTTTTATGGTGTGGGAACGGTGGTTTCTGATCAAAGACTAGAAAATGTGTCCATCAGTTTGCTCATCCTCTGACTGTAGGAGTTAGAATTCCTGCTTGGATACAAAATCCTTGCTGTGGCTTCTGAGGAATGCTAGAAGATGAGAAAGTGGAGAAGAACATTTCATTTGCTCAAAAAACACTCCTGTGGCTACAAGATGAACAGCACCTTGTAGAATCAGTCCCCACATCACCAACCAACTTAATGAAGATTATTGCCGAAGCAATATATTCATTACTGCTGATCAAAATCTTGTGCATGCTGAATGTATACTGCCAGACATTCTACTCCCCCAGAATCACCCCATGCTATCATCCTACACTGAAAGTTTACACTTCCTCGGTCTGCTCCAGTTTATATCAAATGGAGATTATTAAGTTATACACAGGGGAACAGGTGGGTGGAGCAGCTGGCATGAGAAGTGAGCAGCCTGACAACAGAAAAAAAATCAGGGTAGATTGCAGCACAAAAATTTTTCCTAGGAAATTGCAAATTTCACAATCTGTTCATGAGAACTGATGGTATAGCTCGTGTGCCAGGTAACAAGTCTGGGAGACTCTAGACTTCACTGGAAGCAGACTATTCAAGACCTTCAAAGATCTTGTTAGTTTTGGCTTCAGTCTATTACACTATATCAAGCAATCCTACTCATTCTGGAAAGCAACTCTATGAATTTCTAAAGTAGCTTGAAAAGGTCACAGTGGTTTTTCAGTCTTAATTGACTGGCTGACTGACTGACTGGTTTACTTGTATTTTTTATTGTAGATAAAACTTTTAAGATAGCTCTGTGAACTCTCAAAGTCATGCAGAATTTGAGGAGTTTACCTTTAGTTTAATTCAGTGACATGAAGAAAATGCCATCTTGAACCAATTAAAAAAGGACCAGTTAAAGAAAGCTGCCCAGCAAAAGAGGCTTCCCTAAATTTGGGTACATTGTTGAGGGTGACCTAATGGAATGAAGTATTACACATTCAGAAGTACTCAAAATTTAGATTCTAGTGAACTGGGATAGCAAAGGAAGATGCAGTAAGTCAGGACAACGTAATAAGGCTAAAGTGGCAAAGTTTCCACTGTAAGAGCTTAGATGGCTATGGAGAAAGTAGGTGACAAGATCAGATGTGGAAGAAAAGATAAGCTGTCAGTAAATGTCTAATACAGCTGCAGTTTACCCTTTATCATTTACAGGGCTCCCAGAGTGAGTCTCTTAGGTCAGTGTCTCAGGACACAGCAGAACAATGTCTCATCTTTGTGAGCTCAGTGTTGCCATGCTTCATCTCTGGCTGTCTCTGGTTTTGATTTAAGAAGTTTTTCTCATTAAAGTTGCATTAAAACACATACATTTCTGCAGAAAGTTGCACTTCTAACAAATCAGCATTTTTCAAATGAAAAGTGTTTAATCAAAAAGTTTCCAGCCAAGTCTAATTATAGCATTGTTTTTAAATGTTTCAGGGTTTCAGACAGCACTTCAAAAAGAAACACAGTGAGACGTTCTTTATTACTGGTCTTTCATATTACTCAAATTACAAGAAACAATTAAATATGTGATAAAGATATCTTGATAAGCATTTGACATGCCACTGAATAACACTGGGTGTCTCGAGTTTCTAATTTCTCTCCTTTAAAAATCAAACTTCCTTGTACTTATCTGAATTACTGTTGAACACAAGCCAAAGTTCACTTGGACTTCCTTTCTACATAAATTCAATTAAGAAATGTAAACATTTGGAGTCTCTCTCGTGAGGGGAGGCAGTGAAAAAAAAAGAAAAAGAAAAGGAAGACTGTCAGTGGGAAAGATGCATGTAGGCCAAAAGGAGAGAGAGAACTGTTTTTATGTGGAGAAAAGAATCACTAGCAGCTTTTGACAGGGACAAAGTAATCTGTTACTAGAGGCAGCTTATGGCAGAGGTCAGTCAGACAGCTGTGCATGAGAGAAAGGTAACCCAGTACATTCACAGGGAACAAAATGCTGCTAATGACAGGAGAAAGTGTTTCGCTTTTGAAAATATTTTTACTGTTGTGGAGCATGCAGTGAGTGCTGGTTTGAAACCAGTATATTTTGGTTTTTGTTGACATGCTGCTTCTCATAGGCCTTTGTCCAACAACTTGCAACCTCCTGGTGTAATCTAAAAGACTGTGATAAAATTTACAAAAGTAACGGTTAAGAGAAATATGACAACAATAGCAGGAGGGAGAATATAGGGTAAAAGGCTGGGTATGGAATCTTGTCTGTGAATTATTTTAAGGCATACTTAATCCAGTAACATGGGAATTGTCAATGCGGGTTTGAGACCACTGTGCTGGCAAAAGCTGGATAATACATGCAAAGGCCAACACACTTCTGACTCATTGTCTAGAGTCTGGTAGAGGAAGTGACAGCTGGTGGTGTTCTTAATATCAGCATCCAATCCAAGGAAACCAGCTGAAGCATGTAGCTGTGAAAATTCATTACCCATTTAAAAAGTTCAAAGGGTATGTGAGGAAAGTAGAAAAAGACCTTGGCTTTTGAACATTCAGCTCTTTCACAGGAGCTCCAGGAGTTATAAAAACTTGTTTAGGAATGCATGCTGAGAATATTTCAGCTAAATGACTCTTAAAAACTGGGCTTACACAAGTCGACAAAATACTTTAGCTGCGATAGACAAAGCAAAAGAAACTCCAGAACCAACCCACCACCAACACCACCCCCCTCAAATTCCTAAAACTCCACTACCACTGGGTACTTAATATATATATATTTGCTTTTCTTTTATATTCTTTAAACATGTTTGTTGAGAAAGCATTTCTGGAAATTTTCTACAGAACCCAGCCCGAGATAAGCATGTAAACCGTGGGATCTCAACATCCTGGTTAGGAGTAGACACGGATTTGGGTTATACCACGGCAAAACAAATATGGAATGCAGGCCTTTCTGATCACAGAGGAGGCTTATTCCATGAAGGGATTGGAAGTGACACCTCCCTTGAAATCATGTTGCTAGAGTTGCTAAAGAATACAGAGGGTCTATGGGAAAGGCTGGCCCTGGGGCTCTGCAAAACCTGACTGTGCTTGGGTGCCCAGCTGGAAGACAGCTGCAAACTCAACAGGTTGGGACAACCATAATTTAAGAGTTATTTGGGGATGGAAAAGCAGCTCTCTGTGCTGAAAGTGGCCAGGGAGAAATATTTCACAGCATTTTGGTTTAAAAACAGCAGTGGGCAGCTATTCATAAGAGCAAGTTGGATATTATTACTCAAGTGTCAGATGGATTTATAAGATATTGATCAATTATAGCTATCTATTTTGTTGCATCAATGTTGTCTTAGCCAATAGAATTTTTAGAATCTGCTTTAAATACAGCTTAAGCAGGAAAAATATTAACCTGAATCTTGATGCTTCAGGACTTGTCTAATATTAGAATTGCACAGAAACAGCTGGACAAAATTTTTGATAATGTCTAATTATTAGGTCTTGAAAAGGAAATTATTGTAGAGTTGCTCTCATGGCTTCTGACTGTTAAACTCCTGCTCTTCTATATGAACTTTTAGTAGATCACCCTAAGCTTTCATCGTTTTTTGGTACTTCATTTCTGTGCAGCAAAAATTTGAAGCTTCTCCTGAATCAAGGCCTTTCCTGTTGTTGGTGAGCAGAATGATTCAATTATTTTAGTGCCCTTTTTCTCTTGCACTTTCTCTCTGTTTTCCAGGAGAGGGTCTTAATTTATTTCAAATGGACCAAATGTTATCCCAGCATAGTTATACTTTCTATGCTTTACATGTGAGAAAGTGAAACACTGACAGAAGAAATGTTGTCTGTGGTGACAAAAAGGTTCTGATCATCCATGGAAATAAAAATTGGCTAAAAGAAAATGGCACTGAGCTTTGTGTGTGCTGTGTACCTGGTATGGTAAAGGCAGGAGCCCCCTTGCTCTTTAACAATTCTATTTTCAGAGTATGCAACTGTCCCCAACGATTACAGCTCTGAGACCCAGATTACTGCAGTCTTTGGTCTTTCCTTTTGGCCATGTTATTGTGGCTGAATTTACTATCCTGTGCATCTTTTAGATGTATATTTTGCTTTTTTAGGTTTTCAGTGTTGGAAACAGACATAGTATGGATGAAAATTGGCAGAAAAACGTGAAAAGCTTCAGGATTTTGAGTCAGGTGGCAGAACATTCGGGAAGCTTCTGGCACACCACAGATGGTCGGTATAAACTGTTGTGGCAGAGCAGCTCTGCCAGGAACCCCATGGAGTTTATTTCTAAAGTAAACTTTTAAAAATACAAAGGATAAAAAATTAATATAACTTGAGATCACTGGTAATATGTTAGTTTGTTGAAATGAAGTTCCATATCACCCCATCCTTTGTTCCTTCCTCTCCCAGTTATATAAAATTAGTATCCCCATTTTCCTAAGTATACCTTCTCTGATCTTTGTACCCTTTCAAACAAATCAGGTAGCTAGACTGGGGATACAACATAGTATTAAACTGTATAAAATTATTGTATTAGGTAAGATAACAAGTTTTATTATATTAAACCATATTCTTATTTGAATTATGGATTATAAAATGTGAAAATTTTGGTAGAATTGGATGACTCTAATACTAAAGCACAGACAAGATTTTTTTTTCCCCTTGTTGATGGTTTTTTGAGGGCTTGGCTTTCTTTTTTTTTGACAAAGGAGAAAATATTCTTAGAGAAGAATAATTTTCAGTTGAAAAATTCCCAGGCACACAGAACAAATAGGATTAACACAAAGTTTGGGAATTTGATTGCATTTTTTTCCAAAAATATTGGCTGTATTTCAGAATTTCTTGCAATTGTGATCCATGGTGCTTGGCAAATCTTAGCTACCAATTGGTATTTCAAGCAGAAACTTATCTTCATAAAGCTACTGTAAACTTCTTAATAATTTCTTTTACTTCCCTTATGAGTTAGCAAAGTCAGCTTTTAGAAATATCAATCAAAATATATAAAGGGATTCCAAGACAGGACACTATCCTAGTGGTGATTCCATTGTACACTACTGCAATAATGTAAATACTACTTTAGCAAATTGAGATACAGCTAAAACTTTCCATCTCTAAGCAGCTCTTAATATCAAGTTCAAAATTTATTAGCTGTAAAAATAAGAAAATATTCATCTTGTATACCAGTAAGATATATCTTCTAAGATAACCTCAACCTCTCTGCCTCAAAGTCTCAAACATTGAATACACTTGTGTTTGCTCTGTGACATTTTGATGTGAAATTTTACTCAAGATTTCATTAAACTAGGTCATAAAGGAGGACAAACTGAGGTTGTCTGTGTGAACTTGATTGTTTCTAAAAGTGATGCATCTGTTGAATTTTCAATGAGTATTTTTGCCCTCTGTACCTCAGTCTTTCAATCTGGTGAAAACTTATTTCTTTCAGGTGGAATCACTGAGAACTTAATAGCAAAATTCCATGGGATGGAGGCTAGACTTTTTGGGTCACTGAATATTGATCTGTCCTGGGAATTAAATTATGGGCTGAACAGAACACTTTGAGATTGAACTATGCCCGACTCTGTTGCTTTTTTCTAAGTTTTTTCTCCCTGTCCCGTGTTGAAAGGAAGGCAGTAAAACCCTTTCTAGGCTAAGTCAGAGAATATTACCTGTAATTGCTGTATGAATGGGCACAAAGAAGGCAGGTATAAAGCTTGGAAGATACATTGGTGAGATAATATGAGGAATTCAGCTTGAGGGAAAACTGGACTTGTTACCAATAACATACATTCAACAGTAGTGTCCTGTTTTTTATGTGGGATATGAATGTTGTGTCATGTATACAGTGCCATTTTTGTCTTTTCCATTTTGCAGAATGGAATCAAGTCAGATCACACAAACAGGGCTGTATATCTGCAATAACCTATTCTCGTTATGGAATTAGGTGTAACCATTCTATGATTTACTATAATGTTCCATTTCTGGTGAATCTGTAAATGAAGCCATATTTTAACGTTTCAGCCTTGGGACTGATAGTCTGGTGCGTTATTTGCTTGTTGTACCTTTCCTCTTCCGCAGCAACAATTTAGCTTTTCTCAGCACATAATAATTGTGAGAAAATCAAATTGCTTCCGCTTTTGCCAAAGGAAGTCTGAATAAATGTTCACTGGTTAAACATCACTTATTTCCACTCATTGGCTGGTTAAGCAAAGTCTTTGTGAGTTGGTGTTGCTCAAACTAAACTGACTGTAATCCAATTCTTCAGGCCCTCTTCAAGTACCCTGATGGTCTGAGTGGTTTTTTTCTTCTTCCTGAACAAGTTCTTCAGCAACTTTTTGATGTTTTATTTCCTTGAGACTCTTAGAGAGTCACACACATTTTTGGTAGGGAAAGACCTCTAAGATCATTGAGTCCAACCATTAAGCCAGCAGTGCCAAATCCAGCACTAAACCATGACCCCAAGTGCCACATCTACATGCCTTGCAAATATCTCCAAGGATGGAGACACAACTACTTCCCTGGGCAGCCTATTCCAACTCTTGATAACCCCTTTAGGGAAGAAATTCTTCCTAATATCCAACCTTAACTACCCCTAGTGGAACTTGAGGCTATTTAATCTTGTCCTATCACTTGTTACTTGAGATACTCTAGTATTTTCTCTCGCCTTTCCACTATTAACAGCACTGGGATGCAAAATTAAAAATTCTCTTCCTCTCACATCTTTAGAAATCTACCACAGAATTCAGTGAGAGCTCTCAAAACAGGGATCCCCAAGACCTGGACATGACAAGGATTTCAGAAAGGGAGGTCTCCAGGCTCCTTGTTTCGCTGAAAATTTAGGGTGGTTCTACTCATCTGTATTTTGCTAATTGTACTCTGTATACATCCTCTCTGTCAATGACAAGAATGGAAAATCAAAATTAACCACTACCTCCCATGGCCTTTTCAGCCAGCCCATCAGAATTCCTACAGCTGCTCTCTGCTCAGGCCTCATCAAACATCTCTCCCATCACAGTTTATCAAACGCCTCCACCTCAGCATTTCAAGTAACTCAAGCTGCTTCCTTTTCTTGCTTGCTCTCCTGCCAAAACCAGAAAGCCTTTATTAAGGGCTTCCCCATCAATCATCCCAAAAGCCCCTTTGGAGATCTGATTAGTGTTTGCAGCCTACATTCAGGAGCAGGCTGAATCTGCCTGGTGCAACTCTTACAAAGGGATACAGAGGAAGGGAGTGATTTAACTAAAGTGTGAAGCCTTGTTTCTGTGCTGTAAGATATGTTATCATCTCCGTGAGCAGTGAGATATTTTCAGGCTGTATGGAGTTTTGCATGCAGGGATTTAGGATCTGCCATGTCATTTGGGATTGTTAGTGTTTGACTGCAGAGCCCGAGAGACTGGGTAAATTAGGCTGGGCTGGAGCTTGAGACTGCCATGCTCAAACTGCTGCTGTAGTGTTGGTAGCTTGCAGTTGGCTTAGATGTACTTATATCCTGTGCTATCATATCAGAGCAGACATTGCCTTTATGTTCCTAAGCCGATAGGGACTGGGAAAAGCATCTTAAAGGAAGATAGAAGTCTTCTGTTACTGGTGTTCTGTATCCTATGTCTTAGGATTTCGCACAAAAAAATTATACATTAAATCTGTTCACCTAGAAGAATGAAAAATGGGCTGAATTTCACTTTTTCAGGCAGCACTGGAAGAAGTTCTGGGGCTGGGCTGGCTGTGCACAGTTCATGGGGGGACCCCCAAGAACTCCCCATTTGCGTAGGCTGCAGGTTCCAGCCTTCTCTGCTGAGCTCTGTTGAACAAGAAGTGAACCAAGCACTTAATTCATAAAGAAAAAAAAAGGTGAAAGGAACAAGTGATTTATTTGTGATGCCAAAGCAACCACCTTGCACATTGAAGGATGAGATTTTATCTAAATAAATTACTTTTTTCATGCAGTCCTGGGTAATCTAATAATCTTACCAAAACTGCACTTAAGTTCTGTTGCTGTTGTGAATTTTGCACAGAAATCAAGCTGCAGAAAGTTGATTTTACATGATTTAATTATAAAATAGCTCTCAGAGCAAAGTATAGAGACTAACTGCTGCCTGCCAGCCCCAGGTGCTGTGGAGTGAAGTCCATGGAGCCGGAGCAGCAGTGCTGTCCCTCGTCACAACCTCACAGGAAGGAAACTGGATGTTGCCTGGTAACAGGAACTGTTGCTTTTCTTTTTCCAGAGGTTTAGCAAACAGCTGAAGCAACCAATTTGGGGAGCAGCATAAGGTTTGAAAAGAACAAATAGTTGTTGAGGAAAAAAACAGTCAAAGAGTGAGATCAGAGATTGTTACTTGGATACAGCAAAAGCCAACACAACAGAAGGGCTGAGAGGAGAGGCAAAGGCGAAATAACAGTAGATTTAGTTGAGCTCTGGGGGTATTTTTTAATTTTTTTTTCTGTGCTTGTACATCTAGTGTCAAAGCAGCTCTTCTATGCCTGGTGATCCAAATGTGTCTTTAGAAAACTTTTGGTGCAAATCTTCTCTTCTTTACCTTCCAATTACTCATCCTCAGTTAGATTTTAATGTTTTTACTGTTTATTTGCTCTTGAGAAGGAGTTTCTTTTTTTATGCCTCATATGAAGTAAGAGCGGTACTGGTTTCAAAATTGGCAATTTCATTGAGACAACAGGGCTGCTGGACACACCAGGGTCACTGCTCCTGTGTGCCTGGTGCCTTGCTACCTGCAGTTTCAGATAGAAGACACTATGTCAGTAACACTAAATCATAATTTTTATTCATAACCCCAAAGTTTGCAGAAATAGATGGCAAATTTTCCTCATGTGAGCACAAGGAAGATTGGAGGTCCATTCTTGATCAGAGAACACAGAAATAATGGTGCTGTCTTGGAGACTTCTTCCTTTAGAGGTGCCGGTTTGGGTTGTGTTTCACAGGTGAGGAAGATGCATTGGACTGCTCAGCTCAAGTTTTCCCTGTGGCTCCTTTCCATCCGTGTGGCAAATGTACATTGCTGAAGTCTCCCTGCAGGTCAGGTCACAGAGACAAATTATCAATGAATGAAGAGCAAAAAGGTTTATTTTTGATGGCTTTGCCATAAGTAATATAGGTAACTACATGAGTTTACAGGTGTGAGTTATCCTAGAGAAGACATCCTGACTCTTGGTTGCTGGAAGTACCTATATAGATTACAGTATATATGATATTATATAGATTAGAATTACTTCAAACATTTTTACCTACATTGTATTTACATTTTCACTAACATGTTGCAGCTTTATCTTACAACTCAACAACAGGTTGTGCAACTTCCTCTTTGGTTCCATACAGCATTTCTAACGGAGATCTCCCAAAATATCTTGCTGGAAGGGAAATGCAGCATAAGGAGCTAGGTATGAATACATTTCACAGTACAACAGGCTTTTTGAGGTAACTTCATTTTGGTGCTGCCTTGTGATTACCTTGCCATAATGATCAGATATTTACAAAGGTACTCCACTGAGCTTCCTTTCTGTGAGATGCCACTGATCATCACAGGGAGAGCTCATAACCTGCACTCAAGATCTACTATCACCATTGTTGTGATACAATATGGATTTTCACTCCTTGCTATCTCTGTTTATGTTAGCTTCCTCCTCTTTCAGATTTTCGGATTGAGCACCATTTTTTCCCCCTCATGTAGAAAATCCCATTTCTGTACAATCATTTTTCTCTTTCCATATTTTTAGGTATGAAAAGATAAATCAAATGTGTAAGACTTGGAAAACTCTAACCCCTTTTCTAAAGAAACAATATTTAGGTTCACTGCCTAGCTGTCAGATTTATTCATCCCTCTCCTAAATCTATTTCAGTCTGATGTAATTCTTTTGGAAATTGCTATATTTTATTTAAAGAAAAAAAAAAAACAACTGTGAAGAATGTGTCCTTCAGAAAAAAAAGTAAATTCTTAGAGGACACAAAATAATAATTTCATAATTTAAATATTATTAAAGAGGTGAATACACATATTTTCCATTAGGCTGTGTAACCTTATATAGTATTATGGCTCATTATTTTTGGATATTATTGTACAATTCAACTGTAGTTACTATATTTGATAATTAAATGCATCTACCTTCAAAGAATAATGCAAGTGAAAGTGCCAAAAATACTGACATAACATTAAAAATCTTTTGTTAAGACCATGTGAGGAGTTTCTTCTCAAGAATGAAAGTTGCAGCTTTTGCCTTTACTTCACTTGACACATCTTGGACTTAATTCAGTAGTCATTGACATGGGTGGATCAGGTTTATTTTTTTACTTTCCACAGCATTCAATGGGCACATTGTATATGCCTTGCTTTTTTTTTTTAACACACTACTGTCCCCTCAAGATGAGAGATTTACTTTTCTTCTTTATTTGCTCTGGAACTATTGTATTGTATTGTATTGTATTGTATTGTATTGTATTGTATTGTATTGTATTGTATTCTATTCTATTCTATTCTATTCTATTCTCTTCTATTCTATTCTATTCTCTTCTATTCTATTCTATTCGTGACTGAATACCTTTATTTGGGAGCATTCCACTTATTTCTCTGAACCTCTTTAAAGTGAAAGTCTTTACTCAAGAGTGGAATCTATCCTTTGTAAATAACCTTTGAATGTGTGGAAAAAAGACTTTGAGGAGTAATTTAAGTTCCCAGAGTTAAGTTATGCTATTGGCTATTATGCAGACACTTCAGAACACTTCAGTGAAAACTTCTCTTTAAAATTCTTGGAAATTTCTGAAAGGAATATTACTAATCTTGGAAATTTATTACAGTGTAAACATTTCTAGCAGCTGACTCTGCACCTGCATTCTCTATCAGAGAAATTTTGGCTATGCAGCAAACATAGGTTTGCACTTACACTCTATCTTAAAATGACTGAAAAAAATCTATAGATCTTTTATTTTTCATTTCACAATATGATGAGCCAGCTGGAAGAACTGACAGGCTGTTCACGTGGAATTGTGGCTCTTCCAGAAGATTTCCTGTAAAAATAATCAGTGTGTATTGAGATGTACTCAACTAAGAGATTTCCATGTCTCAAACAATTTTCAGTATATGATATTAAAAGCTTACCTGGTATTTTCAACTTGCTAAACTTTGAGATTTTATTTTAATGACATACAACCTAGGAATTTTGGCTCTGGTGAATAATCAACGGTGAGAGTAACCTCTTTTTCTAGATGTCTTGTAAAGCACTTAAAAGCCAATGGAGTTCAACTGTTCTATTGGCCTGTTGAAATAATTCACCGAAATAGCAGATGTACAACAAGCCACAGACAATCCTGTTGTGCATCATAGCTGCATGTGCAAACCTACAGACGTGTGGGCCCCATTAAACTGCTGAGCCCCTGGTGAATACAATCTCAACGTTAAAATGAAACAAAATGGAAAGAACTAAGCTAAAAGGAACTCCTTCCAGCAGTCTGCCCACTGGTGCTGTGCCATTAGGAAGGGCTAGGCTGCTCCTGGGTGTGCAAATGGTTTGTAAGGGCTTTCTCTGTACTGCACTGCCTCATGTCATAGGCATGACAGTTTTGCTACTGTTAAATTTGGAACCTTAATCCAAGACCTAGCTGCAAGAATAAACTGGCTAATCCTGGGACTGCCTAGATTTCTGTCAATACAGTCCACGTGCCAAGTACAGTTTTACTTAAGACTATGCCTAGAAATGTCAAATCCTGAAAAAGACTGGTGATTTTGTCACTTGAATGTTGCCACCATTCATGAAGTGAGAGTTCCTCTGCCTTTTTCCCTTGGAGGCTGATGCTGACCCTCAACATAGTGGAGCACATGGGCATCCTGTTTAACCAATGGTTTAGTGATCAGGCCATCTGCCTGGGGTATAGAGTCTGTGCTTTAAAATATCTGTCTGCTCTGGAGTCAGATCAGAGCAGTTCCACTTTGTATTAAATATTTATTAGGCCCCTGAGTGAAAAAGAGGGAGAGAATTACTGATTCTATTTCAGTAGACAAGAGGCAGGGACGTTAAACTGCAGTATATGGAAGTTCTGTAGAGGTTCTTATTCCAGTGAAGGGGTTTAGGGTAAGACACAGCATCATTTTCTTGGTCTGTGCTCTTTGCTAAGCTTGAAATTTGTGCTTTCTGTACATGAACTTGGCCTGTTCTTGCATCAGATGCTGTGATGCACATTGACTATGAATTTTGCATTCATGCTTTCGGTGGAGGCATTACTTTTAACACAAATAGTAATAATAATAATATCTAGACTGTTTTTCTCAATTTCTAATAAAATACTACTATTCTATCTACCGTCCAAGAATTGTACCCATTTATGTTGAGTAGGATAAGTGTTCCATGAAACTGATTTCTGAAGTTCTATTGAATTGTGAGTCGATGTTTTTTGGTTTTGTTTTGGTTTTGTTTTTTTTTAATATAAATTTTAATATTAAAATTTTTAATATAAACATTTTTCCCCCAAACTGATGTCAATACCTGTGATTTTATTAAATGAAGTGAGTTCTGCTGAAACTCTTAAAGGGTCTGAAAGCATATTAAACTGGCAGCTTTCCTAGTCAGGAGAGTTCAGCTCAAGGCTGCAGGTCAGTATTTAATATCCTCCAAGAGAATGATTCCATCTTTATGAGCCACTGTCTTTCTCTAGGTCGCCTTGAGAGACAGAACAGATAGAGAGTTGGCTAAACCAAAAAGGCTCAGTTTAGACATGCCTAGGAGCTTAGAAAAGGAAACTATGTTATGGCACAGGAGCAGTATAAAGAGGGGCTAAAACTCACAGACTCGGTGAGTTTCCATGGTAAGTTCCCCAGGAGAGAGGGAAAAATGTCAGTAAAAGCAGTTTGCAGCAACTTCCAGAAGTTCTGAGGGACCTGGGAGCATGGGCAATTTAGAACCAGTGAACAAACTCTGGCATCATAGGTTAAGTCTCACAAACATCTGCTGTGTTACAAATTTCCATCCTTCAAATCCCTGCTTCCATTCACATGTAAAACTCCACCAAAGTAGGTGCAACAGAGGAGGGGTGGGAGGGCTCCCGAGCCTGAGGCCACAAAGAATTGCAGTGAGGGATTTGTCCACAGCGCTGTAACCTAAGAACTGGGTTTGAGGCGCTTGGTGAAGCTGCTGAGCATCAGAAGGTGGCAGCATTGACGAAGGAAATGGGTAGGAAACATGAATTAAAGTAAATATTGATATACATTCTGGCTTTTTTGACTTTGCACAAAGTAGTATTGTAGCAAGAAAATGGATACAAAAAAATTGAATGCAAAATACACCTTATTGTGTCTCTCTTGATGAGCAGACCACTGAGTTAAACAGTATGTTATTGTTAATTAAGGTGGCCATCTAAATACCCTGTGCATTTATTACTGGTGAACACAGTTATTAAAGTGACAAGTGTGCTTCAAACAGACTTTTTGCCTGTATTAAATTTTATTTTGGTCTTGAAGTTAGCATCTCCCTAATGAAGGCTAAGTTGAGATCTACCGGTCAACAGGAAGCTCAGTGGGATGTGGTTTTGCTGAAACCATTCGCCCTTAGACTCTCAGAAGGCAGGAAGATCTGTGTTTGCCATTACTGGCACTGTTCTGGGCTGCGATATGTTCAGCCTTATTGATGCACAACCCATCAATAGCAAATGTGTGCTGAGCCTGTGGAAGGGACCCCTTGCACATTTGCTCGGGAGTTCAGCCTAAGGCTCCTCACCACGGATTTGTATGTGAATAGCACGAGAGCAAACGGAGCTTATGCTCTTCTCCTGGGCAAGTGTGGTGTTTGTGTGATTCTCAGGGCAGCATCTTGAAACAACAGAGCCCTGGCACTTATGGCTGAGGTAGATGGCTGCTGAGCGTGGGCTTAAGGGCATATGTATGCAGAACGTAACCTTCCTCTTAAAGACACAAACAGTAACTTCTATTGGTTTGAAAGGAACTTCCTCATTGGGAGCCAGCTGTAACAGGCAATTGTGACAACCCCACACAGTATCTCTTGAAGTAAACGGTTTTTCCATATTTTCTTTCTTTTTTTCCTCTTTTTTCACTTTTCCCCCCCTACTTTCCATTTCACCCCTTTTACCCTTTGTTCACCTTTTCTTTTTCCCCCTTTTATTTTTCCATTTGTTTTTGTCCTTCCTGTCAAAAGAAAAATGATCAGACTTCATTTTATGATTTCAGCTTTCTCATGCTTTCTTTTCTCTCTCTGCAGACTTTCAGCCTTGGGTATCACAGACCACAGAATACACTCTGCACCAGTTTCGTTTTTGCAGTGGCACAGGTCTACAGTGGGGAAATTGAAAGGAAAATCTGACTTCATGTCTGTGTAAAAGCTACTTCCTCAGCTTCTTACCTACTTCTTGATAGCTCTGGTGGGTTTATTGCAGCATGTTCATTGCTTGTTCCTGACTTGGTTATTCCTGTTTTTAATAGTCTCCCCCAAAAATATTCTTAAACTTTAGGAATACCATGGCAAGATTTTGTATGTATAATCCACCCCTTTCACTTTTGTTTGAAATCCCTTTAAGCACTGCACTCTGAGCTATCAGCCTCTGCAGAGAGCTGAGCTTCAACTTTTTTCTTGTTTCCATTTTCTGCTCAGGTTTTGTCAGTCTCTATTGAGACTTAATTTCTTCACATTTTTTCTTACTATCAGGATATGTGTGTATATATAGATACCTCCCATTTCTGTGTTTATAAATACACATATAAATTCATATCTGTATTTATGTATTTTGGATGTCTTGATGTTTGCCACAAAGAACAAAGAATTGGATTCCTTCCACTTGTGTCCTGTTGAGAATTTAGCACTCAATCATCTTGTCAATGAAAATCTTATCACTAACTAAGAGTTTTGACTCCATACAACTTAAGGTTAAAAACTTAAGAAACTTGCCTCTTGGCAAGGTATTTATTTTCCTTCATATATGCTTGTTGTTGATGGGAAGGGGAAGAGTATCCAAAAATATTTTTCATATCATCCCTATAGGATTTTAGGTCATAGTACTGTTCTCTAGTTTACTCCTGTAGCAGCTGAACAGATGAAGACATGTAGGGATGATCTGCCTGTTGAAAAGTTTATCTAATGATCTGTGTCCTGCCTTATGTTTAGCTTGCCACCCAGACACATTGCCATTACTCATGTGAGGTTATGGTCATGATAGAGAAGTGAAAATCCTCTATCATGTTACTGGCATGACTTAGAAAAAAATTATGCATCAGGTCCAAACAGGTGATTGTGGCAATCTGGACAGAGTGCGTGGGTTTTGTGGTTATGTCGGCACACGGGATGAGTTAATTCTGCTATTCCTCTCTGCAGCTGTGGTTGTGCACTCCATTTTGTGCTTCCCTGCTCCCAGCTTTTCAAAGGTGGTAGCTGAAATGCCTCTTCTGCTTTGCAGTGACTCAGACTGACTTAGAGAGTTTGTTGCAGGTAAGTTATGATCACTGAGCTCTTAGACATCTGATTTCCCTATATCCAGGAAACTTGAGCTGGATTTGCATCCAAATTCCTGTATTAATTTAAAAGAAATACTAAAAGCCTGCTGGCCTTGAAGCTATTCTGATCATCATCTGGTAGTAAAACTTTAAAATTAAATTTCTGTAGGAATTAAGTCCACCAGTAGTGTTATGTTTAAAATTAATACTAACTTCAAACCTTTTGTCCAAGTGCCTCAGCAAGCTTTTCATGCTGTAACTTTTGTGTGCATAATTAGATTTTTATGGATTTTCTTCTGATATTGTGTTTATAATCTTATCAGAGCAATATATTGTGTCATTGTAAGTACTTATTATGTACTAGAAGCCATGAACAACGCCTCTTTGTAATAGCCTACTTGTCTGCTAGTCAATGTGTATTGTATTCTGCACACAGCAAAAGGATTCAGCTTTTAGATTATAAAATTAGCATTCTTAAAAGATGGATTGCAGAATATGAAGGACTTCTTGAAGATTCCTGGAACATCAAATTATTTTTGAATGAACATTTTGTCGTAGATTAATCTCTTCACGATGCCTGTCATTTTGCAAGTGTTATTATGGTAGACAAATAGGAGTATTTCATAGCAAGAGTCTTGCAATTTTCAGATTATTGGTGTATGTTCATCCATGGAAACTAAAGGTTCAAGACTTGGCTGTTAGGAGAGGTAATTGCCATGGTGCTAAATATGCCCATTTCCAGTCAGAGCCAGTGGGGCAATACTTGCTGCAATAGTGTTGGAGCAATAATGATAATATCTCTGTATGAAGTAGAGGTTGCAGTTGCTCAAGTATAAGAAATAACCCTGCTCGTAACATAGTATAGAGATAAGGTGTTTTTAATATGGTAGAAACTGGGTATTTTTCTGCTTTACAACTGGCATGTGAACATGGAAATTATTTTTGGGAATAGTTAAATGACTTACAGTTCACTGTTAGTGCTAAGCTCCTTTGTGATTTCAATTATTTTTCTAAATTAAAAGGCAAAGAGGATGATATGTTTCTCCTTTTTCTGGTCAGCTAAGTCACAGGTACAATATTCAGTTTTTAAATCATGATATCCTTATCTCTTAACACATTTTGATTTTGAAACAGTGAATCATAGCTCTCTTCATGTTGGTTCAACAGCAATTATCATGCTTACTTAATTCAATTTAACATGAAATTTGAAATTATTGTTTGCTTGGGAATTGTTTTAATCCCACTGGTGCATGTTAGCTGTCCTTTTTAAAGAGGGATAAGTGAATTTTCTCTGGTGGTTGTCTCCCATATGATGCTGTTGAGCTAGGGATCAAATCAGCCTGTAGAGTGCTAAGATCACAGTGTAGAACTAGCTTTGTGAGACTCAAGGAATTTATCAGTTTGTTTTAGAGGTGGAAATGCTAGGAGTACGTTTCTAAGTGTACTTCATTATTCCATGGGCTGATTTGCAAGCATTCCTGTATTCATCTGCTCTATTTCCAGGTGCCAGTTCAACAGGCTCTCTCTGGGTTACTGTGCTCCAGATGTTGATTGGGGTTCCCTTTGTGTAGTCTTGCCTCATTTCTTCCTCTGCACCTTAATTAATATTATTTATTTTATATTTTTTCTTCCTGGATGATTAATTCATTATCAGGATGCCATCATATTAAACTGTTGAGAGAATGGCTAATGATGAAATTGTCAGTAGGTGCCATCAGCCAGTTCATTGCTCAATAGCTTGACTACACATCTGCTAGGTGGCAACAGCTCTGCTAGCCAGGTGTCTGATTCTGTGTATCTCCCATTCCCCTCTCCCATTTTTCCATTGCTTTCTTTCAAAATCTGTGAGGTTTTTTCAGGTAACATTTTGGGGTTGACTGGGTGGGGTGTTTGGGTAAGAGTACAACAAACTGTATGCCACTGTGGCAAATGCAGGGACTTATTGTGCTGAGGGGTTTGTGATAATTGTGGGTCAGAGGCTCAGTGGTAGCAGGTTTGTCAAATGTGGGCAGCTTTGTTTGAAAGTGAAGTACCTTGAAGTGCCCTACCATCTCAACAGACATGGGTTCTGATCTTGGGGCCATCTGAATAAAAAAATGATGCCAACCAAATGAAATAGCCACTAATTTATTCTATAATTTGATATCAGGAGCAGAAATAACCATTACGTTACTGAGATTTGCAAGGTGAGCTTTTACTAATGCTGGCCCTCAATACCAGCAAACTGGGTAGCATCCAGTTAATATCCAGGACTTTGAGATCTCCCAGAGTTAATAAATGGTTATTCTGTCAGACTTTGCCAAATCCAAATGCAAATGTTAGAAACAAATATTAGGGTTTGGGGATTTTTTTGGTGGGGGAGTGGGGGTGGGGCATTAAAGTTTTTTTTTTTACCTTTCTTCCATTTCTCTGCTTGTCCCACAGTGGTTGTTTCAGCTGCCAACTGCTTCTGTTTTACTAGCAGCTCATTCTTCCACAGAGAAGTGTGAGGGATGCAATGCCCAGGTCACTGCATGGCTCTTCCTTCAGAAAAGGTGCTGCTGCCTGAAGCTGAAGAGGTTAGCATAATAGCCAGATCTTGACATCTTACAGCCTAGAGATATTTTGTGGTTTTATTAAAGCAAATACATTCACAACTTATATTTGTGTTTGATTTATTTACTCTTTAACCATGATTTAAGTCTCAAAGACCAGACAGCAAATAAGAGGACCCCTCAGATTGTTCTCTAAAGCTCAGGACATTGGGCTGTGACTCACAATTCTGAGTACTTGAGATAGACTCAATACTGTCAGTCTCACTTCTCTCAGCTGTTAGCTGCTTTGCAGCAGATAGGACAAACAAGAGAGCTCAATGGTGTGAATCACTTAAGTTTTTCCTAGCAGAGGAAGGTCTGCAGACAGTGAACACAATCCTGAAAAGAATAGTGGAACATTAATTGACACAGTCATGTTTTCAAGGAGTATTCATGGAATACTGATATCCTTCGAAACTGTATTGCTGTGACTATAAATTGCAGTGACTTGTGGTAAACACACTTTATTTTGCCTCTGATTTGCTCCTTTATGCCTTGAAAATCTATTCAGAAAGTGCTTTGCTTTTTCTTAGGACACTTAGCAGTAGTAAACTGAGACCACAACCACTAATTCTCCTTTTGCTTAAATAAAAAAAGCTTCTATTTAGCATAAAATATGGCATATAAATGAATAAAACTGTATTGTAAAGATTCTCATTGAATTTCATTCTACAAGATTGTCTGCAAAGTCTTTAATATATAAGGAGAAAATGATACAGATTTTTGTGGGTTCAGATTATTCTTGCAGAAAGGGTGGCCTGTTATTTGAAGTCAGGGCAAAGTAGTGGAATTATGTGCAAAAGTGGAAAGACAGACCTAAATATTCAAACCTGTCTGTTAAACACTAAGGCAGGAATACCTGGCTAGGCATGAAAACTGTGAAGTCTGATATTTTGTTGCACTTAGCTGATTCATTCTAGCCAAATTTGTCTAAAATAGTTGTTAGCAGTTATAACTCCTACCTGGGCAGGAACTTGGCAAGGATATTTAAAGTCTAGTCAACTTTATTGTACATAAATACATAAAGGGAAAACCGTATATTTATGTGATTACACATCTGAGTTTAAGAACTGCTCACAGTTGCTCTGGAGAGACACATGGAGATTGCTTGTAGCTGTATGTTTTTGTTAGCATTAAGCAAATTATTTTGGAACTGAAAGTGAAAAGAAGTTTACTGAAAATTTAATTTCTTTCCTCTTCCTTAGCCTTTCTTTCTTAGTGTTAATTTATTAGTATCTTATACACAAAATAATTCAAGCTTCTTCATGAGATGCTGTTACTGTGGGAAGGCACAACTCACTTTCTGGGATGTAGCTCCCTGAAAGGACAGTATATTTTATCATAGGAAGAGGGATCCAGCATTCATTAGTAATTTGATTTTTATATGTCATCTACAAATGTCTTTCAGAGGAATTTTAAATTGGGATCATTACGTTCTTTAGTATTAAATAGGCATTAATATTATTATGCATTACTATTTTTTACTAGGTATTGCTCAGTTTTTGGTGTTTGTCTAGTTCATAGCAAGCATAGACTGAAAAAAAAGCACCCCATCATCTCTAATCGATCAAAATTATAAAGCCAATGCCTTGGAGACTGTACAGAATCTACAGTGTTCATTTTTTTTTACTACAATCATTACCAGGTACAAAAATTAGGTATGAATTAACAGCTGTCATGTGTTCCCTATCTCCTCCCTGCCATTTTTTCTTTGACCAAGCTACAAAGTGATTTAATGCTGCTGTTCGTGTCAGGATTCTGCATAAGTTCCTTCCAAGATTATTTTATGAGAAAAATGCTTTTTGTAAAATGCTTTAAATTTGCCTTGTCTACATATCACTCCTTCTGGTCAGGAAGCCCCTCCTGTACAAGCTGATATCTACACACCTTTCCCATTGAAGAGAAAAAAGTCATTGATCTCCTTTTGATGATTTGGTGCTTCACAGAGCTGTCGTTCCATCTTGAGCATCCCCCTCTGCAGCAAGGAGTTGAATGAAGGCTCAATTGCTCTGTTTCTGCCTCAAAAAAGTGCGAAACTGTGTGCCTTGTCTTATTGGCAGTAAATGCTTCAGGGACAGCTCGATGCACAACTGAATCTGAATTGATGGGAGGAAAAAAAGATTTGGTTACTGGTAAGAAAGTAAAAAAGATGAACTACCCTCAGCCTTGAAACAAAAGACAGTGAAAATAGGAGAAGATGAGGAAAGTTTGGAGAATAACAAATATCAAGAACTTGTCTAAATATGACTTAATATCCTAAAAGCAATATTGACTTACAGATATGTATAAAAGGAACAAGAAGTGAAGAGAAAAGAGCAAGGATGGGAGCTATTCAAATTTGAATATCTAAAATGATTTCTCTCGTTAAATGTTTTTAAACATTAGGAAAATATTAAAATCATATTCACACACTGATAAAAAATCCCTCACAGATTCCCCAATTTGATCACACTGATATACTGTGCCTCAGAGATGAGTGGATGGTTAACTAAAATGCATGTGACAAAAGCTCAGAGTCTAATAAAAGCCATTTTTCAGAATAACTTGACAAGTTTGGTTAAGTTAGGAGAGGAATTACTTGGCCATTCTGTTTCTCTGAGAGTTTTGCTACAAACCTTTCCAATAGCCAGCTTATTCCTTCTCCATGCCAGTAAAAGCTTTAGTTTTCATGCTTCATTGTCCTAAAAATAGAACCCTCATTAGTGTTTTGAGATTTATTGAGCTAGAATACAATTTCATGCCCACAGCTCGGAAGTCTTCCTCTAACATCTTGAAAACTGAGAGTGGTATTAACTTACAAAGTGATATGATGGTAAGTTATTGAAATGTCTTTGTATTTTGTATTTGTCATTTATGTCTCTGTCCCTGTCATGGAAGCTGCTGTTGAAATCTTTCAACATCAACACTCTGCCATTTAAAACTTACCCTGCCAGCATGCCATCTGTTTTGATCAGGGAACCACTTTCTACGTGAGCAGACTCCCACACACATTGCACTTTGCAAGAGAAAAATGTGTTTGCTGGAAAGTAAAAAATCTAACCTTCCCTTGAAAAGCACTGCTCCTTGACTCAGTTTTTTTTTTTTTTTAATCTTATAATTAGATAAGTTCACTTTCTTCCCTCTCTCTCCCATTGCTTTAGATTTCTAGACAATGGGAAAAAAAATCGAAGTAAAGTGAGTCAATTCCTCTATGTAGTTGCATTCTGTATCCCCAAAGCTGGCTGCACATGTTGATATATTTCCAGTTGGGACAGAGACACTGGCTTAAAATTTATTTCTATAGCAAGTACATTTTATAAGTTAAAATAAAGGTATTTGTTCTGTGAATGTTTTCTTCATAGAGCTACATTATTGAAGTTCTTCTAGTTTTTGAAAGCAACTGTAAGCAATATAAGTTACTAATGATTACATGTTATTTTTTAATAACAGATATTTTTAGAGTAGGCACATCTGGATGAAATAACAGTCTTGATATTTAAGTCCACTATCCCTGGATACCCTTTTTTTTTTTTTTTTTTGTGGACAGTGCTTGTAGCTCTGTGGGTGGAGGGAGACAAGAAAGGGAGATGTGAAAATCTCCAGGTTCATTTTCTTGCCTCTTCTGGAACCAAGTAATGTAATTCTTTCCATGAAGCTATCAAATTCCATCTTCTAATTACTTAGCTTTCTTGTCAAGATCTATATTCTTCTATTTCTAGTTTTGAACCTGAATTTTTTTCATGCCTATCCTCTAGCTTAACCAGATCTCTGTCCTGTCTGTAATTTACCATGTAAAGTAATAAAAAAGTCCATATCCCATAATTTCACTGATCTAAAATAACATACAGTCCTTTGGTCTTCCCTTATTGAAGTTGCTGTTCTTCCAACTTGGTAAGATTTAGGAAGGGTCCCACACTGGTCAGGTGCTTCTTCCTTGTTAGCCCAGTAGAAATGCCTCTTATTACCTGTTTTAGGGAGTAACAATCAGCGAAAGAAATCCAGCTTTAGATGTTTTAAAGCCATGTGAAACACTGTGAAGGGCATTAGATCATTACTCTGAAAGAAAAAAAAGAACTAACACCACAAACCCCCCTGGTGTTCCTCTGATCCCTATCCCCCAAATTCCCCTGGGCGTTTTCATAGACTTTCATCCTGAAATTTATTGTTTTCTATAATTAATCTTAGCAGGGCACTAAAATCCCTAATAGACTAGTGATGACAGAGATGAAACTCTCCATCCACAGAGATATAAACACTTGGCCTGTGAAGAGTGGCTCAATGTTAGGAAAATTGTGAGGCAAGCTGTTAGTGAATTATTGTCAAGGTCAGAGAATGCACATTTATTTTCCTGGTAGTTGTATCATTATCAGGCTCTTATGATATATCCACTTGCACTGAAAATGTAGCTAACTTACCTTGGTGAATTTGATTTATTAGCATTGCAACTGACAAGGTTGCCCGTTTGTTAGTGCTTATTTTATATTTGAATAGCTTTCAGCACATAAATTTGAGGAATTGCTTGAATACTTTAGCTGTTCCATATTTCATGGAGAAAGCTAGACTAGAAGAGTGCTGCTGTTGATATTTCAATCTTGATACTGACCACTTTTTAAAATAAATTCAAATTATGCCTGTATTTGTACCAAAGTGTTTCGTGAGCAGAATTTACTGCAAACAGTAAGACTTGAATGTGAAAACTCATTAGTTTTATTCTGAATAAACTGTGACATAACCTTGAGTTTATTTTACATTCAGATCATAAAATAAATGTCTTTTTTTAAAGACATGGAATTTAAAACAAAGTAGCTAATTATATGGGTTCTTCCTAGTAAACTTTAGTTAAAGAATAGATGGAGAAGGAGTAGATGAGTAAGTAAATGGTTCAGGATGGAAGAAGCAGCTCTCAAATAGATCCAGAAATGAGGCTTTAAAGTTTATTATTGACTTCAGTGGTGTTACATTAGGCAGAGGAGCACAGTTTAATTACAGCCAATATTAGCTCGTCATCTTCCCAGAAGGATGCACTTTTAAGTAAACACAATTGTATAAATAGCCAAATAAAGAAAAAAGCAAGACTAATTACTTGCCTTTAACATCTTCTCAAGTTCCTTTAACACGTCTCTATCCTTTCAAGTCACCTTCTTTACTGTGAGGGAGAAATGCTTAATTTAACTCACTTTATTCCCCTGTCTCATTGTGGGCCATCACCCGTGTACCTCCAATTCTATAGATCTCAGGTTGCCCTGATTTTCTAGGGCTCGGGAGCAAAGCCAGTCAGAAGCAAAATTGACACAAACTCACGGTGTGGTGGGGCCCCATGCTATCCTGTTGACACTCAGGGCTCATGCCCTGCCCTCTGACTTAACCTTTCCTACACAGAAGGTGAAGGTACTAATCTAATGTCAACAATTAGCAACTGAGAGCCAGAGGTTGTTTTCTCCGGGATTGCTGGATTTTAGTAGGATGATTCAAGTAGGTGTTACCTGTAATCCTTTACTGTGGACATCTATGTGTCAACTATAGAAATCAAATGAGATACATATAAATTGGCAAGATGAGTTGGGCATGAAAGCTCAGGGCTTTTTCTCAGCAATTAAGTTCACCAAGAATATTAAATCTCATTGCTCTTTTCTCTGAATCCACTGAGCTAAATTCAGGCACTGAGTTTTCATAATTTCAGGCCTTTTGCTAAATTAGTTCCTGTTAACTGAAAATTTACTGAAAATCTGCCTCCCTGCTGCCTTTGTGCATAGCTTTCACCTCCTATAAGAGCTTTATTCTGGGGGGACAACAGAGTAGCCAACATCAGTAGAGAAGTTTATGGCCAGAAAGGTCAGAAAGCAAAGCAGAGATTTGAGATTTTCAATGAAATCTCAGTGGAATGCTGGGCACCACACACAAGAGGTTGCCTCAATATTTATTGCTGGGGAAAGAAGATGAAAAAGTATTCTATTCCTGAACTCATTGGTGGTTTCTGAACTGATCTATGCTCAGAACTGCATAAAAATTAGATCTAAGATATTTTAATTACAAAGTATCCACTGTATAATTAGCAACACTTAATACAAATTGTGTTCAATATATTTTATATGTAATTGAAATACTGTAAGATTAAACTGTAATAATATAAATAATTTTCCAAGATGAAAAGTAGGTTAAAATAAGCAAATTTTATGCTTTAAACATTGAGTTAAATATTCCCTAGTGTTTTAAAATATTGTAGTTTTTTGAATGTTAATCATTTCATTGAATAATAAAGATGAGCTTTCTTTTATGTAATTAATGCAACCCATATTTTTCAGTAGAGAAACAAAATGTTGAATCATACATAAAAAGTAGCTATGACTATTTTATTACCAAACTTAATTCAGTCATTTCCACAGTTATGGAAAATGTTATTCTTATCTTGGGAAAAACTTTAGGCAGTGAAAAGTAGTTTTGTTTGGCATATATTTTGAGCTGCCTGAATCTCTGGTTAGGTAGTCCCTCCTGGGAGGGGTGTGTGTGTCTGTAAGTATTACACACAGGCTGGTTCAAAACAGTACTTTGCTCTTTGCAGTGTCATTCATCTTCAAAACCTTTTTACTAACATTATGTAAGGCAACTTTAATAATGTCTGAAAAGATTTTGAGAGATTAACCTGTATTTTCTAATATTTTAGTTTTCCCTTATAAAATCTCAGTCTAACATCCTTGTGTGAAACCTATATGCAAGAATGATGATTTCCAATGCATTTCAAGGGACCAAGATTCTCATTTCTAGGGCTATTACTACATTTTCTTGCAGCCATTCCTGTGGTGTAAAATAAGGACATCATTTGAAGTATGATTATGCTTTGAATGCCCAGTGAAGCTTTTAAAATGATACCTGACATCCAGCTAGATGTAGATAGACATTGATTCTTTTTTTAATTCAGTTTTTTTTTTTTTTTTTTAAAGTCTGTTAGAATCCAAGAGAATTGGAGGTGAAGAAACTTTACTTTCCTGTCTTGGTATTCACTGTAGCTGTTGTGGCCTAACCCCAGCCATCCAACAGAATGAGGGAGAGAACTAGAGGTGTAAAATTGTGTGTGGTGGTCACTCAGGACAGGAGAGATGTATGCTGAGTGGACTTATTGGGCACCAAAGCCACCTCAGGTCATGTCACTGCTGTACCTGCACTGCTTCTTGTACCACTTGTCCTCCACTGTGGCTCTCCACTCTGGAGTAGTTCCTGCCGTGGTAAATCCTGTAACACATAACTCAAATCATGGTTTACAGCAGTTTAAGCATAAATCCATCACAATCTTCATCCCTGGTACTGTTGGTCTAAATTATAGGCTTTCACATTGCAGTGAACTCTTCCTCTTGCTCCTACTCTGACTAGAAGCAAGGAGCCCCTGCCACGGGAATTCTGAAACCATGGGTATCAGAATTTTAAGGCATTTCCACAACAATCTCCACCCTGGTCCCTTGGGACTAAATAAGGATCAGCATTGCAATGAGCTCTTCCTCTTGCCGCTGCTTGGGCTTGGGCTTGGATTGATCCACAGAGTGCAGCACCTTAGGGCTGTACCTGCTCCAAGTACAGCCTTATCTATGAGGCACAGTCTCACAGATACCCGTGTGGGCCAGGCCTTCCCATGGCTACTGCCCTGCAGGGGTGTGCCTGCTCTGCCATGGGCTTATCCTTGGCTGTTCAAGATTGCAATGCAAGATGTTTCCAATTACCACCTGTATGGCAGATTAGGTTTGTCAAGTGGGCAGTTTGCTTTATTTTCTCTTTGAATGACCACATTCACACCTTGCTCGGGAGGGGACCTCTGCTTAGGTAGATAGATAACAGACTATTGAATGTCACTGCATGACTGATAAGAACTATAACATACCATTGTGAGATGCTCCACCCAGGGGGAGGAGCCAAGCACTGCTACCCAGATATAATCCAGAAGTTTTTGAGACACCAGCACAGCTTTCTCCATGGGATTCCCCAGAGGAACAGCATCTGCCTCTTCTTCCACTGGATCTTCAGAGGAAGAATACATCCTTCCCTACAGAACTCCCTTGCTCCAACAGAACCACACCTGATACTTCAGGACGACTGCAGCCACATTTCCAATTGGACTGCCACCAACACCCTGATCCACAGGGTGTCAGGTTGGGTTCTGACTCTGTCAGTGTTGCTCTAGTGTACTGCACTGTCTATTTCATCCTTTTATTTTTTTCCTTTTCCCTATTAAAGAATTGTTATTTCCCGCTCCCATATTTTTTGCCTGAGAGCCCCTTTATTTAAAATTTGTAGCAATTGGGAGGAGTGGGGAGGGTTTACATTCTCCATTTCAGAAGAGGCTCCTGCCTTCCTTAGCAGACTCCTGTCTTTCCAAACCAAGACATTGGCAAACGTTTTGAGGCGCCTCAGCATGACCTCAGGCACAGCCACAAATGCTTCAAGGTGTATCTGCCACAGAGTGGTGGGCTCAGCTCCCATCAGGAGTTCCTCCCCGGCTGGGTTTATCCCCAGCACCTCACAGGGGCTCCCTCACTCACCACAACAGGGTGAGAGACACCATCTAAAGAGTAACAGTGAGAAACCTGTGGGCTGAGGTGAAGATGGGTCATTAGGTAAAGCAACAGCCACGCTCACGAGCAAAGGAAAACAAGAAATGAAGTCACCACTCCCCATGGGCAGGCAGGCGTTCAGCCACTCCCGGGAGAGCAGGCCCCATCACGTGTGAGGGTGACTTGGGCAGACAAACACCGCTGCTCCAAATGTCCCCCACCTTCCTTCCCCTTCCCTCAGCTTTACATGCTGAGCATGACTCCATGTTATGGGGTATCCCTGGGGTCCCTGGCTGTCCTGGCTGTGTCCCCTCCCAGCTCCCTGTGCACTCCCAGCCCCCTCACTGCTGGGGTGGGATGGGAGGCAGAAAAGGCCTTGGCTCTGTGTAAGCCCTGTCAGCAATAACAAAAACATCCCTGTGTTATCAACACTGTTTCCAGCAAAAAAGCCAAATTGCTTCCCTATTCTGACTAGTGTGAGGAGAATTAACTCTACCCCAGCCAAACCCAGCACAGTAACAAAGAAAAGCTGCTGGCATGTGTAATTCAATTACACTTCCTTAATTCTGACTTGGCTTTTGTAAGTAAAGCCCTAAGGATTAGTTGGACATAGGTCTTCTTATTAAAATACTTTTGTTTTTTTAATAGTGTGGGAGCTGGTATCTGGCATCCTTAGGCAGTTGGGAAAATTAGAGGCTTAGAATTATTACTATAGCATTTACTCATCAGAGTGATATAGAACTGCACTGCAGTTTGAAATGGTCTATTTCTGCTTGTGCTGGCAGAGTAGCTGCAGCGACAGAGTGCAGTGTGGACTACAAAAACGTGTTTGAATAGACCTACAAGTAATTAAAAAGGCAGTATTTTCTGAGCTTTGCTCTGTTACTGCTGCACAGCACTCAGGCTAGTTTGGTTAAAGCTAGTTCAGATACATCCATCCTAGCAGCAACTGTGCTTACTCTACAAGTATTCCAAGGGAATCTGATGTGTGTGCTCTCCAGAGATAAAATGTTACAAGATCAGGCCCTAATTATTTTATAATTGTGCAAGGCTTTAATTATAAGGCCTTAATGACTGACTTCATTTAAAACACTTTAGGGACATTGAGTTAAATAAAATGCTGTTGTTGAATTATTTTCTTTCCCAGCAATATGAGCACTTTCCATTTCTCTCTCTCCCAGTAATCTGCTGTGCCTAGCAAACAGAGGAGATATCCATGTAATTAAGAGATTCTGGGTGCAAGTTCCCTGATTATTCTTACAACAGCTCAACTAGAAGACACTAGGTATCCAATTTTCAAGGCATGCACAATATGTTCCACTTTTCATCCTAAAGGAGCTCAAATACTCCATGTTCTTTGCTGTTATAAAAATACAGCTAAAAGAGTTGAAAAGGCCACTGCAGTCTGTTGTTTCTAAACTGGCTGACAGAGAGGGGAGGCAATACAAGAATACTAGTGAAATTTTGGTCAAGGTCACCAGCCAAGGATAACTGGTATGAGATCTCAATAAATTTGCATGGAAAACAAAGAAAATCTTCTTTTGTATGGATGTTATCAGAAATAAAAGATCTTAGTGTTGTATTTTTTTGTTGTTGTTGTTATTTTTTTTATTGCAGCCTTTTCTTGAGTAAGTACTGCCTCTTCATATCTGAAGTGTGCACTGAGAGTACTGGAGCTGAAATGAAAACAATGTAAATGAAATGTCATAAACCACTGCAAAATATTAGTAATGCTGGTTAGGGATAGCCTATGAACCCTTGTAAATACTTTCCTTGGACCTTACTCTTTTGAGGTTAAATTCAAACTTAAAATGCAAGCTTGAAAAATCTGCTTTGAGGGAAAAAACCCATCTTGATAAGCTGAGGTTTTTGTCAGTAGGTGGGGAATTCATGGTGATGAAAAGTAAAATTGTATTTATACAGTTCTCTTCCTGAAATCTCTAAAGATATGAAATTGTGATGGTAATATTTAATATTTACTAATAAGAAACACTATTTAGCTATTTTTAAGCTGGTAAAAAATTCAAAATAAAAAATGCCTCTCTAGTGATCATGAATCAAAATAAAACCTAGACACTAAATATAAAGATTGCAGAAACTTTCACTCCGGGAATATTGAAAAGATTCATGAAAACATTTTATTTCAGTAAGACTGAAACTCTTTGAAGCAAATTTAGATATATTTCAATAAAATATTCAGAATTTGTGTAGTAATCCTCCTCCATAAGGTAATCTGGAATAAAAGAAGCAATCTGAAATAAAGGAGAATAGTATGTTTTTTAGCTGGACAAGTTGTAAAATGCTATGCTTGGGAAGAGTATATTAATTTTTCTGTCTGGGAAAGAGAGAAGTGATAACTGCTTCTCCAGGTGCAAACCTTCCTTTAGGTTTCAATGCTTGTCAGTTTGAGTATCTTAAGATGTCTGTGGGCAGTGTGTCCAGCTTCTCTACTAATCCATGTAGTACTGGAGATGTAAGTGGAAAATGGAAGATTTAGGTAAAATATTCCATTGCCTTTTCTAATACTAGATGACATGTTTGTATGAAAAAATAAAGACACTTGGATTCTGATACTGTAAAAGTGCTTAAGCTAAGAAAGTTTTATCAATAAAGTTAAATGTTGGGGTAATGGTAGTGTTATTGGATAATATGAACACATACAAGAAAATTATTTTAAAAACGTACTGTTCTTTAGGTTATGGTAACATAAAGAATAAAGTGAAACAATTATCATATCAAACAGCAAATTAGATGAAATTAGATGCAAGATCTAATAGAAATGGAAAAAACAGTCCTCCAAACATTAACTGAAATTTCAACACAATTTTGTTATGGATTCCAAAATTCTAGTAATTGATATTGGTGTTCATATAGTTGTGTAGACAGATTTTTAATTTGTATCTGAAATGTTGTCTTTCATCTGCATTCTTGTGCCTTTCTCAAGCCCAACCCTTTCTCTCTGCCAAAAGAAAGATTTATGATGCTGATCTTAACAGCACACCATTACAACTTTAAGTTCTATAACTCTTGTGTATTAGGAGTTATCAAAATATTAAAAGCAAGCAGAAAAGTCTCTCACATCCCCAGGAACCACCTTCACCTCAGTCCTCAGAGAAGCATAGCTGTTTTCCAGCACTGAGAATTTCACAGCTTCTGAATCCAAGTGTGGAAATTATTGTTGTTTGTGTGATACATGAATTTACCAGCTTGGACATCTTGGTATCTTTTCCATGTATGGTGTAGAATGCACTTTGGATGCCTTTTAGCTATGTTTTCCTTACATCTTTTCTAAGCCACCCTTGGAAGTTAGCAGCTTTGCAAATACGAGGAATGATTCACTTCAGTTTGTATGATGTTGGAAATGTAATTCATCCTATTGCAGAGCTTACTGAAATTAGTATATATTCCAGATCAACTTTCCATCTGGGCTTCAGATAGAGGGAGATTAGTGGGACAAGTCCATCTTTTGATTCTGTGGAAACATGGGAAGGAAATCAGACAGACTTTATTGCATTACTTTTGATGCATTTCATTCTCAGGCTGTTAGAACACAACTGGCACCATATTGCTTTCTCTTGCAAACAGCAATGTGGAAAGGGGTTTTAGATGGAGTTCTGAACACCCTGTTTCTTGGACATGGGGGTCTTCTACCACAGGTAAGAAAAATAAATCTCTTGTGTGTAGTCCTGGCATGAATGCAGTCCTTTTATATGTGCCGAGTCACAGCCCAAGACCCTGCAGACTCAGTGTAGGTGCTCCCCTACGCAGAGATTCCATATTCAACCCTGACAGGCTTTGGCTGAAGTGGGCTCCTCATGGCAGATGAGATTTATATCCTGATTTAGTTGTGCAGGAAGCCATTAGACCAATGTGTTACAGAATACCAAGGCACAGAACCTTCTCCAGTTATTTTTGTAGGTATTTGGTTAAATCAGGTTCTTCTAGTCAGCTGTAAGTTTTTTTAACAATTAGAAAGTATTTGGTTTGAAGGAGGGTTTGTTTGTTTGTTTGTTTGTTCATTTGTTTGTTTGGGGTTCTTCTTGATGTTTTTGCTTTGTTTTGTTTAGTTTTGTGGTTTTGGGTTTTTTGTTTTTGTTTTCAGCATCCTATTTTTCTTTCTTGTTTTGGGGAGAAATCAGTGGTATTAGGCAGTATTTCTTAGATGCCACTTTGCTTCTTGGCTGAAGATGTTTCCTCAAGCACAACAGGAATAGAAGAGATAGCAGTTTGTTTTCTGTGTTTCATTCTGATTTCCAAGTAGCAGAGATGATCTGGTAGTTGGATGGTAAGTATTTCTCTTGCTGCTCCCCTGACTTTTCTGACTGTTTGGCTGCCTCTCTCCACTCATCTGTAGATCTTCATCAAGTGATAATCAGGTCATTATCTTCAGCCCACAGAAGAAGTCTCCTCAAAGATACAGCCTTACTGCTGGGCAGATTTGTCCAATGTCCATTGTCCAGGGGGAATGTCTTACATTTCAGTTATTATCAGGCTTTTAGAGAGCTGAGCTGTCTGTTAAATGTACTCCAAAAAATGGATGTTCATGTGCACCATATTCTCAAAGAAGCTTCACCCAACCCCTATTTTAGCAATTCCCTCTGAAAATGAGTTTTTTCCTTCATTTGGGAGATAAAACTAGAAGAACTCTTCTTTTGATTTATCAGCAAAATAATGATTGTTAACCCAATAAGTGATTGAATAATTAATTATTATAGTAAACTAATTATAAAGATTGAATGACTTATTTTTAATTTTGTATCTCATTTGAAAAAGCCTATAAAGTCATCTCTGATGTAAGGTCTGTGCTTTTGCCAACATGAATCTCTTATCAGGAGACTCATCTCTTTAGAAGAGGAATTGATTCTTGTTCCTGGAATCAAAGCATGACAGAAAAAAAGCTATGTAAACTGGATTTTTGGTTAGAGCCAAACAATTTCTTTTCTGTGAGATCAAAACCCGGGACATGAGAGTATGGAAGGAAGATTCCAGCTAGGAGATGCTCAGACTTTAGAGTAAATATACTTGTGATTTAAGGAGCCAGTAAGATAAAGTAGCCTGTATTTAAAAATTTCTGTTTTCAGTTTTACTCTCAAATTAATATCTTAGAAAATAATCTTTTGAATTCTGGTTCTGCACGTTTTGGCTTAGTTTGGAGACAGATCTTTCTGTGTATGTGTCTGTGTGTGGGTGTATGTATATGTGTATGTACATGTCTGTATGTGTATATTTAAGACTTGAAAAATGCTGAGCCTGAATCCAAAAACCATTCATGTTAATATCTTTTGGCTTTATATCCATCATTATTTGGAATGTGATTAAATCCCATTTGCTTCACTGGGCCCAAAGCATGTGTTTAAAGTCAAGCATGTGCTTAAGTGTTTTCCTGAATAAGTAAACTTAAAGTGAATGAACCCTATGTGAAAAGCAAACATCTTTTTCCATGTAATTGTTCAATGTGTTCAATACCAAATCTGAGCCTTTATTAATATATTTTTCTTTTAGTTTAGAAGGGAAAAAAACTTTTACATGGATTGAATTTCTTTCTTAATTGCATATTTTTTCTTTAGTTGTAGGATATTATATTACTGTTAGAGCAAACCTATTATTCAGGGCTACAAAGGAAAAAAGAAACATTCTTTAAAATGTAGTAGCATCTCATCATTGGTCTATAAATTCATTAACTTACATAAATATTAGAGTTTTATTTCAGGGAGATTATAGTCTACCTTTGATTATTTTTTGGAGAAGCGTCTTTCATGAGTCACCTGTGCAGTCATTTATAAAACATTAAAGCTTATATATAGCAAAATCAATGAAGGAGTGTTGGGTTTTTTTGATTTTTTAATGCATTTTTAAAGGTAATCTGTTTGTACCTTATTACTACTGAGATAAATGGCTATTTAGGATTAACTTGTTGTTTGTCTGTTGATAACAATGGCTGTCATTTTTTAAAATTGAAGGCAAATATTTGTAGTATGAAGAATGAAATATTTTCAGCTGTGGCCCTGCAGCAGGGCAGTTTTAACTTGCTAACACTTCTGCATTACTTTGGGAATGTATTGAATCCTTGATATGGTAATGCAATTTGCAATAAAAAAAATAAAATTTAATATCAGTATTTCATGGTACAGAAATCTGCCTTACCTCATAGGTACCAGGTTCCCAGTGCAGCAGAATGATAGGATATTCTGAAGAGTGCAGGTTGCCTTTCAGGAGTTAAAAAATTATGATGCTCCTTTTAAGAGTGTCCATATGCTTTCAAATCCAGTTCAAAAGCCTATAATAAATTTTGAGCATGCTGAGAACTGCTGCAATGATCTCATTTTTACAGTTTTCTTCTAGGTTTGGCATTTTCCCAATTTGCCTGATAGCTGGCATTCTGACATCTATATGTGTTCAAGTGCTTTCAAATCCAATTAATGCACAGAGTGCAAAATGTAACTCCTGTACCTTTCAGTAATTGTGGGAGTTACTCATGGCATCAAATGAACAGAAAAAGAAGACAAGGGTGAGGAGATACTCTGGGGTTTTTTGATGTCTTTATAGAGCATCCACCATATTTTGCTCCGAAACTTTTGGGAACTACAGTAATGGATGCAGTGCAAATAGATGGAATAAAAAAAAAATAATAATTTTAGTAATGTGAAGAATTTAATTTAAATTTTAAGAGTCTTTACCTAAACCACACTGCTAATAACATGGCTCGTTGAGAAGGAAACAGGAAGAGGATGCTCTTAATCTCCCTCTGGAGGATGAGCCTGCATCTTTCCACTAGATAGAAAATCCAAAGATTTGCCTCTTAGGGGAATCTCAGCCCTTTGGAACCTCTTGCACAGCTGCCATATGATAGAGGGCATTTTTGTCATGGTACAGGAGGCATTGGCAGCAGTTACGTCCATTACTACCTCTGCTGATTATTTTACATTGTGGCTGCTTGTTGCTGTTTTCTATTTATATTCTGCTCATTTCACAGGAGTGCAAGGTCATACCCAGAGCATTCAACATCTCTGAAAGTGTGTTCTTTGTGGAGATACCAGGCACAGCATTTGATGTTAATCTGAAATGTGCAAATATGAGTTTTTCTGGGGTCTACTGAGTCAGGAGAAAGACTTCAGTGTAGTTCTATGTATTTTGGATCAGTCTGATGGTTCTGAAATTTCACCCCAAAAATAATGGTCATCTATTTAATTCTTTGTGAATATCAAAATTTAAGGTAATTGAGAGTTTTAAAAACAGGACACAGCGTAACAATATATATTAAATGTATTAACTCTATTTTTTTATACTTGTTTGCTATTATGTGAATGTAATTTATTGTGCCTGCAGCAACCTGAGGACATGCTGGAAAATTAGATGATTCATTTCAAGTGTTTTATCCTAGTGAGCAAAATTTTAATCAGTCAGTTTTCAAATCCCAGCTCTGTTATTGGCACAGTCTGTAAACTTGGCAAGGTCAGAGAAGGACTCTGATGTAGACACAGCGTAGCATCTCAGCTAAATCATTACTGCATATGTTTTACTTTATCTGCATTACAGGATTTTTAAAGAAATAGACCTCTTGAAAGGTGCTCCTCAGAGGACCTATGGCAAAGGTAGTCTAACAACAGAAATTATGATGAGTATAAGATTTATCTTGAACTGTGGTTGCTATTTCCTTTGCAAATTTTTTTACATCCTCATTTTAAAACCCCCAACCATGATAAAAGAAAGTAAAAATTTCGTAACACATGAACCACTGTGCTGACATTCTCACAGTTTTGTGGCTGCATTGTTCATGGAGCATTGGGAATTTTACCATGCAGTGACAAGGACCTGTGTTATCAGTTTGCTCTTCCTCAAATCTTGCTGTTAGCTTTCATCAGGAACATTCTACTTTTGATGATGTGATGTTAATTCAGAAATGTGAAGCAGTCCAGTATCCAATAATCAGTTGTGTATGTCAAATGCATGCTAATGACAGGAATGCAGGAAAAAAAATCTAATTGCCTTAATTATTAGGCAGTAGAAATAACAAGAATGATCATGAAATAAAATTTTCAGAAGTGTCCAGTGTCCTAATTTTAAAGGGCATAAAGAAACCTAA
Source organism: Melospiza georgiana (assembly GCF_028018845.1). Taxonomy (NCBI): domain Eukaryota; kingdom Metazoa; phylum Chordata; class Aves; order Passeriformes; family Passerellidae; genus Melospiza; species Melospiza georgiana. The sequence goes on along the minus strand of NC_080434.1, from coordinate 30,215,934 downwards.
GGTCTATAAGAATAGGCATAAAGAAGCCTAACAAATATAATTAGGTTCCAATACTCATAGTTGGATTTTGAAAATGTGGCATAGACTCCCATAAAATGTTAAGAAGCTTCAGCCATGTATGACCATGAAAACTAAACTGCAAGCTCTTGAGGGTGACAGACTGATACCTCCCAACATTATACTGAACATGGAATAATGAAACACACTGGATTCTTCATTTTTTGAGCTAGGGGTTCAATATATTTGCAAAGCAAATATAATTTTTTTGCTGGCTATCAGAAATCAGAATGCTTTTCAAATTACCTGCCACATTAAAAAACAGAAATATAATAAGCCAAAAGAGTGAATATTATTTGTAATATAAAAATATTTAAGAGAGTAGAAGCCATAAAACAAAAGATATTTAAAAGGAATAAAATTTTGCAAAGACTCAGAAATGTTTAGTGGAGCGTTAAATTAGGTAAACGTGTAAGCAAGCTGTTACAGTCTTTGAGGGAAAAAGGCACAAGTTAATGAATTCTAAGCAGGGAGGGATATTGGATTCCATATATTGTAATACATACCTGTATTTTAAATATAAACATGAGTACACAAATATATGTATAAATAGGTATATGTCATATATATAAATATAAACAGATATGTACATGAATATATGGATATAAGAACCACAAAAATCAAATGAGTTAAAAAAAAATTCTTAGGTCATAGATACTTAAATCTATTGGTAAATTGGAACATCTACAGCTGTGAATATTGCCTCATGGTATATTGCCTTTCTATTCTCTTTCAAAAGTTTTGAGTGACACTGCTCTCAAGCCCCCTTTTTGCTTTTGTTTTGCATTCCTTATGCTGCACTTGGGGATTTGGTTTGGTGGTGAACATGGTGGGGCTGGGTTAAGGGTTGGATTTGGTGATCAGAAGGCTCTTGACAGGATGGACAGATGGGTAGAGAAGAACTTTCTGAAATTCAAATTCAGTGTCCTGCACCTAGGAGGGAATAAGCCCAGGCACCAGCACAGGCTGGGGGCCAGCCACGTGAGAAGCAGCACTGTGGAGAAGGACCTGGGGGTCCTGGTGGACAACAGACTTCCCAAGAGCCAGGCGTGAGTCCTTGCACCCAAGAAGGACAATGGTGTCCTGGGATGCATTTGGAAGAGCATTGCCAGCAGACTGAGGGAGGTGATCCTGCCCTCTGCTCATTCCAGATGTGAGGCACATCTGGAGTGCTGTGTCCAGTTCTGTGCTCCTCAGGACAAGAGAGACATGGAGCACCTGCTCCTGGAGAATCTCTCCTGTGAGGAAAGGCTGAGGGAGCGGGGCCTGTTCAGCCTTGAGAGGAGATAAATGAGAGGGACCCTCATCAACGTCTGTCAGTGCCTGCAGGGAGGCACCACAGGAGGTTTCCAGGCTCTGCTCAGTGGTGCCAGACAGAAGCAATGGCAGAAACTGATGCCCTGGCAGTTCCACCTGAATATGAGGAAGAACCACACACTGCACAAATAGCCCAGAGAAGACACGGAGTCACTTGATCAAGAACAGTCTGGGCACAATCCTGTGCTGTGTGCTCTGGGGTGACCCTGCTGGAGCAGGGATGTGGGACCAGATAGCCTGTTGTGATGCCTCCCAACCTGACCCATTCTGTGGTTCTGTGATCTGCCTGTTTTCTTAATTAAAAGTCAACAAATGTAACAAGTGTACAAATTGGAATAAATTCTGGACCCTTATTCTGACAGATAATACATGAATCCTCACAATGGTGCAAATGGAGTGATGGTTAAGGAAACCATCATTCCAGTGTAATCACAGATTTCAGTTTTCCCAGGAAAATAGAGGAAGTTAGGTGAACATGGGTTCTCAGATCTTTTCTGGAACTTTCAGGGCAGATATTCTGGAAGTAGAGTGACAACAGAGTTTTTGAAACATGCTCTCTTAGTTAGAATTCACTATAAGGATTTTTGGAGTAATTTTTCGTAATGGTCATTACGTTGTTGAAAACCATGTCTAAATAATATTTACAGAGATTAAAATAAAAAATATGTGCATTACGTATCTTATTTTTACTTTCTTGAGTGAATAGATCTACTTTATTGAGTCTTTCATTAAGGTCTAGGTTTGCCTCCCCCAAATATGAGGTCATTTTTTGGAAGTTGTTGCCTTTTTGTTTTTACCTGTTAATTGTAAAATTCCAGATAAATGCTTACGTCTGATTAATACCGATGTTGCATTTCTTTGAAAGCCCTAATGATGCCACCCTACCAGCAAAACAGCAGCATACAGTATCATCACACACAGATTGCCCATCTCTGGTCTATTTTTTACCTGTGTCTCTTGCCTTTCTCTAAAATCCCTGCATTTTTAAAGAATTCTTCAGGAATTGATATATGAGGTTGTAAGAGCTGAAAAAAATTGCTGATCCATTTTAATAAATACTATATTGTCATGCATTTGCTAGCTAATTTATCCAGTGATTCATCAGTTTAGCTTTCAATATACATAATACCATTAAGATTTAGTAGAGCATATATTTGATTCAAAAGATGTATTAGATTTTGTAGGTCCCGACTTCCATTCACCATAAGATGACTTTATCTGTCTCATGAGGATATATGTGATTTCCAAAAGCAATGTATCTGGTTTTGAAAAATCCTGCAGTGGAAAGGGGGGAAAAAATTAATTTATTGCAAGGAACGAAACATTCATTTTAGAAATCTGAATATAGAAGTGACCCACATTTATATTAGAATTTCACAGCAAAGCAATATACTGTGCCTGTCTCACATTTCCCATACTGGAAGGAGTATTTTGATCATGATAACTTCGCTGCATGTATTGCTGAATTCTGAACTGAAAAGCACTTTGCTCTGTAGAATAGAAAAATCAATTTAGCATAAGGTGATCACATTACACTCTATTTATCCAAGATTACAACAATTTAGAAGAAGATTGAGAGTGAAAGTAATTGTTCTTTTATTAATCCAAGTAGCTTTTAAAAAGAAATCTACTGATTAGGAAGCTCAGTTTGACTTCTAACTTGAATCTCCCAGGACTTTTTCTGGGAGGCTCTGATTTCAGTGATGTGTTCTGGTGATATCATAAGCAACTATCTTGCTGAAGTTACAGAAAAAAGATGGAAAAGAGGTTAACATGACCTGTTAAAGCTTTTCAGCATTAATTTGCCATAGAATTGCCAATATTTTTTAATGTTCTTCATATATATGCTCTCTTGCCAACTGGTGATTTAAAAGCTGAAGCTTTAGGTAACTCTTTCAGTTTTTAGGGATATAGATTTCTGGTTTTAGTTTGAAAAATTAGTGTAGTGCTTTGAAGATGCAGTGCATCTGCACCCTGCGCACCAAAGTTCTACTGCTGACCCTTCTGAGTGTTAAGACCCTGCCACATATCCCTTTACATGTGATATTTCCTGCCAAACACAAGAATAAAAATGAGCTGAAGAAGTGCTTGTTATGTTTCCAACTGTAGCTACAAACTTTAGCTCACTGTGCCTGTGAACATTCTGTTGGATCCGACAATTTTTGATTCAACTCCAGTGAATCAAATAATGCAGCTGCTGAAGCAGGGTCATGCAGTCTCTACAGGCTTTTTTTCATTTAACATTTTATCTTAAGAAAACACCTCAAAGTACCTTGTAGAATCTCACACAAAATTCAGCCATTTCAGGAAAGAATGGCAGAGAATCCAGAGGTCCTTATGTAGTAATTTAACCAAATATTTTCATACCTTGTGGGGAAGAATGGTGGTCTGAAAGCAAAAGAGTTGCTGATTTATGGGTATAAATAAAAAAAAAATTGCAAGGATCTCTGTAATGTAGCAAATCCATGGCTTCTCTGTCCTAAATCCCAACTTCTCCTTGGGCTGGGATCTGTCCCTGCATTCTGTCTCTTTGCAGGCACAGCCCTGTCCAGCTGTACCCCAGCCTGATGGTGCATAACCTTGCACCAAGGGAGCAGAACTTGCATTTTTAATGAAGATAGGTCCTCTAGCTACTTTGGACTTTTTCATGCATTTTGATGTTGGCAAATAGAAAATTTATGGCAAACTAAGCTCCTGTATGACACCAGCAGAGTGAGGCGCATACTTGGTGGTTTATTTAGTGAGATGTAGAATAAATGGAGAGAAGATTTACAAGGACTGGAAAAATGGAATATTAGTGTAGAGATACTGTTTTGTTTATTTCGAGATCTCAGACTACAACATGCTCTGCTGTCTTGCAAAGATAGGTACCATTTTCTACAAAAGGCAGCAGTGCTATGTAATATAAGGGTGTATAAGGCCATGTCCCTGTTTTGTAAGGCTGTACAGAAGATCAGTGACCATGACTAATAGAGTGCTTGTGCTTTTTAACTTCTTTTTGCTGTCAAAAGTAGTGCTTTTTGCTGTCAAAAGTAGTGCATATTTTAGATCATGAAGATTCCATTGGAGATAGTCAGCTGGACTATCAGTGAGTAGAGCCAGCCCTCAGGTATTGCACACAACCTGCAAAAAGGTTCTGAGGAAGGAAATCTTATAATATTTGAATTAATTCTTAGGTCTTCAAATTTAAATGGCATTTGGCTTTGAGATGTTGAGTTGGAAGGTCTTCATTAGTTAAAGAAACATAAGTTGTTTCTGAGTAATTTTAAATTATAAGTTCACCAGAGTTAAAGGTATAACAGACGAGCAGGAAATCAAATATTTTTAATTGTTCCTCTCTTTCCTTTCCAGAACTAATTGAAGAATGTTGTGCCTTTCAGTATTCCACTCTTTAGGTAGTTTCAGGCTAGAGGATCTTCTAAGTGAACAATGCAGGGTTTCTCCAGAATGAATCTACAGCTGTTGTGGCTTCATAGAGACATTTTGATTCCCAGAGAATTGATAACAAAAGTAAATGTGATTTTCCACATTTTATGGTAGAGCAACATGAATGGTCTTTAGAATGGCTACTAAAGGCATCTGACTGGCCAAAACCAGATGTCTTTACATATTGTTTGAGAATTAGATTTTAAGATACCTACTTGTCCCTGGAAGTTTATAATTAACAACTTCTACTCTCTTTAGCAACATGCTTAGTTAGTCTTCAACTTGGAGATCAAAAGTAGCTGAATTACTCATTGTGGGGGATTTCTCTATTAGCATGATACGCTATCCTAGATTCTGGTTCTGTTGTCAGAGTTGTGGAAGTAATATTGCTTTAAATATTTGTTGAACTGATCTGTAAATCTCAAATCCACAGTTAGAACATTAATTTGTTAGAATATTTAGATAAATAGAAGTGTTGACTTCAAAAATGATGCAAACACACATCTCAGTATTGAGGTTTTGAAAGGAAGATTATTCTGCACCTCAGAATATTGAAAGACCCAGTTTCAGAAAGTTTTGAGTGTGAATGTTGTTTCTGAACTTAAATGTATCTTTTTTGTGTTATGTCTTGAATTTGGTGTTTCATTTTGAAGAACTTCTCTGCATATCCCTATGGCACGGTTAACAAATATCTATGACAAATAGAAACAACTGTACACATCTGTAAATAGTGATGATTTTTACCATCTCTTAGGAAAGCTTCAGAAGTTCTGTTTTGAAAGGTTAAACTACAGATGCTCAGAGCTGCTGTTAAAATCTCTCTTGGTTTTTTTTCCCTTCAGACTACCTTTGCTTCTCCTTTTCCTCCATTTGTCAGCCACATCTATTATATTTCATACTGTATTTCTCTCATGCTGGACATTTCCTAGTTATGTGTTTTGTTGCTAACATCATTCCATCTCAGATGTGTCTGTGATGTGGTACCTATTCTGTTGTGATGTTTTCCTGCAGTACTGTTTTTATCCTATATTTTCTTTTCCATAGATACATTTATCTTCAGACTGACATGATGCTATTCTTTCTCCAGCAGCTTCAGATATTTGCAGCTGACCCTATAGTTTCCTCTTTTTTTCTTAGCCTTTAACATTTGCAGTTGTAAGTCAAGCTGATATTTTTATTTCCCAAGTGTCTGCTAGAGCTAATACCATTTTGGGATTGATCTGCAACTTTGCAGAAAGTAGCTTTGCTGTGATGTCATTGCTGCACTTTCCTGCAGTGGCCACAGAGTGCTCTTGCCTCTACTTTCCCATTAAAAACAAAAAAACCAAACAAAACACCTTACCCCCCTTGCTTCAAAGCAAACCAGAAGCCTGGGCACAGTAGTTTTTTTGGAAGAACCTTTAAAAGAAGCCTGAAAACTACTAATTTAAAATGTTAGTTGTTTAAATATACTAGAAAAAGAAAGCTTTCAGAAAATGTTGCTTTCATTGTAGGATTTCATTGTTGTGTACCTTCCTACCTTTCATTGTTGTGTACCTGCTGTGTGACTTCCAAATACATTGTTAGAAGCAATGCCTTTAATGACACCACTCCAAGGTTATTCCTTTTTATTTAATAACTGATAGGAATGCACTAGGGAGTGCAGATAGAGTAAGTCTAACCTGGATTAAAATAATAGTTTGGAGGTAAAACAGTGTGGTCAATTTACAAAGAATTGCAGGTTCATTTCTTGGAGACATCCCAGAAAAATAAGGCCCTGCTTGCTGCATCTGCTCTAACAAAATCCTTCTTTGACTAAGCACTGCTCCTTCAATATTTTCATTTTCAGGAATCAGATCAGGGGCTCCAGGATCATTTTGATGAAGAAGTCATCTTTTGAATGATTGGAATTAAGACGTTTCTCACAGAGCCTCCTGCTGCTCAAGCAGTCATTGCTTCTGTAAGGAGAGGGTGCCCTGCAGTGCTGGTATCAAACTTTCCTGCTTCCCACGGTGCATCCAGAGGTCAGCTGCAATGAGAATACAGATGTCTGTTTGACAGAATAAAAGGGAAACTGCAATCTTATAAATCATCACGGAAGAGGTAAAAGTTGATGTCAGGAAAATGCCGTTTCTTTTTTTGTTCAGAGAGTAGGATAAGTGAACAAGTTATGTTTTTGAAAATCCTTGGGAAAAGGGTAAGGTAAAGGCTCTGCAGAATTTGCAGTCACAGAAAGTAATGCTGGTTTTGGTTGGAATTGCCACAATGTGAAATTTGAAGAAGAATTTTCTTTACGCATTCATATTTTTCAAAATTATTTTCACGTGTGCTGTAATTCTGAGATGATTTTTGATAAAAATAATCTCTGAAGCTTTAAATTCAGGGCCACTGATATAAACTGATGTCTTATTTTCAAACATAAGTTCATATTCAGGAAGAAAATGGTTTTGCCGTAAACCTAAATAATTTGATAATTTTTATCTTTGCTCCCTTTCCTCTTTCCAATTTGCTTCCTACCAGCTATTTATCATGGAACCTGCTGTCACTAAAAATGTTGCATTTTATATTTTACATAATTATAGATTTATCCTCTGTACATATTTTCTCTCCCTGCAGAAATTATCTACATTGTTATTATTATTTACTGCTATAAATATTACCATGTATCTGACAAAATAAAATCAGCATAATCTAAAGTAAATTACTACAGATTAATATTTCATACTTTTCTCTCTAACAGAGAAGGTTTTAAAGGTACAAAACCAATTTATTTGGAAACATCACACAGAATAATTCTAGCTAATAATAAACAATATTTAAACCTTTAAAAATGAAGCTGATGCTGAAAACCTAACAAATTAAAAGTATTTCCAGGTGATTAGTCACTGTGTGTACAGGACTGTGAAAGGAAATGAGCTATCCTTGGTTAATTATGAGTGTCCTTGGAATTATTAGATGCAATCTGAAGAAACATGAAAACACATGGATGTTCATTTTAATTTTTGATACCCCTCTTACCCTTCTGAGTTTTCCTTGCCTCCAGTTTTCTCAAAAAATATATTTCTAAGAAAGCTGGCTCACCTACCTTTCTGCAGGAAGTGAGGATTCACTTACTACACAGTCTGTCTGTTGTTTCTCTCCTTTGCAATTTATCTTTTCTGTTGCAGTGGGATTTAGGAATGCTTCTATTTTTCACAAATTCATTGAATTCATAGCTGGAAAAATAATGGAGACTGGCTTCCTGCATAACATGTCTGAGGAACTCTTGCCTGATGTCATCACTTTTGAAATACAGTTTTTAGATAAAGTTTTTAGATTCCAGATTATGGAAAATCAAGCACATGATCTTTATCTTGCAACAGGTATCTGCAGTGTAAACAAGTACACTTCATTCTAATTCTACATGTTGGGTTTTGCTGTCTGATTAAAAAGACAATTACTATTTGAAGTCTCATATAGGCTCACACATACTGTGATTTGTTGCACAAAACTTCTCCTGATATTACAGAATGTTTTCTCTCTTCCTGTATGTAAGGAGATAAGAAATTGATAGTAGGCACACCAGGTTTATGGAGGTTTTTTTTTAAATTTTTTTGGTGGGGTAATACAGTAAGTGTTGCTGGTTTTCAAGCAAACAAGCAATTTAATTTTTATTGAAAATTTATATTGGCTATATTTGGCAAGGTGGTTCTAAAGGAATCATCCTTTCAGCTTTCTCTGCATTCTTCTTTATTTCCAACATTGTGGTTTAAAAAAACCCCACAGACCCAAACCCCACACCTCCAATGCCTTATCCCCCCATTTAATGTCTCCATATGTAGTTTCATCCACCATTCAGATCTGATTTTATCTTAATCCTTCTTTGACTGGCTGCTCCATATCCCTTTGTCCCTCCTTTATGAAGGGATGGTAAAAGAAAATATATTCTTCAGATTGTTTTCAGGTGGTGATTCAACGTCAACGTGTGTCTTTCCTGTCTGGTCTGAACATGATTGGTGCTAAGGCAATGTCTTCTCCTTAACTCTGGTGTTGGCTGTTTTCCTGATTTCTGGGAAATTACCACTTCCAAGAGAAATCATTCTAAGAGAAATGATACCCTTCATATTGATATTCCCTGGAAGCAAGTGAAAACACCTTCTACTGCTACAGAATTGAACTGTTTATGAGTTTAAATTGCCATCTATCTATATGAATTCTGTATCCGTCACATCCACAAGTTCCTCTAAACTCCTAAGACTTTTATATATCTCCTTCCATACTTTCTGCTGGTTTACTCTGAGCTTCTTTCAGGATGAACAAGTATTTTCCAGCATTCTCTTGATTAAACTAAGCATATTGATGTTATTCGGCTTTAAGGCAGATTTTTCCGGTGTCAAAATATGCTTTAACTGACTTTTAAATATTTTCAGTTTCTTCATATGTCTCTAAAAATTCAAACCCCAGACTAAACAGAGTGTTCTAGCACTGGTGACATGAGTTGAATTTGGAAATAATGAAAATAATCTGCTTCTTTTCAATGTCCCTTTACTTTCCAAAGGATCAAATCAGTTCATTTAGACACAGCATTGCCCTGGGAGTTCACAGACAGTTCCTTGTCCCCCTAGAGTTTCAGAATCAATTTTTTTTCAGTGTTCCATCCTATAAATATGACCTGCATTCCCTGTGCCTAGATTTATGCCTTTGCATTTGTCCTTATTAAAATTTATTTTGCTAAAATGAAGCCACCTATCCAGCTGGGACAGGTTGTTCGACAGAACATTTGCCTTATTACTTGCCACTCTACCAATTTTTACATGCTCTTCAAGTTTTACCAGCAAGCACTTTGTATTTTCTTCCAGATCATTGAAAATAATGCTTATAGGAATGACTATTTAGTTAACCAGCATATTAAATATGGCTAGTCCATATTTAACATGCTGGTTAATGAAATAGTCATTCCTATAGACTCCTATAAAGCTGAAGAGAAATGCAGAATGTATTTTTAACCACTATAGATAATAAAAAATGTATAATTTTAAAAATGTATAATTAAAAAAATGATAATTTAAAAATAAACTTTAATTATTTAAATACTATTTTAGCCCATTGTGTTTAATACAATAAATTTTTTAAAATATGTATTTAATACTCCTCATTCTGAGAAATCAGCAAGAACATGGTAGCTCAGAATGTGGAAATAGGCCAAATGCTTTACAGTCATGTAAGTACAGTATATTAACCAATTTTCTTCTCTCAAGCTTGCAGCCAGAGTGCTCAAGGTACAATCCTCCATTTCCATAAAATCAATTAAACTTTTGGGGAAGATAAGAAAGCCACATTTCACAATTCTTTTTTCTAATAGTAGGATATAAGCTGAAAAATGTTATTTAAATTTTAAAGCAGCAGTTTATTCTAAGCTTGCAGAAGATTAGTGCATTATAATGTCCCTGCTGGGCGGTAGGAAATGAAATTAGAAACTAGAAAATGGTGTGAGGTATTCTGGTTATGGAGGTGATGGTGCCTCTGTCTCCTTGCTGGTCTAGTCCTAATGAAGCAGATCCAAAACAGAGTGAGCTGACCCAAGACAGAGCTGACCCAAGACAAAGTCACGTAATTTTCCAGTTCTTTGACTGGCAGGATCTTAAAAAATATTTGGGTTTGTCTGGCTCTGTTTTCTGCTGGAGTCAATGGGACTTACCTTCCTCCCAATGATGGGAGGGGAAGGAGTTGTTTACTCAACTGCAACATTTCCTTATGGAGTTTGTGCTGAAAAAATTGTTCAAATGCATAAACAGCTGTAAGAAGAAGAGATAAATCATTCTTTATTGTATTGCACACTAATTTTGTCATGCAGGCACCATCTTGGTGATGATTTTTTATTTGTCATCAACAAAACTAAGCTTGGTGAGCAAACATAAATTATGCAGAGATGTGTGATGTAGGGGGCATTTACAAAGGGAAGTGACATGCATTCACAGGTATTTTTTTCTGCAGGTAGATGATTAGAAATTAAATACATGTTGTTTTCCGTAGAAACCTAAAAAGAGTGGTTCAATCAGATTAAATAATGTATAGATGTCGTGGGCCACTAAATTACCTACACAATACCCCAAGCTGCAGGCAAGCCTACCTTCAGTAATTCACACTGCTCTATCTTTTTAGAAATCTAAGTTATTTGGCTCTGCAAACAGAAGTATTTAATTCATTTCTGTAACTACATCTTGAGTCACTTCTAATCAACTTTCAGTCTCAATATTTTCCTAAAACTCTTCTCAGCCAGCCAAATCTTGGAATTGCTTGGAATGTCTTCCACTCTTTCCCTCTCCTTTATTCCACTGCCACTTTCAATCCTGTCTTTCCTTTCAAAATACTATCCCTTGCAGAATTTGGTGAAATTTCTTGTGATTTTCTGCCCACCCCTCTGCCTAATTTTATAGCATCTCTTTCAGTACCTTTCTTTTCACACTGAGTGCTGTGACTTTTCTATCTGTTCCCCCTATACGTGAGCCCATGACCATTTTATATTGATGACTTATTTCTGACCCATCTCCTGCAACTACCAGTCTTGGTTCTCATCCTCATTTTGTCAGGACTCCTGTCTCCCGCTTTCCTACATCTCTCCAAATCATCTATAGAGACTATTGTATCTCCTCAGCCCTCTTATTGTCTCTTTCCTCCTCCCTAAATTCAATTGTTTCTATTCATTACTTCGAGTTTCCTCCAAAGCTCTACTTTTCTCCTATGTACTTTTACCTCAGCTAAATCAGTGGTGGTTTCTAAGCCTCTCTAATGAAAAGAAATGTGATGAGTGCTACTTTTGTGCCTCTCTGATGCCTGACAAAATCATATCCTTCTTGGGACAAGGAAGACTTACACATGCCTCCTAGCTGGTGTCAAATAAAATGTCTCACATAAATAATTAATTTGTAATATTCAAGGAAAAGGCATTTGAGGATGGCTGTATTTTCTTCCTTTTCCCTTCTATTTCATGTTGCCCGTCTTTGATTGTAGGTGCTTTGAATTTGGGATTGAACCTCTGCATGAGTTTGGAGAGTGAATAGCCCAAAATGGAGATAATGCTTTTAGGAAAGATTCTCTTGATTTATGGAGAACAAACTCCATCACAGTATTTTAGTATTTAAAGTACTATTACTTGCTGTGTTTAGCACATATGGCCAAATAACTTCTAGCTGCCTTCTTCAGAGTGCAGTGTTATGGCAATTTGTATTAAAATTCTTGAAAACTCACATGATTCTCCTGATTTACATAATTCTATTGATTTGGCAGCAGTAAACTAAGAAAGCCCTTGTGTAAATATCCTGCAGCACCTGTAATTTACTAGGCAGAAGACAACATTGTTTCTGACTATAGGAAAAATTTTCAGCTGAGCCCCAAATAAGGAATAAAGGAAGGAATGTGGCCCTTTCAGATGGATGAAGTCAACAGAAGAATGAAAATCTCTCTTATTGCATCTTGAACAGTGTTGGTGGTAGAAGAAGTCACAAGCTTCAATAAGCCTGTAACAAATTCCACTTAAGGAAAAACCCCTTGAGAGAGGTCTCAGATGAGCTTAGTTGTAAAAGACCTGTAGGATATTCTCTCCTACATAAGAGAAATTGAGGACTTGTAAATGCACCCCTCTTTTGTGGTATAACAGCCTGCAGCAAAACCAGGCTCACTGTTCACCTGGATGAAGGACTCTCTAAAATACTGTGCAAATACTACAGTGATTCACCTCTGCTGAACTACCTGTAGATAATGTCTGTAAAATGATTGTCAATTCAACTTTTCTTCATCAAAGCTCTAGTAATTTTCCCTTTATGAACATTACAAATGCACCAATACAGTGATCCTGGTTAGAACAGGGACGTACTCCATATGCTCTCTAGATAAGACATGGATCTCTGTACTTCCTATCTGTGAGCCACTGATAGAGCTGCAGGTGTGACAGAATGTTAAATAGCAGCAACAGATTTTAAATGTAATTACAAGTATTTGACAACATTCATCCATAGCATAATGGGGCAGTTGTATGATTAGACTGTCCTTAGAAAATTGAATTACTCTAATAAATGGAAATGACTGTTATTTAAATGGAAGACTATTTGCATAAAATGGGCCAATGTTAAGTGACCAGCCACTAAATATGTGTGAAGTGTAATCTCAGAGTTTTGTGTCAAAGATGGATGGGTTCTTGACAAAAACTTTCATATTTGGGTGCTAACCCAATAAATACAAATTTGGTAGTCAGAAGGAGCTTCAAGATCTAAAAACTGCAGTTCAATGTATAAATTTTTATTTTTCATGGTTTTTTCTTCTATAAGAACAAGCTAATGTTTATAATTCACTACAAATAAAGTCAACAGTTTGTCATAAATGGAAATAAAAATAATAAAAAGTCATGTGATGACATTCCTTTTCATAATGGACTTGGGACATTTCTGAGATAGTTGGTTGATTCACTGTTATCTTATTCAATATCAAGACCCTGGAGATAATTCAGTGCAACAGAAATAAGTATCAACTACAGAGTCCCTTAATAACAAATATATTCACTTTATCAACAGAAATGCAGCAGGCCCATTTCTTCCCAGCAGCTTTCTGTGCCTTACTGCAGCTGGGAATCTCCTCAAACTGTTGTGAGGTCTCCCTCTGTTTTGGAAAACAACACCAAACTTTGTGACGCCCAAATGTTTTGGAACAAAAAGTTTTCCAGCAAGAGCCTTGGTTAGAAAAATGGTTGTACAAGTTGTACCTGAAAGACCACTTTCTGTAACATTCAGCCCTGCATTTCATGAGAAACCTGCCAAGATTTGCAAGGCTTGCATGTACCTATCTCCACAGACAGATGGGCCAAGAGGTGAAAGGCTTTTTCTTTCACGCGTAAGTTTTTAAACATGAGAAAAATCAGTGCTTTACTCTTTGCCCACTGCTGCCTTTTTTGTCATGAGGCCACATTCTCATGTGGCCACATGAGAATGACATTGGTACTTTTGACATTGGTACTTTTGACATTGATACTTTTGACATTGGTACTTTTCCATGTCTGTTAATAGATTTATGCAGCTCATGAGCTATATCATAATCTTCATGGTCTATAAGCTATTGTGAAGATTCGTTTATGAATAATAAGCACCAACAAAACTGCATTCTTTTTCCCTTATTCTTTGGAGGATTGCACCTCATTTCAAACCCTCTGAATCAAACCAACTTCTCCATAAGTTTCGTAAGTCTCCATATTTCTAGATATAAAACTAAATATATTTAATTAAATTTAGAAAACAAACTATCTAGAGACAAACCTCAGCAAATAATAGTGGGTAGAGGAGACTGATGCTGTGATGCATAGTTAAATATATAAGTGATCCTTTTGCAAAAGGTGATGTGGAACTTGCACTCGTTCATTTCATTAGCCGAGTTTGGGCCCAGCCAGGAGGTGGTGACTGATACCTGCCAACTTATTGCATAGTTTGAGTAGTTTTCTCTAGGAATAGAACAAGATGAGAGTGTTTCTGGAGAGAAAGTGTCTAAGACAATGTTGTTTCTACAAAGACAATTCCTAAACGGGAAGAAAAGAATTGCTTAACGGCAACAGCAAAAGGGGAAAAAAAATCTGAAGTTTCTATTTTCATGAAGTTTTACTTTCTTCCAGTTTTGGTACCCTATTTCTTGAGCTAGAAACCTAGTGGTAGCTTAAATTATCTCTTTTTCTGGGCATCTTTATCCTTCCACTGGTAAAAATGTAAAATGCATGATGTTAGCTCTACTCTGCCTCAGTTAAAATTACAGTTCTTTAGTAGATAATGGGCCAGGATTCTCTCAGAGATTCAGCTTTCTCCCCTAAAGACAGCTTTCTTAAACCTTGAATTATACTTGCCAAGGTGAACAGAGTTATTAGGTTGCATTTCTTAATTTGAGGGTCCTTTCTTCAGTAATAGAAGGGTGAGGTAACTACAGAAAGGTTAGCCTGAGCATAAGTATATCAGTGCTCTGTGGTAAATTTTCATGCTCATCATGAAATCCCTGTTTCTACATGGTGGAGTAGGCTTGAGCTTCTACTAAAGTGAACTCAGAAAAGGTTCAGGGACTCCTAAAAAAAAAAAAAAAAAACCTCCTGAACATGTTCACTCACCTAACTGAATATTTCAGTAGACTCAATGCAATAATTCATCAGTGCTGGACTGGCACAGAATACGTGAGTAGTCTCCTTTTCTTTGCTATGTTTATAAAACTGCCCCAATGAAATAAATTTCCATGAAATAAAATTTTCCCTAAAATAATCAGTTGCATAACTTCCCATAACCTTCAGCACTAACCTTTTTAGACACTTGCGAAATTGGATCTCCTGAGCTTTCCATGAAATCATCAGAAATGTGTAATGCATTAGGATTGTATTTGTTTTACTGCATAAACACAAGCAAGCAGATCTATTCATTTCCATAGTGCTCTCCTCCCCATTAAGATTTTCTAAAGACACTGTTGTTTTTTTCCTAAATGTAAGTGGCAAAGAAAAGTGTCCCAGGCATGTAATTTTAGTAGTGTCTTCTTCCCTTATGACTCATTACTGCTGAAATCAACACAACTTGAGAAGTGCTCAGGAACTTCAGTAGCTCTTTAATGTTTTCAAATAGTAACATCTGTGCATGTTTATGACTTCATGCTCAGCCTTAGCGTTGGCCTTGGCCAATGTTTCTGGCTGCTAAGTGGTTGTACTTCCAGAGAGCAGGGTCCCTGCACTTTGCAAGAAGCAAGAGAATGCAATTATTGAATATTTAATTGAGCAGAACAGCAGCAATGCTGCAGAAACAGACCTGCTTTTATCAGAGTTTTACATGTTTGTTTAGAACTTGCATACATTCAGAGGTCACTGATACGCTACTGAATTTTTGTTTTCCCGGCAAGTCATGACCAAATCTTTCCTTTTACTTTCTACCTTCACTTGGACACAATGATGCTTCTGGATGTGAACACCTCTGCATATTCTCACAGAGAATATAATTATTATTAATATTTCAACTTTCCATCTAATATGATGGCTGGCCGAGGGCAGAAGAGACATAGAGGGAGAGAAGCAATAGAGGGGAAGAAAAGGTTGGCTTGAAGACATGTAGTGAGAACAGGAGAGAACAGATCCCAAGGACCAGTAGTGATCTGAAACACCCCTTCCTTAGGAGATGGCTGGAAAGGAATCTGCAACCACTCTTGCTTGTACTTACATAGACAGCATTGGCTGGAAAAGCCGCGGAATTAATGCTAATGTTAAGTCTAATAACAGATGTGTACTTGATATTCAGAATTTACTTTGTAGTTTACTGCAGTTTCTCATGGGGAAGTTCTGGATTTCCTGTAAAGCTTTTCCATGTACTTGATGATAAATACAGAAATCTTGAAAGGTTTATGCCAACAAAAGAAGTTTTCTGCTTGATTTCCACATTTGAAATTCAAAGTCTCCAAGGAAAATTCTCTGTTGATTGAGGAGCTAATGACATGTTACTAATTACAAGAAGTAAGAGACTGAAAATTGTATGACTTGTAGGAGAATGGGTGTAGGGTAACTCTGTTTAAAAGAGATTGAAAGCCTGAGGAAGTATCAGAAATTGAGACTCAAAATACGCAGCCTGCCTAACTTCCCCTCGGGAATGTGTGAATTTACTGATGACACTGAAACTAAATAAACTTCTACCTTTGTTAAACAAACATAGACACATTTTGAATACAAAATAGCTATAAATGTTCTACCTTCAAATTACAGGTTACACCTGTATTCCATACACTATTTTACTAAAATTAAAGGGCTTCTTTTTTTTCTTCCCAGTTTTTTTCTCTTCTGGCAATGTGCTGTACTGGCATGATGGGGCTTATAGGAATGAGCATCTTCAATTTTACTTTGCCTATACTGTAGTTATGGTATGATTATGTGGGTATTAAAAGAAATAGTAATCTTTCAAATTCATCAACACAGGACAAGATATAAAACATTGCCAAAGTTTTTATTATTTTATTTATTTTATTCCCCCAATGTTCATTTGGGGAATAAATAGGAAGTAAGCGTAGAGACAATAATTCTATTGTTTAAGGAAAGCTTCTAAAAGGAGCAATGCGAAAGAGATGATACATGTACATATTTGAAGACTACTAAATGTTTCTGATGTCTTTGGTACTTCTGAAACAATTGCTGAATGTATACATTCCTAATAAGAACTTTTCTAAAGCAATTTTGATACTTAAAAGGGGTCTGGATTTCTCACTTCTGGTAATTATAAACCAGACCTATGCGGAGTGTGTGGTCCACTTGCAGACTGGCACTGGAGAAGATGTGTGTTTGCAGTATGTGCATATATTATTTGTTTTCCTGAGAAGATTCTCATACTTTTGTAGAAGAACATGATGTTTTAGTGTCTCTTGAATTGGCTATGCCTTTATGTACAAGGATAAAAGTATTTTAAATCTTTGTTGTATCACTGGCTTTTTTGTAGAGAGAATAAGTGATTGTCTGGGATTGACTCTTGAGCAGAGCTTTGGAGAGCTTCCTGTCTTTCAGGTAAGACTTGGCATGACTGGCTGGACTATTAATTGTTGTACCTTTCAAAACCAAATTAGAAGCTGATTGCCTTTTACAGGCAATGTGTTGTATTTACTGTACATTTCTTACTGTAAACTCTTTGAGAAATCATAATGTTCTGCAAAATCTAGAAATAGGTGTTCTTCTGGATTGTTTATTTACATTTGTTTTTATGGAGTTCACTATTGTTTTTTCAATATATAAAATATTCCCAAGATTTCACTGAAAAATGCCAGATGACCTTTCTTGGCAATGACATATTTGAGAGACTTACATTCTTACAGATG
The DNA here is from genome assembly GCF_028018845.1 of Melospiza georgiana. Lineage (NCBI taxonomy): Eukaryota > Metazoa > Chordata > Aves > Passeriformes > Passerellidae > Melospiza > Melospiza georgiana. The sequence continues at coordinate 30,198,327 of NC_080434.1, read as the reverse complement.
AACTGAACTCTCCTTTTCAGATGTATAAACTTATTAGTCTAAACTCCTGAGGTTTATATTCTTATTGATTTTAGTGGTCATACTCATATCTTATTATCTGATCAAGCCCTACACTAAAACATGACTGAAGTGCTGTAAAACACTACTGAAAAGAAAACTAAAGCAAAAAACCCAGAAATAATACCCTTTTAAACTATCACTTATGCAATAACCCACCATATTTACAAAAAAGAGCAAGATCATCTGTTGCCTTGACCTAAGTGGTGATAATTTAAAGCAGCTGCAAAGCTGACCCTTTATGCTTTTGATAATTTGAAAGGTTTATCAAATGTCCTTTTAAACCATTTTAAAGACCTTTTAATAATGTTTCAAAATTGTTGACAAAAATTTCCTTTTATCATCTGAATCCTAGCCCTTGAGGGAACATGTTTAGTGGAACATTTTCAATTTCAATTTGATATTAAAATATTGGTAGGAGAATATAGAGGTTTAAGTGTATGGTTTTAGAGACTTATCTATTTAGCAGAATAATTATATTTGCCTTGCATTAGCACAATGAAATGGCTACTCAGAGAAAACATTTTAGGTCTAACACAGAGCTTTGGCTGCTTATTTCCAGATATTCTTAAAAAGAGAGAAAATCTTTGGTTATTCAAGACCTTGCATTTGCCCCTGCTTCCATTCATCCAAATGGCACAAATGTTAATAAATTCACTGAAATATTTATTTAATGGTTTTGAAGGGTTTCCCTTGTTAGTTATTCTTTATCCTGTACTTCTTGTGTGGACCTGGACAAACAAGAGAATTGGAATCACAGTGAGGGGAGGAAGTAGGAAATAACAAAGATGACCACCAGAAAGCAGAAAAAGCAGCAGGAGAGGGCAACTGCATGCAAATCTATTTTGCATTGAGGTCAATAATCTTGATACTTTTGGACTTCTTTTTTTGTTTACATAGAGTTTATCTGCACCTTTGTGAAAACCTTTTTTTAGATATAATACTGTTAACTGAAAATCCTTGTAAGTTTCTGTTACAATACCTTTGGAATTTCTCTTTTGCCTTCTCTTATATCAGGCTCTAAATGCTCTTCAAGAATTTCAGGAAAGCTCATTTAGTCTTCCAAAATCCTTGTGACTTCATGTAAGGTTCCACTGGTGACACTCCCAAGGAAAAATAATCTATACACTTGTGAATTCGTATTTTGTTGCTTTCAGTGTAACCTTTTTCAGCCAGCAAGTGTCACATAACCTTTCCCTCTTGCTTGGGATTCACAAACAACCTGAGATCAGCCTCCTGGGCACTTCCAGAGTGCACTGTGAGAAATATGCGAGATTTAAACTCAGGCTTTAAATTATAATCTGGTTAATTTTGTTGTTATTGTTGTTGTTTTGGTTTGTTTGTTTGGTTTTTGTTTTGTTTTTTGGTTTTGTTTGTTTGTTTGGGTTTTTTTTTTTGTTTTTTTTGGAAGTGTAACATATCTCAGTAAGCAGAATTTTGTACCATGCCTCTGGAAGACAACTCTCCTCAATGGGTGTCACAAGGTATTGAGGTAAGCAAGAAGTTAAATACATTTATCACTGATGAATTCTGATAAGCCACTGATAATTTCCTATACATACTGTATCCTGGATTATAATGAACATGATTTTGGCCATTAAATTAGTAAAATAGGGGAAAGAAACACTCATTACAAGACGTCCTACTTAAAAACCCAGCTCAGTTACATACATAAGCTGTGATAGAGTTTTCCTCTCTGTGAATTTCCTGATATCTTTTGATAATATCGGAATCCTTGTGACCATAGGTTTCCCCACAGGTGTGGGGAAAAAGTGTTCCTTCCAGTTTTAAAAGCTCTTTGTGTTACTGTTGGCTACAACACTTCTCTGTAGTCTTTTTTCCAAGCCAGAACTGAAACTAAGCTGTGCTTATCCCATGGAGGCTCCTGTGGCTCTTAGCTACTTCACAACAGCTCTAGGAGCTGTCCATGGGAACAAACCTGTTCCCTGGGATGAGGATGTGTTATGTGTCCAGCTTTATGCAAAATTAACAATCGTCAAGGAGCTAGGTTAAAACACGCTAGATAAACTTATTTATATTAAATGTATTTGTATATTTAATGGAGCCCCAAAGCACAATCTCCATGACTGAATTAAAATTCAGCTAATATGGGACTGGTACTCATGAACAGTGAGTAGCTTTCAGGAATTGATTCTTCAAACAGAAAATGCTTTTTTTATTTCTGAAAATTACCCAACTCCACGGGTACAAACCACATTGTTTTATTAGTAAGATTAATGAAACATCTGGAACTGACAGAATTAGTCTGCAGAGCAGCAATGGAACAGATGAGGAGACAGATTGGTATGGCTGTGAAGAAGCAAAAGCCAGGCCAGCCTCCTCCTACCCATGCAAGAGAGAATGAAGCTACACAAAGTGTTTTTCCTGGTCTCACTGACACCCATGACTCACACAACAGCTACAGCATCTCCACAGGCAGTGCCACTTGCCCAGTGTTCTTTATCAGAATGGACAAATCTGTGTTTTGCAGTGCTGCCATAGCAAACACTCGTTTACTTTCATTCTTACACTTCCACACCCACAGTGCCAGCAGCAGCTGATTGCAGCCACAATGGCAGAAGTCAGTCTGTGAACAGCCAGAAGGAAGCCACCAACGTATTTTCCATTCTGACAAAGCAATTTTTAGATTATAACAACTTTAAGCACATTAATAAGGACAGTTAATTTAGAAATTATAGTTTTAAGCATTAAAAAGTCACAAACCCAAGAGCCAGTATTTATTTAAATGGTTTAATTTTGATTTCAAGTGTTTAAAAACATAATTTGAATTAATATTTTACACAGTAAGAGACTTTAACTTACAATGTAAGTTTGGAGAGATAGATAAGAATAAAATGTTACTTTGTTTTTATTTCTATAAAGCACATCTTGGGACTTACTCTGTGCTTCTTCTAGACCATATGGCATTCCTGCGTTTCATATCACACACAAAGGTAAAGAGAAATAAATTCTACTTTGGTAAAGAGAATAGATAGAATATGATTAACTTAGAGTGAGTATTAGAAAAGAAAAGTTATCTTGATTTTTGTTGGGAGAGATTTTTTTATAAAATTCCTCATGTTGAATGTGCTCTTCCTAATGTTCTGCAAAACTTCAAAAGGTTTCCCACACTGATGATAGACAAATTTATATGTATATATATATTTTAATTTCAGAATTTTTTTTGGAAATCCAGGTATCTCAGGAGCAACACTCCATCTTTATCTCCTAATGGCCTCCTGCTAAGCAGGCTTACTTGAAATCTTTATACTGTGCCTTTCCAACCCAAAGTGCAAGGTGTCTGTTCTCCTGTGAGGTTTTACACCTGTTTATTCATATGCATGAGCCCATGCAAAGGTCTGACTGACAGCACCATTTCTAGCATGAACCAAATCCCTTCCAAAACTGACTTGGATAACTTGGGGATTCCAAGCAGCAGTCAGATTCCCTGGCCACAGTCCGTCCCTCAGGATTTAGGTGCTGGGTTGAAAGCTTAGCTGATGGTTTTCCCATCAGCCAGGTTTCCCCTAGGGACTTGGGTGTGGCTCTGGTCTGCGATCCTGAGACCCAACACCTGCTTCTGTCTGCTCCAGCCCTTGACCTCGTCCCTTGGATACAGATCCCTCTGTCCTGCCTGCTGTCCCAGCTTGTTCCTGCAGCTGAACAGTCAGACTAACACTGCTCCAATCTTCTTTGTTTGACAGATTAATTTTGCAGGATGGATCTTGTAATACTCAGCTGAGTCTCCCCTTACTTTACTGCTTGAATCCTAAATTTAGCTTCTATTAGCTTTTCACTGGCCCAAAGTGCTATAGTATAAGGGACAGCTGAGAGCCTGAACTCTTCTCCTCCCATGGAAATTGAGTAAAAATATTGGGACTGAAAAGGGATCTGCGGTAAAAGCTGATGCAAAAATTCAAGATGTAATGCTTTTGAGATCTAAGGAACTTAGCTTCATCTGTTTCAGTCAAAGGGCATTGAGAAACAGATTAAAAAAATCTGACTTTTGTGAAAATAAGACATTTATCTGACCCAAGCTTTCATTGACAAACAGAAATGATAATAAAATTGTGTTTGCCATAAATGCTTCTTGGGGCTTTCACAGACTTAACTGGGCTTAACTGAATCATGATAGCCACTAAACATTTTCTTAATCTACTGCGCTTAGAAGTCCCCAGATAGGCTGTTGCTTGCAGCAAAATGATCTGTCTGCTCTGATCTTCTCTTTTCTCTGCACTCCATAATCTTGGTGTAAGGAGATGCAAGGCTGTGGATAGCCAGTGGATTCTCAAGTGATCAGTAATGAGAGTGAGTTAACACCCGTTCTGTCTCGCAATGCCTTCTGTTTAGGTCTTTTTACTCATTTCAAAACCTAAATTTTCATGCAAGCAGACAAGAAGGGAACTGTTTTAAGCTACTGTCAATAGGATACTTCTGTCTCAATGAACGGGAATGTTTAGTCTATACCCACATTGTGTTTTTGCAAATAACGTTTAAAAAGACAAAGAAATTCTCTGAAAACCTGTGCTTGATTGTTCTTCAGAATTAAATTGCAGCGCAACATCTTGCCTTCAGCTGCTTCAGCTGCAGCCTACAGTTGTCCACCCCCAGCTCCGATCAGGGGGGAGCTCGCTCGCAGTTTTGGTCTGTGCTTGGGTCCCTCATTCTTCACAGGAGGAAGCAATCTGTTCCAGTCTGTTCACACAGGATTACTCCTGTGTCTGCTCCAGATCTGCTGGGCAGCAAGGCTGCGCATCCTGCTCCCACCGCTCGTGCTGTGCACATCAGCGTGTATGATGAGGAGGGGAAGCCTCAGTGGGGTCACCCAGAGCTGTGGTGCCATTCCACCCATTCCACAGAACAGCAAAAATGTGACACGGCCTTGCAAAAAAAAAAAAAGTTGCAACTGTCCCTTTTAAAGGACATTGTTGCTTTTAATTTGTGATACTCTCCTGTTTGGGTCAAAGTGGCTGACTTGTATTGGTATTGCCTATGCTTTTGTACTACAGCTAGAAGAAGCTGAAACCAGGCTCTGAGATGATGTTTGTTGCATATCTTTGTAAAAAGACCTTATAATTATGTCCTCACAGTGCTGATTTCAAAGAAGTACTTTTCACGTCTATTTAATACCTTTAAATCTTCTCAGTTTATGCAAGTGCAAAAATCAATATTTTTAATACACTAAAAGAAAACAAAATGCCAGGTTATCTCTCTTTTTTAGGAAAAAGAGTTTTTTTCCCTAGAATAAGTGGATTTTATCATTAAGAGCTAGAAACTGGTAAAAAAAGGGTGAAAATGGTTGGGACTGTGCAAGAAAGATATGTTTTACAATAATATATTCAATGATTAGTGCCAATATTCCTCCAAACATATTCAAGCAACTGTCAAACTACTTTAATACCTAAGTCTTCAGTAAAAAAATCCCAAACCACTAAATAATTCTGTGATTAAAAATGTCAGGATTAATTCTAAAATGTTTCTAATAAATTACATTAGTTCAGCTGAATTGTAAAGTAAAACAATCAGAGCTTTTCCCATATCTCTGAGAAGGAAAACTGACTAATTCTGTAAGTGGTTGCACAGATTTGGTTGTATTCTTTTGAGTCTTAAATTCATATTAAATTATGAATATTGTCATTCCTCTTGTAGTAGAGACTTGATATGCTGTTAAAAAAAAGCTAAATAATTCACTCAACTAGAAACATGAAGCAATAGCTCCAAGGTTGTTGACAAATACCAATTCTTTTATGTTAATAGCAATATTTATATGTTTATCACTAGACATAACTAAAAATAAATATGGATTCCTACGATCTACTGAGCCATTTTGCTTACAGACACAACAAAGTTGGTACAGACACATTGTTGAGAATGGATATGATTTCTTAATTTGTTAATCACAAACAAATAGCAACCTGCCTTTTTTCGAAACTTTCGTAATGAGAAGAACCATTCTCACTAATGTTTTGAGTTTAACAACTCAGTTTCTTATGGGGCCCCCTTGAGGCCTAGGAGAGACTGAGGGAAGCAGAGTTTCTTTTGCTTCTTTTCCTGCATTCCACCCATTTTTGAATGAAGTTCATATGAGTAAGAGGATAAAGAGGGACCAGACTGGTTTAAGTAAACTGTGGAAATGCCCTGATTCTTACTACTTGCAGCCAAGGGCCTAAAGGTCCTGCAGGTTGATCTGGAGATCAGTTCTCATTCTTTCTCCTCTCAGCAAAATCTTTTGAACAAAACTTTGAGGCTGTTTCTTTCTCTTTATTTTCTGCTGTGAGTTATTCCTCATAAAAGCTGATAGAGCACAGAATGTTTCTCTTTCAGTGAGTGAGATAGTTCAAGGTGTGGCTTAGTTCAAGGGTCTAACTTATTTCTATCAGCCAAAATCAATCCAAGCCAAAGAAGATGATGACAAATATGTGAGAAATCAAACATATTTGATGATAAGGACATAATGCCAGAAGCCTTTCATTGACTTGGTTCATCCTTATTCATGAAGAGAGATGAGTCACAATCAGGCTGTGGTTTGAACTTAGTTCAGCTTTTTGGTTTTGTTGCCCACCTCTATTTCTGTCATATGGAATAATGATTTTCTAGCAGAATAATGAATTCAGTTTTTGTCTAGTAGTCTGTTTTTGAGTTTTTGATGTTTTAGATTTCCTCAGTTGAGTTTTTTTTTTTCCTAAGGATACATTTGCTCAGCAGAGAAAATGCCAGATTCAATAGTTGCAGTTTCTTGAAGCAGCTGAAAACAGAGTACTGGAAAGGAAAATCAGTGACCAATGTTGATGGGAAGGGCTGGTAACAAAACCCATGTTGCCCATTCATGTAAAAGCATGGTTGAGAAATATCTCAGTGTTGAGTGAAGTGCTGCAAATTAGGCAGCTGATTTATACTTTGAAAAAAAAATAATGCTATGCTGGAAACACTTGCAAGACCACTCATCTGTTACTGGCCTGACTCAATAAGAGAGCATTTCTCTCTCCAGAATGGCTCATTCTGCCCAACAAGGCCTGATTCAGTTTGTCCAAGTCAGTGTTAGTATATATATATTCTCATAGTTAGGCTATGACAGATCTGGTGCTGGAAAGAAAAGAGAATCCCAGAAGCCATCTATCAATATGTGCCAAACCTATATTTTCTACAGATAGGTCTCACATGAAATAATACATTAGTATTAGCACTTCTGAATGCCTTGATGAAAATTAGCTTCTACAATGAAAATCAGTTTTCCTTCCCTGGCTTAACAGATGATGTTAATAGGAAATCTGTTTTCTGAATTAAAGACTTGGTGCAATAGAGGCCAGAAGCTGAAAGGCCAAGTGTTGGATGGTACTGCTTTATCTAGGACAGCTGAGTGGTTTTGAAAATCTGATCTTCAGAGCTGAAGGACTGCCAAAAGCTGGAGGTCTTTGCATGTTGCTCAGACTCATCACTAAATTTGGGGATTGCAGAATCACACTCTCTCTTGAGCTCACTCAGTATAAGAACATCTGCGCCCTTTCTTCCTCTCCAAAGGGACATTGGCAAGTTGCTGAGTGCCAGCAGAAGCATAAGTCTTGCCCTAATTCCCTTTTCCATCACCATTTTAGCTGACCTACGGTTAATCACACCTGGTTAGAATGGAGAAAATCAAGGCTGGGATTCAATTTGGTTCCTCAGTATAAATGGGTTTTTAAGAAACAGTCAAATTAGTCCTGTCTGCTTCAGGTACATTCACCTATTTTCTTCCTTATTGTGTAAGAGAAATTACATTTTTTTTCCATCAAATAGAAGACAAATAGTGTCAGATGAAGAGATGCTACCCTTTTTAGATTCCAGCATAACTGGTTTTCAATTATGTTCTCCTAAAATAGTTGGGCCATTGGTAATTAACACTATTACAAGTGTAATTTCAAACCATTTAGCACAATTTGTGGGGGCTATGTTTTATGATGGCTCATTTCCATTCTACAACAGAAAACTCTGGAACTGTTTATTTTTCTTTCTTTATTCATCCAGTTCATGCTTATGCATCTATCAGAAAAAACCCCAAAGCCCATATTTATTTAGTAACATGAAGATAGAGAACCGATGGGGCTTTTTTTAAAGGGAAAACATGTAAACTCTTTCATTTCATAGAGGACAGTGTTAGCTGGAAATAAGATTTGCAGAAAGAAAAGGAGACAAAAGAGCTGTAGCACTGTAAGTAAATGGTGTATTTTCAAATAAAGTTCGAGTCATAAAATAAAAGGTGAGGAGATTTTGCTTTCTAAGACATGAAAACAATCTGACCTTTACAAAAGATTCTGTTGCTCAGGCCCTTTGATGCTTTGTTGATAAAATCAAAAGCTGTTTAGAGCAAATTAGAGTTCCCTTGATTTTGAAGCAATTGAAAAGAGAACAGTTTGCAGCAGTGATAAAACAGACTTTCACTCTCCCTACCAAGGCCTTAGTTGTTTGAACTCCAGTCTTTATTCCTTTCCTCTGTTTCCTCTGACCCAGTATTGCTGCTTCTTTATCTTGTGTTTTTGCACTACAGCTGAACAGAAAACTGCTGAATGGAACAGGGTTTGTTTGGGACCACAGCTTTGCATTTCTGAAGGGATTTGTAAGCAATCTTTATGAGGGCTGCTATATTTTTAGAAGTCCTCTCACTTGCCTATTAAACACAGGGCTGAACAATAGTAATTACTGCACAAATACCAAGGTCCAAAAGTGGTACCATTCACTTCAATGAAGAGCTGCTGTGAAAGCACATTTGAAAAATAACCCATGGTGACAAGGGCTGGGGAAGAAGGGAGAGAAACTGCAGTTCAAAGGGCTTTTTCTCATGGAGCATAATTTGTTCATGTGTGTACAAGATTCTTTTCCCAGTTGTTTGCATTTTCACTACAATAAAATAGGCCCAGGGAAGTGCCTTGTGGGCAGAAGGGAGTTCTTTAATGGAAAGGTTTATATGACTGAAATAAAGAAAGGCTGTGAAACAGGGTATTGCTGGGAGGCTGGAAATGAGCTGGATCAGCTAAGGGGGGATCAGCTACACAAGGAGTTGAAGGGAGAATATCAACTGTGGGATCGGATGTAGAGAGTAGCAGGGACCAACAAGAGATGTGGTAGGAGAGATGTCAAGGAGTGTCAGTGAAGACACTTTTGAAGTGTCTTTTCCGAACTGGAAATTTCAGGGCCATCCTCTATCAATGTCCCTATGCTAGTGCAATGACAGTAATTGACAGGGACCACCAAAGTATTGAGGTGTGTGCTTATAATACCTCTGTTTTTTTGTAAAACAAATCATGCTTTGGTGGAGGTGAACCCTTGTAGTGGCATATTTTGATTATTTGCAAGCACTAGTTGTAGACTGCAATGGAAAACCCCGTATTAATTTACTTCTGAGTTTGTGTTTCTACTCATTCAAGACTGCTGTGAACTATGGGGTGGTGATTTTACTAAGATTTTCTCTTCTTTAGAAATGAAAATTTTCTTGAAAAGTATCATTTGGTTTTGTAAAAAAATTATTTTCCCTTTAATTTATGGGGGTCACTGTCCTTTTCTTTTAGATTGTAAAAGGAATTAGTAAAGGAAGGAATGAAAGAGCAAAAGGAATATGTGTCCTTTTGTCCCAAAAATCTTAGGAATATAGAAGACAGGACATTTGGTACTGTTTTCACTCATTCTAGCATTTCACATTTTTTTCTTTCATACTCCAGATCTGAACCAAACTTTTGTGTACATGCTAATACTGTCTCAAGACAGGGCCACTTGGTTCACTAGACCATGTCATCACTGATGGCATTCATGGTGTTAGGAAAATAGAAGAGTCAGTGATCTTCCTCACATTTCTTTTTAAGCAGGATAACTTTGTAGTTCTGCCTTATCTATGTTTAAGCAGTGAAATAAAACCCATCAGAAATTAGAAAAAACAGGAAAAGGTGCTAAATGGGAGCTCTATTTATAACCAGATTTCCATTCGGGTTGAAGACTCCATTCTCTTCCCTGGTGAGGTGTGGGTGTGCTAACCCAGCAGCTGAACTGTGTGAATGAGACTGATATTGCAGGCACTTGGAAGAGATTTCCAGATTTCTAATGCACAAAAATAAAGCTGATGAGACTATCATGACATAAACACTTAATTTCATTCTTAATATAATCAGGAAATGAGACCAAATTTCAGATGTATTTCTTGAATTACTGTGGTTTTCTAAGTGCCCTTGAAATGTGTTGCATGTAAACAAACATATCCTCTGGGTTGGATAACCAGGCTAACACATGCATTCCTGATCCTTCCAAAGAGTTTCTTGCCAATATAAAATTAAATTCTAAAGCCTAGGAAAAGCTTAAGAACATATAATTTCAACAGATCTGCCTTTTCTTTTTCTGTTTTTTTTTCTTTTCCCTTCTTTAGAAAAATAGGAAATGCTGTCTGAATTGTTTATGATTTTAGACTTGCTTGGAAAAAACACCCAATTTTAATTGAGGGTCAGTTTATTCTAAGTCTAGTATGAGCCTGCTCATCTTTACCACAGCAACTCTTATCAGAGCACACAGCTCTTAACTAAGCACACAGCACCAGAAACTCAGTTAACAGAGAGAATTTTTATTTCAAGTATTTAATGAACGTAGATGTCTTCAACATCAGTTGGCAAAATCACTTTACATAAAATGTGCAACAATGCTACTACCTTCTCTAAACAGAAAAAGGTTGTTCTGTTTGCCTGTTAAGCCAGCTTTAGCAGTTCTTAGAAATGCCATTCATTAAATGTCAAGCTAATTACTTGTAATATCAACCTTGAAAAGCAAACCTTTGTGGATGCACTTTCAGAAGCCTTATTCTTCTCTATTCACAGTCTCACTGGTACATTTCTAGTAAACAAAATGCAAGTCTTTCCAATGATAGGAAACTACTTGCTAAATACTTTGTTTAAAATACAGAAGGGTGTTTCACAATACTTTAATGAAAGATAGTGAAGAATCTATTTTTCATTTTAAATAACCAGGTTTAGAAATGTGGATGTGATACACAACAAATGTATTCTAAAAAATACTCCATGTCTGGCACTGACCAGTTCCATTTCTGTGGGTTAGCAGGGATGGGTTTTGTTGTTGCTGTTGAACCTGACACCAAAAGTACAATTACTGCTGATTCAATAGCTATTCCTATACCATGAATCACTGCACCTTACATTGGCTGCTTGGCACTGGAACTCTGCTACCAGCAGCAGTTGCATCATTAGGAAGAGTAACAGTCCTCCTTTTGCTGAGAAAAAGAGGTTTGAGAAAAGAAAACAAATTTCAGTGCTCCAAATCCTTTGTCTGCAGCAACACGTATATCAATAAAAATGAAATGAAAACATGAATTTCACAAACCAGTAGAAACAAAAGAAATGGACTAAGAATTTCTATACTATTTAGATTACAAAACCAGAATTCTTGCATTTGAAAGCTCTTAACAAGCCCTGAGGTAGCCCAAGTACGTATCTGCAAGAGAAAGTTAAGATCAGCACTGTCATGGTGTGTTAGTTAAATCTAGTTTACATAGGTAACCTAAAGTAAAATTGCAGCAAGCCAGAGGAGCTAGAATAGGGTGAAATCTGAATTAGAAGTGACAAAGAGTGAAGCTGGGAGATGGAAGGGTTTGGGGACACAGTAATTTTTGCACAGATAGCTGCTGTACTACATGTGAGTATAGGCAGCTCCTGCCCCAGAAAGTCTGCATTCTACACATTAAAAATAGCAAATGAAACCAGTGTGTTCACAAAATCAACCAAAAAACTGAAAATAAAAACTCAGAGTTTTGTAATAATTTGGAATGTCAAAACACAGTCTAAGCACTGAGTATTTTAGGAAAACCCATGAGGTTTCAATTGTTATATTTATTCATGTGGGAATTAAGATTTATATATTGCTCAAAATTCCATTAGACAAACACCTAATTTTTTGTGTACTTTGAAAGTTTCACCAAACAAAACAAAAATATCCTAATTCTGTCAATGATTCAGCCACTGGAGACATTCAGAAAATACTTATTTCTTGTTATGCAGCTTTATTTAAAATAAGTGTAATGAGAGTTGCAATCTAGACACGGAGTTCATTCTCCTATTTTGATGCTTGGATGAAACACAGCCTCATTTAAAATATCCTGGAAATATAAAGGACATGAAAGTGGATGTGAACTTCAACCTTGTTCTATGACTGCTTTATATTTCTAGATCCTGGCTGCTATTTTTCTTTTTCACTGTTTTAAAGCACCCATAGCCTGAATCTATAGATAAAATTTAAATGTTTAAATTAATTATCTAACACAAAGTTAGCAAACATACAAATAAACTATGCATTGCTATTTCTATATTCTAGCTAATAATTCCTTGTAAATACTATAGATTAAAATGAATGTCCTATTTAAAAAAAGCCATTAGCTAGCTGTGAATCTTCATCAGCTTCTCTTCCCTCAATGAATTATTTTTGGAGTTCAATGATAACTGGTAAAGAGGTGGCTGTGACAAACTTGTTTTAAACTCTGGCTTTTCTCACTGATTTATCAGATAACATAGATGTTTCTTTGTGGGATTCCTGCAACAGCCTTTGCCTGTAAAAAGTTTAAAAGCACACCTGGCTGACCCTGCAGAAATCTTCTTTATGGGAAAGAGTTAGATGAAAAAGCCTGACATAGAAATGGAGCACAATGGCAGTTCAGAAGGGAACTTAATTTGGAATGGATAAAGTCCAATAAGAGTCAGAAAACTTGGAAAGGTATAAAAAAACTAATTTGCTTATTTTAAAAATTTGATTCTGATTCACTGGCCTCTGGAATTTCTAAGGTTTGTAAACTTTTTTTCCCCACCAATCTATTTTTGATATGGTTGGTATTTATTAACTTCTCAGGCTGCAAGGTAAGCAGTGTTGTGTATAGTGGAAAGGCTTGTTCCAAGCTGTAGGAATATGCAATTGGAGCAGAGAGCCCAGTATATTGGGAACTCTGAATGTCTCTAAGATATTTACTTGTGATCAGTAGACTGCAACTCTTTTATCTTTCCTACCTGATTGCACCAGATATTTTTCAAATATAATTTTTCATTTTAGAGGAGGGGTTAATATCAATAGAGGCAGTAGCCAACATTCTGAAGTATGTCTGAAATGTTCAAGGTTTTCAAAAGTGAGTCAAATAAGTGAATTTTTCAGTAGATTCCCTGAGTTAGGCATTCACAGGCAGAGTTAGAAGTTGTACAATCCCTCCCACTAAACAGAAATGTGCTTAATCAAACAAATTAAAAAGTGCGATAGACAGAAATACCTTTAAATCCTGTTCTTTCTCACATGTAGAAGAAGCTTAAGACTTTTTATCTCCATGATTCCTAATGGTATGGTGTGACTGCTTTATGAAATATAGAGCAGAATTTTCTGTGGTGTGCTTTGTTTGTTTGTTCATTTATTTTTTTCCAAGATATTCTAGGAAGTAATTTGGTCCTAAGTAACTTAGTAGTCAGCTCATCTCTCCCGGTAGCAGCCATAAGACTCCATCAGTTGCCTGCAGGAATGATGATTATGTTACATTAGAGAGAATGTTGAATCCAGCAGTCAATGAAGCAAAATCCCACACTGGCAGAGGTTGCAGAAGGCATTTGACAGTGGGAAAATTGATGAGCATGGCCTGACCCTTAAGGATTTCATCACAGAATTCTTTACATGGTCATTTTTCCCTAGCGTTTTTCATCTTTTAACATTAGTGAATATTTGACAGAATTTTTGTTGAGCTTGGGTGGAAGGCTGAGCTCTTATGTGCTGTTAAATATCAATGTTATGAACAGAAAAGAGAAAGTGTAATATAGCAATGCAGAAAGAATTTATAGGGCTTCTTCACAAATAACCAATGCAGCATTGTCAGAAATACTGTGCAGTCTGGGTCACAGCATTCCAAAAGCACATGGCAGCAGCAGGGTGGCCTGTTTACAGTCCAAGGTCTTGACAAAATTTACCTGAATTAAGCTTCAAAAAAGAGTACTGGCTTGAGGTACTAAAAAAGAACATTTGAACAGGCACCTATGGCTCAGTGCTGTGGTCTAACCCCAGCCAGCAGCTCACTCACTCCCTGTGCTGGGATGGGGGGAGAGAATCAGAAAAAAAATCATTCTTTATTCAAATAAAGAATAATAAATTATTTGGATAAATGACATATTTTCCTACTTTTAGAGCAATTTTAGGAAATATTTTATGAAAAATATTCGACTGGGCTGGGATTACAAATTCTCAATTTCAAATAGTTAAAATGAGGTAAAGCTCAGAAAACAATAGAAAAAAGCAACAAAGCTTTGCACATTCCCTACACAAGGTTTAGAAACTATATTATTTAGAGGTAAGATTAAATGTTAAGAGCAATTTAAAGTAGCAAGCAGCTGGGGGAGGTAATTAATCTACTAAAAGTTTTCTCTTTGACCTTAGAGCTGCATAAATCCTATTATTTAATAAAATAACTGTAAACTTATTTTAGCCTATTTGAAATCACTTGTAAAGACTAAAATGTTAGCAAGAAAAAATTGGAAACCTGTTTAAATTTTTTTGTTCTCAAAAAGTAAATGTCTAACTTTGTCTAGCTTTGACAGTGGAAGTCCTGGGGAACCTAGATAAATCAGGTTGTCTCATGCCTAGAGAGGCCTCTGATCATTAAGTCAAAACTAAAACTCCATTTTTTTATTCCTTTAAAATGTGTTATTTCTAATCTGGCATCAAAATGCCTGACCTCAAAAGAATTTCCTGATTTTTAATTTTTCTTGATGTTAAGGATGAGATAAGCATGCAATGCTACTTATATGGAAGGAGGAAAGTGTCATGGGCAGATGTTGCTGAGAAGGATGAGTTTATGGAATTTCAGGAGTTGGAGTGTCTCCTGCTGCACTGCAAACATTTTCATCAGGACTTTACTGTGCTGTTCTGATTGAAAAGTGTTTTTAGCAAATATAAGCCACCCCTTCCTCAACAGGGAACAAATGACTGAGAAACACATGCTGACTTTAGGCAAATCCTGAAGTTCTACAGCTGAAATGTTTCCCCCTCCCCCAAAACAAATTTCAATGATATTTTTGTCAAAAATAATTTCTCATGCCTTGGGTAGTATCTGCTGTGGGGACAAGATGAGAAAAACAGAAATTCAAACCCTCTCAGGAAACCAAGCATGCAGGGCAGTGTTGTTTAGGGTGTTGAAAAAGTGAGGTTGAAAGCTCTTTGCTTATACATTCAAGGCATTTTATTCCATTTCAGTTCCACAGTTGTAGAATCTCTTGGTTTTGTTTTGCAGCAAATCAAAGCTGAACTTCAAAATCTTGAAGTTCCATGTGAAGTTATGGGTGAGTCGGTAAAAGACACATTGTCCAGAGACATGTCAGTACACTTTATTTGTGTACTTAAATACCTGCTCTAACGAGGATTTGATGATGGGCCCGTGTTGCCACTGCAGTTATGTTTTCACAACTGAACCCAGTGCACATTATTTTAATTATTTTCAACTCCAGCTCAGCTATTTACAGCGCCCATGTTCCTGGTACGAAAGGCACCATGGTAGGTAAGTTACAGAACCTTTGTGCTTGCATCATGGAATTATTATGTCAGTAAAGCCTCTACAAAGTCTGAACTATCAAGAAGAAAAGGTATCCTGGATTAAAATGCAGACAAGAAGTGGGGAAGTAGAAAGCATGACATGCACAAAGACATCTTTGTTACTGAATGTTTCATGTGAAAGAAAATCACCTTGCAGAGTCATGTGTGATTGCATTTTATTTAATGAGAAAAGGCAACAGAGATAATGTAACTTGTGAATCTGGATAAAACAGTGAGTGTGGTCAGAAGATGCCTGTAGCTTTGCTTGCATCTGCACACAAGGGGCATTCTTGTT
The DNA here is from genome assembly GCF_028018845.1 of Melospiza georgiana. Taxonomy (NCBI): domain Eukaryota; kingdom Metazoa; phylum Chordata; class Aves; order Passeriformes; family Passerellidae; genus Melospiza; species Melospiza georgiana. The sequence continues at coordinate 30,182,408 of NC_080434.1, read as the reverse complement.
TCAAAATTACTTTCATGTATTTCCTGTAAAATTAGCAAAAACAAAAATGTGAGAATGGTTCGTTAAACTTTAAAATATGCTTCATAAAATCTTTCCTCAAAAGGCACATGAGGAGGAATATGTTGTAGGCAAGGTGTTCCATTGCCAGAATGCCAATATTTTGAATTATTGATTTCTTTTCTTTGGGATGAGATAGAATATATCTGTGATGTTTTAAGAGATAAGATAGTGTTCTTTGCTTGTGATTTGCACTTAGTAGGATTTCGCACTTGACCTAAAACAGGAGATCATTATTTAAATCAAAAGCCCTTTCAAAGCTAGCTGTGAATTACCCATTTCTGCATCATGATTCAAGGCTGATAAAGAGTTCTACTGTTTATCATGCAAAGTGCTTGCATAGTTCAAATGCACCAGTTTAGACAAGATATCACAATAATCTCAATTGAACAAAATATGAAATATTTTTCCCCTCTATCATCTCTGATTCACAATAGAATGATCAACTTCTATTCTTCCCATTGATGAATGATGACAGTTTCAATATTCCAGCATAGAACTGAAGGTGATTTTTTTTCTGCGCTGCCTGGTAGGCTTGGGAGAAACACTTTTATGGTCCAGACCATCCTCTTTAATGCACTTTAGGCGAATTCTTAAGGTTAACATTTACCATACTCTCTGATCTAAAGTAACAAGCATTAAGCTCCTGGTGTACTGCTTTGTGTTGTGTGAATTGAATCCTCTTCATTGTTTCCTTGTATTATTTTGTCTATCCATCTTCTGTGATCCTGTTTCTCTTGATCTTTGCTGTAACTGTGAATTTTCTGGGATGGTAATTGTTCTATACTTTGTGTATTCAGGCCATGCCAAGCATTATGGAACCCTGGGACCAACAATGGTCCAGTGGCACCTTGCACCAAAAACTGAACCTAAGGTCCGGAGTTTCTGTGGCAAGGTGCCACTAACCATAATAGATGAGTGGAACTTTTTTCCCGGGTTGAAAACTGATCATTACTTCCAGTTTATCATATAGCACTCAGTCCAGTTTCTGGGCTGTGGTGATCTCTGGTTGGTAGCTTTTTTTTTTCTTTTTGTTTGGTTTGGGGTTTTTTTGTATTGTTTTTAATAACTTTAAGGAAAGAAGTCTTCTGAAGCCTTCTAATAGTCTTCTGAGTAATCAGATTTCGGCATTTCAGCTTCTCCCCAGTTTCAGAAATGTTTCAAATATTACTCTCTGAAATAGCTGTGAATTTTAAAATTCCACTTTGAGTAATTTTCTAATTCTTTTTGTAGATTAATGTAATTCTTATATCCATATACAACTTGCATGAGTAGGAAAATTTAAGCTAGTCTCGGGCCCTGTAGAAAAGAGGAAGCAAACCAGCAGAGCTAGAATAGAATAAATCATTTTGATAATCCTGGTTCTGGAGTAGTTTTCCACGCAGACCTTATACTTAAATGAAACTTACTTTTATTCCAGAATAATTATTCTGCTCACAAAGCAGCACCGGCTCAGAGACAAAGCTGAGACTTCTAACACTTGGTAAGTTTATCTCTGAATTCCTGCTGTGCAGATGGCACAGTGGGCTGGCGAGCAGCAGGACCGGGAAACAGCAGAGGAGTTGGCAGGTTGGCGAGGAAGATAACAGGTGGCTTGTGAAGTGGAAGCAAGGTCCTTATTGTAGGCCACCCTTGTCTCCAGCATAATTAAGCTGGGAATTTGAAAGGGGGAGGTAGCCTCACTTGAAAGCGTATCCAATCCATTGGGCCACATGCTGGAGACTTGAAAGATGGTTTGGGAAGCAAAGGGAAGGAATTGTGAAATTTTGCATGGCCAGGGATAAAAACTGGAAATCTAGAGGGAGGAAAGGCTGTTTGAAGAGTCACTACACACTGGTGTGGTGGTAGACCAGCCCAAACTGAGGACTGTGGAAGAAATACACTGCATAAGGTCTTCACCAAATGGGTTTGTTACTGTTTTTTGTTCGTTTTTTGTTTGTTTGGTTGTTGTTTTTTCTGGTCTCTCTCAGCAACCTTATCAGATGCAGACTGCTGTTAGAGCCAACTGAATTCCTTTTGCAAATGGGAGGCAGGAGACTGAACCCAATTGGCAAATGGCTCATCCTGGAGTAAAGCGGGAACAGCACTTTGGGTTGAACACACGCTTTGCTGCACTGCTTTACATGGAAGATTCTGAGAAGAAAAAGCCATTTGACTCCTTGGCTAGAGCAGAGTATCAAATTGCCTGGCAGTGCAAGTTTTAAAGGACCTTTGCATGTATTTCTCAACTTCCACTTCTCAGGGGTTGATGATATGATCTTCCTTATTTTTAAAGGGGGACATACTTAAGTTATATGGTCAAATTTTGGAAAGCAAGGTACAACGTACTTTATTTAAGTAAAGAAAGAATACTTAAGAAAGTAAGGTGAAAATTAATTTTCACTCAGATGTATTAAGTCTCATGTGTGGCAATCTGCTGATCAATGTTTTGTCATCTCAAAATTATAATTTTTGACATGAGCAACATTTTTATGTGTTTGAAACTCGAGTCATGAATATCAGAGATCCTCAGAGATCTGGCCTATGCTGATCACTTGCATGGCAGGATTTTAGTTTCTATTATCAGCTCATAATCAGAATCATGCTGATATGCACAGTTGGAAGATATAAGCCTCAGACAATGTCTTCATAGCATTTGGGAAATTTCATGTGAATTGCCAAAATACTCAGTAACTCTCTCTGTTACTTCATGTGCCTATCCTTTCCTGAATTCATCCATTTAAGCCCAGACATGCAAAAGTCACTTACTGTAGTGCTGGATCTTTGCCCAGAAAGAAATTTTTGGAGAATGGCTCTTGAGGTTTTTATGCAGATCCTCTGCCTACTGCACCTCCATGTCCACCCTTTTCTCATGTTTTTTTCCTCAGACAGCTGGTGTTAACATCCAGACTTCATTAAATTACTAGTCACATCTCAATTGTACAAGAAGCATAATTTCATCTTCATATTAAATTAAATATGACTTTACTAGTCATTGTCTTGGCTTCAGACCACATGAACTAAAATGTAGATAATCTTCCAGCACATATCTTACATGGCTGACAGGATATCCAAGTAGATGAATGGGGTTGATAAAACGATAGGCTTCAGCCACTCTGGTTCTGGGAGGAGGAACATCAGGACCCCAATCCCTAGATTACAACCAGAAGCAAAACCCAATATATAGATAGCTAATATAAAGGCCAACTAAGTTGAGCAGGACTACTCAGTGGTGACACAGAACTTATTAAATAAATGACCCAAGAATTATGCACCTATAAAATGAAGTACTCAATAGGGCTATTCCTGGGCATCTGTATGCATTTTAGCTCTCTCACCAGATAGCAGTGGTGCCTGATGATCCTAAAATGTGCAAGGTTGTGGAGAGCCAGGTCTTCTATTTGCAATAGGAGTTGCTTGAATTGCATGCTTGGCTTCATGAGAAAAATGTTTAACAGTTGAGTAACTCATACCTCCCTGCTGGAAACCTGCAATACATGTCAGGGCACTGACTTTGCAGCCTTCAAAACCTGCATTCTTCGATTAAAAAAATGATAATCAGCCTCTAGAATTCAGACTCAGTGGGTAAACTTGCTAAATGGAATGCCTGAAAGAATGTTTAGTTATAGTTGTAATGCTGTTGCCTACATTAGTCTAGCATGACTTTTTAACATAAGATCTGACTTTTAAAATAAGATTTGTTCATCAAAACATGCTGGTAATTTGAAAAGTAATGGAAATGTTTGGTGGAGAGAACTGCTCTGTATATTCACACCTGAATAATGAGCCCTGAATTTGACATTTTCACACAAGCAGGAGCCTAAAATGGCCATTTAATTGTATGAAACAGCTAACCCTAAGGAGTACAAATCACAGTAGGTGGTTGGGTATCGAAAGGAAAAGAATTTAGTTCTGAACAGGAAACATCACCGTGTCTGTGTCCCTCTAGGTGGTGTGACCATGCTACAGTCACAAGTTAGTGACAAAACACAATGTGCCAGTCATGCTGTCCTAAAAAAGAAAAGAAATCTAGGAGGTAGTGTATGGAATTGCCAGAGGTGTAGGATAGTTTCTGTCATAAAACAGACTAGATAAGATGGGAATAATCAGGTAGGAAAATGTTTAATGATAACAGATCTCAAATATCATTTTACCATCCATTGATGGCAACAGAGGTAATGGATCAGGATATAAGATATCCATTTTTAAGATGCTTTGTTTAGAGCTGTGCTTTGGGAACACAGGAATTAAAATGGCAAGGAGATGTTTCAATTATATACTGAATTATTTTGTTGAGATTTTTTTCCCCTTTTTTTTTCCAATAGATGATGTATCCTTCGTAAGAGGTAGCTAAATCAAAAATACATCACAGCAAAAGCCAAACACCCTGATCTGTTAGAATTATTGGGTAGCAAGACAGAGAGTAATCATTGAGAAGATGGAAATGGGAAAGCAACATTTTCCTTTTTCGAACCTGTGCACAGAAGTTTAAGGCAAATTATTGCTGTATTCGTCCCCAGCATTTGTAGTTGCTGATTCGGTCGATTTATTTCTCTGAATTTTTTTACTCCTGTCTAAGTTTGGAACCTTTTAAAATATATGTAGAGTTCTTGAAATATATCTCAGTCATGAGCTGTCTAAGATTTTACATATCTAATTCACAAGGTATTTTTTCTGTCTTTCCAGACTACAGTAGTCTTCCAAGCCAACTAAAAGTAAAGCTCTGCATCAAATGCTAAGTCAGAAAGGAGGAATATGAGGTACAGATGAAACTGAATTAGTTGTTTTCAAACTTATTTTTCAGTGGTTTTATTTTGGTAATTAATATTGAAAACTGACAGAGGAATTAGGAAGCATAAGCCAGTCACAGTCATATATTTATACTATTTCCAAATAGAACCCTTAGATTCTCAATGTCATTAAACTGTAAAACCTCAGAATTGTGATTCTGTCTTTTGTGAGTTTGATGTTTATATTAATGTTCCCTGAACGTAATTCCAGCCTTTGGAAACCAGGCAAGTTTTAGTATAAGGCCCTGAGGCCAACTGAACTGGTCCCACTGAGGTTTAGATTGGTGTCTTCAACTGGAAGCAAAAGCTCTTGCTGTGCTTGTCATTATGGCCTGTCTGTATGCTTCCATTTTGTTTTACTGTTCTATTTTTATCTTCTGTGTGCAACCCAAGTGAATAATTTGGGATGTATGTTTGAGTTTGAACAGTGTTCATCCCCTTATTAATTTATGTCTGCATGAATTGTAATTAGCTGGTCATCAAAATTCTACTCAGACATACATTGATTATGTATATGCATATCTTCAGATTTTATTTGTAAAGTGATAATTTCTGGATTGAGAACATACTGACACTTATGAGTAATCACTGGGATGCAGTTCTGCACTCCATCTGTATTCAGCAAAATACTTAAGCATCCGCTTAATTTTAACTTTAGCTCAGGTAAGCATGAGATTGCCTCCATCCAAATTCAGCATAGCATTTTAAGTATGTGCCTAACTTTAAACATATCCTTAAATCCTACTAAAGCTAAAATCAAACACATCCTTAAGTGTCTTCATGAATATGGATAACTACTGAATGAGGTTTGATGAAATGAACTCTGTTGGCCATTAAATAACAAGAAATGCCTGGCCACGATTCCATTAATGTCCTACAGGCAGAGAAGATCTTACAGAAAAATAAAACATTCTTTTTGCATGTTGAAATTCTAGAAGCTAAACTGTGTATTGTTGAAGATAAAGTATTTTGCAGACTGTGGGAGGTCTTTCTAACCCTCAAAAGATCTGTATCCACAGGAAGCCAAGGCTTCATTCTCAGCATTTCATTAAGTTCAGAATGCTCAATAAAATTTTCATTCTTTAAACAAGACATTTAAATAATGTATCTAAATTTGTCCAAAATTACAAATGATAATGGGAGTGCAGCCAATCACAGAAACCTGCAAATGAAAATGCTTATACAGGTGTTAAGGATGTTAGAGCATACAGAATGTTTTCTGTGATTTTCTTTTATTTTCACCGCTGATGTGTTTGATTCACATCCCCATTCTTCATTACAGTCCATTTTCACTTTTGCTGCTTCAACCTCTAACAGTCTTTCTGCACTATTTATGAGAAAAGCTCTTTGCATTTTTATTTCAGATCCTCTCCTACTGCAGTTCATGAAGTCTTTCAACAGTAGGCTGTTAATCCTTTTCAGATTAATATGATTTTGGTGATAATCCTTTCATTTGTTGAATTTTTAAGACATTTAATCATTAAAGAAAGTGCTAGACAGATTTTCCATTAAAGCAGTTCGAAGCAGGTAGTATTTCTTTAATGTATGTCGGTAGCACTTTATGTTGCTCATTTATAAAATTAAATTTGCAGATAAAGAGAATAAGTCTAGAGTTAGTTATTGGACTTTTCTCTTCGGTATTACATTCAAACACAGTCAAGAAAAAAGTATTCGGGAGTTTGCAGAAAAAACAAGGGTAGAATATCTGTGTAAATGCTCTTTACACAACTCCATTGCTACTTTTCATTGGGAATAAGGGTCAGCTTCTGTCCTCATACTGCAAAGCATTAAGTTAAATATATGTAGAAAAAAGAGTATCATTTAAATGTTACCCTTGCCTTCAGGTAGGCCATAGGATGTAAATGCTATGTGGGAATTATTCTAGCTCTGTGTACAAGCTGGATTTTTACCTTCATTGAAGTTAAGCAGGTGACTCTTTGCTGGATGGAACTGAAGTTTATAATTATCTCTCAATAATGACGTGGCCAAGCAAACTGGAAGCTGAGGCTGCACCCAACACAAGCACTCCTCCAACAAAGTTCAAAACACACTTAAATCTTCTACGATTAGAGGTTTTGATTTTCTGTTGATTCCCAGCTCACTGTCCATGACTATCCTTGTTCAAACAAACGATTTATCCTATTCTTTGTCTTCTTTTTCCTCTGACTTCCTCCTTCTTTTTTGCACACTGATGAAACAACAGACAGGAAGAGTAGGTGCAGGTATACAGTGATAATGAGTACTCTTGTAAGCCCATTTTAATTAAGCTCTCAGAAGCAATGGTTCAAAGCCAGTAGACAAACAGCAGAAAAGCTAAAGATCTGAAAAACATTCGAAGTTCATTAAAACCTCAGTTTAAACAGATAGATAGAAGATGTAGCCTGCCATAGTAGAATGAAGTTTTGCTTTTAAATACTGAAAACTCAGAGGCGCTTTAGGCAGGAGGGAAAGGAAGCAGACACCACAATGCTTTAAGAAAATCAGGTCCTGAACTTGGCAAACCTTTAGCTGATTTTGTCTCATATTTGCAGCTTTAAAATGATTTGGCCTTTGCAACAGCCAAAATAAGTGTCCTTTAATCACTTCCAACCTATTAACAGATGGGCAAACAGCTTTTATAAATGGGGCATACAAAATACTCCAATATCAGCCAAAACTAATTAGTAGCATTATCTGAACTGAAATTTGTAAGTGATGGAATATACATCAATGCAGATAAATTGATAGAAATTCCTTTTCAACCATCCTGCTTGGTATTTGTTCTGCTTTAGTATATTCTAAACACTTACTAAATAAAAAGCACTTCCCCCCCCCTGTTTCGCTATCTTGTTCCATTAAAAACAACATATTTTTTGTGTAAAAGTTCTCATTAGAGATAGTGTAATGGAGAGAAATTATGTTTAAAGGTAGTGTAGAATACATTTTTTGTGGCATATAAAAGAAAGAGTAGTGTAACTTGACTACAACCTTAAAATTAATTAATCTTAAAGAACAGCACAAAATATTGATATCAGACATTATTTATACAGCAGTGCCAGAGCATATTAAATATATCTTTGCACTGCACTATTAATCAGAATATGTAAATTGTGTGAAATTAAATTGTGATGTTATAAAAAAAAAATTGCCCCATGTATAATTCAGTAGGAAGAGCCATTCAATGCATTCCCATCGGATCTGCAGCATGAATTTGATTTTACAAAGACATCTGTAGTGCAGACAGCTGCTGTACCTAAGTGAGGGTTTGATTGTACACTTGATCTTTCAAACAGCCACTTGTCCATATCTTTCACATAATATTTTTTTAAATCATGGATCTATAAAAGAATGTAATGGTAATCTAATCAGAACTGTTCTGAAACACATTTTCATTAAATAAAAGAAATAATTAAGCATGCTGATTTTCAGAAGACTTTCTCTCCCTCTGTCCAAGTACCCTGCCTTCCTTAAACAATCTAGCTCTTCCTCAATTACCCATAATTTGAGGATTTTTTTCAAAGAGTCAAACTTTAAGTAGAATCTGAAATAAATATAAAAACAATTCTATTACAACATTTCAATCTTTTCTTCTTTCAAGACAGCACAATGGGCCCTGCCCTCCCAACACAGATAATTTCCTTGGATAAACTTTTCCTCAAAATTTGACAAAAAATAATCTGTAGAAATGCTGTGTATACTCTACATATCCATGTAGATAATAAATCAGGTTTTTCCCTTCTTCTCCATCTAATATAATGTTGTTTCTAGGTCTTTGAAGACCGTGGGTTTGATTAGTCCAGAGATGTAGCCCTTGAATATTCACATGCTTGGCACATTCTCCTGCCTTCGAGCAGATATGCATCACCTGGACTTCGTAGGCATTTCTAGAAAGAGCTGTGGTGATCCACTGAGGTATCCACTGGGGTATTCCCTGTGCAACCCAGGAAACTGCAATCTCCTGGAAACCCTACAGACAAATTAAAATGTCCTTCTTCTCTGATAGACTCTCTGGGGAAAATGGTAAATTCCCATGGAGACATGGAGCTGAATGAAGCTGGTAGGGGGTTCAGCTCCTTGTTCAGTGAGAAAGGTTGGAGGCACTGTCAGATTTTGAGTGAAGGATGCAATTGTGGTGCCATATTGTCAGGTTATATGGAATACCTGGAAGATTTTTTAGCCAGTAGACAGATCAAGATTGATGGAACAGATTTGTCTTTGTGACATGGAGGGCAGTGATGAATAAGTGCAAATGGTATTTTTTAATTATAAGAAGATGGTCTGATGAGAAATCCTGCAGGCTTTTGGTTGCACAGAGAAAGTACTCCAGAATGCCAGAAAATAATCAGTTTCAGATGAAATTCATCATCTAAATAATTTTCTTTTTAAAAAACTCAATCTATTATAACCTAAACAAACAAACAAACAAACAAACAAACAAACAAACAAAACTACCACAAGACAATATTTTGAGAAATACCCAGATCTCCACGTCTCAATAATTTTGTCTTACTGGCACCTTGCTCAATGAAGACCAGGCATAAAACCCCATTTTCCTCTTAATTCAAAGCTATTTCAAGCAGATTGGTTTAGTCTTGGCACAATCTGAATATATAAAATAAAATTACAAGTGACTTTATGCACACAGATACTCATGACCTTAAGCATAAAATGACTATTTCTATTCAGAATTGTGTATTCAGGACAAAAAGAAAACCTAAATGTCATTGATGGAAAATTTTCAGCTATGGTTTGGTTTACATTTCTGCCAGTTACTCTGCTTGAAATGCAAAATTCAACTTTTTTGTTATTTATCGTATATATTGTGATTGTTTCCTCAGCTGGGGCATAGAAAGGTAATCACATAGGAGGATTTTGGAGATGAAACTGCAAAGAGCTCCTTTCTACTCATTCTGTATCAAGATAAAATTGAGAGCTTTCAGAGTTTTAAAATTACTTTTATCAATTTTACTGTAGCAAATACACATATATTCCAGGATATTGAATATCCTCACTTTTCTAGTATTTCTGTTATCTTGTTTTGACAGGAAAATCTCCAATACAGAATTTCCTGCTGTGTTCTTATGAAAAGGATTGGTTTCAATATATTTCTCTTGTCTACTAAAATCTTTCTTTTTTCTTTTTATTTTTTTTTTGAGTGTGTGTGTAAAATTTCCTGGCAAGTTTAATGAATACACATTATTAAAATCCATGAAAGTTTGCATTCATATGGAAGAGGCACTTAAAGCTTTCAATATCTTTCAGCTATAGCTTGTATTACCAGTTCAATTGTAAGAGCTGGCAGGTAAAATATTTCTTTAGTCTTACTCAAATTACATTGTATTTGCACACAAAAATCTGACTTCCTATTTTATAAAAAAACCTCCAAGACAAGACCAAAGCTGTACAGTAGAATAAGAATTTAAAATGTTAACAATCTTGAAAATAACTTAATCCTTATAGTTTGCAAAGCCATGGGCATTGTGCAGATCTACTCAGCTGCAGCAGAACATTTGGCAAGAAGATTTCGATGCTAATTCTGTAATTGTAAATAGTAAATGACCAAAAGTTCCTTTTCCATCTTTTCAAGCTATTCATGTAAATAAGAGGATTCTATGTGATTCTGTAATTATTTTAGGTGCACATTTCAATTGGCCTACTAGAATTTTTTTTCATAGTCCACCAAACTAAAAAAATTAATCTTCTGTCCTTTAACTTCTAGTGGCAAACACCTTGACCTTCAAACTCACAAGAAAAATGTAACTCACTTGGAAGTCTTTGCAGCTTCTAGAAATAGTAGAAAGCACCCTGGCAATGGAGAAGTACTTAAAGCTGTTGTTTGCACTCAAAGATACATCAGAAGGTGTTTGAACACATTCAAAGCAGTAAAGGTTAAGGTATTATTTGGTTGTTTAACTCATTCAGCACTTATATTTTAGTAATGTCAGAATTCTTCATTACTGTTATTTCGCTATTGAAAACCCCCGTGCTTAGCTTGTCCAACTGTCATGATTGTTCTGCACCTTCAAGGTTAGGGAGAATTCAGTGAGGCTGAGTTCTGTGCTGGTGCCCATTCCCATCTTTTCATCTCCAGAAGGCTCTGTATCAGTTTTTAGAGGAGAGTGCCCCATGCAACACTTGATCCCTCTGCCTCCAGACAGTCGTGGTGTGCCTGCACATTGTACTGTCAGTGCTGGGGCTTGCAGCTTTCCAGGTACAGAAACAGCCTGTAACTAACAGAATGTTCATTGCACTCTTCTCCCACTTTGTTTTACATCTCAATTGCTAAAAAAAAAAAAGAAAAAAATCGTGTCTTTGATAGAATAGAAATATATATAAGTAGAGACATGGGCTGCTTCTCCTGATACATAAGCAGAGAAGTGTTAAAAGAAGAGGAAATAGCTGACTGATACCAAACCTGCCTGTTCTTTAGGTGCTCTCCTTACTCCCATCTGCACTTACTCAAGTGCTCTCCTTACTCCCATCTGCATTCTTCTGAATATTTTTGTTTGTGTAGTCCTTCTCACCTCAAGGATTATATGACGATGCTACGGAAAATAAAAAAGTTTAGACTGCAAAGTTTAATCTAAACTTCCTTTTTGTCTCATCCATTGCCCTTCAAATTCCTCTTCCAGAATAACAGGTGGCCATCTCATCACAGAATATGAGCAAGATTAGTCAAGTGTATCCTAGAAAACAGCTTCCCTCATGGGAAAAAAGTGATAGAAAGAGAATTGGTGAGCATTCAACTATACATCGAAACACAATATTGGAAGCTGGATTTAGGTAACCATTTTTTCACACCTAAGAGTTAGAAATGTACTGAGTTTTTAAAAATTTTCTTTAAAAAGACATTTCAGAGAAATAAAAATATACCTGTTAAATAATATATTGCAGTTCAATGTATTGTCTATTTTTTTTTCACCGTCTTTTCTTCATTGTCTTCAAAGATTAGAGTATGAACTCTGCCTTAGAAGGCAGATGCTGTTTTTTGGAAATGTTGAAGTGACATTAATAATTTTCTCTGGTTTGAAGACAGAAAGAAACATGTTATAGATACGCATGCAGAACATGGAGTGTAATATGATCTAGGGGTCTTAACCCTTACAGGAAGTCTGATGGTTTTGTTAATCAATAGTTCATCAGCTAGACTCATAACCTCTGCCTCTCAGGGAAAAAAGTTTTGCAGAATCTCACCAAATCTGCAAAAATCTGTGAGTTAGAAGTTAGAAGTTAGAAGAAACCTGAAATATTTTGTGACATGAAGGTATAGGAAACTGTGAAGCTTTTTCAATTTTTATTTTGTACTTTTCCTGAGTAGTACGAAATAAATCATACAACACCTATCTCTGAGTTAGCCTCCTTGACTGAAGCTATATTATTTAATATATTAAATTTCTCAAGAATATTATTGACAGCCTACTGCTATGAGTTCTCCTTGGTTTTTTGTTAAGTATTTGTGGCAAGACATTGATGGGCATTTCCATTACAGTAATACTGGGGAAAATTTCTACCACTCTGAGATTTCCTGTTGCCTTTTGCTGTAGGGGTAGAGGTTTCACATACTGATTTAGGTTGAGTGTATCTGCCAAGTAAAAAAGCAATGTTACCCACAATAATTTTTCACTTACTTCAACCTCTTTCTACCAGTTCTGCTGACCATCACCTCTTCATATTGAGGGGTTCTAATATGGGAAAGAGATGTGTTTCAGCACAGCTGCTCTCCTTTTATCAGCAAGGATGATGCATGACTTTCCCTTGAGTGCAGGAATAAGTCAGAAGATAAGTATCCCATCATGTAGCCTCTGCACAGGTCCATATCTTCATACCAAGCATTTCAAGCATGTTAACTTGGTTTTGAAAAAGTGTTTCTAAAAATGAGAAAAATATTTCTAAAAAACCCTCCAGTACTTAATACCTTATTGTAAAGATACATCTGACAAAAACTTTTTCAGCTTGTGAAATTGTGTTTTCCTAGGGAGAATTTGACAAAAAGATGGTCAGAAATTTTCTGTCTGAAGTTTTGAGATACTGTGAGTACTCAATACTTCCCATTGGAATTCACTATGTCCTCCAGCTGGCTGTTCAGGTAAGTGGCTTCTTGTAAATTCTTTACAATGGTACAAAATTTCACCTGCAGGTGCTGCAAGTTTTGGGCTTTTTGGTTGTTGTTTTTTTTTTTCCTTTTCCTTGCATGAATAAGAAACTACTTCTTCTTAGAAATACTGTCAGGATAAACCTTACCTAATATTGATGATCTTTTTCAAAACTGAGCATTTTATTTTTATACTTGAAATAAAATACATATTTTCAGAATTCCACTGTGTCTAAGAATGATGGAATATAATCCCATATTATTTTAAATATCCTTTAGAGGGCGCAGAACAATTTTGTGGCAGATCTGCACTTGCAGATGCCTCCAGGCAAACATTAAACCCTTCGTACACTCAGCAGTGTTTGTGGTGTTTGCCTTCCAACACTTTTGAAAGTGCAGGAAACTTTTAGAAGCATTCAGAGATGAAAACATTCTTAGATGGCTGTTTGTAAACAAAACAGGATATGGGAGATGCCACTGGCAGCTTCTCCTGCAGCACACTTTATTAGCCCCCTCTTGGGTTATATTGACATTTGTGGGTGTTGTAAACCAAAGCTAGCCTGAACATGAGTTCAGTCACAATTGAGGGATTCTTGTGGACAGTGTTCTTCTTTGGAGGTTATGTTTAATTTTATGTATTAGCAGCTACAACGAATGCTTTTAAAGTCCAGCTTTATTTAGTGAGGGAAACCCACATGTAATTGATGCTTTTGACTATTTAACAACCTATGTGTGGTTTCTCTTGATCATAATTTTTTGCATGCCTTGTCCCAGAGAGCTTTCTTTCCAAGCTGCATCTTTGAGAAGGTGGTCTCTTTGAGTGTCTTACCACACATGGGACCTGCTTTCTAGTGTTAGCTCCTTGTAAATGCCATCAATTCCTCAAGGCAAATCATTGATCACGTGTTGCTTAGGTCACATTCCTAAGACAGTGTGACTAAGACCAGGTATTTTTAGTCATTTGCTCAGTCCCCATCACTATGGTAACAGGATATTCTGTGGCTGTGAGACAGGTTTTTGTCTTATATCCTAGATTTGGGAGACTATTGCTACTTTTCACTGTGTTCACAGACACACCAGGAAAAGTTCATGCTTCCCTAGTCATTATTTAATTTATTTAGAGTCTCTTAAGTGTGAAGTGCTATCAAGACTTGTTTGACCATTTGAGGCAGTGTAGGCTTCTAATGCATTTTGATTTTAAAACTCTTCTAAATTGTGAACATCTAAATGATGAATAATTGCTAAAACATAGAGATGTGCCTGAGTCTAAAGGGCACCCATAAAGTGATGTGTAACATGGAAGCATTTTGAATAAATTCCACTTATCTGCAAAGTGCCTCTCTTCCTCACTTCTATAAAATAGATGTCATAATTTAGGAAGACAGGTTGTGAACAGAATGAAACCTCGCTAAATTGCTTGGGAGAGACACTGCAGCTGGTTGGATGTTTGGATTCCCTAAATACTGATTTGATGCAATCATACTCTGGTGACAAAGCACTCCATAGAATCAGTTGGCCTGCTCAAGAGTAGAAAGATAAGAAAAAAGAGGAGGTTTGTGTGTCTAGGCAGAATGGTGGAGAGATCTACTGAACTTCTAGTTACTGAACTTCTTCAGGTTAACACTGCATCCTGCGTGGCCATGGACTGATCCATGGAAGATTAAACAAGAAAAGGGAGCATGTGGCTATTTAGTCTGAGTGCAGGAAAAAAAAATATTCAGATCTCTTGAAACTTTTCCCCAACTCATTTTATTCTTACTGGTTTTGCTGGGGTATTTTTGGGGTTTTTGTTTGTTTGTTTGTTTCTTTGTTTCTGTTTCTTTGGGTTTTTTTTTGTTTTACTTGAAGCAAGACTGAAAAAAGCAGTGCCCAGATGTTAAATGTCCTATTGATTCTCTATTTTCAGTCATGAATGAATGCTGTCTTTGGCTAATGATAGTTTAGACAGGAAATGCTTAAAGATTTTTAATTTTACATATTTTCTTTTGAGTTTTAATTACATCAGTACCATTCATAACTACAAAAGGATCTGCTTATTTTTTTTAAAGCTTAGACACCAAAGGTAGTAAATTTATCAGAATAAAACCAAAATATTTGTAGCAAAATGCTGATGTTCATTATTAAATAACAAAGATCTTACTGTCAAAATAGGAAAGAAAAAAAAATGTTAAAAAATACTATGAAATGTGCATTGGAAAAATTAGATGGGATCAAAAAAAAAGAACATATGATGCTATACTTAACACACTGTTTTGAGTCTCTGTTTGTACAAGCAGAGCTGGTATAACAATTTGACCAAATCAGACTACAGTAATGGCACTGTCAGGAACTGAAGAGGAGAATGATGCTTGGAGTGGGCTCAGGAGTCCTGAAAGGAGGCTTGTACAGACAAACACATTTGTGATTTCCTTATGAAATCTGCTTTTCAGCTTCTGGGAAACCAAGGGAACTTCCTTAGGTCAGAGGAACATAACTACAGATGATCCTCTAGATGTATCTATACATATCCTGTTCCCCACAGTGTAAGGGAAAGTCAGTGACTGTGTTATCACCGAGCACATTGCTGGCTGAGGAGTTAGGAACTGCCTAGAAATAATTGAATGAATTTCCATCAGTGGGGAGGTTTAGCTTTGTGAAAAAGCCAATTAAAATTAAGGTCGTAGTGTGGTGGTTTTGAGATTTCATACACAAGTAATGATGCTATTTCATAATGTTTCAAGCCAATTTGTGCTGCTACACCATTCTGCTGTTGAAAAGCAGAATGCCATGCACTATGCAGTCAGGGGAAAGCTACAGTGCAGCACTGCTGTACTTTGCTTGAATGTAACAGGAAAAATAGAGGTAATGAACCAAGCAATTTTGGCCAAATTCTTTGAAGCATCCATTGACATCCTAACTAATTGTCATGAAAAATATTTATTGAAAGGGTTTCTTTGGAAATGATTATTGTAGTCAATATTAATACCTTTTTGTCCACTTGATTCAAAGTGCTGCATGTTCTACTCAGGTAAACTTTTACATTGAGTAAAAGTTTACTTGAATAGAGGTAAACTTTTTCAGAGGAATCATACATGCCTGGAGGTTAGATATTGGGTGTGCTAGTTATTTTGCTTCTTTATCTGCTGAAGAGTCCAGCCATAATATCTTGGTATTTGCTGTATTCTGCAGTCACTGAAATTACTGCTATTAATGATGTTTGGGACTGGATTGGGGAAATAGTTGTAGCTGTTTATATGTTGTGAAGGCAAACTGTTCACAGTTGCAGCATCCTGATAATTGGATTGTTTTCAAATAATATGTAAACACAGTAAGGATTTTGCCTGCAATTGGCCCTTCAGAGTTGCCTCTACTAAAATCCATATTTTTTTCATTTTTGTTTATGATCTTGATAACTGGTCCTGTATTTACACAAAATATTTTGTGTTTAGGCTAAGAATATGCAATATTTCATAGAATTTGAATAATTGCCTTTAAGCCCTCTCAATTTATATTGGCCTTGCCTCATTGTAGGTTTTTCTGTATTTGCAGGGAGGCAGTAAACCATCTCTTCATTTAAGCACAGAAATGCCTAGATTTTTCATTTATTTAAATTTTCACACATATTAGTGGGAGGCAAGGTTTTCATGGGAGCTTTTAGGTTGCAGGCTGGTTTGGCTTGAACAGAAAAAACAAATGAGAGTGCAAAACAGTGATCTCTAAGAGACATCTCAGAGCACTGTATCCTCATTAAAGTCAATGCCAATTCCCCCTCAAGCTGCAGACAGGCAGGAGAGATGCAGGAGGTCCCTGGGATTTGATTTTGGCATGAAGCTAACAGAGGATATTAGAGCAGTCCCTTGTCACAACCTGTGGTTCAGGGCCTGACTCGTGCTGAACCTTCAGCAGTTTCCAGTCCCACTGGCAATTCCATGGTAACTGGTGCTTGTTGCTGGGACTTTGGGAAAGCTCTCATGGTTTTGGAGGTTCAGCTCAGAAATGGCACTGGCTGATTGCAGCTCTCACCAATGCACCCTGCAGTTATTTTCTCAGTTCTTCCTTACTGTGGTTTACATGTGTAACTATGCATAAATTGTTAAATAAGCAATACCTATCAGCAATTTCTCTTGCAGTCATGCCAGAAAAGCCTTATTTATAGAGCAGGACCCCTCTGTGCTTAGTACCCTATGCATTCTGAAGAAAAATATGCTTCCTGTATCACTGGTGGAAAATTGCCTCCTCAAACTGTTTATTTTTCATTAAACAAAACCTTAAAGGACAAGCAGCAGAAAGCTGTGCAGACTGCAGTAGGAACAAAGGTGTAATAGCTCTCATGCATCTGGCAGAACACAATACTCAGGGGTTTCTCCCACTCTCCTGTTGTTTAATAATGTTCTCCACACCTATGCAATAATGAGCCCTGAGGGAGATGAAGGTTATCCTTATGACCATTTAAACCAAATATAACAACAAGAAATTTAAATTCCACTGTGTAAGAACTCTGCATGAGAGCTAGTGATAATGAACAGATGCATTAATAAAATGTCTTAATAGGGCTATTGTAAAGTTTTGCATTTCCTTCATAATGGTTTCTGGATCAAGGCTAAATACAAATCTATCTAATGATTCCTTCAGGTCTTTAAGACTGTGAGTCATTCACTGTCAACTGCAGCAAAAGGAAGTAAAATACACAGAGTATACTCTTCTCCTTGACTGCTGATCCTCTCCCAAAATAATTACAGATTAGTATGGGTTTAAAAGGTTAAAGAACTCCCACAACATCTGGAATGTTTGTCAACAAGCATGCAAGAATCCCTGCTGGATGCAAAAGCTATCTAATCAATGTTTGCTCAAACCTTACACATATATACAAAGAAAAGCCTGTGTGTCTCTTTTTGTTCCATTTTAAAAGCAAGATAGAATTCATGCTTAAGAACTTAATTTGCTTGCATATTTTGCTCTTCGCTTATGATCACTGTGCTCCTCCAGGGGGTGGCAAATAGAAACATAAATTTCAATTTGGGTTACCCACACAGGCCAGAGTACCCTAGTCCAGCCACCAATCCGGCTTTAAACATGGTTAAAATGTTATTTCTTTTTGACAATAATAATATTCCAAAGCACCATTTTGGATTTATTGAAAATATTGTAAAGCATCATCATGGCTTTATTAAGATGTTTTGATCATAAGTTGAGAACTAAACAAAACAAATATTCTATTTAGCTGATGAAGAGAGTTTTTTTCAGGTCTGTTGATATTTTGTATCACATTCAGAATTAATCTGAAAATCTACATAAGAACAACCACCTGAAAAATAAACATCCTCCTTAAAATTCTCTTTTGCTACAATGTCTACAGAATAGTTGACAAGAGTTGAATTAGCAGTGTGCTGACACTGCTGCCTGTCATCCAGGTTGATGCTGTCTTTTTTTTCATTCTCCTGTGCTGTCTTTTCCTGCTATATCTGACCTATAAAATCTTGGACTGTTTTTTTGTTCCAGCTTAGAATCTGGCACTGAGGGTCTCATTCTGTGCCTAGGGCTCCTGAACACTATCCTTACACTTACAGATTGTACAAAAAATGGTGCAGTGTCAAATCTGCTCTAAAGAAAGGTGGGGTAGTGGGGTATGTTTAAATTTAAAGGATGGATCTTCTCTACACCTATACATAGGGTATATGTCCTTACATTTGACTGTTTTCTATGCCAACTGCATCTCCCTAGCCCCAAGTACAAGAAGGATGATTCATCTTACAGAGAATCCAGTGGCAGGTTGTGAGTGGGAAGCACAGCAGGCTTAGGGCACTCATCCACCAGTGCAAGGCCAGTAGTGGAAACAGAGCAGTTTTCTTCTGAGACCATCTGGCTGAAAGGACCTCCCTTGGACCAGCATTTTTCATTACAAGGGATTATCTCAAATAATCTGTGGGGTGTAACCTCCTTACTGAAGCTTAGGATGGGGTTTTTTCCTCTTCTCTCCAATGATATCATTTAGGGTCGCTGAAATAGAGTGGCTGGATCAAATTTCCTGTCTTGTCCTTTAGCAATTTGGCCTTTCCCATGCCCAGAAGGAGATTTCTTATTGCAAGCTTTCAGCACCTGAAGGCAGTCTACAAGAAAGAAGGGGACAAACTTTGTGCTGGGCCTATTGCTACAGGACAAGGAGTAATGGTTTTAACAGAAAGAGAGTCAATTTATATTAAATACAAGGAAGAAGCTCTTTTTATACAATGAGGGTGGTGAAACACTGGAATGGGTTGCCCAGAGAGGTGGTGGATTCTCCATCCCTGGAAACAAGATGAGGTTGGTTGAGTCACTACATTACTTGATCCAGGTGAAGATGTCCCTTTAAAGGTCCCTTCCAACTCAAACATTCCACCAGTCTATGATTCTATGATTTACCATGCTACATCCTTTTCCACCTGGCAGTTTGTGTTTTTATTAATGTCAGTACAGGAAATTTCTACTTTTATAAAAGCATTAGTGACACAGTTTACTGATATATTTTGTGCATAGTAAGTGCAATTCATTCCCTTGGCATGATAATGCACACATCTTAACAGCTTTTTAAAGGAATAAGTAAATTAGCATATGTGCCATGCTGAAATGGTTAACAAATAACTACAATGCTGTTTTGTGCATTTTTCATTTGCATTCCACTTGTGTCTTAATGCCACTTTTTAAACTTTTTTTTGTGTAGATTTTGATTTAGTCCCTTAAATGGAGGAACTGCTCTTTAGGGCTCACCAGTGCTGATGGAACAAGTTCATCACTTCACATACTTGAATAGCAGCATATCAGTTAAAACACCTCAGAATGACACTCGCTCTTTTTGCTGTTGTGCTGTTGACTGCTCCTCTGATGGGTGTTCTCTATAGCAGAAATATTTCCTGCTGCCTAGTCAGTTTTCCTCATTTTTGAACATTTGATAATTTCTTTCCAAATTTACTACTTTGCACTTGTCTTTATTGAATTTCCTCTTATTGACTTTGGGCCATTTTCCTGATTTATCAAGACAATTTTGAGTTTGACTGGTCTCCTGTAAAGTGCTTGTAAGTGCTTCCAGCATGGTGTCACCTACAAGCTCTATTGAGTGACTTCTGCATTCCATTATCTTGGTAGTCATTAATGAAAATATGGAAGAGAACCAGGCTTAGGAGAGACCTCTCTGAGACCTCACTTGATATTTCACCTCAGTTTTGACAGGAAAGTATTTATCCATCATTTAAGCGGGATATTTTGATCCATGGTAAGAAAAAATGAGTCAGTAGAAAATATAAGCTTCAAGATTTGGTAGCTGTTAAGAGATTCAGAAATTTTGGAGCAGAATAGCAGCATGTGGGAGAGAAATTATTGCTCACAACTTATTGCTACAAATATGTCTTTTTCACGTTTCAAGAAGGTTTATTCTTCAATAGTACATGAAAGAATTATCACTGCAGTATTCTTGGTCAGAAAGATATATAATAGGTTTCAAAAGTTTGAAGAAATTACTGGCTGCAAATAGATGGACCATACCAATTGATTCAACTATCTAGTGCCTATTAAAATGTGTGTTGTCACACTCATATTTTGTATTGCAATATATACACAGTACAATATATCTACACAGGTACATGGATATGTATTTCTAGTACATATAGAATATAAAAGTTGAAAATTTGCATAATATATCTTGAAATTAAAAAAAAAGCCCAATAGCCAGTGAAAGAAATCCCTTGTTACACAGCAGGAAATGTGAATAATCACGAGTTCCCATACTCAAAGATGTCTTGACAGGGCAATAAATACAAAGAGTTTAAACATCTTTCTTGATAACCATGAACACAGGATCATTCTAATATACAGTTTACGTAATTACTGCATGGATTATTATAGAGTGTTGACTCTTTTTCAGTAATTTTTACCCATACTTTGAAAGTGCAGTATTTCTTATCCGGCTATGTTGTAGACAAGTATATATATTATTTGCTTTTCTTAAATGGAGAAATAAAGAACAGTTGAAGTTATTTTTCTCTGATTTGTCTCTGAATTGGTGCTAGAAATTTGGGCTGAACTAGTTAAAATTGACTTCAAACAGGTTCTTATGCCCATACTGAACAAATAGTTGCTTTCTAAGGGGCAGCTGATTTTTTTTAAATCTGTCTTTCACATGTGTATTCACATACATACTCATACTTAGCCCTTTCCTCCAGAAACTTACCTAAAACATGTTCTCAATTTCTTGCTGCCTCTTGAGGCAGATAATACTCAAAAAAAAAAAAAAAAAAAAAAGTCAGTCCTTGAATTCTTTCTTGCAATAGGGAATATGTGCAAGAGGTTGATTAAGTTAAAAGAGTTTTCAGCAAAATCTGACTTGTTTTTTTGAATATTTGCCAAAGTAGAGCATTTACCTAAATTCTTTAATAGAATCCTAAAATCTTAACACTGGAGTTTGTTTTCTGTTAGATTTTGATAATTTGACACATTTGAGGCAAATTACATTCTATCAGTTATAAAACATTCAACTTTTTTCATAGTTATAAAAAGCAGGAGCACAGGGGCTTTACTCCATTAAAGTTACTTTGCTGATTATGCTATTACACAGATATTTTTTTCAGTTGAAAGACGTGATAAAATGCCCCTTCTTGTTGTAAAATGGAAAAAACTAATGTTTGTAGTGAAATGTTTTTAACTGTAAAATTTTTCTATACAATTTTATATTTAAAATAACAGGATTGTTAAGAATGTCATCTTGACAGTTTGTTTGCTACATTTCCTTACATTTCCCCTTACTTCAGCAAAGGAAGTCTTGGCTTTATGCTGCTACTTAAGTTATTTGAGTAACAGCCTTTTGCTATTTTAAATGTCCTGTCACATGTTTCTATAATCCATTGCTGCATTTAAAGTTCTCTTAAGTATATGGTATAAAATTAATCAGTCATTTGATTTACATAGTTATGCTTCCTTTTTTTTTTGTACAACAGCATTCTATAAAGTCACTGGTCCACCATTCAAAAATGAAGCAAAAAAACCCCAACTCCTATAGCAAATTTATGTGCAAAATTGTTGAATCAACCAGTTCTGATATCAACAACTGATTTCTATATAAACCATTTCCTTTAAGCTGATGTCCAGAAGAATATTTTATAGGCTAAGATTCTACCCCTTTCACACCTGGTTTAAAAATGATACAGCTACAAAACACTTAATTAGAGCGCCCAATAATTATATTAATTCTATCATTTAAGCATTCTATCAAGACTTATCAAGAGCTTTTTTTTTTCCTTTTGGCTTATGACGTCTTTGCATTCTATTGTAGCAACTCTATAGAAACTACTTTTACTCTATATAGAGAGTAATAATTTCTTTTTTCTCTAAATTATGTTTTGCATTCTATTCAGCAGAGGGATTGAATACTGTTTTCTTGTTATCAACTGCTATATCTGCTTGATCAAAATAAACACATAATATTGTCTTTATAATTCTCCTAGAGAATTACCAGTTCTTCCTCCAATGTGGGATTTCACCATCAGTGTTTGTGTTTCTCCTAAAGAAAGCAGACTTGGCTGTCAGTTTTGATGATGAGTAACTTCTAGGTTTTCTATTATTTGTTTTGCTGGGATTACAGTGGTCACAGTTCTGCTATTCTATCTGAAATTGAGTTTTAGTGTATTATTGCTAATTTTGTCCGTCACCTAGCAAGAAGGGGACATCTCATATCATGACCATCATTACTGGAGTTTTCTCCTCTGGATCATGGATTATTATTCTAATTTCTTTAAATTGAGCTGAAAGTTGTATATCTATGGTAGTTTCTTTTGAGTCTATTTGAAACTACACCCCAAGCATTGGATGCCTTTGTGATAACCATCCAATTTATTGAAACAAAGTCTCTGGAACAGATGTGGAGGGTAAGATTTAAGATGTCTCTCTGCTGTAGCTCAAGACAGCACCTCTGTCCAGTCTCTGTGTGGTAGATGACTGAGTACTGCAGAATGCCCATCAATAGCCTGCAATCTCTTAAAGAAAGTCGCCAGCACTATAGGCTAGAAACTGCATTTAATATATTCTTGCCACTTAAAAAGCTGTGGGAAATGATGATTTTTTGCATTTGTATATCAATAAATGTTTCTTGTTAAATGAAAGAGAAAATGCTGTTTCCCACACCCCAGTTATCCTAGTTTTTTTATCCAGGAGTATGCATTAATGGCTGTAGCTCTTTTGTTAGAAAATATTGCAGACTAAATGTTAAGTCCCAAATAGATATTTCCTTTGAAATGATGTTGTCTTCTAAATATACAGACAGGCCCTTGCTTGTAGTGCTTAAACCAGAGGCCAATGACATCAATAGAAAAACTGATTTGAATTAAGCTCATCACTCCAATTAATTGTCCTAGTCATAGGATTAGAGACATGAGAGCAACTTTCATTTAAGTGTTGGCATAATGCTGTCACATTGAGTTAAATATTTGTGTGAAAGTAATTAAATAATGACTTAAGTCACTTATATCCCTGTTTTGAAACAGTTCATGATTGAACCTCTGTAGAAATTCAGTTGAAAGTTTTATGTTAACGGAATGAATACATTTACTAAATATGCTATTGATATTTGGTTTTTCCAGTAGTGGAAGGCTATTTGAATGTAACAGAAGGGGTCTAGGTAAAACCCTAATAATTTGAAATTAAATGTTTTGTTAAAATCTGTATCCTGGGGAAAAAGAAAAGGTTCCATGTGCATTACACAGATTCACTTATGCTCCACTCCATTAGATTCTGTAGAAAAAATTGCAGTAAAGTCCCTGGAAAATTCTTCTATCTTATGAAGTTTTATGATTTTTATCCATATTTCTAGGTCAAAGAGAAAACTGGCAATCTATAATGACAAAGTATTTTGGCAATATTCTGTTTTATTGATGGTTTGAGCAGTGCCTTTTCCAGAACTCCTCTAAAAACACTGGGGGAGAAAAAAAGTCCTATTGCATTGGTTCTCCCTTTCCCTTGAATATGGAGCATTTTGAGCAATACATCATGCAAAAGAAATCTACATTTTCTGTTTTTAAATATACTGTCAGTGATAACATTATAGATCGTGAAATGTACTGGCCACAGATATAGTTATAGAAATGACAGGGAAAGGGTAAAATGCAGAAAATGGAGAAAACTACCCAAAATTGTCTGAATATGAGTCCTAGTAGGTAAATAGATTTTGTGATACAAGATGTAAAAAGGTTCAATTTGGAGCAATATGAAATTCTTTTATTCTTTCAAGTTCAGCCCCCATACAATTAAAACTTCCCAAGCACTATCACCTGCAGGAAATTTCATTCAAATAGTGAAAAAATTGGCATGGGACTTATCTTCTGACAGTTTCAAGTGTAGAAATTTCTCTAAATTTAGGGGATTACTCTTCATAACCTTGGTTCTGTCAAATACAAACATGCATTAATTTACAATTTCTCTTCAGAATTCACCATAGCATACACAAATTTGAAGTTATCTCTTCTCCCTAACAATACCAGTTGTGTTTGTTTGTATATCTCACTTTGGATGTGGTAGAGCAAGCACACAGAATTTTTGTACTTTTTTCCTAGCTGGTGTAACTCCTTCTTTCCTTCAAATGAACATGAAGCTGAGGTAGGTAATTGCTTAAAAGTTCACAAAACATAGTGGAACATGGTTCTTTGTGGACGAACTGAGATGGAATGAACTGTGTAATAGCTGTTTCCCTGACAAAACCTTTGTAGGCTTAGGAGAGGCAGCTCATCTTTGTTTCCCATTTACCCCTTCTCCAAAGTGTAATACTTCCTATAGAAAGAATACACTTCAGCTTGTACAGTTTTCAAAATACTATAAACTATGTTAACAATAAATGTGTAGAAATGGCTTAATTGCTGAAAGCTGTTCAATCTTTCAGGCTATCAAAATGTCCTTTGTAGAATATGGTGAGGTTTGGATGGTTTCACTGCACATTAAATACAAAGCCATATTTTAAGATGTATGCCAGGGCCAGCATTAGACCTTCCTATCTTCAAAAGCCATGCCAAAGTTCTCATTAACTGATAGTGGATGATTAGGGAATAACCTGGGAGACTCAGAATCAGCTCCCCTATGCCATCTATGTGTTTTCCATCACCCTGCTGTCTTCAGTTAATTTAACACGGGAGATGAGGTCAATATATATGAAGAAAGAGCTAAAACTTTGAAGTTCTGGTGTCTTTTGTTGGTTCATGTCACAACCTAAGTGTTATTTAAACATCTATTTTTTCACATTTAATACTGGGTAATACTCTAGAGGCCTCTATAAAACAGCTAATGTTCCCTTTGGCATCGAAATCCACTTACCTTAACTGACTTCTGTTATACTTCAACCTGATTCTCAGAGTCACAATGGTAATATTCATTTTAATGTCCCAATAGACTCTTAGTATTCATCAAATATTTGATTTACATTTCTAATAAGGCTTATGGAATGCAGAGACATGAAACCCATACTCTGCCATGATTCTAACTAGTGTCTCTTTCATTAACACTGAGAATTATTTCTCAAAAATAATTAAAATCTGTAATTGAATATACTAGAATAATTTTGGAAAATTAGTTTAATTATTCTAGTGCTTCTATTTGGAAAGATCACATAATTTATAATGAGAGACTAGGCAAATATGAATTTTCTCTCACCGAGTCCTTTTGTTTATACTTACCTTTAAAGAAAACATATACGCTTGAAATGCCTGCTAAGCAATATAGTTACAATGGAGATGTTTTGTAGAATTCTACTGGAAAAGAGTCAGTCTCAGAATTATTTCAACAATTAATAGGCTTGTTTTCCCCTTCAGGAATTTGTTGGTTTTCTTTTTTTTTTTCTGTATGTATCCTGCAACATAAAAAAATATTCTTCAAGTGAGCTAACTCTTGCATATCAGCCTCCCAGTACCTGAAGGGAGTCTCTAAGAAGGATGAGGAGTATTTGCAAGGGCAAGAAGAGGCAGGACAAGGAGGAATTGTTTTCAACTATGAGAGATTAGGTTTAGCCTGGATATTTGGAAGAAATTATTTTCTGGGTGGGTGGTGAGGCAGGGCGCAGGTTGTGGCTGCCCCATGCCCCGTGCCTGGCAGTGCTCGAGGGCAGGCTGGATGGGGCTCTGAGCGAGCTGGTGCAGTGAGAGCTGTCCCTGCCCATGGCAGGGGGTCAGAATGAGATGATCTCTAAGGTCCCTTGCAACCCAAACCTTCAGTAATTATGTGATTTAGGCACAGTAGATCTGGATACAAAAATTAATAATATATTCTAGATGAAGAATACTTTTACATCAGAAATCACTACCCAGTGTGTACAAAAACAAGACTGCAACTCCAATAACTAGGGGATGGATTGGAATGGTTACAAATTCCTGGCATATTCACACTTTTCCAAGTATACTGCTGCTGTATAGGCAACTGCCAACCCTTGTTAGGGTTCATCAGTGGCTTCCTGGGCAAGAAAGTAAGGAAGTTTGTGGTTCATCATGAACACAAGGTCTGAAAGCTGGCCATAAACATCTGGCCAGTATTTTCCAGCTGCTACTGCAACACGATGAGTTGTGGGACTAAGTGATGTTTTGACCATGATAAACATATGAAGAGAATAGAAAAAAATGTGCAAAAATAAGACCTGAACTAGAAAATTTGGAGGAAAGATAACTGGATTGAAGGATTCTTGGTTGCTCAGATTTCCCACTGCCTCAGGAATCCCAGTAAGCTCTTTGCCAAGATGCCAGAAGGTTTCTGGCTAGGGATCTGACCCCAGCAAGAGTTATATATAAATTCTCTGATGGAGAATTGGAGTGATGTGGTGTGGGTAAGCACAGGGCACCTCTCATTCATAACCAGAACCAATTGCTGGGGTTTTTTTAAGTGTGGGTTAGAGCAGTAGTTTGGGCTTGTAAAATTCTAAATGTCTTGTGTTAGTTACTTTAGGGGCTGCTCTTGTTTCATGATGGAATTTAGTTTGTAGCGCTGCAGGGTTGGCTCTTCAGCCAGGGCGATACCACCGTGTCAGCACACATGTGGAACCTGGGCTAATTAGCCTTGCTTGGAGGCATGGCTAATTAGTCCAGACGTAACACGGATCTCATCATGTTTCTGAAAGCTGAGCTGGTGTTGCTGCATGATCCATGTCAGCCTCCTAATTTGCTCAGAGGTCTCTGTGGGCTCTCTGAGCAGGCTGAGTCACCAGCTACGCCTTCACTTGGCTCCTTTATGGGAGACCTTATGGCACAGAAGCTCTTAGGCTTTCACCAGCTTTAACCTCAAAGGACTGACAAAGGTGTCCAACACATTTTCCTTATTCTAAATTTTTTTCCATACTCAGTCTGCCAAGTTTTCTGTTCTTTAGCTCGTGTCAGAGGCTCCTTTGCTCATACAGGCTCCCGAGCTTTTTGTTCTTCTCTGTCTTGCTGGCTCTGGCAGGTGGATCTTCAGTGTCAGTCCTCTTTCCATCCTGACAGGGCCCCAGGCTCTGTGCAGGGTGCAGGGGACAGTGTTCATTACTGCTCCCACCTTTCACACTTTGGAGCAATGCTGAGGTCTGACTGCTGAACCACACAGCTGCCATGGGTGTCCTTTGCAGCATCCTTTACCAACCATGTATCAGGAAAAGTGGGATCAGGTCTTTTTGTCTAAAGGCAATTATTTCCTGCAGTAGTGATACAAGAAGAAAGGGTTAGAATCTGTTTGATTCCCCCTCATTTCAGTCTGTTCCAAAACAATGGCTGATATTTTGTCACTTAGCCTTGCTCAGTTTCATATTTGGCGCCTGCTAACCGTAAGAAAATGTTACAGAATGAGGCCCAGGAAGGACAAATAAAACTATGTGAGGGGAAGATGGAGTGCATGGCAGGAGAGGAATAGTAGATTATTTCCTTTTATTCTTGCCTCCAGGCAAACAATGTTAAGTGGTTGAATTACTTAGTAAATGTTACTCTTTTCATCAGGTCTTATTCCTTACATTTTACCAAAGTGAATAGTGATTAGTAATAATAAGTGAGATTTAATAAGTCTTATAAAGATAATCTTCTATGTAAAGTTTGCTGACTTATCCCCAATAGAACTATTATAATATCAGTATAAACTCACTTTTTTCTGAAAGAAATACTAGGGTTCAGACAGCTGGGGCTGCATGTGTGCATGGGGGTCAGAAAATTTATTTTATTTTTGTCCTATTATTTCAAAAAGGAGATTATTGAGTAACGTGAGAACTCTTGGAGCTGTTTAGCACTTTCCCTGTTCATGCCAGAGAGAATCACACATTTACTGCTAATGAGCAGAATGCAGCTTTATGACTTTGTCTGAATATTTTCCCTGAGATGACTTCCTTTACTGCTAAAATCATTGGCAGGGCCCCTCCAGTTGGTTTTAATGAGGAAGAATTGGACCTTTAATAAGCATCATGGTCACGTAAGCTTGGGGTTTGTTTTTTTAGCATCGTGCTTTTTAAGTGTTTTTAGTTACTGCCTGCAGTGTATACAGCTGTGAACTTGGATAATAAATAAGGATTATTTCTATGAAGAAACCTTTGGCAGCAATTTTGCTTTGCTGAGGTAAGCTGTTAGTCATCTGCCACCAAAGGGTAATCAGCTAGATTTTAAATATTGCTGTGTCTTTCTACTTTTACTGTATTTTTGATTAGTCAATAAATACATGTTCAGTCTCTTTCCAAAGCCCAGCAATCAGTGTAGATGCAAGATTCATTGCTGAAAAGGAACAAACCAACACCAGCTAGCTTTTGCTTGTTCTAAGAGAAGGTTGGGCTCACTTGGAAATTAGTGGAAGGTGGTAAAGCTTCATTATAAAAACATCACAACCAAAAAATGGTGTTGACAGGTGGTAAAGCACATTCTCGAGACTGAATAAACTTATTCATTGATGGTAAAAGTGAAGCCAGAGAAACTGCACTCCCTGATATGAAGGGTGAATTTGAGCTTTGGCACCCTGCAGGCAAATACATTGCAGATTCCAGAGCCTAAATTTAGGCTTTTAAACCCATGCATTGGAACATGGCAGATTTTTAAAAGAGCCTAGTATGGAGTCAAGGAGAATGTCTTGTATAATAAAATAAATGTAGAGATAAGAGAGGAATCATGATTTTCTATTCTTGCTTTTTATGAAATAGTTCAGATCCAAACATCCTCACCAACCTAACTCTCCCCGCTAAATTCCCAAACAAACAGTGCTGTAAAGAAGTTGCAACAAAATAGACTGTGTAATGGAGATTTTTTGGCATATTGAATAAATAAAAATGGCAAAGGCCTGACAGAGTTAGGAACCAATAGATATATCCTGTCTTCCAGGTAGAGGGTTAGGAAATTAGCTGTTTGGGTTCTTACTTACGCTGCAAAAAGGAGACAGTTATTAGTTGCATTAGAGGCAAACTGGGTGTGAGCTGTATTCAGTCATTGGATATATTGCAACAAAACACCAAATAAAAAGTAGTGGTTTAGCCATATCTAAAAAACTCTCCTAATAAATAAGGAACATGGTGTATCAGCAGGTATTTTTCAGCATCTCTGCTATTTTTTGCCTCTGATATGGATGCAGAGAAGGTTGTGTGCATTATGCAGATGACTTTGGTTCAAATTTGGTTTGAATAAATCCCTACTTGGCATTTTTGCTTGTAAAGATTGCTGATCGCAAAGGATTGGGTTACATAAAATTTCTTCACCTCAATAAAGCAGTCCTCGCTTTAAAAGGCTTCATTCCTTGGAGTAATCCAGATCTTATTTGTTATCATGTAGCAAAGTCTTTCTCTTTTGCACCCATCTCAGTAAGAGGAATTTTCAGTTAGAAGGTAAGTAGATAACACAGAAACTGCTGTTACACAAAACAATCAGATTTGACTGTACATTCCTGAAAGATATGAAACTGTGAGCGCCTTCAGGCCCATTGATAAAGCTGTCAAGAGAAACTGCTAGAATATTCTGCTTCCCAGGTGTCAGTCAGGTGTGTAATGCAGGAATGCACAATTTTCCCCTGCTGTACCTTCAGCAGTGCATGGATGTCCTGCAACATGCCAAAGGACAGAACTGAAGCTTTCAAGTAGATCACAAGTTTTCCTTTATGCCTCATTTTGGTTTGTTGTTTTTTTTTTTTTTTTTTTTTTTTCAGACTATGCCAGTTTTTAGGAGAAAGCTGTCCTTCAGCTCTTTGGGCTTTATTCAGTCATTGGCTCTGTTTCAACAATACATCAAATGGATTGTGCAGTGTGAGCACGGAAGATGAATTTATTAAGATTGTGCACTACATGGTTCATTCTGCATATCCCCATTTGTTCCTTGTCTTTGGAATATAGTAGTGCCTTAGAGGACTCTGCTAGCTAACAATAGGCCAAATTATGAATTTGAGAACTTTTGCAAAAAAAAAAAAAAAAAAAGGAAAGTAAAAAAAAATAATCCTAAAATTGAGGGGCATTGCAGACAATCCAGCAACATGATTATTTGTGACACATGGCAATAGTCTGAGGAAAACTAAAGCACCTACAAAGCTGGAAAATGTGTTGCAGCCAGCCAGCACTGAGCTGCCCTGGATGGCAGAAGAACACACAAATGGATTAGTTTGCTGTCAGGTCTGGGAAGCAGGACAGAAAAACAGAGCTGTAGAGCCTTGGGAATTGTGCCCAACTCTGCCACAGTCTTACTGGGCAACCTGAATAGCTATTTCATAATTTTTATTTGTTTCCAACACTCAATTTTGACTATTCCTGTGCTGATGTTATAAGATGGATGTTGATGGGAAATCAGGGTTTGGACTGTAAATCTCCCTGGGCAGAGCACCATCCTGTGTACCTGGCACAATAGAGACAGCATCTCTGTGAGGAACTGAAGGCATTACTGTAATAAAAGTATCAATATTTTAATCATCTGCCTTATTTCATCTCTTATCTCAGTATTGTGTGGAGTAATTTGGACATTTGTTTCCTTTGCACATTTAAAATGGTCCCAGGGAGACTTCAGTGGATTGAGGTTCAGGGATCATGTGGACCTGATTATTCAAATTCCCTGCACCTGTGGGGGTTTCTTTTGATATTGCATGTTTAAAACTGAATGCTCGCTAAATACAATGAATTTAAAATATGGAAAAATGAATTAAATGAAAACATTAGAACTGCATCTAAGTTTGTAATCAGCACGATGTGGGGGATGGAAATGAATGTGGAACCCAGCTGAACAGTGTGTTGGCATAAGAACTCTTGACTTACAGCTGTTCCTTTGTTCTTTTTTGTTAGTTTTACAGCAATTTTTTTCCAGAAAACCTTACTTTGCATGAAAGACAAATTCATATGAGAAGATTGTTTAGCTTTGTGCATCATAATTTAAACAGAGTGAATTGAAATCTGTTAAAGTTGCACAGGATTCTGAAGGAGTGGGCAGTTTAGGCTAATAGGTAATTTCTGTCCAAAATAAAAAACTAGTATTTTCTGAAATGTAAAAATCAGCTTAGACAGAAATATTCTCATTGTCTAGCAAGGCTAACAGGTCTTCAAAAACAGAATTACTGAGACAAAAGAGAAAATTGAAAATCCATTACAAAAACTGTGCATGGAATTTGTCTGTAAATAGCTTTTCTGGACATTGTGAAACAATGAGACAGATGGGTAGAAGTGAAGGGCTCTGTCTGGTGAGCATTCCTACCCTGCTGCAGGTAATCCTGAGGGTCTCCTCAAGGCATGGCTTCAGCTGCTAATTCTTCCACAGACTAACTCATGAGGAAGGCCACCAACCACTTTTCTAGTGAGAGAGAATAATTCAGGTTGGAAGGAACCCCAGGATGTCTGTGGTCCCACCTCCCACTGAATAAAGGCTGAACTGTGAGGTCACATCAGATTGGTCAGCATTTAATTCAGTATGATCCTGAAAACCTGCAGGGAGGAGAAATACTCAAACTTCCTGGGCAGCCTCTTCCCCTCCTTGGCTGCCTCCGTAAGTTTTTCTTTTTATCCAGTGAATATGCTTTGTTGTGGTTGTCTGTTTTTTCTTTTTTTTTTTTTTTTTTGTGTGTGTGTGTTTGTTGCTGTTTGGTTTTGGTTTTGGTTTTGGTTTTGGTTTTGGTTTTGGTTTTGGTTTTGGTTTTGGTTTTGGTTGGTTGGTTGATTGGTTGCTCTTCAGGTTTTTGAGTTTTTCTTTTGCCTGGAACATGGGATTTCAAGAAAATGACTAGAAAGAGGAGATGTTTGGTTTCCAGTCCATACTGTAACCATTGTTATTATGCATTTCATGCTAAACATTCACTGCATAAAGTACACAAAAAGAAATATTACCCAGCATTCTTGCCCCTCAACCACTCACATAAGCATCCTGTTTACTGCATTAAAAATCATATCATGGTGCTGGATTTTGGGGTTTTTTCCCACAGGTTCGTCTAATGAAACTTGACTACATTTTTCTGAGATTGTTCAGCTTAAACAGGAAAGGAATCATATCCTGAATAGCAAGGTGCTGAGAGATCTATTCAAACAGATGGACCTTGAGCCTCCTCCCTCTGAGGTGGTTTAGCCAATGCTTTATCATCAGAGCTTTGATCACTTTCCTGTTCCAGAGCAGGGAACACTTTTACTAACCTCTCTCCTGATTAAGGTCTCCTGTTTGTAGCTGCTCTCAGCTCCCTGGCAGCCACTGGCTGCATCCACCACAGGGCAGGTTTATTCCCTGCCTGGACTGTGATCGAGTTCAGCTGAATACTGAAGTCAGCCTTCATTAGCTTTAATGGCAATGGTGTTAGGCGAGCAGTAGAAGAGTCTTTCTCACCAACATCTGCCTCTAGGTTCTCCAATTTGCAAGGAAATTAGAAAACACAATAACAAAAATTTATCTGATTTTTCAGATTCTTTATTATTTTTCTTCCCACCATTTTAGTTTGCTTCTTCATTTGTTGCATGCAAGACTGCAGCATGCAAGAGACAGAACTGTTCAGGCTGAGGGGTTGTGTCATGGTTCAGGTCACCAAATGCCACTGTGAGGAACTGAGCTCCTCTCCTGCCTTCACCACCATGCAGATTTTTTCACATAGAGTTTTCAGTGATTTTTTAACAGATATTTCCTGTTTATAGACAAGCTGAAAACTCCTGTGTAAAGCACAAGTGAATAGGGGCTGTATTTTAAATGTGTGCACTGCTGCATGACTTACAATTTATTTATATCAAAGCAGGCACCCAAATTTCTGAATTTTTAGCAAAGTGGCCTTCTTCTCTGTGCTTCAATTATATGATTTCTTAGAGGTGTTGGGAGGATAGATTAATTATAGTGAGAGCTGAGAGCACCACCAAAAAAAAAGCTGAGAAAGCCACAAAAAAGCCTATGGAAAAATTGGTAATTTTGTATTCAGTGCAGGGTTTTGATGATGAGTGCTAAATAAGGTCTGGATTCAAACACAGAATGATGAAGATAAAAAGAAAAACTGAATATTCCCCATTCAGTTAGTGTCCATTTTATGCACTCAGTCTTGTAAGAGGGGAAAAATTCAACGTTCATTCTCATATTTTATAAATTTTGAGTTCTTGAGCCTGGAAATTTAATATTTGAGTAGCATGAGATTAGAGAAAAGCAGACTAGAAACAGCACAAAAGAGTCCCCTTCCATAAGGACATCTCCCAGGTTTCATTTAAGTGAGATACAAGAGTTTCTGAAAATTTGTATGTACAAAGAGCTCTGGTTATTATTGTTAGTGCCGGAAATGAAGCTGCTTGTTATCAGTAAACTTCCCAGCAGCTCCTAGCCAAGAGGCTCCCACGTTTCCTTGTCCAGCAACAGGGTGCTGTGCACAGCAAGCACGCCTGGGGGTAGCAAATAAACTTGGAGAAGATCTCATATTGCTGAGCCGACATGATGGGGCTGCTTTTGTGTGAAAGGGAATTGAAGGGTGGGATTCGGATACATGGGAGCTTAATTTTTAAGCTTTGTGATTAGAGGTGCAGTCTTTACTGCCCTCACCTGTCCCTCTAAGTGTTTAAGTCTCTTGTGTGAATGGCAGTCCCCTCTGGAATCAAAAGGCAAAGCAAGCCTCAGTTTTTCATTTCTGCCCGTCAGTCACTCTGGATTCTGAGCAGAATTGATGACCCATTCGCAGGGATTGCTAAAGCTACACAGGCAGGAACCCATTTGACAGGTAAAGGATAACTCCCTTTTTCTTGGGTACCTTCGTGGCTGTAATTAACATTTCTGTTTTGTTCTAATTATAGTTTTTGTATCTTAGCCATTATGCTAATGGTGTTGTTCAGTAGTATGTGAGATTGCATTCATTATCACTGGTGAATTAAACCTTTATTAAAGAAAAATTCCCCCAGGCCTCATTCTGAAGTTAAGTAATTATTCATTTGGTTTTATCCTGGCAATTAGCTTATATACTGTAGCACTTGTGATTTGGATTCTATACCTCCCCAGATTAGATTAACCCACCATGGTAAATAAATGCATAACAGTGCCCAACACATTGCTTTAAGTGCATTATTATATAGAAAAAAAAAGCCCCAAAAACTCAGAAAACCCAACCCCAAAAAGATTCATTGTTCAGTAGAAGAGCTCTGGAGCTCCCAGCAGGCTGTCCAGGCAGAAGGAGATTGTGCTGGACTGCTGGGGCTCTGTGGAGCAACAGTAATAACAAACGAGTTTATGGAGCCCTCCAACAGAGCAGTTAATTCTTTCTTCAATTGCAATGACTTCCTTGGTCAATATGCCTCATATCTGAGATATGCACTGTGCTCAGCCACACTCGCAGTGTAAATCAAGCCCTTGGAGAGCCTCCAGACACACATGAATTTCCTGGGTGATGTAGCCCGGCTCTCAGTCAAGATAGGGGAAAAAATGGCAAGGAAAACCTTATTTGCCCTCCCCTACATACTTGTAGTTTGGGAATGCCTCACAAGCACTGTTGGATTCGGCTTCCTTGAAGAAAGATGAGGGTTTATGCCTGTTTTTCTACTGGAACATGGAGGCATGGGAAAATTAGGGATTTACCAACAGTCACACAAGAAATCATCAAGAGAAACAGATTCTGACCGTGTTTTCCCTGTGGCCTAATCAGATGTTTAACCGTGTTAACAGATTTTTTTCTCTCATATCTCTTTTTAGCACACATGAAGTTTACAAATCTCCCACAAAATGTGACAAACACATTTGAAGTCTCTTTTCACTGATGCTATTCATCTTAAGCATCTCTATGGAGAGAGGGAACCATTGTCCTGCCTTTAATTACAGCTACAGTTTTCAGAAGTATTTTTAAATGGAAACAACTTAAAGGCATTAAAAGAATCAATCAAGCATCCTTGATTCCACACAAGACTTCAGTGACGCCTCATATATAATCATTGCAGAAGGTGAAACCTAACGTGCTACCACAGCCAAAACATTAATCAACTACCTGAGAGTTTTGCCTCAAGAAGTAATTTAGAATTTGACCTTGAATTTGGATAGCTAGTATGTATGGAATGCAGGCATTACCTCTGCTGTGTTGTGAACCCAGCAAATTTGCACAGATAGGAAAAAATTAGTATACATTGATTTTTGACAAGCATCATTTAATCTCTTGTATA
This sequence comes from Melospiza georgiana, assembly GCF_028018845.1. NCBI lineage: Eukaryota > Metazoa > Chordata > Aves > Passeriformes > Passerellidae > Melospiza > Melospiza georgiana. Next base: position 30,146,995 of record NC_080434.1, on the reverse strand, counting down.
TTCTGGCAATATCTACCAAATACCCACAGGATCTAGGAACAACCTTAAATATCTCCACTTTCAATTCCAAATGCAAACTGCATGTCATTAACCTTGCCTCAATATCAAACATGTGAAGCACAGCAGAAATAAAATAAATAAATGAAAAATAATTTTGAAAGAAGCCACTAATTTTCCCATTGGGAAAAAATACTGAGAGAAGGAAAAGGGGAAACAAAATGCTTGTCCTGTCCTCTAATGCATGTCATGAAAGTATTTGACTTCAGATTCTCAGGGGTTATCTGCCTCACCTGCACTGCTATCAATGGCAGTTGCATACCTAAACACATTTGAGTTTCTGGGCTTCAGTTCCATACAACTGAAGGTAGAATGGAAGTCTGAGTAGAATTCAAGGTCTTTAGTAAATCTTATTAAGTCATGTATTATATGTGGACTTACAGATCACATAACCCAACACAATATTGCTAACAGTGGCTGCTATCCCACCTCATGGGGTACTAAAGACATTGCTCGATTAATATTCACAAGGTATTTTAAAATAATAAAGTGATCAATAAGTGACAAATATTACTGCACTGTACTATATCTCATCACTCCATTCGGTCTGAGCTGTGTTCCCAAGCCTCCCACACAAAAGTTTTTCTCCTTGGAGTGTGCTTTGCAGCCCTCTGCATCCACTGGGGGCTCGGTGGCAGCGTGGGACAATGGTCAGGGACGTTCCCATTCCACACTCTGCTCCTAAGCACTCTGTGGAGTAGCAGTTACATCACTATGGAGAGAAAGCTCTCATCAATAAAAAGAAAATTGCAGATATGACCTGTTGTTCAGTTCAATAGTGTTAACTGCTGTTCAGGAGTAAAGGGAGGAGTAAACAGGTTTCAGCTGAGAAATCATGCTGTCACATTGCATTAGGAAGGTTTCCACGTTTAATCATGTGTCAGGTATTTTGCAGCAAAGCTTTGCTGCTTACCAGAAAATCTATTTTTATTTCCCCAACAGCAAAGGAAATCAGGCTTGGGTTTTATTCCTCCTGCATTATTAGAAATCATCGTAATGAAAATCATGAAGACCAAATTCTTTTCTCATAATATCTATTCAGATGAAACGCTGCTGTTGGTGTGCCAACAGGTAATGCATGTCCCTCAGGACATTCATTGCAGCTGTGCAAGAAAGAACATGGTATCCTCTAGATCTGAATTATTCACAATATGACAGACCCTTCAATCATGGCCCCTCAGAGAAGGTACAAAACAAAAGACAGGAAGAGAACTAAATCTCCAGATTTTTCCACTACCGTAACTCTTTTCTGTTGAAATAAAGACCCTTCAAGAATGAGAGACCTTAACCTACATTCTTGATTGAAGAGAAGAATTAGAAAAAAATGTTTCACAAATGACATTCACCTACCCTTTGATGGGACATCACACCAGCTGAGGAAGGCACTGAGCTGTTAGGTAGAACCTACCAATGCGATGATTCTTTTCCCAGACATTTTTGCCTTCATTAGCTACTGTACGTGCTTCTGCTGTATCAGATTAAGTTTTACAAGCTTATTTAGTTAGAAAGGCTGATTATTTTCCTTTTTGCATGGGGGAAAAAAGCGTTCCTGTTTATTCTTTTGAAACTCACTTTCTTATTGAAATGCTGAATTTCCGTTATCATAACTGTACTCAGTGTAAACAGGAAACATTTGCACTTTAAATCAAGCTATCATATAAAAAGTAGAAGGTATTTTAGTGGGAGAATTTGGGAGGTGGTACTAGGAAATCGTGACAGGATTGAGAAGGGTATGGTTTGAGCAGTTTATTGCCTCTGAAATCTGAGCATGTTGAGGAAAACTTCCAGATTTTCCAGTAAGAAGTGATAAAAATATATTTATTAATGGCCTTTACAAAAATGTTACCTTCATATTTTATATGCCATTACTTCATTCACATCTCAATCACACTGACTCTCGGATCTGTTCAGAAAATAAATGTTAGCCCATTAGTGATTTTCACAATTCCTTATACTTGCTAGATAGGGAATTACTATAATTTCAAATTCAGGAGTCTTTTCATCTGTAATATATAGCAGTTTTAAAAGGAAAAATTAGTAAAACTATCAGTTTCAAAAGTATTCCAGAATTTGCCTATGACAGGAAATGCCAAGTTCATTTGGGGTTTAGAACCCTTTCTGGAAGATCATCCTTATCTGTAGTAATCTTGAAAATTTTTCTTGGCTATTTTAAGTCAGGGTTCCTTATTCTGCAGGATTACAAATCTGCTATGAAAATTTAGGGCATAAGGGATAATAGTCAGGTGTCCCTTTGAAATTTCCTTTGAAAATAGAGTAAAAGGATATACCCAGATTCTACTTTTGGGAGATGTTGGCGTGACAGGTCACAATTGCAACATGCTTCTGAAAACCTGCAAGTTTGTTTCATGTCGATTTGGCGCTATCTCTTAGGTTTCTAGATAAACATCCATGTCTTCACTCCCACTGCAAATGGGAAGAGAGTAAATTTTAGTAAGTTATCAATAGTATTTTTTATAAAATCTGAAATGTGTTTCAGATTTCTGCTTACATCTGAGACTAATTTGTAAGTAGAGCTCACGACATGCTGTGCACATGAGCAGAAGGCTGTGTTTGTATTCCTGGCTAGTGCCCGTTCTTTTCCAGGTACCCCTAAAAGGAATTGGGTGGAAATGTTCCCATTCTTACATCTTACTAAAGAACATTGAATTCCATTGTAATAATTACCAAATCAAGCTTTTCCATATTGATGCTGGGAATGGATTTCCTAAAGAAACAGAGATAAAAATATTTTCAAATTTGCACAAGCTTGTGCTTACCTTCTCCACAGTCAGGTGAAATGAGACCTCAGAACCAGGAAAACAAAATCTGCAAATGACTTTACTACAGTGCAAGTCTTAAACACTGTTGAAATATTTTTTAAAAGTTTTTCTTATATTATTTCAGGAGGTTGCAGGGTCAAAAATACAATTTTCAGCAGGTTGGAATACCAAGGCATATTTTTAAAATCCCTTTGACATATTAGTGTTTTTATTGCACACAGCACGGTTATGGCTTGCTGCCAGTCAGAGACAATCTGCTTACTGTATTTACACATTGAGGTCAATGAAATTCCGAAGCAGAATTGCTCATTTGTGCCTAGCAAATTTAGATGTACAGGTGAAATGACCTCTGGCTGTCAGCATGATTGTCTTAAACCAAAGATCTTGAGTCTGAGCTATGCAAGTTACAGGGGTTACGAGTACAGTGGTGATGAAAACATCTTTGGTAGATCTTCAGACCCTTCAGTTTGCTTGAAGAGTATGTATTATGAAAAAATGATACTATAACAACATTATTGCTTGCAGCATGTAATGTCATTGCTGAGATTTTAATGTCGTTCTTTCCAGTCCTTGAACCCCGACTCATGGTTATGAGTGGCCAAGCATCTTGCTTTGCCTGTGGCTCCAAGCCGCAAGCTCAGAGCGACTTTGGGTCCTTTCATGATTGTTGTCTGTTTGTCTTTCCTACCTTTGTTCCAACATTAGTCAACATACAATAGGAAACACAAATTCTAGATCACTTTTCTAATTCCCAGTCTTGGGTTTGGTAGTTCCCTAACACCTGGGTTAGATGTTAGGGACCCAACAGAACCCAGTGTATTTTTTTCCTGCATACCATAAAGATTTTCTTTTCAAAGTTTGCCCATGGAAGGTAACTGCTCCCCTTTCAGAGCTGGGTTAATATAAAATGTATATTAGCCTGAAAGAGAGAAATTACTTAATGTAATTCTGGGGCTATAGTCTTTGTCATACTCAGAGGCTTGCTATTTACCCATCCAATTGTATAACCAATTGTCCTCATAATCCTCGGCATTTAAGAATAATGTTGCCATGGTAATCTTAGATTCTGTAAATGCTTATCATTCTCTAAATGGATAGCTTTAAAAAAATAAGTCATTAGTTTTCTAGTAGCCAGAATACTCTATATTTGCTTAAAAAGCTGAAATATACCTCTGTTGTAAAAAGAGACCAGTTTGTTCAGCCATAATAAGTTCACAATCTGCAGAATCATGACCCTACTGATAGTGTTAACAAAAGCTTGCTCCTTAATTATCTGCCTTGCATTCAGCTGCTGTTTCCCTCCTAAACTCAATTATAATTCTAATAGCAGCTGTGCTGCCATTGTTTGTTGCAATTCATTTTAAGGAACTTTGATTGGATGTCATTGGTCTTTTTGACTAAATGTGCAAGGTTCAAAGTATCCACTGCCTCTAATAGCCCTCATCTCATGTCAAGATTATACTAATTATTTACATAATTATATATTATACATTACAGAGCTATTATGTATTATTTCTAAATGATAGTTCTCCATCAAAGATCTTGAACAAAAGAATATATATATAGTTTTATTGTCCTTACTCATATTTCAGTGTTGATGGAGATATGCTTATCATTAGACTCTGTTTCTGTGTTAGCCAACAACTGAAGTATCCTTCCACTGCACTGCAAATTTATTAGAGCGTTCAGGAGTCTCTACTGCTTTCAATTTTGTCTCCTCATTTATTATTTCATCTGTACATCTATGTCAGTGCAATTGATATGATAAGCAATTACTTTTACAGGAACAAAGATGTCCTCATATGTCCTTCAAGTTTTGAGGCCTTATTATATGATAAATCTTAGTTTGATGCAATAATTGCAATAGCTAGTGGAAATAACACTTCATAATTACTACTTATATAATTGTCAAAAGCCAGCACATCTCTAGTGTAATATAAGAGTTGATATGATGGAATATTTTAGCTCATTTATATGAGAGGAGACAAAAATAAATTAAGAAACTGCAGCAGGTCTTGGATTTTGGATTGGATTCCATGTGCAGAGCTAGATCTATTGACTTGATATCACTACTACAAATAACAACATTATTTCATGATAACTCATATATGTCAAGGAAAATAAAGTAGTAAAAAAATGAAATGTTGGTTATCTTAAGAAAAGTGTATCTGTTTAACTACAGAACAGAATTTACTTGGTGTTTATAGATTAAATGAAGTGCCTTGAAGTGACAGTTTTCTTCTGAGGACTGTGGAATCATGAAGCTGGGTTGGAGCACATCTACCAGAAAGGCAAGACCTTCAATTCTGCCTTCTTATCCTGGAAACTGTGATCAAAGGCACCTACATGTCTGTGGGGCAGCAATGGCTCGCTGCCTGCCAAAATCTCTGGAGTGACAGTGCATTAAATCATGAGGGCACTTTTGTTTGTATGTTCTTTCTAATATGTTCTTTTAAAATGCCACAAAACCCCTCCAACAACGAGTCTGCAAAGCATTAAAAGAACCCTGTTGGAGTTGCAAAGGCAAGTGATCTGCATTTTGCACATCAGCTGCACTACAAATGTAAATTGGCCTCTCTGTATATACATAGAGTAATGGTCTTCAGTTGCACAGTCATGTGTATCTTTGTGAGAAATTGCTGCACCATCAAGAGATTCAGCTTGAAGTGAAAGAGATTGCAGCCAGGACTCCTCCATTTTGCTGCAGAAGTTGGAAGGTATGCAGCAAATGATGATGAGAATTGCAGGGAGAGAATGGTTAGTCAGTTAGAGTATTCAAAAATTGCCCACAGCAGCTCCACAGAGTTTCTTTTTGCTGAGAGTTCATTTATGTAAAAGTGTTTGCAGAGGTATTCGGTATTTTTGGATGCCTGACTTGGTATCATGTTGACTGATATGCAGAAATGCTGAGGATTCAGAGCTAGAACTGATATTTAGATTTCTGCTGCAGCTTGAAGCTAGTATTTCAGGCATGCAAAATAAGAGTAGAATTCCAAACACACTGAGGATGAGATCTGAGATGTCAGAGAGCTGGAACCCACAACAATTGATGCCCTCATCCTTAATGTTTTTTGGTCAGATTTTAAAATGTACTTAATTGCATGGCTAGTGATGGGCACAGTCTCATGAAAGTAACTACAAAAGCACCTTCATGCTGTAAACGAAGTGTTTTAGCTCTTTTGGGAAAACTATTAGGCTCTTTCATGCATTTTTGAGTTCTTATTTAACTGTGAAAAATCTGATCCTCAGTGCCTTAACTCCTAAGCAGTAAAATGGCAGTAATAAAACCTATTCCTCCCAGAGGCTGTCACAAAGGTAAATTCTTTAATGTCTCTGAACATCTGATACTTTCGTGGTGAGTCCCATGAAGAAGTAAGAAATTGCTAATTTTGTCTTCTGCTCAGAGTGTGAGTACTGTATGGTAATCAAGCCCTTGGATAACACTGATAAAGGAGAAAAAAGTATCCTGACTAACTGCTAACGAGGTGAGCATCTTCAGCTGGGTGCAGTGAAGGAGACAGGACTGTGAAATTAAGGACTGTGTCATAATGCACATGGAAAAGGAGGTCTGATGCTCGAGCAGTGCTTGACTTGAAACCTGAGTATTGACATGAGAACACAGTTCTACATTTAGGATTCTACAAAGTTTTGGTTCAAAGTTGTTTGGGAAAATACATACATCTAACTTACAGCTCTGCCACCTGTTATTAATAGAGTTTTCCTAAACCAGAGGGAATACAAGTTTTATTGCACCCCAGGATCTCATATGTCTATATTAGGGGAGTGATTAATACACTTTTTCTTTTTTCAGAGTTGGCTACCAAATACTTACAATTGAAATCCTCTGGAAAACAAATATGAATCTTGTTAATGAGACAAGTCTGCCATGTTGATGAAAATAAATGCAAAGTTTATTCTACCAGAGTTTCAGGAGCACAATCCATTTAAAAGAGTATTGTGTATCTGTTCCAACTATCACATTGTATGAAATATGAAAATGTATTTTAGTTGCACATTGCATTTCACATGTAATCCAAGCTTAAATTATTGTTCAAGATTAAAAGAGTAATTTTCATAAGGAAGAAAATCTACCTTTTTAGTATGAATTCTGTGTTCCCAGTCTTTTCTCTCTTACCTATGCTCTTGCTATCTCTTCATAGATTGAGTTCTGGAGTTGGAAAATTCTGTCTACTTCCTTAGATTTCTGTTCCAGTGCTGTCAGGTTTTTTTTTTTTTTGAGTCCTTTATTCTCTGAATGAATTGCTAAATACTTACAGAAGGCACTAATATATGGGATTCAGGGTCGTTTTAGTGTTATTTCTCCTGCTTCTTTGCCCAGTGGATGAGGAAGGGCTAGCAGTTCTCCTATTGCATTTTTTAAGCAAAATCTTTGAAAGGTCCTGGTTTTGCTCAATAGATGAACATTTAAAAGTAATTTAAAATTAGCTGAAGAATCTGTTTGATTCTACAGATTGCTTACATTTTGACTTGATAAACAGAGGGAAAAGAAACAGAGTGGAGCAAAATAAAATCCCAGGGTATACCTTTGAGAAATGTCACTTTTGAGATTTCAGCCTGACCTGCATTCTTGTATATTTTTTGAATTAGCTTGGATCACTTGTACATTCCTGTTTACATTTTTTTAAATATATTTTTCTGATTGGATATTATTTCCTTCTATTTAAAAATTAAATGCAAAGTGGCATGTTGTGTGAGGTGCCAGATGTGGTTTTCTTTCCTGCCTCTGAAGCAAATAACACATAGAATAAGTGCAACTATAGGGAAAAAATGGCAATACCTTGTATGTGATTGGAATGAGTTCAGAAAAATATTCAGAGGAAAACCTGGGCTTTCTAATATCAATAGTATAACATTTTAAGAAAAATGAAAATCTAGGACGAGAATAATTATAAAATTTTAAAAAGAAAGCAATAATGGATAATTTTTTCCAATACAAGACTGTACAGTTTTCAAATCAGATGCAGCACTAATGGTAAGCAAATTAAGCATGCATTCTTGTGGTTTTTGTACTACTGGTATTTCTCATCAGCTCAAATAATTCTAGTTAACTATTTTTTATTATATTAAACTATTATTATTATTATTATTATTATTATTATTATTATTATTATTAATAATAATAATAATAATAATAATAATACATATCTCTGCACTTCTTTAGATATTCTCATTGAATACAGGATGGCTACCAGAAGGGAAACCTTCAAAAAGAATTATAGTAACTACAATAGTTCTGGATGGCAGTAAGAAGTAATGTGAATAAAACATTCTTCTGTGACTTTCATAGTCAGGTGATATAGACCTGATTCCAGTAGTAGAAAACATTCATATTTTATAGAATTACAAAGTAAATGCTCTAGCTCTTGCAAAGAGAACACTCGCTCACTGCTTGTGGAATGGGGTGAAATAGGTTCAGTTGGCAGCAGTATAATTCTCCCTAGTTAAATTTGTACTTTTTAATGGCCTTAATAGTGTTTTTTCTGCTTTATGATTTTGCTCATGCCTGGAATTATCTGCCTCACTTGCTTTGAAGAAAAAGAAAATTTTTTTCCTTCCATCAGTCTTAAAAAGGTAGACCCCATATGAGCTTTTCCACCATATATGTGATCCCGGCAAGAGTTAGGATCAGAGTCCCAAGTCCAGACTGAGAACCTACATCCAGAATTTCATTGTGGCAAACACAGGAATATGTGCTATGACAGGAAATGGACTATCAGTAGTGAAGAAGTTAAACTAAAATAGTTTATCTGATACATGATAAAATCCCATGAATGTTCACGTAAAGAAGGGGATTTAAAAATTAAGGGAGTTTAACTTTTGGCTTTTTAAACAAAGCAAACAAACAAACAAACAAACAAGCAAAAATGTTTGCTAAAATGGATAAAATTATTTATTTTCTGGAACTTTGTGATATATTCTGGAAGAGACAAACTCATTTATTTAAGTATTTATCCAAGTACTTCAGGACTAAATTGAAGAAGGAAGAAATTTTGTGTGTGTTTCCTGATAAATCTGGCTGTTCTAAGTACCTCTGTGTTTTCTGGATTCTAGTTCCCATGTCCTGTGGGATGAAGGAGGAATCTATTTTTATTGTTGGATTTTCAACAAGAGAAGCTTCTTGCAACTGTTAGGGACATGGCCTTCCTAAAACATGACAAATCAAAACCTCACAATCAGCTCTTTAAGTATTTTTGTTACTGTTGAAGACCTAATCCCTACATGGGAATATTCCATTTTCCACATTCCGCATCTGAGTGTGATGGATCTGTGATCCATCTTCTATTATATGTTGTAAGTCTTTTTGTGTACGAAGCATGCAATTTAACCTGGACAAATGCAAGGGCATTTAATGAAAATATTTGAAGGGTATAAAGGGACATTGACAAAATATAGGTTTCCTGTGAAAGTGGTGGGGAGAAATAAAGAATTAGACTGGAGAGATTGTTGTTACTGAAATTCGATAAAAGTGATTATTATACTTGCTGCTACATAGGAAAATGTCTTAAACTGTCAAGTGATAACAAAAGCACAGAACAGGAGACCCATGTTCAATAATCTTTATATCATAGACTTGTTTTGTCGTTGCCAATTCTTATTTCTGTTGTTCATCACCATGTTTCAACATGTCTTTGTAGCACATTGCAAAATGACTGCTTTGCTAGCTGACTTGGCAATTCAAATGTGAAGTCTCTCTTCTGTAATTCCTCTAGTAGATTGTCTGGCTTTTATGCTTTTCTCTTCAAAGTAGGTAATATGGTTTGTAGTGTTCCAACTCTAGGAGCCTGGCTTGTCTTCACTGGCTCTGAAGAATAATAGCCATTGACTCCAACACTATTTCTGCAAGTTCCATTAACACTCTGGGATGTATTCCATCTGATATCTGTGAATTTTCTTTTGTTGCAATAAACATTCTGTACATTAAAAATCAGTTATTGCGTTCCTTTTTAAAGTCTGGGTAAATCTCTTCTGATGGGTTATTTAGGAAGAAAGCTGGGAATGTGTTTGTTAGTGTCTAGGTGGCAAAGAAGGAGCTGGATTTACGAAGAACAATTGAAACGCAGGGACAGAAATGTAAAATTTCACAACACCAGCTCAGCAGAACCAGAACCACCTTCACCAGTTCACCAGAACTCATCCTTTGAGGATGTTGTATGCATATGAATTGCCTTTATTAGTAGTAAATATTAACCATTACTCTTAGTGAAAATTGTATTAGTGACCAAAAAGAGATTTTAAATTTTTTTTTGGTCAAAATGAAAGTGCTTCTTGTTTATAAACCTGACCCTCCCCTAGTACATCCATTTGATTAGTTCTGCATCTTCATCTTGAAGTCAAGTTTCAATGAACTTTCTTGTCCTTTCTCCTTGTCATGTGTTATGTACATTTAATTATGATATTGGAGATCAATGATCCTTACATTCATTTGCCTAGACTGTATCACTCGATGACAAGGTTTTGAAATGCTTTTTTAGCAGTTTTGCCCTTCAGCTGTAAATTGTGATTCTGTATTTCTTCATTAATGATCTTGGAGTGCTTACATTACTACTTAAGAGAAAATATTAAATGTAAGATGGTTCCATTAATTTAAAAGCAGGGACATTCTATTTAGACTCCCTTTCCTTGCTCAAGGAGTAAGAGCATTTTTCATTTTGATAAATGATTTGCCTTGTTATAACTTTTTAAACTAATGGATAAAGAAAAAAATCCCTGTTAAATAAAAATGACATGACAAAAAAGTGTGACATTCACTTTATTTTATACAGAAATGACTGTAACGCAAAGTGGTTTTATTGAACTGTAACAACAAAACATGGGAAGCTCAGTGTTGAATTGGCCTTGAAATTTATTTCTTGAGTAATGTAGATCCCTTTTCCTCCAGATGTAGGTTCAGATATGTCCAGTTAAAGACCTGCACCACCAGCAGTGCAGTGCTATAAGGAACTGGGTTCCTTTTCCCGTTCCAAAGGGTGCTTCAGGTGTTTGAGCATCAGTGTCAGTGTCTTGGCTCTGTATTGCAGTTGGATGTTAGTCAGACAGGAAAAATGCCTTCCCTCTCACCTCTGACATGCTTCTACAGTGGTCATTCTAGTTGCTGCTGCAAAAAAGGTCATATCTAAAATTTGCGTGAACTGTTCCTGTGGTCAAGAGCAAGGCCATTTTTTCCAGGCAGGTGATCCCTCCATATGGGAGAGCCACAGGTCCTTGGTCTCATGAGGTCTCAGGTGTCCCAAGTGCAGAAGTGCACATGTAATGCACACTTACAGGGACTCTTTTATGGACTCCTTTTTTTGTCTTCTCATTTTTAGAAATAAGTCATGATCAGCAGCCATTGAGGATCACTGTATGAAGTGTGGTGATAAGAGCTCCTAACTAGAAATTTTATTTCCTTCTCTTATTTTTTGGTCTTTTTTTGCTTTTTTTCATAAGATCCTCTTATAAAATATTTCATTAAGTCAAATAATGTAGTGGTCTGACTTCAGATATGTTACAGTTTGTGATCAACAAGCAGTAAGTATCAAGACTGAGATTTTCAATGGGTCTGAAGAGTAATTACACATTCATCTCCCATTAAGTTCTGAATGCCGTTGAAAATTTTAGTCATGTTTATCACTGGAATCTACTCAGAAAAGACTGAATTGTATTATTTAGTGAATGCCATCTGCATATTGAACTAGCTGAAATATTAAAGCAGTAATCAATTAAATCTCTCTATTCTAGACACCTTTATACTGTTTTTAATCTTGTCCAGCAGCACCACAACTTACAACCCTACAAGCATCTCAACCTTTTAACTTGCTGAAGCTCCCAGTTCCACCTAATGTGTTTCACTTATGTAACAAAAATAAACCTATCTATACAGGTTGTTACTGTCAAAGTCAATTGCATTTATACGTGTATCAGATGAAAGATGTTGGTCATTATACATTTTTTCCCTATTCTTCAGCTTCAACTGCTGCTATAAGAAGCATCAAAAAGTATCAAGCATTTGAAATGGCTTTCACATTTCCTCTTCTTGCTGCAAAGCTGAAGAACCTAATTAAAGTGCTGCTACTGTGGGTACACCTTCTCATGGATGGAAAAAGATGGATCCAAGATATTGGGTAAAATTTTCAACCCCTCAGAAGGATATTCATGCAATGCAGGGCGTGAAGTTGTCATCAGATCATCTACTGGAACCTGTGTATGTGGTATATAAATCTCCACAAGTAAATATGCCATCACCACCCGTGCTGCTGACAAACTGTTGTGTACTTTCCAGAACTGAGTTCATTTACCTATTGGCTTTCCACAGGATGAGATAAAATACTTAGTTTTCAGTAGGTTCCAACACAAACCCTATTAATTCAACGACCGAGCATCACACTTAACCTGTAACTTAGCCTGTTTTCCTGTGTGTGTTAATATTAAGCAGGGCATGATGTGTTGTCATCTCTTTGAAGGTTCAGATTCAGTGGCAGTTTTTATGGCACTTTTCTGTCAGGATCATACACATAGTAACTCCACATTTACATCTGGATGTGCAGAAAGAATCCACAGTGTGTTGTGTGCTGAAGAGAGGAGGTGGAAAGAGCAGAGGAGAGAAGGAAGCCCCTCCAGACAGAGCTACTGCAAAGTCCAAGCTGATACACTTACCCTGTCTCAGGGCATGATTCCACTGAGAAGTGGGTGATGAATGCACTCAGGGATTGTGTCAGCAGGCAGGATGGGAAAATAAAAGGAAAAAAAATTACATTGAAAGCTTCCACAAAACTATGAATTGTGTAGCAGGCTTTAGTCCCTAGTGTCAGAATATTTTTCCTTACAAGAAGTTGGAGGTCAGATAAAACATCAGATAAAATCTGTATGGGAATGGTCTATGGTTTACTCTCCTTATCCCCTTCCCCCTTCTTTTATTATTTAATAGCAACTAAACTGTACATTACAAATTCAAGCTGAAAATCTTTGTTGGTTACTCCCACATCTTCATGGGACCTTCCTGCTGTTGAGTTTTTTTGCTCTAAACTTGTTTCTAGGATATTGGCCTAAAACCATCACTCTCTACAGATTGCCCAAAAATGTGGAATTTTAGGACACTGAAACAAAAACACCTACATCTACAAGCATGGGGTTTTTTGTTAAATGTGTATATGAGTCAGAAGATTAGTGGAAAGAAATAATAAATGGCAGGAAGAGGGGGAGCCACCCCTTTTCCAGACATTTAGTGTTCTTGTGCTGCACTCAGATGAAAAGAGACATGGATTGAAATTAAGAGAGTTATGTTCATCTTTGATATGTTAACAAGATAGACTCTTTCTCCATCACTTTTTACAAGTGTCCTTATGACAGCTGCTGTGCTGAAGAAATTATTATTCAAAAATAACTTTCTATCTCACTTGAAATTTAACTTGTCAGATATGTTTTAAACATACTTAAAAATAAATTTAAAAATTTGAGTTAATTTTTTGTGACTATTTTTACATAGGTAATAATTCATGAGTCTAACAGCTGTAAACCTCTAATTGGAAAGGAAATGTCAAAGATTTTTTTTTATCTGCAGACATAAACGATACTTCTAAGGCAAACATGCAAAAGCTTTTCCGTGTTTGATGTACCATTAGGACTGTCTTTAACTGGTGCTTTGGCATGGTGAATTATATATTCTTTGGGGCAGATCTCTGTCTGCTGGAAGTACTCATAAATTCATTTTAGTGCAGAAAGGCTGGTATATAACACTTGTAGACAAGTGCCATTTATGTGAGATTATTGGAGTCTGCCAAGACTTCAAGTATTTAACAGCTCAGCTCATGCTGGTCAATATTCTAGATACTGTCTTTTGATTTAAAATGCTTATTTGGATCTTTGATAGTACATTGGCCTGACAGATTTTGATTGTGACATCGACAAAAATAGCAGAGGAGACAAGAACAGATCTCCAAGTGGGATTATGATGCATATGCTAAGATCTGCCTCTGGAGGCTGCCAAGGTTTTTTGCTCAGTGACCAGGCTCTTACATCTTCCTGAGTTACAGCAGATATTAAGCTGGTTGACAAGAGAGATGCAGTAGTTGCCTTGAAAAGAGATCAGTCTATTGAAGGAAGACTTTCTGTAGCTCAGTGTCTCCTCCTTCAACAAGCATTTTAGCTCTGGATCGGTCTGGACGTTTATTGTGTGTTCCACCACTAATACTCATAAAACACCACAAGATTCCTACATCCCTTTTTTGCTTACTGTGCCTTTTTTGTGGCTTCTGAGATGCCTTGAGCTTTTCAGTGGGTAAGCCTGAAACATTGAACATCCCCTTACCAAGTTACCTACAGGCAGGGCTTTTACTGTTTGGTACAGATCTAAACCAAGGTAAAGAATCCTTCAGCTGTGATTGTATTTAATTCACAAGGAGAAGTTCCCATAGACATGCATTTCACCACATATGTAAATTATGGATTTTTTCTAATCTAAGAATTGTACATGTGTTTAAATGTGCTGGAATTAAGCTTTTAAGGTTTTTGTAATACAATCGTTTTTTTCATATCATTGATATACAAGGCATGTTTTCATAACACTTCTGCACTTGTATCAACTATTATTGCTCCTACATTACCAGTAAGTACTGTGCTAACATCTCTTTTAAGGATGAGTAATCTTCAGTGTATTTTTTAACTGGAAAATGAAAGATAAAATTCATTTCCCCTCGGCAAAAATGACTCCATGGAAATGCATCTTCTCACTCAATTTATTTGCCAGCTCTTGTGTTCGGATTGCTTTGCTGATTAGAGAGCCAAGACATCAAGGTTTAACTCACATTGAATTTTTTCACTGTGATAAGTTTTGCAAGCATTTCAACTTTCCATATACACCAGTTTCAATATTTGCAAATGGGACAGTATTTCAAATTCACTTTTCTGAAATGCCTTTGGGTGAAAGAAGAAAGCATGGTTTCCTTATTTAAATAATAGCATAGGTGATTGATCAATACTTTTATTTTGCCAGGTGAGCAATTTGAAGGAAATACTAAGCAATATAACACTATCAATGATGACAGAGAGTTGACTGTTTTTATTAGATCTGTGGTACAATATTTAGTCTTGATAGTTAAAGGAATGACACAAACTTTTTACTTTATCAATTACAGAAGACTTTTTTCTCTATGCAACCAGACCATGCAGGATTTTGGGTTTGTTTTATTTTGTTGGGGTTTTTTTACTGTAAAATCAGACTTTCTTTCCCAATGTTTTACTGCAACAAGGAAGAAATGACACAAAAAACTTAATGTTATTTTACTTGCTGGAAATATACACGTACCTTGAAATTATGAGTATTGGTAGTACAACAAGGGGCTAAGTGTGGTTAGTTCAAATGGAGAAGTAAAGTTGTAAAAGGTTTTTGAAGAGAAACCTTTCACTGAGAAACTGATTTAGAAACCAGAGCTTCTCTGTCTCATGGGTGTTGAGAGTCTCTTCAGGGACGGTTTCCTGGTGATATTCAGGATAGACACAGTTCAATCAACCTTTCCTTTGGTTACAGGTTACCTGTTACAGAAATTAAGATGTTGTTTGGTCTTCTATGTGAGAAGCAGCTGTGTAAACAGGAGGCTAAAAATTCCATGAGAAAAGAAAGAAACAGAGAGGAAACAATGTAAAATGGAAGACTGAAGCACTGATGCTTTAAGAGGTGGAGCGATTATTCTACTACCTGAGGAACAGAGGATATGACAGATGTTTAAAAGTCTGTATGTAGTGCATATTAGTTCTTTCTTTTAGCTTTGATATTATTTTACCAGGTAATTTACATGGTATAGCTTCAAAAATAATAATAAAAAAGATATTGTAGAGCTATCATAGCAAGCGTTTCATATGGTGTCTGTTTGGGATAAAGGGATAAAAAGTTCTAATAATATCTTTCAAGCATTAATCTCTACAAGATGTCCTGAAGACCAGAATTAGAGCAATATGTGGTCTTTGCCATCTTTGACTGTTGTGACTCAAAGACACTTTTGATCATTCAAAAAGAAAATTCAACACTTAAAAAGCACACAAAAAAAACCCAATAGAATTTCCACAACAATCCAGTCCCCCATTTATATCCCAACAGGGTCAATTGTCAATGCATTTGACATAAGAAAAAATATACTGTTCTCAGGATTGTTTGTGTGTGCAGCTCTCTGCACCCCATGCTGTAAACACACCCCATGGTGTCAGATCCATGCTGTGATCAACAATGTGTGCCCAGGCCAGCAAGATCTACTGGGTGTTGATGTTTTTTCCCTTTGCATTTTTTTAAAAGCTGCTTCTTCCTCTTCTTAGCCTGGCAGTATAGCTTTCTGTAGTGTGAAGGGTTGTTTAGCTGTCCCTAAAAAACATGTTGGAATGCAGCCTTTGGACCCACAAATGAAAACTCAAGCTCTCCAGGGCAAAGCCTTTGTTTTCTAAATGATTTCAGGGTATGCAACAGGACATAAAAGCTGCACATCAACACAAATATTTGTAGAAGATGCATACAATGCAGTGGCATCTCAGTGCCTCACTTCAGGTGACAACTGTAGTTCTTTTAGTGTGGCATTTCACATCAGAGCACTCCTTAGCTTCCTGAGCTGGGTTGGATATCAAAAGATTCTGAAGTAAAATTCAGCCTAAAAGTCCTTCAGAAATATTGGAAATGACAGCTTGGCTGCCCAGACAGGAAGATTTTTTAAAATTTTTTTTTCTACACAAAAAGTGGACAGAAGTGTCTGAAATTTCTTTTAGAAGAAGGCTAAAGGGAAATGTCACATCTCTTCTACTCCTATTTTCATATGATTCTGGGAGTGTGGTACCCAGGTTGGTAATGAACTAGCAATAAAATATACCCATTAATTTGAGTGAAGTCAACACTTGTATAATGTTGTGTGTAAGATGGTCCTGGAACGGCAGCATTTTTCTAAAATTTCATCCATCACATTGCAAAACCAGAGTTTGAAATCCGGGCTGTGTCCATGTTTAGGACTACTAAATTAAACCTCGCCTTAAATTCTATTCCTGTTTCTTGGTTTGATTAACAGAGCCCACTGAAACACATCTAATGGAACATGAAGTCTTTGTGTTGATTCTCAAATAGGATTTTCATTGCTCAGGCTTGTTCACCTGGAAGTTTACTCAAAAGATGTAGAGGCATGCCAAGGTGTAATTAAGGAAAAGTGCCACTAAATATTAAAATTATTCCAGACATCTATTCACAGTGTCAAGCCTGAGCCATGTTGAAGGATTCTAAGGTTATCTAGAATCCTAGAAATTTTGATTTAGGATCATTACTAAACTGCCCTACGTCTACTAGACTTAGCTAGTGTTTAGTGGATGTAAAGTATAATTCATTGCAACTTGTGGGGACCGGTATTCGTGTAGCATTTCCGTTTCTTTTTTTGACAACAAACACAATATCTGCTAAGCTACAACATAGAGATAAGATACATCTGCTAAGAACAAACTTCTCAATGCACTTTAATACTGAGAATTGCATATTTATGTACATCCATTTTATATAAGTATATAATAAATAAGCATTGTACATATGTAATAATTATTTATTTTACCGCCTCAAATTCTTTAAGGAAAGTGCTGCTGATGATTTTTAAAATATTTTTATTTTTGACTGACATAGTCAGCACCCTTTTATCAGCATCCTTTGAGTGAAACATGTCAGCAGTCTTCAGTGATACATTTTTTTTGTTTAAGAATTTCTTTCAATGTATTTGAAAAACAAATTTCAAACCCTTCAAAATAAAGGAGAAAAATTTTAATCAAGCTGTCACTTTTTAAAAGTTCTACTTAACTGAAGTGTCATTATTTCCCTGTACACCAAGACCAATCTTAAAACTATCAAAGCTAGCAGCCAATATTATTTGTATGTTCTTTTTTAAACTACTCTTTATTACTGGATTATGATTTGCTTATAATGAAGCAAGACAAAAAACTTTCTAAGTAATAATAATCAAATAGTATAAAAATGAGATTTTATTGAAAAAGTTAAAATTATATGATTAAATGAAGTTACTGATTAATCCAGTGGGCCAGAGACATGAAACCTAATTGAAATCTGGGGTCAGCTTTGTTAGAGAGTTTATGAAACCAAGGTATCTTAAAGGTATGCAAGGATGTTACAAGGATAGCACCAAGGATTGCAGTATGAATATCACTGGAATTCTGCCCCTGAATTTAAAATTTAAAGTTCTGAGAAGCATTGTTGATGAGTTAATGGCAGAAGAAGAAATATTTGTCCTACTCTGCAAAGGCTCTGGAAGCAATTTGCAACCCAACAGTTGTATGGAGAAATCTGTGCTATGGAAGGAGTGAAACCAATTCTTGCTTGCAGCTCAACAAGAAAGATGGAAAGCTGGTTTAATCTAAGAAGCTCTGCTTTTGTTTCTCCCAAACAGAAAAGATAATGAAGCTGTCCCATTTATGAACTATGGTAATTATGGTACTGGTCAGTTCAATGGTATGGTAGAAATACTAACAAAATATGAGGAGTTTGTTACAGTTTTTGCCTACCATTTGAGAGCTCCTTGAGTAAGTGTTTCATAATTCATAGAGAATAATAAAATTCATCTAGTTCTTTATGAAGAATTGGTAGACTAATAACACCATATTATCCTTTAGTCGCTCTACTAAAGCATCACATATGAAAGGAAAATTTAAAATTCATCTTTTGTGGTTACTGGCATAGATTTGCAATCAATAAATCAACTGATTTGCTATCATTTTTCTTAGTTCAGGGTAGGTGGAGGAAGAAAATTCTGAGCAAATTCCAAAAGGCATTCAAGTTGGACTCCAGCGGTTGCAACAAAGCCTTGACTTCAGAGGACCATAATTGTCTGAAAGAAATTGCTGCACTGTATTATATCTATAGCAAACATACAAAGACATGCAATTTTAATGACTTAAAAGCTTTGAAATTCCACAGCAAGAAGAGCTGCATTTCAGCTGTATTTCAAAATACTGCTGGGAATGGGTTACAAGTGTAACCCTGAAACCAGATCCATTAGAAACCAAAATTGCAATATTACAGTTAAAGAACACAATTCTCAGAATGATGAAGCTGTAAGCAAGACAGTTCCAAGAGGTTAAAAATGTTTTTTAACATCACAATTACCACCTACCCTTCTGAGATAGATGTCTGGAGATAGCATCTTCCTGATAATTTTAAGAAAATGAGATTAAGAAAACTGAGCTAGTGTGTATGGGAAGGGTGGGGAGGGTGTTGGGGAGAAACCTAATTGCACTAGAAAGGCTGTTTTTTATTTTAAAAAAGACTTATTCTGTTAACAAAACACAAATATAATGTCACGCACACAGTCAAGAAATATAGAACTGTCAAATGAGTGATTCATGCTTGCAGTCTTTGGAATGTGGAATTCATTGGCATGGTTGATTTCTAAAACCCTAAAAGGGTAATCTGTGAAACTATGAATTCTCTCTTGGCTCTTGAAACATATTTGGTCTTAATTACCACACACCTATTTGTATTATTTTTCCCTGTTCTAACTAGTTAGTCTGCTAATTTTCACAAATGTGTTTATGTTCTTTTTCTGTAACACTTAAAAATTAAATTATTTTAAAATATGCAACAACTTTGTCTGCCTTTGAAATCAATGTAGAATACATGCTTTGTAATCCTTATAAAAAGCCTGCTTGCATTTGCTTTGGGTACTACAGGCAAAACATTGCTTACCAATGCTTTTTTCTTTTGCTGCCAAAGGAATTCTTTAATATAACAAGTCAGTCTGCTGAATATCTTCTATGGCCCAGGCATTTCTAGTATTTATAACTTCTCTCAGGATTTCAATCACAAAGAGAAATGTTGAAACTGTTGCTTAGCAAACGCCTTCCTTTATCAGCTGTGGAGACATTTCAAGGCATCTAATTCAAATTAAGAAATTAGAACCAATTATTTTGGTGAACAGATTGTTTGAGATCCTGATGACATCTCAATAGCTAGAGAGCATGACAGATTGTCCACAGACACAAAAGAAGCTGCATCATGGAGTAATTTTCATTGCTGCATCCCATAAAACCAGTGGATTAACAGAATCAAAAATCAATAAAACATTGGCCACATTAAAACACATTGCTAAGCACCAATGAGAAGACAGTTTCTAGTCAAAGTACTGGGAACCTATTTGTGTCAGGGCACTTCTCCTCCCCCAGAGTAATTGTTACTGGCCTAATTCCTTGATCTGTTTTTTTCTCCTGAATAGTCTCCAGCAAGTGCCATATCTAATAAAAATGCTCCCAGTCCTGAGCAACGCACTGGAGTTAATAATGGAGTGGCAAAGTTTTAATGTTCCTTAATCTGTTTTCACTTGGTTAACCTGAAAATAATGTCTGCCTGCCCTACTGGCAGCTCCAAAGACTACAGTGAACAGGTGGGGTGTTTTCTTTCCAGGAAATGTCAGTTTGATGTCTGGAAGCAGATGTAGTTTTCCCCGACTCAGTGCGGGTCTATCTTCTAACTTAATAGGAGCTCTAAATAGCTGACAGGTGATAATACATCTAGTCAGCTCTAAGCATATTCTGACTACACTGCCAGCTAGCAAAGGGGAAACTTTCTCTTCTGCAAATAAAGTGAACACCTTTTAGAGCAAGAAAGCGTGTTTAAAAAACTTTCTGATTAGAAAATCAAGTCAGATTGATATAGCAATAGATCTACATAAGTGTTGGATCTGAGTGCATAGAAACTTTGTCTTCATATATTGGTGATCTGATATTAAAAATAGCTTTCAGGGAAGAAGAGATCATTTAAATCTCCATTCCAGGCACCTATAAGTAAAGGAGGATACAGAAGGGTATATGTAATCTAACCTCTGGTGTCAGCTCTAGGGCAAGAATCTAAGCCTAAATTCATAAATAGTATTTTTCTTTCAGAGACCCATTATTGAGCATTTTGGATGGCTCCAGTGTGGTTCTATTCGTGCAGTTCTCTTGGGCTGAAAGCTTCTTCTCTAGGCTGTGGTACTCTTTTGGTGGCTTCTGCAGTCACACTAGTTATTCCAGGCTTGCCTTACTCAGTTTTTCTGAGAGAAGTGAAGGAGCAGAGAAAAATGAAAGGAGTTCTGGAATTATTTTTTTCCACTCTCTCTGTCTCTCTCTCAATCCTTCCGTTTTCTCTCGGCCTGCCCTGTTTGAACACGGACCATCTGTTCCTCTCACCTTCCAATTCTTCACAGAAGTTGATCCAGCATGTAGGAAGCAATATTTTCTTCCATAGTAATTTATTCTCTGGAAGCTGCACCACTGATGATACTCAACTAATACCCAGCTTCCATTTCTTGTTCCTGAGGTTCTTGGCGTGTGTCATTGCAAATTGTGTCCCCTAAAGTGAATATTTCATATCACGCTGAGAGAGCATCTAATTCCAGGTTATGGTAAATTTCTGGTTGGAATCACTCTAGTCAAAGATTGTTTTTCTCATCAGAAATTCAAAATTAATTTGACTGTATGGAAGGGAAATAATTTGCCAAACCTAATTTTTAGGAGAACAGTGGTTTTGAGCTGTATGAAGTGAAATTCTGAATAACTCACCAGGTTGATGGTCCTGTCTTTTGGCATTGTGTACTGCAGGAATTCAGATTATGTGTGTAGATAATAGACGGACAGACTGACTGACTGACCAACCCACCGATCAACTTTATTTGCTAAGCCTGAGATTCATGGAACAAAATTCTCTGGCAACTTAAAACTTCCTGAAAAACAAGATTTAAAATAGAAAGGATGACACAACTCCAACAATAGCATTGTGAATGGAGACATTGTCATTCTGAATGGAGATCTGCTTGAGACAAATTGAATAACAATGCTCTTTTTCTTCATTAAGGCCATTAAAATCTGTAAGGCTATGGGACCTGGATAGACATAAAGGTTTTAAAAAGCAATAAGGAAAGACTAATGCTCATTGCTGAATACTTACTTGAAGAGCCCAATTAGGTAACAGTTTGTGCTAATTTGTGCTCTCTGAAAAATCTAGGCAGAAAAGCCTCATTTTTGCATTGGTTCAGATTTTAAAAAAACACTTTTTTTTTTCTTCCTAAGTATCACCACATAAATATTACGAATTCTTTTAGGAGTGTGAAATATTTTTTTTCTATTGCAATGGGAGATAAATGTTATTTTTGCAAAGCACGGAAATACAGAAATTCACCAAGAATCTTTTGCTGTGCCTCACTGCTGTTTCAATGGAGTGTCTCTGGAAATATTGCAGTTTTCTATTGTTTTTTGGAAGTGCTAATATTAGCACGAGCTCTGATAAGAATTATTTAAGAACCTAATTGCATGCTCTCTATTTGGCATTTGAATTTTGCATCTTTGGAATTCATCTTTTCAGAGCGCTTAATTTAGTTTCTATTAATACCCTGTAATTTAATAATTGTAGTGGGAGGCTAGGGAGAATATGGAACAAGGAAAGATTTGCATATTTCTTTGATACAGTAGTTTGTGATAGGCTCTGACTTCTATTTTTTTAGACTGATCTTAAAAAGCAGTTTTGCTAAGGCTGGTGTGAATACCATGGAGCATGGAGAGACCAGACAGGGAGACTGTTTATTCTTTATTCCAGTCACTTGTCATATAACTAAGGAAAGGCTGAATCAATCCATCAGAGCTCTGCAAAACAGTATTAAGCAATGTAGTTCTTGATTAAATCTTGCTTGCAATGTAGATATCAGCCTGAAGAAATGATCTTCCAAACTAAATCTTACCATGAAAGCAGAAAACAAATATTGCTTTTTTTTTTCTGTTGCCCTTCGACTATGTTGAAAAGCACATCTAAAAAAAAATGTGGCTGTGACTTCATGTTTGAGTTTTTGCCTGTTAAAACATATTACTACAGGCCTCTGTTTTTTGCTCTTGTAACCCGAATTAGAAAATAGCATGCAAGAAAGAAATCTTCTGGAAAGATTGGCTAATGGCTGTGTAAACAGCAAATGCTTGCCACATATGGGTATTAGGAGATTTTATTGCAAAGACTCAGTGACTACTGTGAACAGGGAAGAGCTCTGAAATGTGGCAGCAAGGAAGAACTTCTGGGAGAAGCTTGGAAGTTTTTTGGCAAAAGCCTTTCCAGAGTCTTTGTGACCTTGGGACTCAGGGCCTTGGTGATCTTAGAATCTTAAATGATTCTACCATAGTCAACAAAACAGGGCTTAAGCAGAGTCACCTCATGCATTTGCATTCAAGCAAGAAAATGCCTGCAGAGAATCATTATGGGGAACTTTTTCCTAACCTGTTCTGGGAAATCCATGTACCATTTCTCTACTGTCTGAGCCCTGTCACAGCCCTCCTGAGAGGTTTTGGAGCCTGCACCTTCAAAGATATCCAAAAGTCATGGTCCTGCACAACCTGCTGAAGGTGTCCATTATTGCAATGGAGCTTCAACAAGAGGAGCTGCAGAGGCCCTTTCCAGCCTCAGCCACTCCATGACTTGGTGAGCTGATGAGAAAATTGGAAAAGGCTACAAAATATTTTGATGGTCCTGAAAGAAGTGGGCTCCCTACTACAACTTTAGTCAGGACAAACTAAAAGTTTCAGGAGCCTGCTTTGATAATGACGAGTGGAAAACCTCAGTTTCTAGTCTCAATCTACACTTTTAGCTTTGGAGAACACGGCCAGGATACAGCAAGTATTATTGGGGACTGAAGAGGGTAAAAATACAGTCATGGAAGCAGGGATATGAGTAACTACCCCGTTTGCATTTCCAGTGACTGTTCCCTTTCCTCAAATAACATTAACTTCTGCTTTTCTTGTTAATAGGGAAGGAACCTAAATTTCTCTACAGATTTTGCATGGAAATAATTTCAACTACCCTATTTAAAGGGCTAAATACAGATTATAATTGGAATGGTATTTGAGGTCAGCTCAAAAAAACAAAGTGCATCGAGAGGAGAGGTTTGACAAGGAGCCCCAGTCTAATATATTTTTATTTGGTTGCATTACAACCATGCATGGCTTATGAACATCATAGCAATTCTGTAGAAAATTTTCAATCAACTAGTAATAGTATCCCTGAAAAAAAACCCTGGATGCTTTGCACCATGCTGCCATTGCTTTGCTTGCTCTGGAAGGATCGAGAATGATCTCATCATCATTCATGAATCTGTGGATCATAAAGTTCAGTCTTCCCATCTTCTCAGAGAAAGTTATTCTAAGTAAAGTTTTGCGTCTGTGAAAGCTGACAACACAGAGAATAAGAAAATTTAGGAGCCCCAAAAGCATAAAATAGTTTCATCTATAGTTATTCATATAGATCAGTTGATTCTGATAGAAAAAGTGTTGATTTACCAAGATAAAATGGCAAATTCTTACAGGACAAAAGATGTGTTAATTGCTACCTATGTACTGGTTCTCAATTGATCAGGAGTTTTTTTTCTCCCAGATATAAAAAAAATTATTGAAAAATACATCTTGGAAAAATGAGCTGAATGTATTATCTCTGAAATTCTTGATTTAGCATTTTTATTTCAACATTTCTACTTCAACCCCTGACTCCCGGCCACTTCCTCTGAAAGAAAATGTTGACTTTTCAGGAAATGATGAGCCTTGTTGAATGTTTGGAATTTGACTAAAGGCTGAGTAAGGATTACTTGTATGAAAGAGTTTTTATAGCAACAACTTCCCAGATGTGAGGGTATGTTTGAATGTTTCAGGAGTGTTGTACAAGGACATGATGTAATATTCTGTTATGAACCACTAACTTTCTCAGTTTCTCAGAGTTAAAGGAATTCTTGCTTGAAATGTAGCAGTAGGAATAATATTGTTCTTTAGCAAACAGTCTTGGACAGATTGCAGAAATATGTTAAATAATTATTACAATAAGGTTGACTGTTCAACTAAAATTAATTGCAACGTTATGTAAACTTATTTTCATTAAATTATTTTACAAGTACTGCAATGAAATGTATAGAAATTTGTAATTAGTATTTTAAATAATACAGCGAACCTTACAATAATTTAATTGTGTATTTAAAGGTAATACAGATACAAACTTGAAAAAAAAGCCATATATACATATGTGCATATATATGTTTGGATGTGTGGATTTTACACACACACACATATATTTATATATATAGAAATATGAGTGGTGAGGCAGTAAATAAAGCAGAAATTAAGTTATCTTGGACAGCCAGCCCTCAGATGTCCTACCTGTGCTTAGTCAGATAAATAAATTTCTGCATCCAGGTGCCCAAACCTGTTTGCACCTCCCTTTCCTTGTGTGTGGGTTTTTAGCAGCATGGAATCATGACTGTGTTAAACCAGAGCAATGCCTAATCTGAGCATTTGGGGAAGTTGGTTACTGGAGCACGATAAATTAGCAAGGAATTACAGACACAGTGGCTGTTTCCTCACTGAATGTGATTGAAGACAATAAAGAATTTAGAATATTAGGGAAGAATTGCTGTGCCTGTTGTCCACTTGATGCACAGTTTTTTTCAAGGAAATAAACCTTTTCAATTTATTTCTTTCTTGCTCAGTATTTCTCTCTATCCTTTCTCATGTGGCCTGTCAGCCATGTGGATATTTTGCTGAAAGAATAAAGACAGATATATGAGTAGGAAGGGAGAGAGAATTCAGTGTGACTACTTTTTCCTTTCATATATGTCTTTTCCTGTGGTATATTTCCCTTCAAGAACATTCACAGGGTGAAAACAACATAAGGGCTACTGAAAATATGTAGCAATGTACTGCATGCTTCTTATCCTCATTAATTCAAGACAGATAGCATTTGAATGTAAAATAGTCCTCAATATCACTACAAAAAATGGAAATACAAGATGAGCAATGTGGTATTTGTTTCAATGATCTCAGAATGAAGTTAAGTGCACCACAAGGGTCTATGGCATAAATATTCAGCAGCATTCCGGTTTTTTTGCCCTGCATATGAGAAAGTTCCAGAGAAAGCTCTATGGGATGGTTAATCTGCTTTTCAAACCAGATTGGTGTGTAGACACCACTTCTAAGCCCTGGCTGAGGAGTTCAACCACTGTGGGGAACTACTTGCTGTTCACATTCCCTGTTGGATGAGGTATTAATCTGAGATTTAAAGAAACTTAAAGGAGCCTGAGCGCTCTTCTGTGAGGGCACCGAGCGGAGACCCCACCCACCCCACAGGCATCCATGTTATTGAGTGTCAGGGAAGGACGCTACTAAATTTGGTGGCTTATGGGAAGAATCTCTTCTATTTCATACCTGCAGCATGAAATAGAAGAGATTCTTCCCATAACCCACCAAATTTAGTAGGTACCCAGATCTTCATTTGAAGAGGATTTCAAGTGAAGATTTGGGTACCTGACTGTCCAGTTACAGCCATTTTATTGAAAGATTTCTTTGGGGCTCAGGACTTTCCTCCTGTAGTTCCTGTTCTTCCAGACCACTTGCTATGACCAGACTCAATCCCCTTTTTAAGATTCCTGGCATGCATAAGGAAAGATGAAGCCTTTTCTGTTATGCTTCTATTATTGCAATTATGTGATGAAAAGGAGAATGCAATCCAAAATACAGAAGCCCAAAATCCTCAAATGCAAATGCTCTTGCAAATGAACCCTCTGCCCACATGGAGAGAAAAGATCCAGGCTCAGATTCACAGCCTGGCTCTTATTCTATGTATGAGACAGCTTACTGTAAGACCAAAATCAAATTACCTCTGTGTTCAGAAGATAGTTAACATTAAATTCATCTCTGCACCATCTAATTTCATTTTTAGATTTTTGCATAGTTTGTCTTAGCTAATGAAGAATGTTGACACAGCAAACCATGATGTGAAGAGGGGAACTCAACTTTACTGTCTTTAAAATGGTTGTTTCCCAAACCCTTCTGGGCAGAATGACATGAACAGAATAAGAAAACAGACTTCCAGCTCAAAATCTATATTAGAAAGCTTTATATTAGTGCTAGAATATCAGAGTTGCATTGTCAAGGAAGGGCAAAGATGCTAGGAGAATAGGAAAGGCTTTATTTGGTGAATATTTAATTCCTAATGAAAGAAAAGTAGCATAGGAAAGGAAGAGGTTCTTTTTCATCATTTCAGACTGCATGTATATGTCAATGTGCATTTACAATGTGATTTATTCTAAAAGTAGCAATTTATTTTTACTAGAGTATTATTTCAGTAGTTTTCTTTCAGACTGTTATTTTTATATCAGGGAATCCAAATTAGGAACCTTGTGAAGTCTGAGATGTTTCTATTAATTTACACAACATTCTCTTTTTCTAATTCCCTCATGATTGGCTCAGGGTCTTTTATTGGACTTGGTTCTGCAGAAGATTAGCCCTCAATATCACAAATATTTTCATTGAGACTCGTACATAAGGCTGCCAGGGAAGCTTGAAAGCTGAGGGAGCCTTACAGTTGTAACTGCAGGATCCAAAATGTTCCCCTGATTCTGCTGTGACTCCTGGATCTGTCCAAATGCCATTCCTCCTTCACACAGGTAAGACATCAAGTTCCAGGAACCCTATGTTTCTCTTTGCAGCCCTCATTCTGATGCACCCATCATTAAGGAATCCCTTTGAACAAAAGTCAGGATTCTCCTCTTCTTTCCCATTGAAATCTCATATCTTCAGCAAGCTTGCATTTGGTCTGGTAAATTTCTTTTTGGAAAACTGAATTCAGGATCACATCCTCAGGTAACATTCAGCCTTTCAAAATCAACTCAATCATCTCCCACTAAATGACTCAGAGGCTGCTCCACAATTAATTTTACCCTGGAAACCATAAGGATGGATATTCTCTTGAGAGAAATCTGAGGAGTTTCACTCTAGTTTGGTTTTGAGGAATGACTGGTACAGGGAAATGTGAATTTGTATCCATTCCATGTTGATTATAATACAGGGAACATATTTGAACAGCAGTGTGATGGTACAGAATTGTGCCATAGAAAATGCAATCAACAGCACTTTCAGGACCCATAAGAAAAGCAAAGATAATGCCCTCCCACCCTCCTACCAATGTTTATTAGTCCCACAACAGTAAGACCACCCTTTATTGGCAGATGCAGTTATCTCACTTGGCATCTGAGGAGCTTAAACACCAGCCAGGCTGTGGCTCTTTCTTCTCTCTCTTTAATACATGGAGGATTACCCTTGTGAAGGACTACATAAATAGAAAATGCAATGGCTTTGCTTTAACTACACTGTGCCTGTCTTTTTTTTCCCTGGCAACAGTTTTAAGTGTCAGTGTTGCATCCATATTAAGTGTGAATTCCCTTGTGTAAATACCACTAAGGTTAATAGAATTTTAGTTTTACTGCTTAATAAATTTCAGAGTGGATTAAGTTTTGAGAAATATGTAACCAGTCATAATGCACAGAGCATAATCCCATATCAGCATACATATACTGTAGCTAAGGCTGGGAAGTGCTAACAGAGACATGATGTGGCTTCAAATTAAATATGAAGAAAATAGATTATTTTCAAGTTTGTTACTTAGCTAACATTTCAGTATAGTTTGTCTTTTATTGTTTATTGATTTTTTTCACTTCTACTCACTTTAAAATTGCATTCTTTTACATTTTGGGCTTCTGGATTTAAAATCATAATGGATTATTTGAAATATCAGCTTTTGCAAGGTGTTAGATCCCAGTGCAATATTATATACCTAGTAATAACTGAACTCTTTGTATAGCGAGTGTGTAGGTACTGAAAGGCCTGGATTTTAAGGGAATCATATTTTTGGAAGATCCCATTACATATTTTAGGAAGATCCTAATGGCTAACATACATTATATGCCACATACATTTAACAATGCATATATCCAAACTTTGTGGATCTGAAATTGGTTTATAGTATTAAGTATCAATTTCCTCTAAAAGTATTGTATTTGTCTCTCAGGAGCTTTCAGATATTCAGTTGTCTTTCTCCAAGTGCTGTTCCACTGGATTTACTGACTTTAAATGACACGTTGAAGGCATTGGAATGTTTCTTCTCTGGAGGCAGGGGACATTCCTGAACTTTTGGTCATTGGTGCTGCTCTGAAGCCAAGGTGAGGCTGTGTCTCCATGGGCTGGCAGCCTTTCCCCGATCCTCATGCTTCTCAACCTCAAATTTAGCTAACAAAAGCACACAAAAGATCTAAGATTTCCATTGTTCCCACACCTCTGCTTTTGTATTAGAATTCTTTGCTTTTTCCCTGCTGCTCTCATCCTTCTGTATATCTCATAGTTTATTTGTGTTGCCAGTGTGGTGATTTGGGAAATCTGCCTATGTACAGCTGTAAATTGCAGCCAAGGCTGTGAAAAAACAAAGTATCTGGTTATTTGTTATATTCAGGAGACTGACCGAAAATGTCAGCACAGTTTTCCATATTTATTATCTCAGAGAATTCTATATCCAGTAAGAATATTATTAATAATTTTTACATGCCAGCCCTGTAACTCTGCCTATGATCTGAAAGTCAAGCTGTCATCCTTGCTTTTAATGATTTTTTTGCAAAAGAAACTTACATTACCATATTGCTGCCTCCTTGAGCCAAAATAGGACTGAGGCTATTTGCATATCCTCATTACTTCTGCAAAGACCTGAAGTAAAAAAGGAAAGAACTACCAAAACAAACAAACAAACCAAAAAAACAAACAAAAAAAAAAATCCCAAAACCCCCCAAAAAAACCCAAAAACCCCAAACCTAAACAAACAAGAAATTATTTTTTTCTTAAAAATAAAGAGTTTTGATCCTAAGAAGTTACAGGAATACCAGTGGTTTAAAAATGTCTTCATTTTCCTTTTTAATGACTACAACTTTTCTTTTAGTGTCTAAGGGCAGTAAACAGATGCAACAGCATCCTTCTAAATACACAAGGCGATTTATGCTTCTGTATTGTACATAATGCCTTAAAATTGAAAAGCAGCAAATATGGTTCATTCATGTTAACAAGACTTAGCCAGGAATCTCAAGTATCAGTCAAGACCTCAGCCTACAGGTTCCTTCTCATTAAAGGATTCCAGCTGATTGTGTTTGCTTTGCCTTCCAGTGTTCCAGGTCATACTTGATTTCATATTCAATCTCAGCAGTTTTTATTGGCCAGCTGTTTGAAACCTGAATACCTTTATTCCTGTTTCTACCTAAAAATCCTTTCCTTTACAAATAATCTGTATTTCTTTGTCTTGTCTTTGTGGCTATATATTTTGGTTAGGTTTGCTGCTGACTGTGTGACAAAGTCATACAATTATGTCTTTATTCAGTTTAAGGTAACATCCATCAGGGTGAGTTAGGCTGCTGTACCTCTGATGTGGACAAAAGCAATATGTGCATTTACTGCTGCACTTTAAACACCAATTATATTTTTTTAAATTTAATTTTTTACTTAATTAACTTTGCCAAACATTATTACCCAAATTTTCAAGATAAGGAAACTGAGGCAGGCAATGTTACCTTGCCCTCCACAAAGCATGTTCAAGGCATTTAGCAAAAGCAACAGAGTCACAGAAATGGCCACTTCAAAACCAATAAATGATCTGTTTTAGACTTTCCTAATTTTTTTGCCTACAAGAAAAATACTTGGCATCAGAATCCCATCAAAATGTGCCACCATTGTGGAGTGGCTGCCTCTGCTGAGCTGTGTACTTGTACAGCTGTATGTGTGAATGCTACAAATCAATTTTTAGGTAGGATGGATTTATCTTGGAGAGATAATGGCAGATTTTTCTTTATTTGTTCTATAATCACCTTGAGGAGTAATTGGGAATATTTTGAGTGGTCAGTTCTTTTGTTGATTTAACAACAGATTCGTTCTTGTTGGTTTTGTCTTCTTTAACAAAATGTTTCTGCTGTTGCCTCCTGTGGCTTCCTACTACCCAGCCCTACTTCTGACATGCCCCAGTGTTGATGAGACTTTGAGAAGTCACCAGGACAGTATCCAAAAAAGGGGAGTTTTGATGGGAGTGTCTCCATGCACAAAACCTGAAGAGAATAAGTGTACCCTGCAGAGGAAGAAATCATTTTCACATGACACTTCTTTTTTTGGACTATTCTCCAAATTATCAAAGGTTATTTTTAATTTTTTTTAATTGGGCAGAATAGGTAATAGTTAAATATGTGTAATATTTAAATCTTTATTTGGTAATGGATTATTTTATACAGTTCAACTCTATGGATATTGGTCTATTTTCCACAGATCCTGCCAAGAGACTTTCCATTCTGGGGCTTCCTGCTTATTTCTTCCAGCTGCTTCTCTTTCTTATCCCTTCTGTTGTTATTCTCCTCCTGTCTTGTTTTCACTACGGATGGAGGAGAGGCTTTTTTAGACTTTGAAACCATAATATAAATGTTCTTGGCAATTGTTTCTTTCTATACTCTTTATAATTATTCTCCTGCTATTCCAATTGTATTTTCCAGTTGGAGACCATCATAGAGAAGAACTGTGCTGCTCAGACAGAATGTTAAAGGTGCAAATAATCTTTTGAGAGGGTCCATAAGGAACATGTTTGACATTGAGACACAGCAGGAGTCACACAGTTGCCAAAATGGTGTTGGCTGTGTCGACGAGTGATGCAGGAAGGAAAACTTGTTCGGCTCTACATCTCCTGCTTAGCCCTTTACCTGTGCCACAAAGCCTGTCTCTAACACAAAACCTCCTGCCAAACTCACCCTGACAGATGCCCATCAGCAATAATGGGATTTGTGGGACTTGTTGGCCCAACCTTCTCCAACAGGGTGCTACTGGGTGAAAGTGTGAAACAGGACTGTGCGTGTGCCCGTGTGCATCGTTTGAATTCTCTGCTGCAGTAATGACAGAGAGTAAAAAAACTAAAACGAAACCAAAGAAGCCCCCACAGTAAACAAACAAAACAACAGACCAAACCAACAAAAAACCCCAAACAAAGAAGGAAACAAAACCCGCCCCATTCATTTACATTATTTTGCATCTGTGGGAGTCATTAGACCACCTGTTAGTCTGATGGCACTAATGCTAGTCCTGCTAGGAGGGAATTGGTCCTTCCTCCTGCAAAAATAACCACTGTCATGGAGGCAGCAAAATGCTGCTTTGTCACATCTGAAAGTATTTGCAGAAAGAAGTCCTTTGTTTGTTTGTTTTTTTGCCTCTGTGTGTGTGTTTGTTTTCTCTACTTTTGGAACATATTAGAAAGCATCCTGCTCTCGTTATTCCTTTTAAATAGTCTATTTTCTCTAGAAAGTAATATCCACATGGTAAACTCCTATTCATCAGAACTGTGCCAAATATGTGCCATTTTAAAGCTAAATATATGTTATTTTATTTTACTTTAAAGTGAGCCAAAATGCATACCAAGAACATAGCTCTGGATGGTATTGGTCCTATTTTCAAGTGAGTATTTACTGTGTGAGGCACTTCTGTGCAACAAGCTGGGTTTGTAAGGGGTTGCTTTATGAATGCAAAGCAGAAAGCAATATTTCTTCCTCTTGCTGTGAATTTACCTTTTAATTGTAAAAATATGGATTTTCTTGCTACTTTTGAGGAAGAGTGTGAAGCACAACCTTATGTACTTAATGTGATTGTACCTGGCTCCCTAGCACTCCCTTTCCACTTGAATTTTAGGAGTGCTTCTCCAGGGAACATAAGGAAGAGGGTATTCAGTTTGAGGAAAATAAAAGGTTAGCACTTAGGACCTTCTGTGTCAACTCTAATATCATTCTGTTGGTGACTGGCTGATGTACAGCGGTGTATTTTGGTCCCATTTTTATTCCCTCTCATTGGGTACTAATAAGTCTTTCCTCTTGTCATGTTCTGGTAATATTTTTCTTCCTTGACCTGATCAGGATATGAAATATTTCCTACACAAGGTCTCCCATTCCTTTACTATATGCTAAAGTAAAACTGAACATCAGGCAAGATTAAATGAAAGAGGGAGACTTCTGGAGTTACAGGACGACATGGTAAATAGCTTCCTTTTTCATTACTTTGCTTCATAAAATGTTAAAATGTTCTCTTTTTCTCTTTGTAAGGATTGCATTTTACATGTCTGACTCCAATTTTCTTTTTCTAAAAACAGTCAATAACATTACAGAGCAACTGTGTTAGCAAATGCTAAAACTGAATAAACTGATTGTTATAGCATGGCCAAATTAAGGATGTGTTAGGGTGTTTATAAAGTGAAAAAGAAAAGTTTTATAAAGAATTAAAAGCAATTCAAAACAGAAATAGTTCCTCTTTGAACAGTTGAAAAAGAGCTCTAAATGGCCTGACAACTTACTGACCTGGAAGAATCCAGTAATTGAAACTAGGAACAACTTAAAAATTTCACATCTTGGTCAGTGGAAATGAGATTTGCTTGCAAATACAGCATGGTTCTATAAAAGAAGTCAAGTCGTCACTTTTGCTAATAATTTCTTTATTTAGAATATGAGCTTCATCTTATTGAAAACAGCCCAAAGAATCATCCTGATTTTTCTGAATAATCTCAGCTGGGAAAAGAACTTTATTACTCTTGTCTAAATAACGTAGAATTTGAGGTTTTGGTTTTGAAAAGTTATTGACCTTTGTTATCAAGCTTCTAGTTATTAAACTTCGGATTTTCTTTGAACTAATATAAGTTTTTTATTGTTTCTTTACCACAGCATTTGCCAGTTGAAAGTCAAAGAAAGCTGAAGTGTCAGCTGCATTAGCAACTTCTTCAGTGAGAGAAGAGAGTCACATCTCTTATCAGGATTTCTAATGCCACTGTGTGAAAAGTAACTGGTGAAGTCTTTAGAAATCAATTCCTGTGTAGAGAAATTTCTTTTCAGGGAAAAAATACTATATTTGAGACTGAGCAGGACACAGGACTCCTTCATGCTGAAGACCTGCTTAATGAGGATATAAAAATAAAAGTAAAAATCCAGCAGGTTACAAAATATTAGAGCACTTTTAAAAACCCATATGTATCAGTTTATATATGATAGGGTGAATCAGTGTGCAATACTGGGGTCAAAGATCAAAATTCTCATAATGAATTGTTAAGGAAAATGTACAATTCCTAGAGTAACATAGAAGTCAGTGAATCGCTTCACTTAGGTCTTTTTATCTTTAAGTCATATAAGGGGCAAATCTTTATTGTGACAGTCATCCTCCTGTGCTAAAGCAGGAAATAGTTCAGCATCTGTGGCCTAAAAGAGGAAATGGCGCCTCTAATTTTTCTCAATGGGTGCAGTTCCACCTCAGTCTCTGCAACTGGGCTGTCTTAGGTGCAGCATGGAGGCAAGCACTGAGCACTGCAGGCAGGACGAGTTTGTGTCTTCCTGCATGCTCAGCTCATGACTGATGCAAGAAAATTGTTAAGGGATATTGTTTTCACAGAGTATGTTTCCCCATTGCCACACAGGCACAGCAGCAGCTGGTTCAGCATCCAGCCCACCTGGGGGTGTGAGGCAATGGGAACTCCCCAAAATAGATGTGCTGCTGAGGGATGAGGGTCCATCCTCTGCCCTGTAGGAGTTTCCAAATGGCCATCCCCTGCTGTTCATGTTCATCCTGCCAAAACAAGGTGCTTAAGCATCTGACAGAAGGCAATCAATCGATTATCATTTCTGAGATTGAAAATGACCCGATGGGTTACCAGTTAACCACCCTCCTGCTGGCTAGTTTGAAGGCACAAGCAGGCTGCATATGAATAACTGATGCTTCAGCTTTGAGAATAACCTGGGTACAGAGGCAAGCTTGAGGAACACCTGAAGCACTGCTGCTGCTGCTGCTGCTTGGATTCTGCCTCCTTCCTCTCAGTGGAAAGGGGTAGTTGGAAAGCTTCTTTTTTATTTTCCTCCATCCTTTTCAAAAGAAATGCAAAATTCAATTTTGTGAATAGATGCTGCTCTGGGTCACATAATCTAGCTCTGTCTAGCTACTAAAAGGAATTGCCTGTATCAGTCTTTTTTATTTTTTTAGTTATTTTATTTTCTAATATTTGTTGTTTCCTATTTTTTATTACAAACTAAAATTTTCTATTATTATATTTCAATTTTTTTTTCTAAAGGTTCTTCTGCTGTACTCTTGACCTTGTAAATAATGCCATATCAAGGACTGAACCCTGTCCTGCATTATCCCCAGCCAGCTGCAGCCCCCAGCTGTCTGTCCAGCTGTGCTCAGGGAGCAGCAGCTCCCACACCTCTGTCTTGCCTGGTCCAGGGGCTGGGGCTCAACTCCTCCCATTTCCCCTAAATTTCAACTTTACTGGCCACTTAATGGTAAATCTGTTGACTTCTGCTGCCAATTATTGCAGCCAGGGCATGTTTCCTGTGAAATTTGCAGTTGTTCTGTCATTTATTGGTACCAGCTTGCTTTACACACCTCTTTGGAGGAATTAAATGGTGTTTAGTGGAACGACAATATGTCACTCCAGATCTGCAAAAGGCAGTGTAAGGTCAGTGAAGAGAAGACTTCACCTTCCAATAGTCAGTTTCCATGTATAAATTGGCACTTGATGCTCATCAAAGAACAAGAAATATTGGATATGCTCTAAATGTCCATTGTATTTTTGAGCCAGCTACCTGATGGAAGTCATCACTTATATGTAAATGAACTGTCAATGACTTGTCTCTGTTGGCAGTCGCTGGACTGTGAAGGGTATGTCTTAATAAGAACCAAAGCTCTTCACAGACTTTGATTTACTGGAAATAAAATAGAAAAGTCCTCTGAGACTACAAAGGACACTTGTTTCAGATAAAATGTCTAGACAGTAGCAATATATTTGGGGCTTTTATTATAGTGAAACTGCAAATTAGAATGGAGTGCTGAGAAAGTTCCTATGACCCAGCTGAGTTCAAAAACACAGTTTCAGACTGATCCTTGAAACATTTACACTCAAATTAAGTTCATGAGCATTCAAAAAGTGAAAGAAAAGATGTGCAAGGTCAACGTTCAGGTTTGCTAGAACTCTAGACCTGCCCAGACTTTACATTCTCTCTGACAAGGAGGAATTTGCAATGCAGCTCTGATTTAAATCAGCAAAAGAAAACCCAAATCATGCGTTGTGTTTCACTGTGTTAGATAACAGCCTGCTTTACAGTCCATTCCTGTTTGATGTCTTTTTTCTTTGATTATTAAAAATGAAAAAACAAAAGAGAGGTTAATCAAGTGAAATGTCATCTTTTGGGAAGGAAAAAAGGAAAATGAAGCAGGATTAGGCTCAGACATGTCAGTCCCTTGTTTTAACAAAGGCAAATCACACAGCATTTCTGGTATAGATTTTGAAGTTTCAGAACACCCAGTTTATCTAAAAACATTTTTTTTTCTCAAAATAATATTTTAGAATTATCCTCATTGTCAGTTTTTAACATCCAGAATGTTTTGGAAGCTTAACAGATTTTGAAAAAAAAAAAAAAAAGATTGTGGTAAGGTAACCTTATGCCTTTTATGAGGTCTGTGTAATCTGAGCTCAGTATTTTTGCCCAAGAGAATTTGCATGCCCAATACAAATATTATACATGAGAGGCTGGGTACTTAAATTAGAACCTTGGTTTGCCTGTATAGCTAATGGAGAATCCAGAAGGCAACTCAGTGAAGCATCAATTTCAAACACCAGAGTGCTCTGAATACTTTTGCGTGTGATTTATCACTGCTTTCCAGGAATCATCCTGTGCTCCTCGTGATCACTTCCTTATCCATCTGTACAGAGATCAAATGGAGACACATGGTGGTGCACCCTACCAGCATTTCTCCCCAGTTGCCATTGGTATTGGAAACTCTGGCTTTGGAAGAACAACATCAGTCATTAATTCTCAGACAATTCATGTATCCATGGTCATATTTTCACAAACCTGAAACAACAGCTCTGGGAGATGTGGACTGTCTGGGAACTGATGTGACACCTTGCATCAGGTAATTAAAAAGAAAAATCAATTTTGCTATCTGTCAGGTTTTTTACACAGCAGGGGTTTGTGGTGCTTGGTGGAGAGTAACCTGTCTGTGACGAGGGTCTCAGAGCAGAGATTTTTTCAGTGCTCTCAGCCTCTGAGTGCCAGTTCTGAAGTGGAAGGTCAGGTTGGGATGTAGACAGAAGACTTAATACTTTTGGCTGACTTCAATGAGGCAATCCATTTGCCATTGTCATCCAAATATAAAAGCAGAAACAATTTAAGAGGATCACGCTGAGTCTGCAAGCAATCTGAAATCTTATCTCTGAGATGTACGAAAGGCCCCTTCCCATTCAATAGGCTGCTAACCCTGGAAGCTGAACAGTAGCAATTCAGGGTCCTTTTGAGTGCATAGAAATCTAGATTCAGCTCAAGGCTTGTGTACCTAGCCAGTCTATTAAATGATCGTGGTCTCTGGTTTTAGTTCCACTGTAAAATTAATGTAAAGCCCTAAGGTTAAATGATACACATTGTCAGCATGATGACTGCATTAGCTGTAGCTGTTCCAAAAATAAAATTTATTTGATAGTAACTGAATTTCTACATAGTCCAACAAATGAGTCATCAGATAATGTCCACAGAGATCAATTTTATTTATACTTTCAGAAGATTAATATTCACGGTTTTCTAAATCTTAGAGTATGCATAACACTAGCCTGAATTAAATCTAAGAAATGTAAATGGATAATCAGAATGTCTTTTGGGGCTTCCTGCTGATTCAATATTTGATACTCTGATCATAGCCACAGTGTACCATGTTCTTTTTTTATGCTGTCATATGGTTGGTAAATACCATTACAAATACACAATTAACAGACTCAATCTCATACAAGTATAATTTGATGCAAGTCATAATATAATGTTTACAGACTCCTCAAGAAGACTTTGTACCCCATCTATCCCTGCATGCAGTCCTTCAAATATTTGACAAGTCACTGCTGTCAGAGAGTACAAAGGAGGAAAAAACCTGCATGTGGTATAGGAAAATTGAGGTTAAAAAGCACAAAGAAATCAGATTTAGATCATCAGCTTTAACTGAACAAAGGGCAATATTCCTACCCATATCCTTGTTGTTTTGAAGTATGAGAATCAAACATTACCTGTCATCACAGAAATAATGAAAAAGGCTGTTTTCTCCATTTCCCTGACTTTATAAGCCGTACAGTGTCGTAGTAGTTTCACTGCCTGAAGTATTATCCAGAACATCTATTTTGCATTCAAGTTAGTGCTATATTTAGAACCTATTTTTATTCTGCCTAAAGTAAACAGTACACTAGACCTTAATGTACCCTCTAACTCCAGACATGGGCACAGAGGATGTAGGCTAAAAATAGTTATTACTCTCGAAGCAATAATTTGTTTGAAAGCCGTCACCTGAATTCCCAAGCAGTAGTGAATGATTAGGACTCACTTGTCTTCTCTGCTGGAGAGAAACCTCCTCAGCAGATCCTCTTTTCCAGTCGGCAAATTTAAAATTTGTGCAAAAATAATAGTAGAGAAAGTTAGGAGAATTTCAGCATGTCATTAACTCCTGCAGGAGGACAAGATATGCTTTGTGAATTCCTCCTAGCAATAGTCACTTTTCAAT
Organism: Melospiza georgiana; assembly: GCF_028018845.1. NCBI lineage: Eukaryota > Metazoa > Chordata > Aves > Passeriformes > Passerellidae > Melospiza > Melospiza georgiana. The sequence continues at coordinate 30,108,749 of NC_080434.1, read as the reverse complement.
GCTTTATATTCTCCACTGGGAAAAAGGTAATTATCAGTAGGAGTAGCAGGGAGGAAGAAAAATAAAATTGTTTATTATTGGACCAATTGGGCCCAGAGAAATGAAGGCCAAACTGTTTTTTGCTTGTCTGAATTTGCTTTTTAGTCAGTCTGGATGTGTTTTTTGTTTAGCAGAGAACTTCAGTGAAGAGTATGTTGTTTTATGACTGAGGCCAATAGAAAGTCATTGGCATAATAAAACTGCAGATTTTAAAATTTCAACGCAGCTGCTCTGTGACTTTTAAGCAACTGTGAAATCACATTGTTTAAACTGTGTTTGTAGGGACTGGTGCCTGGATCCATCTTTTTTCCTCCTTTTTTTTTCCTGGAGGAGTCAACAGAATCAACAACTGGTGTTGCAATCTAATCATTTTTGTGAGTGTTCACAAACCTACATTCAGAAACAGCCACCTGGTCACTCCGTGCTCCACTCATGTATGAAAAAGAGCATGATGTTACCAGCATCATCAATTAATATGTTAATACTCTTTCACTGGTGAAAATACATTCCTTTAATGACAAACACACTTGTTTGGAGACACACCAATTATGTGCAGACTGGCATTTCAATTTTTATTTTTTTTACAACTGCTTTCTGACTTCTTAGGCTGCAGCAGTTGGTGATACCAGGACATGCTTTTACACTGCATTGTATCAAGAGTACATAAGAAGCATTTATAAGAAGCAATTTTTTACTCCTCATGGACCAAGTTCTTTGCAGAGAGAGGTGAATTCAGGACCTATGCCTTCCACCCTGAGCCTGTGACCCCATAAGCATCCACAAATGTGAGAATTTATGCAAGTAATATCAAAGTGGTTTTGTGTGCTTGCCAGAATGGTGACAAGGGATAGCTTGTCTACAATCAGGGTCACAACTGAGTTATAGGGTAGGAGCTAATCATTGTGGTGATTGACCCTTAAGACTGAGGAGAGCAATAGGTCAAGAGCACTGAAGAAAAAATGATAAACCAATTCAGAGATTTCTGTGTATTTTTTTTTTTTACTTTTGAGCTTAGCTGAGAGCCTCAAAAAAGGAGTCCACTAGCTGCTGCCCTGAAAGAAAAATGTGATGTAGAAGAGTCACTGGAGAGGCAGGGAAAATGGGATAGAGCATTTGAATTAGACAGCCAGGTTTGGTATTTTTTTGTATTAGAAAGATATATTGTGATATATTTTACTTCGAGTAACCCAGAAAAAAAGACCACACACACCTTTACCCTTATTTTCTGGGATAAAACTACATGGGAATAACTGTGCATTAAAGGACCAGCAATCCAGATTGCACCCACCCTAAAGCTGACACAGCCAGAAGGTTATTGCACAACTCATCAGCCTCTTGTGCAGGGGGTGTACATGGTAGCCTGATTTCAAATTCACAGAAAGAAGGTGTAGCTCCCAAGGCTTTATTCCTTTGCCACATAGGGTATTCCAGGGTGTGCACAGGGAAATTGATAAAAAAGGGCGCAGTTTTGAATTATGTACTCACAGACATTCCTGTGTAGGTAGGATAGCATTTGAGCTGTGAACCATGCTTGAATTTTATTGTTAATAACTCCCTCTCTGGCATTAGCATGGTCATCAGTAGCAGGTACTCATTCCTATATTTGGATTTGAATGATGACTCCTGCGCAGGGAAGAGGGAAATTGGGGAGTTGGAACTAATGATGAAGTTCCCTTCCAACCCAAGTCACTCTCTGATTCCATGGAGCTGTAACCATTTTCCCTGCACACAGTGCTCCTGCATGACTGAAGAGAGACATCATTTTCCCTGCAGTGCATACAAGGAGTGGGCTAATGCAGGAAATGTACTGGGTAGATAGAACTTCACTCAAGTCTAATATCTTTTCTTCATATGCATACAAAAATAACAGCTCAGGGATTCAGTTTCTGTTTTGTTTATCCACTGCACAAAGAAAACAAAAGTGCATCTGTTGCTCGTCATTCTCACTCATTTCTTTGCCATCTCAATCAAATTGAGACGAATGGCTTATGCTTGTCCCTTGAACAATAACACTGCTCAAATACATAGACTGGGATCTCCTTCTGACAAGTTTTAATTATGGGATGAGTCAAGCTGGCATTTACCTAGAGAGATCACACAAACAAAAACTCTAGTGTCAGACACGGTCTATGCTGCTTTCTGAAACCAGTAAGCTGAATTTCACAAATGTACTGACTAAAAGGTGTGGCATTTGCTGAGATCCTGGAAATTCAAGCACCATAAATTCTTCCCAGCCAGGCATGTAAGAAGAGCTTATCAGGTTCCCTCTCAAGGAAGGGAAGAGAAGGCTTCATCCAGCTGGCACATCAGGTGTCATCCCTTGGGTTCATCCATAACAGTTGGAGAGGAGAGAGGAGGTGGATGGGAACGAAGAACTGAGTAAATTCACAAACTGGAAGGAGCCATGCTGCTTCCCAAAAAGAGTCTGAAGTGGGTGTTTCTCCAGGGATCTCAGCAGAATTCAGGTACCAGGTTATGAGCATGGTTGTAAAGCCAGGATGATGGCTAAGGTTTAGCACATTTTAAATATTTGGGTGTCAATTCTATCATAGCCATGGGATGAACAAAGAAGTGACTGAATGAATGTGGTATTGAATATCTACTGAGGGCAAAATTCATCTCTCTTTGTTATTAGAAGTTTTGCATGTTACAAAAATATGAAACCCAAAATTATTCATAAAATACTGTATCTCTATGCTTTTGAGGATGCCACCATGCTACAACATAGACATCAAACAGCAAAACCTCTGGAGAGCCCCAGAGCTGGGGTCAGGATAAACCTGCAGAAGGGGGGGGCACCTACAGTATACCTGAAACTTGAGAAGAGGGGACAGAATAATATGTTGGCTTTGTGGTCTTGATGAAAAGAACCATATCTCTGACTTCACAGCCTCAAATGTCTTACATCCACAATGAGGTGCTTGATCTTATGATTATTTGTAAGACTAAAATTTTTGCTACAGTGGCATAAATAATTATTGGCAGAGAGGAATCCTCCAATGTAGAATTCACCCACTTACTGCTTATCTAGGGCACAAGCAATTGAGTTTATACCTTCTGCTCACATCTAACGTACTGGATGCAAATATAACCCAAATTAACCAGACTTAAATTGTACTGGGATCTTGCAAAGGCAACAAAATTTATTCTGGGCTTGACTTGATGTCATGAAATGTAATAGATTTTTGCAATGCCTTGATATTATGTAACTGACACACAGTAAAGCACACACACGAAAGCAAATATCAAGCTCACAGTGCTCTGCAGTGTGACATTCATACCCAGACAGACTCTCAGCATGGTGTGCTAGGATGGGGTTGCAGAGCAGGAATTATTCCTGGGTGGGTAAGAAGAACCTTTAAAATCCCACACTGAAATGAGAATGGATTTGTATTTCTTTCCTCGTGTTCAGCAGAAACAGAAAGAAATCAGTAAGGAGGAAGTTCTGAGACTGCAAGGTTATAAAAAGGAAGAGCTGTAACTTTCCAGTAGAACTGAGGATCTGACATTATTTATGTATTTTGAGTTTGCAGAACATGACATGATATGCATGTTTCTTACCACAAAACAAAGACAAGGTGGTGCTTTATTACTGGGAATTCAGCTACTTTTGTTTCTTCCTGGCTTCTCCATTTGCTTTATTCTTTTTCAAGGACTTGGTGCAAGAATTCAAAGATCAGGAGAAGAGCACTGATCTAATCATAAAATATACATTTCAGACAACAATAAAAGAAAAAGGATTTTAAAAATCAGGGGAATACTTGAGAGCCTACATATTTATAATTGAAAGCTGTTCAGGAAGGAATTACATTTTGTTCAGTCAGAATTGTTCTAATCCCAAGACGAAAATCTTCCTGGATTTCAGGAACTAATAAATCCATCAATCAGAAACCAAGGAATAAAAACACCTGGAATTGCCAATAGGATATAAAAGATAATAACAAGAAACCCCTGCTGAAAATAAACATTTGTCAAGTGGAGAAAGGTAAAACTGGTATTGCAGTTCAAAATATCTCCTTTTTTGGTTTCTTATTTTTAACTAAAGCCTCTTTAAGAGGCCCAGCAGCCCCTTTAAACATGTATTTCTGAGCTTTAATTGGTTTGCGTAACATCTTAACAATCCTTTAATGAAATTTCGATGGATCAAAAAAATTATCCCGACAGTTTGGCTGAACTTTAATCCATGAGCTAAAACCAAACTGATTTTGCAGCAGGAGTGTCTGAAAGTGGATGCAGTTCTTTCATTGACATCACATTTGCTGCTGGAGCCCATCCAGCCTCACTGGAGGTTTACATGCAAACCTGACTCACTGTGGGTCTCCCATTCACATCTGATCTGCTTCCAGATCTGATGTCAATGGAAGCACTGTATACTCTATGCTGATGCTATTCAGCTTGGCCTCCCTCCAGAAGCTTAATGTCTTTCTTCAGTTGCATCGGTGCCTCTGAGCAAAAAGAGAATGACATCCGTATGTTTCAAGATTAAAGTCGAGTCAACGTTTCCAGTGAAAAAATGTAGGCGCTTGTAGACCTGCAATAATACAGTAAAGGGGTAAATTTCTTGAAATAACAGTTTCAGGCTCAAAGGTGCTGAGGTCAGTGTGTGTGTTACATTTTCTTGAAAGCCATCAGCAGAAAGATACATGAAGATTGCCATGGTTTTCTTTTGGCAGCTAAATTTTGAACCATATAATTTACTGTATATTTTTAAATCAAAGAGGATAATTTGACAACAAATATGCCAATAAGTTATCATTTAAAGAAAGTGAAAGAGGAGCTAACTCAGAAAGCTGAGGAAAGGGACTCATAGCCTATTTCTGCATGTGAGCAGGGCTCAAAGATGTTTTCTGAGGAGAGATTCGTATTATTGCAGTTGCACTATGCAAGGATGTAAACAGATCCCAAACAATTCAAGCATCTTGCAGCCACAGTGAGACCAGCCTGGCATTTTAAAGTAATTTATAGACGGATATAAATTTAAAGATCAGAACTAAATTTGAAGGATTTTTCAAACTAGCATTATTTTTCCAAAAGCATAATGTCTTCCAAATATTCTTTGTAATACATTGTGAAGGAGAAAAAAGTCTAAAAACAACTCAATAGAGTGACTCCAAGGACTTTTTTTTTTTTTTTAATATTTAGCATTTTTTCAGTAACAGTGAACTAGGAAATAACTGGTCTTTGCCAGACACCTTTATTTGTTAAAAAGCAATCTCTGAATCTGTTTTCTCTGTATTGGCAGGTAAAGGGAGCTAAATTCTTAGATCTCTATGAGGTTAAGATGACACCAGCTCTTGTTTGCTGTGAAAACTCAACAGACAGGTCTAAGCACCACCAAGTACGACCCTCACTTTAGCTCATGCATGTCTCCTGACCAAAAATCTCATCATGGTTGTTTGACCTGCCTGTTAGTTTCTCTGAGTCTTTATTCACAAAACCACCACCAAACACCATATTCAGGGCATTTGTATCATACCAAACTGCTTTGCTATATACAATATGGAGCAAAACATGCAGCATTCTGCAAGGGTGATCACTTTAGAAATAGCTGGAGCAACTAAGGGTAGGTGCCCATATGTTTCTTCACCTCAGTTCCTGGTGAAAAAATGGGTTGAGGGGCTGAAGGAAATGAAGAGTGTGATGGTATTTTCTTCATCTTCTCCTTGGTGGGCAGGGGAAGTGCCATGTTGTGCTGAGCTGGTGAAACAGCAATGCCCTGCTTTTTGGTCTGTCTGCAGGCATGTTGAAGTGCACTTAGCAGCTACTTTTCTTAGCTTTCTAAAGCATTTTCTTTCACTGCTGTGTAGAAAAGCCACACATGAGAGATTTTTTTTATTAAATCTAAACATAAAAAGAAAATTTCACAAATCTGTTGGTCTGGCTGGTTCCCAGTCATGTGTCATCTGAATTACATTACCACAATATTCCAGACGTTAAATTAAAGACAGTAGGAACAAGTATAGTTGACATCTGTGCAAAATTTAAAACTAAGGAACTTCCAGTGGTTTCTTTAATCCCAGCCAAATTATGGCTTTTACCACACTCTTCCTTGTATGATGCCAATTTTTTTTTCTTCCCTCTCTCAAATAGACTCACAAGATCACAACCATGCAGCTGCAAGGCATCCTATCCTGTTCCTGTGTGGGCTGGCCGTGCCAGCAGTCACACCAGGGGGAGGATGCTGGCACATCCCTGAGGGGTCATTGCCCTAGCTTCCTTGATTTTTGGTACCACCATGAATGTGCAGTGCCTGGAAGAGGCCATGTCTGCTGTGCCAGGAATAGCTGTCATACCTTGTTTTGTCTAACTTTGGAAAGGAATTAGTAAGAGTTAAACTCCTTGCTGGGAGGGATGGCCAGTACTGTATCATGGCAACCAAGGGGACTGTCAAGTCCTTGGGGTTTTTCAAGTCTTGCCTTGGCATAGGTGCGGCTGACCCGAGCTAGAGCCACAAGGGCTTGGATAGGTCACCTTCAAGATTCCCCTCCAGTAAATGTTTTTAATAATCCCTCCTCTGTTCCTGGGGAAATGGGCAAAGACCATTGATAGTGGCACAACACTAATTGCTTACTTGCAGCTGTGACTTCTGACAAGCCCTCCGTGGTGAGGTGGAGAGGGTTTATGTTTTTGCCTCTTCTTAGGCAATGGCTTATAATAAACATGCCTAGGAGCAATCAAAGATGTGGTTAAAGCAAACGAGCAACCTTTCATTCAGGGCAGCTAAACTCTCCAATGAGTGGTGGTAGTGGAGAAAGCCACAACTCAGGGCAAAGCCTGCTGTGGTCTGAGCAGCTAGGAGCTAAATCACATGCACACACACGCACAGAGGGGAGAGAGAGGGAGAGAGAAAACAACAATTGTTTTTGGCTGAGGCTGGCACCTCCTGCCCTAAATCAGCGGTGCAGGCAGAGGGTGCAGGTTCCCCTCTGCTGCTGCCCTTCAGTGCCACCGCTCTCCCAGGGGCTCCTCTCTGCAGAGCATCCATGACCCAGGCTGGCACACGTGGGGGCCAACCAGGATGTCTGGCCATTCCCTGCATCCCCTTGTTTTCCTCCGTGTTTGTTCAGCTGTGAGTATATTTGGAAACTCATTGGTGGCAAATGGGCTGCTTTGACTTTGCAGAAGGAAGAGTGTGGTAACGGCACTGTGTTTTTTGCACATTATCTGATTGATACCAGTCTCCATTCCTCTTAATTGAAACAAGCCACTATGGCTTTGAGATTGCCCTAACCACACAGGCCAGGAAAGAAAAAAATAAAGAAAAATTTTCCATTTTGGCTTTGTATGTCTAAACATGAACAGTATTTTCTGTGGAGCTCATCAGGCAAAAGTAAATAAAATGTCATATGCTGCCTCAGAAGAAACAATTCCTCTACCTTTGATATTTCCATCAAGAATTATTTTAGTGTGGAAAAGCTGTAATTCTGTATGGTCTTTTCCCAAGAGGGAGAGGAATAAAATAACTTGAGCAAACATTGATGTTTTCTACCACAAGGAAATGAATACTTTGCATAGAAACACAAGATCTTATTCTTCTGGGCAGTTCTGTTTCCTTTGTGATTGTTATCCCTCAGAGGTGAAAATTGTAATTGGAACTCTGCTCAGGCTGCAAGGTTGGGTGGTTGGAAGTGGCTCCTGGGAGGTGACAGTCAGTCATGGAAGCAAAGCAGACCATGAGGAGGACACTGGCACGTGATGGTTGAAGTGCCAACCTTAGTTCTTCCCCACCTTCCATCCCTCACTAGATTTGTAAGAGTTGTAAAACTGGGATGAAATACTGATGCTCTGGCAACTCTCACGTGTTTTGCACATTGTTTGTCAATGAATGTGCCCACTGATCTTTCTGCACTTAGCTCGAAAAGGAAACCACGAGACCTCTTCTCTCCTGGACTGCCAGCAAAAGGTAGAAATTCAAGATAAAAAAAGGGCTTCACCATTTCTATCGTTTGCTTGTTAGGTGCTGGCAATCTGCCCTTGGCACCACAAGGCAGAAATGTGAATTATGACCATCCCCTAAAACCTCTTCAGGTTGTGATCCAGACCTTAACTTCTGTATCTGCACAGGCCGAGTGAGTTTTACAGATTGTGGGAAATGTCCTGTCAGTAAATCTGTGCATACTGTTCTTTCTGAGGGATCACAGTGGATTCAACAGTATATGAAGGCTTATTTGTATTTCCTTGTTATTTTTCATTTACTTGATATTTAGTTATGATTTTTAAACAGCTACAAGAAATGAGAGTCAAATAAATAGTCCAACTGTTCTTTAACATCAACCAGATATCTGATATCTTCTTGGCAATCTGGGATCCAGAAATCAATGAATAAATTGCCATTATCCAGTGAATAAAATTGTCATCTGAATAAGTACAGCACAGATGTGCCCTTTGACTTGACTAACATGTACTGTAGGCAGAATACCTTAAACATGATGCAATTTTTACATTTCATAATACATGCTTTTTTTTGTGAAACAACATGTGTTTCCAGTTGTAATTGTTTGAAGGTACTGCTACAAATGATGGCTATTACTGTCTGTTGATGTTGGCTAGTCATCCTAGAAACCTTTTTTCTCCCTGCTAGTAGAAGAGATCACTTTAACACAAATTAGCTCAATAAAAATATTTATTAAAACAACAGTCAACAGTCTGCTCCTCCTAGCATGCATCCTGTATGGTATTAGAGTGAAAGCACATATTATCATGTTGCTAAAAAGAAAACTACTGAAATAAAAAGATTTAAAGAATAACAGTAAACAATCTGCTCAATCAGGCAGCCTAACTACTTAGGTGTGTAATTATAGAAATGACACAATGTTTATGCAAGTGTCTTCAGAATAACAATAAAGTGCAATGTGTTTTCTACCAAGGAAGGTTTATTTGAATAAATATGTGATGAGCCCAGCAGGGCTACTCACATGACAACAGAAGGGTAAACAGGGAGAGGCATTCCCTCGTGCACAGTCAAAAGGGCACAAAGGCAAGGCTGTGGAATAGGAGTTCTGCCCATGTCTGAAAGGCTAGGGCTCAGTCTCATTGCTCTTTAGCTGCATTTCAGGCATTTGTGCAGAAGGGGTGGGCAGAGTAAACAGTGCTTAAAGCTGTGACACTCAAGGCTCTCCACTGTGTCAGATGAATGAGAAGTGGAAAAGGTGGGAGGATGCCTGTTTGCATTTAGTGATCATGTGTGTCTTGATCTGCCACTGTCTCTGTTCCACTTTTTTTATCTCGTTTGCTCCTGGTCCAAGAAAAAATCCTAACCTCTGTGTCTTACTTACAGATATCTCTCCTAATCACTCAAGTTACGGAGCAAATTCATCCTCTTTGCATGGAATTCTTACTCTTTACAGCCCTCTTTCATCTCTGATCTTCCCACTGTGACAGGAAAATGTGCCCTGCAGCAGTGCTTTATGATGTCAGAATGAGAGGCTTCTGGCTGGATGAGCAAAAGAGTATTTAAAAGGCAAATTTAAATGTACAGGTTCGGACCACATAGTCATCACTGACCTCAAAAATGAAGGGAAAGGCCTCTTTGTAGCTTGACCTACAGTTTGCCTTCTGCAGCCTCTAAAATACTTCAGAGTAGAAAACACTGCTGGTCTGAGCAGTGGCCTTGTGCATCCCCTCTGTGCAAGGGTCCATGGTGGCAGGGTGGCAGGCCCTGCAGCGCTGGGCCCTCACTGTTTGTGACCAGACTGTTTCCTGTGGCAATTCAGCAGATCTGAAGCTGGCAAACTGCTTTAATCTGACAGCCAGTTTGTCATGGTATTTGGGTCACATGAGTAGCTAGATCTCAGTCCAGTTATTTCCCAAAAAGCTATGGCCATGGCTCTACCCGCTGGTAGACATTATTACTTCACACCCTTATCTAGGGGTGGCCCATGGTGACCTCCTGGCAGTGCTGGTGAAAATGAATCAGATTGCCTCGAGAGCGCAAAAATATTTTGGTCACATTTTTTCCACAGGTGGAAGGGGAAGATGGGATCTAGGGTCAGCAATCTGGGGTGAAATCTCTGAACACTTGGGTTCAATGCTTCTTCTGTAAGAGCATGATCAGACAAAAAACCAGCAACAGCTGCTGTGGCTTATGCAGCCTGTGAGTCCCTTCCAGGTCCTTCTCAGGCCTGTCCCATGCTGTTCTGCACATCGCAACTCTTTTGATGTTTTCCAGACAGGATTTTGATTTTCCTTTTTCAATACATTATTTATATTATTATATGGTAGCAGATATGCAGGAAAAAATTTGGCTCTGGCCTAAAGAATTTCCTGGCTGTGGTAGAGGCTTTAACTCCTAAGGAGCTTGAAATTACTCCCACTTTTTTGCAGCATTCCTCATGTTTCCCTCAACTTTCCAAAGCAGATCCTGGAAACATCAGCTCTGTGTTTGCTTTAAGTTATGCAAGGAATTTAACACACTCACAAGTAATCCAGACTTGAACACAGATGCCAAAAATTACTAGAAATATTTTGGAAATCCATGTGAATTTGGGTCACTAGGCCCCTTGGTGTGAACAGCCAAATGCTCTGTGCCCTCTGCTCACTGAGCCTGGGAGGGAAAGGGGACCAGAAAACAGCTACAGACCAAAGAAGGGCTAAAATGCAACACCTGTAAGTGCAAATTCGTGTTCTGAAGGACAGTCTCAGAGCTGAGGCTGAGCACTGTTTCAATAACTAGCAATGAATCAAGGCACTCCTGCACAAGGACAGGGCTGGATGTGCATCAAAAAAAAAAAAAAAGATCCAGAAGATCAGCTGCTCATTTGGCACTCAAAGACATTCCCTCTACCAGCAAAGGTATCCCAGAACACCAAAGAGTATATACCACACTTTTGGATCCTTGGCATCATCAGGGTGGTGCATGTAACATTTTGACTGTACAGTTTGACTGTACAGTCACTGGGACAATTGCAGTGCAGCTGTGGGTTTTGTTCCAAGGCAGGTTTGACAGAGGGTACCAATCCGGAGGCTTTGACCAAGGTCTGAAGTTTTTCAAAGCCAGCTATGTTTGCATTCAGGAGCTGGAGAGGAGCATTACAACAGTCTGAGTTGCATTACAAGATGACAGTGTTAATCACACTGAGGTGACCCTTGCAGTGTTGGTGCATCCAGCCACTGCCAGTGCTGAGGTCAGCTGTGAGCCTCTGGGTCCTTGACCTGCATCGAACCAAGCCATGGGTCCTCCCACAGTGGGAAAAGTTAAATCACTTTTGGGGCACTTAAGGAGACTCTGTAAAAATATTGGAGGCCTGTCAGCACTTGCATGACTTAGCCTAAATCCTCTCAGCAGAGCGAATGTTCACAGTCTGAGGGGAAATCTTGCCTGTAGCTGTGCACAGACCAACTAACTTGGCCTGAAAGGACCAAATTAACCTTGGATAAGAGCTTTTTGTGCATGGATGGTTAGTGGATTAAAGGAGATGTCTAAGTGAAAGCCCAAGCTAAGCAAGGGGAAGGAGCAGCCCTGGCCATGCACTTGTTCAGCCCGGCCCTGCTTCTCTCACAGGGAATTTCTTGTCTGCATAAAGACATCAAGGTGCTGGAGCATGTCCAGAAAAGGGCAAAGGAGCTGCTGAAGGGTCTGCAGCACAGGTCCCATGAAAAGTGGCTGGGGGAGCTGTGGATGCTCAGTTTGGAGAAAAGGAGGCTCAGGGGAGACCTTATCACTCTCCATGACTGCCAGAAAGGTGGGTGTAGCCATGCTGGGGTGGGTCTGTTCTCCCAGGTACCAAATGATTGGGTGAGAGGAAATGACCTCAAGTGGCAGTGGGGGAGGTGTAGATTGGCTATCAGGAAAGATGTCTTCATTGAATGGGTTGTCAAGCACTGGAACAGACTGCTCAGGAATGTGCTGGAGTCACAAGGCTGGGAAATGTTTAAAAGACATGTAGATGTGGCACCTGGGGACATGGTTCTGTTGTGGACTTGGCAGTGCTGTGTTAATAGTTTGACTTGATGATCTGAGGGGTCATCTCCAACCCAAATAATTCTATGATTCTCCCATCCCACACCTCCAGCCTCAGTGCTGTGGGGCTGCAGCCAGCCTGTGCTTCTCAGCATCCACTTCCTTCACTCCTTCCAGGGCTTCTGGCAAAGCTCAATGGGAAAACTGGTCCCACAGTTTAAAATTTATGTACTGAGAGCTGGTAACTCCTTCTAGGCTTTTTTTCAGACCCACACACTCACATTGACAGGAAAGAAGGGACCTCCTGCCTCTCCACAGCACAGGGCCAGCTTGGCTGCAAGTCCACCAGGCAGCAACCTGCATTGGAGAGCAGGGGTCAAGTTAAGAGCCCATTTTGGACATCATTATCTGCTTTCAGTGAGCAGTGATATGTTTCAGCTATACCCCATTCACTACAGGAGAATAGAGATGACTTGTGGCAGCCGGTGGCATTTGCAGGACAGAGAGGGACTGCAGCACATTGGCTCCATGCTGACACAGGATCAGTGACTGTCAGATTGAGATAAGGCTATTCCTTGTCAAGATGCTTCCAGGTTACTGAGAATATCAAATCCAAGGCTGTCTGGAAATACTGCTCAACGCTGCTGATGTCTTGGAAAAAGCTATGCACAGAAAAAAAGGACAACAGCTAGCATCAACCTTCAGGGCAGGAATTACAGTCAGGACAACTAAATTAGTAGGTCTTTAAGAGTCAAAATAAGGTTGAAGATGCCTTAAACCATTTCTTTCAGGACTCCTTTTATGTACCTATAGAAAGGAGGGAGTAGCTGACTTGCTGTTGTACTGTGCACTTTCCTGCGGGCGCCAGAATGGTCTTCTGGCAGTAAAAGTCATACAGGAACAGTGTCAGATGTCTTTCTAGTTGAAATTTGGGTCCAGCCTGCTGTGTAATGAGCAAAGATCAGGGAACCACAAAAAACCATTTTTTGATTCTCTGAACTTAACAGGATGCTAAATGGATTAGACTAGATTTTCCAATTTGCCCTCATGATTACATTAAAAATATTTTGCTTTAACTTTGCAGATGGCAGGCTTGACATACTATCCTCTCCTTTATATTTAAGTTGGCCTTAAAAGAAAATCTGTTATTTGCCCTACTATGGAAGTAAAGCAATGCAAAGACATTTACAGAAATTACATTTTGATATATATCAAGCAGCAAAATGAAATTAATATAAAAATACATATAAATATATGTATATATGTATAGATGTTCTTTAACCAGCAGCTGGAGTTAATAACAACTGAAGTTTGGAGTTAATTATAACTGAATCTTGGGCTAATCATTTTTGTTTAGGACAACCCCCCTGAGGTTTCTGTGATCAGGATTTTATAGCCAGAGACAAGAAATTTCACCACTATTGGTAACATACATATTCCTGTCAAGTCAGTTAGAGACAGAAAATAATCGTTTTGCAGGGACATACCCAGATAAGCCTAAAAGGTAGGTTTAGTTTAGTCATGGAAGAGCTCTCTCCTAACTCCTATATGTTGCAGACAGTAAGAATCACCGGGAAAACTTAAAATATTCAGGGAGAGAGAGAAAACATTAAATAAATGGTTACAATGCTTCCATTCTCAAACCTGCCTAGATGCACAACTACCATCAAGCAGAACCAGCAAATGGGAGACCTAATTCCTGAAAGATGCATTTTCATCAGCCTGTGTTCGAGCTGACAAGGAAGCAGTTTTCCCACACAGCAGAATTTGTCTTCTCCTTCCCATTCCTTTCCCCAGAATGGAATCCAAAATTTATGAAGATTTTTTGTGGAGCATGAAGGTCATCCCTGGCAAGTAGGCCTGTGGAAGATCTCAGTCTAGGGAGTCTGGTGCGAAGTGGCTGTGCTGTCCTTTTCTGCTTCTCAGGTGGGAGAGGCTTCTGTGTTCGCACTCCACTCTCCCCGTGGCAAACAGTAAACACTGGACCAGAGGGACTATACAGGTTAAAGTTCAGTGGAAAATAACTCCTGCAGAGCATTTTGATTCTGATGGAAAAGCATTTCCCTTTGCTACATGAAAGGAAAACACGACCCCCACCCTGTAATAGCTCTGTTTTGTATGCAAGCAAACACAATTCCCCCCCAACAATAGCTCTATTTTGCATGCAAGCGGAGACACATTTCCCTTTGTTTTTTTTTTTTGTTAGGCTTTTTTTGGTGGAATACTTTCAATAGAAAAATGGTGTTTGATGCTAAGTGTTAGTGCAGATCCCTCACAAATGTTTGTCACTGGAAAGTGTGCACAGGAAGGAGGCACATAGGTGGATGGGCAAGTAGGTGGATGGACAAACAGCTACCTAAAGGCAGGGACAGAAGAAGCAACTGTGGAAAACGTTTATTTGAACCGCACTGACCATTATTTCCTGGGGATGTAGTCAGAAGACCTTGTGTCCAGGTCTTCCAGCTGTAGTCTGACAAGGTTTGATGACAGAAAAGCAAACAAAACATCATTCATAAAACATGCCCACAGTACCTGCACTACAACCAAGTGGGTCAGCTGGCGGAGTAGGAAGAGACAGCTGACAAGACCTGGAAAGTCAGAGCAGCTGCACTCTAAGCCCTGTTGCTATTTATTATTTATTCAATTTATTCTTTTTAAGATGGGACATGCAGAACAACACAAATTTGCTCTGCCTTTTAAGAGACTGCTTGCGCAGACCAAGTGGATGCCTGTCAGTGGATTTACCTCATAGGAAAACATTTACCATCATCAACAAAGGGGGTGTCAGGGTGGATTTGCAGCAGTTTCTAAACTGAGATATCTGAAGTGTGGGCTCACATGAGAGGACACGTTGCCCTGGGTCCTACAAAGCAGGAATCCTGTTGGAACAGGGCTGATCTTGCTCGCCTACAGCCATCCCTGAGGGTACGTACTCTGAAGCCAACCTTGCTAGCTGGAATGCTGCCAGGCAAACTTGAACACCCACCAGGATAACCTACATCTGCAGCAAGCCTTTCTTTGCTTATCTATTGGCTATGGTGAGATTTCTCACTGAATAAAGACAGTTTCTTTTCATGCTGGAGAGAAATAACTGGAAAAGAAAAGAAAGCCGACGCTGCTCTTTGTGGGAAGTCATGATTTTATTTTTATTTTTCTCCATTTGTCCTGCAAGTGGCATGATGTGAGCCTTCTCTGAAGAAGAAAGGGCATAGCAGCAGCTAGCTTGGGAATAAATATGCTCCAGAGGTACAAAAGGCTGGGCTCTGCACTAACCACAGCAACATGACTCCTGTTTTGGAGCTGTTTCACATCTGCCCAAAGAGAGGCACGGGCAGCTGGAGTTCACATCTGAGTGGAAAATGGCATGTACACATACCCATATGTATGCTGGAGAACCTTTGAAGCACAGACAAAGCCTCTGAGAAATAAAAGGGATAAAAGGGAACACATCTCATGCTAGCGTCAGCTAGAGGAGTTTGATGCAATCTTTACCAATCCATGAGGCTGAGGATCTGGGTCTGTCACCTTGCTCAGCAATGGGAGATTGATGCTGAAAGATGGATAAAAGTGGTTCATGCGGTGTTTTATTTTCCTTTTTTTTTTTTTTAATGTGTTGGTCAAGCTGTTTGTGTAAAGGAGGGGATAAGTGCTCTTTCCCTGAATTGGCTCTCATTGTGCATGGCTATTTCTCAAGAGAATCTTGAGCTGTATTCACAGGTCTTAGATGAACATTTGAATCTGTTCAACACATTTCCCCAAATTATCTTAGATATCAATGCCAGAGAAGCCCCTGCATGGCTGAGGGAGAGCTGACACGTGGAGCCAGAGAAAGCTTCCTGAGGGTCTGTGTCTTAGCCAGCCATGCAAGTTCCATCTTCACAGCTGCAACTTGTGACAAAACCCAGCACTGCTGGGGATCAGTGACTTAGTGACAATTTCACTGCAAGCTGAGTGACCCAACAGCCGCACTTCAGCCGCACCCAGAAGTTCTTTGAAGCTTGTTGCCTGAGATTTAGTTTCTTTTCCTTTTGCTAAGTCTCCATGTCTCTGTTTGTGTAGGTGAACAATGAAGCCGAAGCCATAGACTTTGAAGTAGATCCTGCAAGTTTTTCAGCTTGTATTACAGCCACGTTGTCACTGGGCTTCATTTTTCGTGTAGCTTCAGCTCTGGTGCTGTCCCTGATTAAATAAGTGGTGTTACAGGGCAATGTCTTTTCAGCTTTGTCTGATCCTAAAGGAAGTCTTGTTTTATTTCTCAGCATAATGCAGGCCCTACATCTAGTTTACTTATGATTTATATTGTGTTGAAAGTTACGAGCCTTCATGAAGCCTACTGGCTAATAATTAATTAAGCTCATTTTAAGTCATTAATCTATTGTTCTGCATGATCTTTCCAGAAGACATTTAGGATGTCTGATGCAATGTTTATTCTCAGCCCTTTTGATGCAAGTCTTCTCTATAAATGCATGTCTTTATTTTCCATTTGCATCACTTGCAAATGGTTATCTATACAAGCCTAATGGTTTACAGTAACCCTTCAAAAAATAGGTACTTGAGGTGAACCCATTTGAGATGACTTTTTATAAAAGTCTAGCATTTCACCCAAGCACCTTCTGAACAGAAAGCCAAGTGCTCTAAATGTATCAGCATTATGATAGCCTAAACCCATTTGCTGTGGTATTGAGGACTGACACACAAATGACCCTGGGCCTCAGTACATGGAAATTACTTGTAATTACTCTGTATTTTTCAACCCTCAACATGCTCATCTCATAACTCTTTGGTAGACACTCCTTTGAGCTGGCTCTAACATTATCAGGGGAAATTCTGAGATCTCTGCTGGAGCTCTCCAATTTGCAGCTGCGTAGCTGACCCATTTTTGTTTAGGGCAATGTGTCTTTGGTTATAAAACCATCATTCTTTATAAGCCTCTTGCAGGGGGATAAATGGATGTATTTTTTTACTCTATGAGACATTTTAAAACGGATAGACAGATACTCTTTGCCCAGTGTTTTTTTAATCTCCACTTCAGGAAAAATGAAGGTATTTTCAATACGATTTATATTCAGAATTTCTCTCAACATATTTAAGTCTAGCTGATATCCAGATATGAACAAAAGCTTTAATCATTACCAAAGGTTTCCATGTGATTTAATAGTGAAAGAGGATGTTGCCTTTCCTCATTATTTCATAATTTCTTTTAAACTGTGTACCAAATTCACTGACTTCCATCCAAAATAAATTATATTGAAAACTTGTAGGAAAGAAGACCTTGTAATGATATCCTGCCACAATTTCTGTGGCTCCATCCAATTTTGGTGCTGACTCTCACTGATATACCCTAAAAGTAATAGCATTGTGAAGTAAAATGTGACTGAACTGCTAAGTCTCTCTGCTAGGAAGGAATCCTCTGAATTTATGCTGCATATTCCACTCAAGTTCATTTTTTTTGTGTGGGTTTATTAACATTAGTGAGTCAATAGAGCTGTGAAAATGGGAACAGCTCTCTATTTCAAGTCATCAGGAAATAATGCTTTTTCTCTTTGGAGGCCAAATTCTTTAAGAATGGAGAGAATGCAAATCAGAAGTGAAAAGGATTTGATCCTTACTTGCCAAGGGGAGGTTCTCATCTTTTCTCACTGAAGTGCATTAGGATTTTTGTTATTGACTTGGCTGAGAAAGGGGTCAGACCTTAATTTGAGGGAGGGAAGAACATTTGGCTCTTTTGTATTGTTAGCTAAAATAAAAATGCTTCAGCTAAGTTAGCTTGTGACCATTTGAAGCAGCTTAGCAAGAAATACTCTCCGTTTTGCAAAGGTGTAAACCCTTAGAAATTAGGGATTTTTGCCCACCACAATGGGAAATATTCATAGGTTAAGGAGGGGCTTTAGCACGCATGGAAACCAAATCTAAACTCATTGAGGCAACTTGACCATTTACATCTTGCTAAGAGAAGAATATTCAAACCTTACAGGTCATTGAGATTGTGCCTGTGGCTACCACTATCCTGGGGAGTCTCCTGGCAAAGAACCAACCAAACATAACCCCACCTTCCTGTTTAGCCATCAACCAGTGTGAACAACCTGCCCTTGGGTACAAAGGGTTCAATCCGGTCTGACCACATGCATAATGTGCTTTCCAGTAGTTTCTCTAATCAATCAGTCTGAATACTCACTTATTTATGCCAAAGTGTTTCTTTTGTTACCTTCAAGACAGAACTGGGACCTCAAACCAGCTCAGGATGAGATGGGCTACATGATAGTACGATATTTCAGATTTTTACAGTTGAGCTGAATATAAAATTGATAATGGCCACCTTCCAGCTCAGGCAAGGTAATTGCAATATTTATTTTCAATGTGCAGTTTGTCACTTCCTCCTTCAAGTCAATCTGGCCCCTCTTAATCCCTTTCCATTTAGCCCTTTCAGTGGGTAACATATGTAATGTAAGGGCTGTACTTAACACCAAAATTTCATTGTACAGGAGTACTGGGCTCAATGTATAAAACAAAAACATCAAGTAGCACTAATGAATTAGGTTAAGAACAATGGAAATAAGGGCATATTGCAGAAGGAGATTTAAAAAGAAAAGTATAAACCCTTTAAGGCAATTAAGAAGCATAGACCATATTTATGCCATCCAACTCAGTGTGATATAAGGGCTCACAAAGGAAGTTGCTAGCTAAGCGTGCATGCAAAGTTCCCTGTTCTGACTAGTCCCAAAAAAGTTCCTCAGGAGTAACTGTAGTTGTCATTTTGAAGGTAAGAGTCCTGCCTAGCAATGTTCTGGTGTGGCAATCCATGAGCTGACATTAGAGCAGTCATGACCTTCACTGATACCCAGACATTCAGTGGACATCTCCTGTGATTCTCATACTCACAGTTCAGAACAGCTGCTGTCCAGGAGGCACTGAAATGTTCACCTACATACAAGCATAGCCCAAGTGCACATTTATATCACCCTGCCAGTTTTAAAAGACTGTGCCCCTTCAAATTGCTCAGCAGTTTTTAAAAAGTTAAAGTTCTAGTTGTCAGTAAACATATCAGGTGGGTAATGCAATGTAACCTGCAACTCAGCTGCTGGCAGGGGATATAAAGCTGCATGAAATCTGTCTTTATCACTGCAGGAAGATTTGTGGAGTCACTGCTTTCATCTCATGGTAGTTACTGCATTGACTTTTTAAAGAGTGGATAGTTTTCACTGGCTTTGGTCACTAGTTTCTGAGAAAAAGTATTAAAATTCAATGTAGTTTTGCCAGTTGGACCAGCTAAGGATGCTTCCTTCTATTTGCTCTTAGAGCTCCTGAAGGATGTGTGATTCAAATTCCATCGGGATTTCTCTTTTATCTTTGCAGACAAAAATATCCCTGTATTTTCTTCCACTTTTCCCAGAGCAACATAAGAGCTGTGTGCTAACGAGTGCTGCAAAAATGTGTTTCAAAAAAGAAGATTGCAGCTATCCATTTGAATAACTTGGATTTATTTCAACTACAGCTCCAACATCTTTAATTGTATTTTCCAGTAAAGTTCTTAGGATCTTGTTTGCAAAGATGCAAGCTGGTATGGCAAACTGCCTTGTAAAATCTGAAGTGTCTTGCATATTCTTGCAAAAAGCAAGCCCAAGGGCTAAAAAGGTTTGAAGTGACAGCTGTGGACAAGAGCTGTATTAGCTTAAATCACACAGAAAAGCAAGGAATTGCCACAGTGATCTATTAAACATGGAAGGAATAATATCTGTAAAGGCCTCATGCTATAAACCAGAGGCAGCCAGAACAGAGACACTGAATGGAACAGAGATGGGTGAAGCAACTTATCTCAAATTAGTTGCTGAGCACCACATGGCACCAAAACCAAAACCAACCTAAGTAGAATGGGGATCTTCAGGATCTCTCTCAGAGCCAGAACTCCCCAGAAACATGGAATGCAACAGAAGGAAATTCAGGAGGTACTTTTCCTTGCATTTGTGAGGAGGCAGTGCCAGTAGGAATGAAGAAGTTCTGAAGGTAGCCCTGTTCCTAACAGCAGCTGGTTATCCAAAGCTTGTTGCAGTCAATAATTTCCTGTTAAGCAGAACAGAGGCTGACTGTGAAGCTGTAATGCAGAAATGTGAAGAACCCTGAATTCCATGCAAAAATGAAAACATATGTGTAGGACTGGCTCAGGGTAAGCAGAGTCTTGCAATTTTGAGGACTATTTTGCAGAAGAATGTGCCTTAATGTGATCTGAGAAGAAAATTAAGAGAAACTACTGGAAAACCCAGAGTGAAGCTGAACAAAACTCTTATAAAATGCTGGTTAATGCACGTTAGTAAGGAAGGAGGTCACTTGGCACAGTCTCCACAGTGAACTCAACAATTCTTTGACACGGGACTGGTTTGCTATGTGAAGAAGTCACGAGAATCCCAACTCCTTCAGGTAAAAAGGTGTGCAGAACTGTCCTGGATCAAAATGAGAATATGGCAGCTTGCATACATTGGACAACCAATACTTTAAAAGATGGTGTCCAAAAAAATCCCAAAAACCAAAAAAGGCAATGGGTTGCACCATGTTTTTAATTGATGGTGGGCATTCTCAGATTGTGGCCAGCACAGGCAAAGCCTGGCAGTTATGCCTCTAGCTCAGCTGAGCTCCACATTGCAGCAGTGAATGTGAGGACTGTCAACTGAGAGTAAATATGACAGCTATTATTTCAATTTCAACACTGACACACAAACCACTGTTCCCAGAAACTATAATAGAAGAGCTTCAAGAAAAGCCTCAAAATACAAGATAAATTGATGAAGAGAGCTATTTACACATCAGCCAGAGAGGCATTTTTCTGTAGCAGTGCAGTGTGCACTATCCTGCTGCACTTGGAGACTGCCACACCAGAGGGATGCTCTTGGTACAACACGGTGCTGTCACAACAAATGACTTGCTGCTTCTTGACGTTGGTTTTCATGTACCAGAGGAGGCAAACAAGTTCAGGTGTCAGCAGCATCACAGACTGACTGGACGTTGTTGTTAAGGCAGGGTAGCAGACAGGCTTGGACGCTCCTGGAATCCCTTGTTACATGAACCCTTCTCACTTTTCATTCACAGGGAGCTCGAGGGAATACCTCTGTGGCATCTCTGTTCAGAGATCTGTGCTCTGCACTGCCTGGGCAGTGTCTAGTTCACAGGGGAGAGTGCAAATGAAGTGTCTTGCCAAGGTCCTTGCTGCAGAGTGGTGACGAGACAGCACAAGGAGCTTGAGCTCATATGATTAACAGTTTCTACTCTTCTACAGCTCTGCAATCACTATTCTGCTGTAGCCAGAGTTGGGATTTTAGAAAAGTGATCTCTCATGAAGCTGAAGCAGAGCAGCGACTAAAGTTCGTCTTCCTGAGCTGGACAGTAAAGCTAACTGGAAGAAGTCTGCTTTTTGTATTAGTTTATTCCCCAAAGTGAAATGCTTCAATGAAAATTCATTAGAAATTTAATGTCTTTATCAACACCTGAAAAGTAGAAGAGCAGCTTTCCTTTTTCAGTTATAAGTTTTGGTTTTCCACTCTTTTGCGAAAGATAAAAGTTCTTTTTGGCTATGAAAGAAATTGCAAGAAAAATCATTAGCAGAGATTTTCACCCAGCCCAAATGCCATTCTTCAAGAAGCTCTACCTTTTTTCAGTTTTCATCTGATGGCAGTGTTAAAGCAGGAAATTTGTAAAATTTGGTAGCTGTTGTCATTTCTGATAAGAATTGTAGAGGCATTTTATCTGTTGAACACATCCATTTCTTCTACTAATTAGGAGTGATGTACAAGTTGCATCCAGGTTTTGAATTGGTCTCCAGCAGGCTCTGAACTTTTTGAAGTTGTTTACAATGACTGAAGTTCTTTGGCTGGTTCCTCCAACGTTACTTCCTTGCTGGCAGTGGTGGGATTGAATGAAGCAGGCAGCTGAGTGGATGTTTAGTAAAAATGAAGTTGAATGTAGTGGAACTGATAAATTCCATTTCCTTTTACAAAAATGTTATCTGGAAGGTGCTGTTCAGCAAAGCATAGCTGATATAATGCTCTGGATGGCATAAAAGGTTTTAAGAACAGGCCAGAAAGAACACATGTGTGCACAGCATAGCTTTCAGTTACAACCAGAACAGCCTCTCTCATCACAGCCACAAAATAACGGATTAAATAAATAAATAAGAAACACTATAAATAACTTCCAGGCCTTAATATCACATCACTACCACATGCATAAGGCAGGCTGAGGTCATTGGGTTATATGTTACCTGGAAGTTTATAAAATATGTATTCTGTCAGCTGCTGGCTCCTGCTTGGTTTGCAGATCAGCAGGAAGATGTTTTGATGAGTAGAGCACAAATGACCTGTGTTACATCTGTCTGACACAGCCTCTCTCAGGTGACAATAAACATTGCAACTACACCATGAAGGAGCTGAAGCACCATCGTAACAGAGAAGAGGAAGCTGTCAAATTGCTTACACTTGAAAACCAGGGTTTTTTAAAGTAGTTTCTTCCCTTGTTTGATAATAGCCTCATTTCTTTAGTTTTCCCTGTGAAGTCCCACCCCATTTTTCTACTGAGACAGAGGGGTGGAAGATGTGTGAATAAAATCAGTTCTTGTATACTGCTACCAATTTTCTCTGCATAAATCATGGGTCATATTTGCTTCTAAAAGGCAAAGATTTGGGCATAATAATTAAGTAACATGACTGACTGCTACAATTGGGTATTTAATCACATAGGAATAGTTGCATACCTCATTGACTATGAAAATGCTCCCTGTGTGCTTTTGGGGTGTGCCACGCATTGCCACGCATATATTATCCTGTAAATATTGATGGTGAGTAATTTAGGATCAGTAGTTGCCTTCTTTTCAGAACACCTCAGACATGATGGTTACCTTTCTGCTCTATTGTATTTGCACTTTTGGGACCATTTACTCAATTTTTGCTTGCTAAATTGGGAACTTCTTGAACAAATACAGTTCACTTTGTTCATCTTCATATACCCTCACAGAAGCCATTAATTGCCCAATGAGCCCAGTGGACAATTAATGGTTTCTGTGGGTATTACACCAAACTGGTTACATTTGAAGCTTCTAAATGGAGCATAGCATGAAGTTTAAAGGATACACAGAGAGGAGAGGTGTTCTGATTTATACATCCAGCTTTTTTCACTGATTGGAGTCTGGACCCTGAAGCCCAGGCCTAGCAGAGAGCTAGAGTGTGACTCCCAACACTGACAGCCTGAGGACTCATTTACAGTGTGCCAAAATAATCCATGGAAGAGTGAACCCTCAAGGCTTGGATCATAGGGAGGTACACTGGCAAGAGCAGGAAGCTCAGAGGAGCTGTCTGAGGTACCCTGGGTAAATTTAAGTGAAAACCCCAGTATGGTAATTCACAGCACTGGGGAATAGCTGAGTAAGAGGGTTTAGGCCCCTGCTTTTCAGTCATTCTTGAAAGGGATGGAGTCAGATCTTAGCCTTGGTTACTCACTTTTGCCATCTGTTGGAATGGAATAATAACTCCTTTATATATAAAATAAAATATAAATACACACACACATATAATTATATAGATATATATATGAAGTGACCTATCAAATGTCATGTTTCCACTTGTCTTAATTAATTCAGAAGGAAAAATATATACAAAACAGATGTTATTTCTGATGTAAAATGAATAGTGATTGTTTCATTACAAATCAAGTAGTTACAAATATGCTGCCCTTCTTTTTATCAGCCAACATTTCAATTGGCATTTGTCTAATTCTTCTTTCTCCTTTATCAATAACCTCCTGGTAGTCACAAACAAAAGATTAGACTATTTTTTTCCTCCATCAGGTTCCACTAACATATACCACTATGTTTCCACATAAATCTGTGTATATAAGTTATGCATGTAGAGGTACATCATGCTAAGAGCAAAGAATACAGTAAAGAATAAAGCACAATATTAAAAAACAAACAAACAAACAAACAAAAAAAACAACCAAAAAACAAACTGCATTCATTCAAAGATGAATAAGCAATTTATTGCTTTTGATTACTGAATATCACAAAATTTTTGAATCATAGAACATCTCCATTTTTTATGGTTGATTAACTTTTCTTTTTTAGATTATTAGCTGGAATAATGTCGATTGATGCTACAGAAATTTACATATGGAAATATCTTTACACAAAAGTAATAGTTTAGTTCGAACAGCACTAGTGAATTCATAACATTACCCTGGTGCATATTTAGACTGAGTATGTTTTCTGTTGTATATGGAACATGTGCTGTCCTTTGTAGAAGTAGAAAATATGTGCAAATACATATATGAAAAAAGATAAGAAAAGGAAAACTATGCAAGCTGAAAGTAAAATCCCCGCTTGGCCTTTAGTCTTCTAAAATAATGTTGTTTTAATACATGTTAAACAAAAAAAGCCAAAACACGTTATCTTACATTTTCCTATTTCCCTACTGAGACTTGGCTTGTCCTCATCTGCTTTTAATTCTGAATCTGAAAACCTGAAAAACTTATCTTCAGAATCAGAATTATTTATCCCTCTGAGAGAAATGCTGTCCTTGTGTATCAATAGAAAAATAGGCCTCCAATACACAAGGTGTGATAAATGGGACTACTGCTAAATTCTTTTCTTGGCTGCCATCCCACCAAGTGAGTCATATTTAGTCAAGATTTTGCCTTTATTACACACTTGGGGTCAGTGTCCTGGAGATTTAGTGGTTACTAATGGTTACTTGAACAGAGGAGTGAAGGAAAAAGCAAGGCAGAAAAAAGCAAACACATAAGGTATATTTTTCCAAGTCCTGCTGTGAGACTGCAAGAGTCAAAGCTGAAGAATCTTCTTCTCATTCCCTCCCTGCCTCCCAATATCTGTCGTCTGGGGATGGAAAAATGCCTTTTTAATGGTCTCAAAAAGGACAGTGATGGTAACCCCCTTTTTGAGTGATCCTATCCTGAGACAGCCATCCAGGAAAAAAGGCAAAGATCTAATTTAGATCCAGCATCTGTGAAATAAAAGGCTGGGGACAATATACTCCAGGTGCTCCCCTCCTCTGTCTCCCAGCATCCAGATGTATAATCCATGCTGTAAACAAAAGCAATGAAGGATGCAGCCAAAGAAAAGATAGATTCTAGATACATCTAAATTCAATGATTAGTATAATCATATAATATTAATTTTTCTGTATTTCATGTAATTGTCTCTTCCAAATGTCTGCTCATGTATCTGTCTGGGATTCAGATCATGTTGTCGTTTCATGCTATGACTATTTGATCTAATAGCCCAAAAGTTTTATTAATGGCTCAAGGACTAAGTGAATTGGCCACTTAGACACATGCCTCCATTTCAGCAGCTTCTCCAGATGACCATTTAACCCGAATGACTGTGACAGGAATTAGAGCTACTGCAGCTCCCTCATTCATCATTGCTCATTGACCTTTAACTGCAGCCAAACTGTATTGAACTGTGGTTGAGGTGTCCAGGGGGATTGTGAGTTGTGAGAGGAGGGGATGGAGTAGAGAGCAAGGGCGGAGAAGAGAAGGTTATTCTTTTTTGGCGTGACATTGACCTCCTTTGGAATCAATCACAAAAATACCATGACACCGAAGGTGTGTGGACCAGAATGTTGCTGGGCAATTAAGTGCTGAGTATTGAAAAGAATATATATTTCTCTATTTAGAAGACTGAAATGAATGATCTCTGTTACTGAAAGAAAGTTATGTGGGAATAAAATAGTCTTTGGGACCGGAATCCTGTTGCCAGCTTAGCCCTCTGCTAAACAGTTTTGCGGCTAATCTGGGCACACAGAAAGGGTTTCCAGCTGCTCTGTGCTTTCCCTGTGGAGGGATTTTATTGAGTGCTTGTGTATATATGTGTGGCAGCACCTCTTTCAAGCACTGCATGCAACAGCCAGGGAGGCTTATTGGTGGGTCTGGTTTGTTGATGTGTTTTGTTTGGTTTATTTGAGGGTTTTGTTTGTGTATTTGATTTTTTTTCTTTATATCCCAGAGGAAACAGCTGGAGAAAAGATTTTGGTGTAGACCTGCTGGCTTCTTATGCCAGTTTTTTTGAGCTGCTTGTTTTGTTTGAGTTAATTTGTCCCATGTTTAGAAAATATGGACTCCTAAAAAATGTAGATCTGCATGAGAACCATTAAAAATAAACAAATATTTCAGTAATACCACCCAAACTGTCTTCATGTTGTTGGATAAAATAAATCAATGTGGGTATTTGCAGTGTGATGAACCAACCTTGGGAACATATTCCTAAAAGGAATCCCTTCAGCATAGGCTAAGACCCATATTGTTACTTGAAGTCAACGAAAATGCATTTGCAAGTAAAAATTGCACACACACATATGATCTTCAGTGAGGGAACATGTACTGGCAGCCCACAGGGGAGATAAAATCTCAGATAGTTGTAATAAAGGTTGGGTTTGTATCTACTAGGAAAAAGATGGAAACTTATTTATGTCTAACAATGTTGGCCTAAAAGTCTAGGTTTTTAATGAGTAAAAGCTCCTGAAAGCAATTATGTATGATCTCCATCTTTAGTATGGTTTTAATTTACTAGATAGCTTCTTCCCCAACTGGTCTGTTTGAGCTCAAGCCTTCAAAATTTTGCAAGAAGCAGTCATTTTTCACATGATTAACACACAAAAGGAGCAGACAGGCAAAATGGCATCCTCTGTTCCTTCAGTATTTTTAAATAATTAGTCCATTTGATTTTAATGTAAAATGCATTTTTCAATTTCATTGAAAGAACATGATACATTTATGGAAAAAGCCCTTAAGTACAGCTTTTTCCCAAAATCAAGCCACCTATGTCTTCCCTTTTTTCTCCTTCCTTATTTGAGTATTTCTGTACCCTTCACTAAAGGACAAGAATCAATCACCTGTTTCATCCTGAAAGCTACATTTCACTATATTAACCTGGTTTTTTTCCCATCACTTACATGGGCAAACCCTAAGTTGGTGTGAGATGATCTCCAGTGAGGTTAATAAGCTGGTTTCTAAGTAGAGAGCTACAGATCCAGTCTTGAATTTTCAAGGCCATATAACTGAAGTTGTTAATGATATAAATATAATTCACAGATTGCCTTTCAATTTGCTGATAATTCTGCCACTGAAACTGTTGCTGTCTTAGTTACTGCTTTGTATATTCTGATTTTCTAAATTGCTGTTTTACTTTTTTCTTTCCATTTTTTTTTCATTCCCCCTGATTTGATTTCACTTCTTGTTACATGCCAAAGGCAGGCTTCAGTTAATCATGGATAAATTTTAAACTTACTTCTCAAATAGTTCCTGTGAATTTTGTGGCCAAAAATTCATATTTCTTAGCAGCAGAGTCTTTGATTTTTTTCCAGGTACAAGGTTTTTTTTGTACACACATTGGTTCGTTTGCAAACACGGGTAGCATCTAACTAAAGACATTCCTAAGAGACCAAAGCTGGACTTTTTGATACATCATTATCATGGTTTCACTTACAGGCAGGAGTAGGATTTCATCCCCCCAGATCCAGTGTCACTGTAAAATCCATGCCTTCAGTTTCAGTGGAGAAACAGAAATACACTGCCTGCACTGGTTCTCAGTGTTTATACTGAGCATAACCGTGATTTTCCATGTTGACATGAGATTCAGTGCTCAGTCTGTGGAGGAGGCTGGGACACAAAGGCAGGAACCCAAAACCCAAGCCAGCACGTGGTTCCAAGAGAGAACAAACTCCAAGAATGCGGTGCAAGATGTAGGTATGCAAGAGAATGCATTTCCTTAGCAAATGGGATAGGTGAACATCTGCAGCCTGTCAGACGGATAGGAGGGAGTAAAGAGCAGTCTTTAAAGTTTATCCTTAGTGCAAACAGATTAAGTGCAGCTTGCTTTTATTTCTGTCATCTACATCTATGTAATCTGTGTCATTGCAATCGGGTTTCTGGTTTGGATTTTGTAAGTCTAAGTAATCTGCTTTGAACTTTCTCCTAAATTCAATGAAGAAATATTTCATGGTGACCATTTAGCACCAAAGCATTCAGTGGCTGTCCTTACAGCCAGAGGTCTGAGCCACCCCCACACACACCTGGCAGTTGCCTCCTTTTCTCCACAATACTCAAAGGCAAGTGGAGACATGCCTGTGTAGGATGAAGTAGTTTGTGTTGAGAGCTAACAATACAAATATAAGAAGAAAAAAGTCTTTCTGCAGCCAGAAAAGTTCTGGCACATGACAGTTAATGTGGCAGTTGATCTGCCTCATTCTGCAGAGTTCTGGCAGAGCTGGGAGGCACCATTCAGGGCACATCAATAACACCTCAACACTTACTATTGATCAGAGAGCAAATCACCAGCTGAAGAAGGAAAGTTTGCATGCCTGCTGTTATCAGTTCAAACTGGAAGCAAGTAAATGTGGAGAAACAGTGAAATTATTTTTCCTTGTCTTGATTGCATTTTATAAACAAGAACCTTAGAAACAAAACCAGCCTATAAAATCCTTTGTCATTATTTCCTTCCTATTTCCCTTCCAGCCCAGCTAGTGCATTTGCAGGCAGGTGAGCTCTTTGGAATAATTCTCCCGTGTAGGAAAGTACGGGTGCTGTGAAATATTAAACTGCAGTCCAGTTATCTCTGAAATGCTGATCTGCCTGGCTAACATGGAGCTGAAATTCAGCTATTCCCTTTGACATGGAGTCAGTTGGGAATTTACCAGATGAACTTCCTTGACAAATAGCTACCACCCACTCGATCCATCACTTCGGGGAAGTTGGACTGCTTTGCACTTTTTCTTTCCTATGCTTTTATCTTTTGTTCTGCCTATCAGAGAGATCAAGGAGTAAAATCCAAACCAATATTCAAAGGTATGTGATTTAGAGCACTAAACAATAGAGATTTTTTAAAATTGCGTATTATACAGTAATCACGTACTCCAGAATTTCCTCCTTTTTAATATAGACAAATCAGATAGAACTCTTCATTAATATTTTAATAGGCATAAATGTTGAGTTCTCAAATACCCACATGGTAATTTACACTTCTGCTGTAGCTGGTGGGAGGTGGTTTGTTTTTCTTTGTGCTAATACAGGGATCTCACTTCCTGAGACAGGAAAGCTGCAGACAACAGTCACACTGCATCGGTGAAAGGCACAAAAGGAAAGAGAAAATATATACAGAATACTTCTTCTAAAATAGAAGAAAAATATATGTTGGTCTAATATCTCTTATGTCAGGCAGATTGAAGTAGCAAATAAGCATTTTCACTGAACCACAGAATGGCTGACTTTGGAAGACATCTTTGGGACTCATCTGGTCTCAGCCTCCTGAACAAATGAAGAAACAGCTCTCAGCCTTGTCTTAGCTAAGCAGCCATTGGTGGAAATTTCTAAAGAATTAATATATAAAAGGGAAAATTCCTGCTCAAAACCTAGCCTGAGAAGAGGGAAGGGACTCTCAGCAGATATGCAACAGCTTGGAAAATTAGGTAACCTATAGATTTCCCACCCCAGTACATGTGGTACTTTCCCACAAGCTCTGGGGATATCCATGAGAGCCACCATCACAGTGTCTTCTCCTGCAGGGCACTGGAACAGCTGTGGATGAAGCATGGCATGATAAGGGAAAGCCTGGTCCAGCACAAGCCTTTTCCCTTTGGCCCTTGGCACATGGGGAGAGCAGAATGCCCTCAGTAAAGTTTAGTGAGGGACAGAGCCCTGGGTTTGGAGGCAGGGAAAGCCCAGACCTTCAGCTGGTGGGAGCCTGGGGAGGGGCTGCCAGAGGAGAGGGAAGTTGAAATTGCTCACCTTGCAAAGCCCAGGGCTGAACAGTTCCATGGAACTGCTCTCATACACTTCCCAAACCAGGTGCCCTCCCATGCACTTCCCAGACCAGTTGCCCTGGTCCCTTGTGCCTGGCATTTCAGCACCAACAGTTTTTCCCTGTGCTTTCCTCAAGAACCATGAAGATTGCTTTTCAAAGTGTGTGAGTTTTGTCACTGCATGGTTTTGCTGTTGCTGGTGGCATCGTTGTTGTTTTCCAGGTTTTTCTCTTAAGGAAATAAATTATATAGGGGCATGGGGTTTGCCTGGATGTCTGTCTCTTGTCTCTTTTGTTTTTTTTTTTTTTGATCCCAGTGGCAGATTTCAACCAAATGTGACAGAGGGTTAAAGCTCTCCCAGACAATTAACAAATGCCATGAAAATAGACAAATGGGTAGAGGATACAGATGCTGTAAATGCCCTTACTGTGGGAAAAGCTGCTGAGTGGTATCCCACATCATCAGGCACTGGAACAGCCACATGGGAAAAGGGCCCCTGTAAATGCCCCAAACACAGAGCTTGCTTCAGCTGGGTTTGTGTTTCATGCATGCCAGAGCCAACCACTTGTAAGACAAAGTTCCAAAGAAAGCAGGATTAATTCCTTCTGTGCACAGCTAGCTATTGGTATTCAGATTGGAGGCCCCTCAAAATGTTCCTTGGACTCAAATGCTGACATTTTAAAGAATGCTGTTATCTACCTGTAAACAGGTATGATGAGGTGATTTAAGCAAGAAAGATGCCAATGGCCTATTCCCCTCACCACCACTTTACCTACAACAAGATCTGTGCTCAAACATTTAGAAAAATGGGCACAGCTACAATACCACCAACCAAACTGTACCTGTAAGGAGAATTGGATGCAAAGTTGCATACGTTTAGTGTGCAGGACTCAAGAACAGAGAGTGGAGTCCAGCTGAGGAATTAAAATTTGCTCGTATCACAGACTACAATGATGGTCTATCCACTATGGAGATGCAACAGTTCCCCCAGATGAAGGGGGGATAATGGCTGAAACTAGCACAATAAAGAGCTCTGAATATTTTAAGTCAACGC
Organism: Melospiza georgiana; assembly: GCF_028018845.1. Lineage (NCBI taxonomy): Eukaryota > Metazoa > Chordata > Aves > Passeriformes > Passerellidae > Melospiza > Melospiza georgiana. Next base: position 30,077,968 of record NC_080434.1, on the reverse strand, counting down.
CTTTGTTTAATATTCAGCTCTCATGGCATCCTGGAATAACACTGAGCAAAAATTGCACGGGGAAAAACAAGGCAGGCGAGTCCTGCTGTGACCAAACATCCCAGCTGTGCATGGACACATCTGAGGCCCAGTGTCAGGTGGTCCTGGTCAGCTTTAGGAATACAGTAAATTCCAGCATCAGACAGATTATCTGAAGATTTAGAAGATGCCAAGAAGGCAATTTGCAAACCCCTTCTTCGGGTTCTGAAGCTTATCACCCTTACTCCTACATTTCTGCTATGCTGAAAACTTAGGATGGGTTTTGTGGGATTTTAGCCACAGTCCAGAGGAATGGTGGTTAGAAAATAGACACCTCTTGGCTCTCTAGCCCATAATCTGGGGAGTGGTTTAGATCTGTGGCTCAGCCCAAAGTTCAAGGGAGTGAGAAGAGTCAAACTTCCTTCCCTACCCAGATCTCTTTGAAAACACATTTTAAAATAAAAAGCCTTTTCTGGATGGCCTGTGAAGAATTTATTACTAAGAAAACACTCTGCTGTTTTCATAGTATCAACTATATCTTCAATATTCTGGGCTATTTCCAATATTTCTGCTAAAGGAAGAAAGAGAAAACCTTCTCCTTTAAGTGTCTGTTTTAGCTCAGCTGGTTGTGCACTCTGAGTGGGTGATTTCAGGTTACCTGCTCTCTGTGCCATGACAAGACTACATGCTAATCACTGTAGTATTTTAGCACATGTTCAGTACCAACAAGCCAGCATAAGCAAGTGGAGAAAACAGAAGCTTAATCATTACTCCATGTTCCTGGTGTATAAAGAGAGATACTGTCCACCCACACAGTCTCTGATCAATGCCAAATCTTTTGCAAACTTGGGGCTTTCGTTCAGTTTCTCTGATTTTCTCTTGTGCATCCTTCCTGGCTCCCACTGCTTTGGTGATGTAATGAACTCACTGACCAGGAGCTATTCTGACACAATGCACAAAAAAGAGGGGTGAGAGATGTAAGGCTGAGTGATATCTGATAAGGAGGGAGGTCCTCTCGCTGGCAGAGGCTGAGAACAAAACCTCTTTGTACCTTTCTGGACTTCCTGAGGAACCATGGTGGCTCAGGCTTGGCAAGATGTCACCAGGTTGTACACAGTCCCACAGAGGTGTCCACCTAGGACCTATTTACCCTGACCTGCTCATCATTGCCAATGTTTTAAGAGCTGCTGCATCTCTTTCCTCTCTATGTGAGTGCTTCATAATCCTCTGAGCAGAAAATTCTCTTTTGAATGAGACCTGAAATAAATACGGCCATGGTGACATCACTTCACTAAAAAGGTGCAAAGATGAGATGCTCTGGACATTCAAGAACACTTCTCTACTATCCTTATTATAAAAAGATAACTTAAAATCTTGTGTTGGGTTGTAATCACTAATAGACATATCTCCACCATGTGCAGAGAGTGGAGAAGTTTCAGATGAAAGCAATTCACCCACTGCAGACACAATGATTAAGAAAATGCTTTTCGCTTTACAAAAAAAAAAAAAATGAAAAAGAAAAGAAACACAAAACACTGGGGCAGGGTGGTGGACCTCTTAACGCCAAAATCAGGAACCTTACATCAAAGTTCCCTCACGTCATAGAACAGGGATTCATTTCAAGGGAAAAATCCTCTAATAAGATGAATAAAGAAGTATTGGAAAGGAAGTCTGTAAAAGACTGGCAATGAGTGAGTGCATCCAAAATAGCTGGAATTGTATGCTTGTCTTTCTCTTTGGCAATTCTTATAGTCCTGGCTACATTGTAAATCAGAGCACCATCGATACCCCCAAAAACTCAAAAAAAATTGAGGACTTGTGTTTCCACAAGAACTTTTTAAGGAGACATTGGCTCATTCACTCATTTTTAGCTGCTTCAGCCGTAGAATCTGTCCTGTATGCAGAGAGTCTTGGTGGAAAAGTAATTATTAGTAAGACTTTGTCTCATTTTGTCTATGGAAAAAAGTGAGGATAGGCTTTATATTTTGCCTATGGAAAAAAGCCAGGATAGGCTGGAAGTTATGATCAGGAGAGAAAATTATTAATTAAACCAGCCTTGCTGAAGGTTGATATCTGATGTGTTAGAGGACTAAGGAACCTAATCTACTTGCTTGTGAATAGACAATGGATATAAAGATTATCAGCAAGGGCAAAGGAGGAGCATTCTTAATCTGAAATAGATATTATTTGCAGCTTGTCTGCCTTCTGTGGGCTTGAGGGTTCATGCAGACATCTACAGGTTTGCTTGAACTCAGAAACTCACTGAGATTTTATATATGAGAGTAACAGCTGACTCATGAGTAAATGGGTTCAGACATTTACTTTTTATTTCATTTTCTTTCTTCTTTCTTGCTCTCTGTTTTTTTTTTTTTTGTTTGTTTTTTTTGTTTTTTTTTTTTTTTTATTGGTGAGAATATTTTGTTCTTCTGTGGCTCCTGCTAACCAGGGTCATTTTTCTCCTTGCATACTGTGGTCCCTCATCAATATGATGCAACTGAAGATAGTTCTAGACCTTTATATGTAAGTATATTATTGATCCAGAAAGATAAAACAAGCAAAGAAACATAAAATGTCACAATACCATTATATATAGTTACAATAATAATAATAAACACAGTTTAAAAAATCTTAAATTGAGAAAAAATCTGCTAAATAACTGGTTAAGAAATATGCATCATTAATTCATATATGGAGAGAGAGATTATGGGGTCACATAAAAATAAAGAGGCTTTGAGATTATGAGGTTGGTCTGATGATAAAGCAACAATCCAATTTGCTATTAATTGGTTTTAATGAGTATCCAGAGAGCCTGCTTTACTGCAGGACCTGATCCTCCTATGCAGTGCAACATCTTTTATATGGAAACTTAGGGAGATGTACATTGCAACAGGATCAGGAAAATTGTAACTCTCCCTATTTGTTAGAATCTTATGGAAGAAGGCCCTAAGGACTGTACATTCCACAAGATTGTAAAGAATTGTTTAGATGAAATAAATATTAAAATGTAAATTTCTTTGTCAATATTGTTGAAAGTATCCCTTTAGATGTTTCAGCATTGTTGTGGTAAATCAACTCCAGTTTGCAAGATCCTTGACACAAATTTTCTTTAATATGCACTAATTCTATGTATCTTGCCTTTTAAGGTCTGTTATGAATGGAGTACTGTTGCCTCTACCCCCCTCAGCTAGATACACAAGTCCCATCCTTGAGTATTTTAAGACAACCCTAAGCAATGCCAGAACCTCTTCTGGCCCATGGTCAGGCAAGAGCTGGAGAAATAACAGCAGGAAAATATCTCAGAGTGACATTTCCCTCAGCTGCACTGGGAAAGACCATACAGAGAGAGGGCTGGGGAGCTGTGGCCACAGCAAAATACAAGGTTGGGCTGCTTTGGGACTGTGGCTTCAGGGTTAAAAAAAAAAAAAAGAATAGCAAATATTTCACTCCGGAATGTTCAGCTGGGATTGGTCATGAAGGTTGAGATGTTCCTTTTACCCACTGGTTTTTCTTTCATGAGTGGAAAATTGTTTTTAACCTTGTGTGGTTGTTTTTGTGCCGATGATTGGGTGCAAAACATGAGTGCTTCCATCAGCCTGCTCTGAGAGGCCTTTGTGCCAACTGTGCTCAGGGTGGGCAGCCATGCAGGGGGCAACAAAGAAGAAAGTCAAACCCCTGATTATTCTCTTTTTTTAAAAAAAGGAAAAAACTCAACAGATTCTATGAATTGAGCAGTTCCCCAACCAAGGGAAGTGCTTTTTCCTGGCACCAAAAGTCAACAGGGCAATCAAAAGGTTATTTAGATGCTCTGCTCTGGAGTCTGAGATGAAATTGTCTTTTATAACTAAAAAAGTGTTGGCATTTATAACTAGTAAACACTTTGTTACTGTACTGTCGGTTCTTCTAGACTGGGCTTGGTTGAGTTTTGGGGTTTTTTTGTTCAAAGAAATTTTGATAATATCTGGGTAACAATTTGGATGGTGGGTGCCTCACTCAGTGTTTGGGATTGGGGGCCATGCTGCTTAGGATAGACTTTGAGGCCAGAAACAGGCCAGGTTTTAGCCTCATTATGTAATATGGAAGAGCTACTAAGGGAAGTTTTTCTTGCACTGCCCAGGCTACTAAACCTTGGTTTTTTAGCAGGCAAGTGATCTCCTGGGATGATTTAGAAACACTAAAGAAGAGAGTGAAGTGCCTGCTTCACTTTTTGTCTGTGAAAGTGCCCATAGTGCTCATAAGACAGACTACAAATAGGGGGAGGAAAAACCTGGAAATACTCAAAACAGACTACAAGCAAAAAGAGGAAGAAAGTATTATGAAGACAACATTTACTTCAGCTTTCCTGCACCAAGGAAAGGGATCTAAAAGAGACTGCAAGTGTGTGCTGCAGTCTGAACCCAAGCAATCATTAGGGGCTGATACATGAATTGGCTGCTCACGAAAGATGAACTTGTTAAGTATCCAACATGCTCCCAGAAATAGACTCTGAAATACATCTTTTGCTGATATTTTTTCCCCAGCTTGAAAAGACAGAGCAGACTTAAATGTAGAAGACTGGTTAATAAAATATACTTGAAATATTGAAATTAAACAGGAGGGTCTTGGGCTGAACTGTTTAACTTTTGAAGTACAGGGCATAAGTTTATTCATTATAATGATTTGTTTCTCTTCCTGCTCCAAAGAGAGGGAGTCCAGATTGCTCCGTCTTGTTCTTTTACCAGGATGAGACTAATGGTGAATTTATGCTAATCTTTAAGTACCATTAGGTTGAAATTTAAAATATTAAAGAGCAGAGAGGTCAGTTCAGATCCTACTTAAACCTCTAAGTCTTGTGCCCAAGGAGGCAATGAAAAAACTGTAGGTGACAGTCCTGCCACATGAAATTTCTGGAGAGAGGGGCAGGCAAAGAGGACGCTGATCTGCTCACCCAAAGTGTTGAGTGGATGTGAAAGATGAAAGCCCTGGGAGGAGAAATGCCTTTCTGCTTTTTTGGCTGAGCTTCTAACAGTGAGCCACAGAGTGTCATTCAGGCCCTGTCAGCTGTGATATTTAAGCCACATGCAAGGCAGCTCCACACAGCTGAAAGGAGTGCTGCTCTGTTGAGGAGTCAGATTTGTAGCCTGCCACCAGGGTGGCCAAACATGCGTTGCTGAGGTGTGAATTATGAAACAGAGCTTCCAAATGTCCAACGGGCAATAAACATTAATATAAACTAGACATGGGCCCGTGCCAAATAGCCCCAACTCGCAGGGTGTTTGGATTGCAAACATTTGATCAGGATCCAAACTTTGCAGCTGGCCTTATCTCTGCAGTGGCCAAGCCAAACCCTCAGGGTTTGTGGCCACCTGGCACATTCTGTGATCCAAGGATGCAGTATCTGATTACTTGCTCCTTTGCCACCTCCAGCTAAAAGTCTTTTTTATCAGCCCTCCCTTGTGCTTCCTGCCTTGCTCTGGTATTCCTTCTCTGCCTTCATGGCTTGTGTCTCTCTTACTCAGATTGGAAGTTCTCTAAATTAGGGGCACACTCTAAATCTGTTGTGAGCAGCTCTGGGAGGAATTATACAATACTGTGGAAAATCATCAAGGAAACATGGGGTCTGAGCATGAACTTTTCACCTTCCATGCAAGGCTGACAAGGGGAACTGGACTACTGTAGAAGTGAAGAGAGTAGGCAGGACATGCATTCAATAATGTATGAAATAACCCAGCTCCACTCAGTGGAAATTCTGAGTTGTTCTAAACTGTTGAAATTCTATGTTCTAAAAGACCTAGTAGGGCTGGTGAGCAGTCAGTGCCTGTGGAACACAAGCCAGAACCTCCAACCATCCCTGGGCTCAAACACCAGACTCTATAACCACTTGTGCTTTTCCTTTCCACCTCAAATCCCACTAAGATTCATATAGGGATTGCCAGTTGTATTGCATGTTCTTTTATTCCCTTGATGTAATCCACAGAGAATCAACTGGATTGGCTGAAACCTTCACTTGACCCTCTTCTTTCACCTCCAGCAGCAACAAACATGAAAGGAGTTGTGGGATCACCCTGCTCTCTGTGAGCTGTCCTTTCCTCCCCGGGCCTTAGTAGGGGGAAAAAATTAAACACCAGACCTTGCCCTAAACTTTAAAGCCAGACCAGAATTGAGATACTACAGTTTTAGGGTTTTTTCTGTCTTCTGTAAAAGAAGTAATCAGGAATGATGTAAATTTCAAAGAATGCTGACTATCACTGAGTTCTAAGAGGTTAATTGGCATATTAATTGCCTGTAATTAATAGATGCATATACAGACAAGGGAAGTGGAGATTTTATGGCTATGAAATTTGTCCATTAGCTACACTTCACACTCATCAAATCCAGTGTTACTGAAGCAGTAAGACTATTGATCTACATATGGATTCTGCTCGGGTACTTGTGGTGTCTATTTAATACCCTCCTCTAAAAATGGAGCAGGGGGATGCTGAGCTTGCACCTGGAGTTTTCTCAATTTTCTCTTTGCACTTAGTGACTGAATTAACCACACAAAATTTTATTCTTATTTCGTCCTGTGTTATAACTATCTCTGGTTTTAACTGAACAGGTTTCCTGAATCTAAATTGCTAGCTATAGTAATTATATTGTTGACTCATGGTTTCATGAGGAAAAACTTGGTACATTCCACACTAATAAAATATCTCCAGGGATCTTATCTGAATTGCTAGAAAATAAAATGATAATAATGTTGCCTGAAAGATCTTCAATTTCCAGCTTTTTGAGAAATAGCTCTGTTCACTGATATTTAAACCTAGTGCTGTGGCAAGTCTTCAAGGCTTTGTATCTCATCAGTGTAGATATTTTCCCTCTGCTTTTTTCTGTTCTCATCAATATGGGGAACATATCAGACCAGGTTTTCTGTACAGACCTGCTGGATCAGAAGTATGCCTTGCTTCAGAATTCATTTCTTTTTAAAAACAATCTGGATCTAAGACATCCCTGAGTGTCTAGACTCCCAGGGGTAGTCATGAGAGTAGACCCAGCTCTGCTCTGTCAAAGCCCTGCAAGCATCAAGGGCCTGCCAAGATCATCAAAACACAGCTCCCTAAAGTGTGGGTGTAGGTATGAAAATTGCTCTGTTAATACCACCCAGTTTTATGTCTCCACTCACGTGGGAGTGCAGAATATGTCTGACAATGTCTTCAGCTGTTCAGGAATGAGCACTAACCCGCTTGTGTTTTCTGCTTGCTTATGGGATTGGAGTGGGTGGGAAGGGTTCTGTTTCTTTTTCAGCTCACATCTCGCAAATCTGCCAATATGTTGTCACCATCTTCTCACTCAAACTGCTGCAGAAACCCCAGTTTCATTGCCTATTTTCATTGCTGACTGTGTTTTGGAGGCTTGGGGACTTTTTTTGTGTATGGTGAGTTTTTTGTTTGGTTGGGGTTTTTTTTTTTCATTTGTCTGTTTTGTTGTGATTTTTAAATTAATTCTTTGTTGTTGTTGTTGTTGTTTGGGGTTTTTTTTTGTGCAAGATCCAGAGGTGATGGGCTTCACAAGGACTGTCCTGCCATATATGATCCTTGATGGTCTCATTGAGACTATGGGCATCCCAGCATTTTTATGAGGAGCACCAGGAAGGCAAATTTCACTGCAAATCTGCGACAATGCAGCTTCAGCCAGAGACAGCTCCAGTTTTTGCAAAATCACCTACTGAGACTTCAGGAAAGGTTGGAAGGTCAAACTGTGAGCTGTCTCCCTTTTATCCACTTGTGAAGACCATGAAATTCTTTGTAGACATTTTAACAAATAATGCTTCAGAAATATATTTTCCCCTAACGTCCTACTCCTTTTTTTCTTTACAAGTGTAAAAGCCAACAACAACTCAGCACGCATGTTTTAAGTTAACTAAAAGAAGATAGTAAGAATGTATGTTTCACCCTTCCAGAGGGGTCATTATGAAAAAGCGAAGTTAAAAATAAATGTTAACATGATCAGCAAAGAAATAAACTCTTCGTTTTTCTGCATCTTTTAAGACATTCTGGAATGTTCCTCTGTGAGCCCTTCTGTCATCCTCCTTCCTTTGCTTTTTAACCCACACCCAGGTTCTACATCACAGAAAAGGGAGGTTTTTGCTACCTCTGGCTGTAACCGAAGGAGGGGTCCCTCAATACTCTACGAGCTCCCTTTTAGATGAAGTCAAGATGCATATTTTTTCCTCCTCATTTTTCCCTTTTGCCTCTCTGTCTCTGAGAAAATCAGTTACCCAGATGTAATGGTTGCAAAGATCTTGCAGGATCCATCTCTCTGCTGCTCTAGTTTCCCTCTTTAGTGAATCCCAGAGAATTTGCAAGAAATATGAATTTCTTTGCTGGTGTTCTATCTTTAAAAAGCAAATGTTACTGAATATTTAAGACTATTTTTTTTCCTATTGAATTGTTAACAGATTTGGGACTCTCTTCGTTAAAAAATGCATGAGAGTACCTCCTGAAATTCATCCTTGTATTTGTGCCTGTCTTCACCTCCTACTCTTGGTGTCCTGCAGGGACTATGGAATTCATGACATGGTGCTGCCACAGGGAGCCTCCTGATGACCACCCTCTAGGAGAATGCTCAGCATCACCTTGGATGCAAGTTTCCTTCGGGTGCCTAAGATAGGCAGCAACACCCACAATTCTGCCCATTCAGGCACTTCTGCAAGCATTTTGCAGGCCTAAATGTCTCCCAGCATCTCATTTTCAAAAGCTGGATCTTAAATATCTGGAGAGTTTGAAATGGAGAGCATCCCAGCCTGGAATTTCAGTGTATGATACAGAACAGTTTCACAGCAGAGTTGTGCTTTCTGAGTGCTTCACCACTCAGGGCTATCCTCTGTGATGGACTGGTACTTGCTGGCCCTGAAGGCAGAGACACAGCAGAAGCTTAATGGTGATTTCCTGGACTTTGATTTGGAAAGGACCCTCAAGGATGAACAGTATGAAAATGTCACAGCTCGGGACAACCGTACATCTGCATTATCAGTGGACTTATTAGCACAGCTATTAGCACCGTGTCAATAATAATCTTACCATCAAAATGATTATGATAATTATTATTAATATAGCAATGAACACAAGTAGCAATGATTATTCTAAATGGTAGCACAGTTATGAGCTCTTTGTATATTCTGTGAGGAGATGTGCTCTTTACATGGAATCTTCTTATTTTTTTATTCTTATTTATTTAGTTTACATAGTCTATTCTTAGACTTTCTCGGTCCTCTTCTGCTTTTCCCCTGGTCCCCACACCTTGTAGCTGCTGTCTTTCCTTTCCTTTCTGTTGTCCCAAACATCACTCTTCTACTTGAATATTCTCCTATTCAGGGAAATGTGAGTCTCCAATCCCATAGGATTGTTTCCCTGCATGCCCTGACTGTTGGAGTTGTGCAAACAGAGCTGGGCTCACAGCACGTATGGAACACTGACCTGTAGCCCCAGAGCTGGGGTAGGAATCACAGAGTCACAGAATCTGCTCAGTTGGAAGGATCCCACAAGGATAATCCTTTTTATAAGCCCCTTAAGGGGCTGGAAAGCCACAGTGAGGCCTCCCTGAGGGAACTTTCTCTTCTGCAGGCTGAACAACCCCAGCTGTCTCAGCCTGTCTTTGCAGGAGAGGTGCTTCGGCCCTCTGAGCATCTTCATGGCCATGATCAGCCTTTGGACCTCCTCTAACAAGCCCATGATTTACCAAGATCAAAACATCCTCTTGATCTCTTTCTCTACAAACCTCATTTGCACAATAAGATAAAATAGAACAGAATAAAGCAGAATAGCACTACAGGACGTAATTAAAAGATGAATACACAAACCAGAAAATTATAGCAATTAATATTAAGAACATAATTCTTCCTATGACATAATTTTTCTTATAAAATCTATTCATCCTTTCATCCTCATTAAGTGAAAAGTAAAGTTCAATGTGATTTCTACTTTGGCTGGTTACAATTAATTTTCATGCTGTACTGTGCACTAGCTGGACTTTGAAACTACTAACAGGATCTGCATTGGCTTCAAAGTATAATACAGCAGCTCATGTGGGAAGGACAAGGTTCCTTCCATTTTAGTATTTACTTTTTCTATTTTGGCATAGACTTCATATCAGCTGTGCGAGAGAAGTATGGCACCTACAGACTGAGGCACATCCCTTCTTTTTTAATTCTTAGATCAAAGGTGAGAAGTCTGTACCTGCAGAAGGACCAGCTACTGAGCCTGGAGCTTCTGAGACACATGCAGGGGAAAATTGATGCTTTTTCCCTTTTGTCCAAATGCAGCTCATAACTGTAAGCACAAACAGCATTTGCAAAACAAAATAAACTACCCCTTGAAAATTTTACTTTCTGCTTTCCAAGGGTCACACTACTGTGGCTATTTTGTTTTGACCACTTCCTCATCACATTCAGGGCAGATCTAACAGAGAACCATGGTCAGAAAAGAAGAGAAAAAGAATAATGCATTCTAAAACTGATTTATAACTGTGCCATCCATTAGCAACATCTTTGCAATTCCTAGGTGTTTAAAGATCAGGGAGCCTGTCAAGCCTGGCTATTATGTGGGTAATCCACAAAAAAGAAAAGTGGAAAACTTCACCTTTCCCACTGAAAATTCTGCAGAGAGGGCTGCCACAACCGTGACTGAATCCTACCATCGATGCAAAGGACAGGGAGGAAATGAGATATGCAACAGCAGTGCCTGGCTTCAGCAACTGTGGAAACTTGCCATGTGTTCTGTGCGTCGCTTTTATAGGTCTGATCATGACATATGATAGACGCCAGAAAATCGTCTCTTATCATCATTCCACAGACAGCCTCTCTTTTAGTATGTGCCCTGGGCGTGATCCTGACAGTTTCACTGGCACAGATACAGAAGAAAGTATTTGCTCTTCTCTGTAACCTATTTACAGGGATTTCTTCTGAACTCCCAGAATTTCCCCTGGAGTGGGACAACCCCATGCTGTTCCCAGTTAGCGTTATGAATAACATTTTCCAATAAAAACGTGTCTGCTTTCAGCCTGAAAGATTTCTGTCACAAGTCATTTGCAAACTGCAGATCAGAATTTAGTTTGGAATTTTGAATTTTGGGCCGGCCTGCTCCTAAACTTGTGACCTTAGGAGCCCAAGGTCATCAGGTCAGCATGAGCTAGCTCTTTCCTGCTTGGCACAGGGAGCAGAAAAGCCCAGGAATCCTTGGCTGTAAAGCAGGCCACAAACCTTGGAGTTTCAGGCAGCTGTTCAACAGAAATTACTTTCTTTGCATCAATGAAAATGAGGGAAATGGCTTTTTATTTTTGAGTTAATGTAGGCTCCGGGGAAGATATTTAATCTGGGAAGTATCATATGTCTTAGGCCTGGAAAAAAAAGAATTCTCAGAATTTCTGCTTCATAGGAAATTGGGAAATCTTTTAAGTTCTGGTTCAATTTTGATTAAAGTGAAATTTTGAAAAGATTTTTTTTCACACAGACTGAAAAAGGTACTTTGCCACCAGTTCTATTTCTGCTCCAAGCTGGGGATAATTAGGCAAAAAGGTGGCCAAATAAAAAGAATAGCCCTGCTACTAATCTCACAACGGTGAAACTTGAGGAAAGTTCACAGCACCATTGATGTTATTGTAACTAGGATTTGAAAGCAGAGAGGAAATAAAGTCATTGCCTTGTCAAAGAGATGTAAGACTTATATGAGCTGTATATTTGCCCTTTGGGCAGTAGGAAAGCAGTGGAAAAAAGACTGGAAAAATAGGAGCACTTGAAAAAATATAACAGAAAAGTAAGGCAAATAGGTTGAACTACAAAATGGTTTTGGTTAAGAATTTAAATTTCTGTTTTCCCTATGCAGTCTTGAAATAGAAGGGTATATTTTGCAGAATTTCTTGGGAACATATTGCAGGAATCTCCAATGAAGATCAGGGGCTAAAGGGCTTTTTCCTCTTTAGAAATTGCAGCACTGGCCCAGGGGTTCCTCTCTGGGAAGTCTTAGATAATCAGAATCTTCATCTTCTCCCTGCACAGGGAAACAGACTCATCTGGCCAAGAAATAGGACCAAGTTACCCACTTCCAGTGGACTGGCAGACCCTAAAAACATGAACCCCTTTGGGTTCATATACAGCAGTTAGCTAAAATCTATTTGCCTGCATAAAGTGGTCAATAGCATCATTGCAAGCCAAAAAAAACCCAAAGAATTTGTCTTAAGGTTTTTGATTTAAATAAAATGAACCTGATCATCAGGGGCTTCTAAAGATAAGGAAATGGAACCTAATGGAAACAATGAAGACACAATATGCTATGCAAAGCTAATTAAAACAAAGTTTTCATGGGAATATGAGACCTTGAATCTTTTTTTGCATGCTCTATTTTAACAGAACAGTGGTTTTCTTTTTTCCACGTTGTGGAATAAGGACCAACAGATCGGTTGCACAAGATGTTTTCTGCTCCCATTTTTCCATTTCCTTCAGCTTGCAAAAAATTCCTCTGCAAACCAGATTTGCAGGGCGCCGAGTCGGGCTCAGCGTGGCCTGGCTGGTCAATGGGCTGCAGCAGCTGGCCCGTGGTCATGAGCCACCTCCCCTTGAAACTGGTGTCTTGAATTACTGAATAAATCCATCACTTTCTAAAGATAGAGGTGACAGAGCGACAGCCCTCAGGCTGGGCAGACAAATTGCTCTGTTATATAAGAAACTTGGCCTTCTGGGCAATGTCAAAATTTGCCTGCAAAATGTTTGGCCAAAGATCAGCACTAAACTGGAGCTGTGATATCTTCACTTTGTCTGACTTCCCCATGTCCTTCCCTAGTATGTGGCAGTCTAATCTGGTCAGAGCCACGTTCTAATTGCATTTTAGATTTTATAATTATTTACATTTTACCTTTAGTGTCCCTGTGAGAAGTAGACTGCGATACTTTTTAAAAGAGGACTGAGCAAAGAGGAAGAAGAAAGGTACCAAAACGTGTTTTAAATCAGACTCCTTGTGAGAATGTTGATCTCTCCTGGTGCAAAACAGAGATATATTTTGCTTGCCTGTCTTGCTCAGACCTGCAGCTGATGGGATGAGCAAGTGGCTGCACACTTTCCCTGGGGGAGTGATCAGACCCACCAGGCTTTGGAGCTGCAAGTACAAACAGCTGAATTTCAACCAAAGGGGGAGATTTTATAAGGAGATCAACAGGGACCACACTGCTGGGAGCTCTCTACTGCTTCACGTTTGTACATGAGACCCTCAGAACAATAATCCATTAAGCACTTAGCCCAAAATCTTCATCAGTTTAAAAAATTGGGTTTTGCTCCGAACGCTTTGTGCATAACATTACTACAGAAGACAAATTCCAGTGGAAAATAGAAGGGCAGAATTAATGAAATGGCTAAGAAAATTATTCTTTTTTATTTCCCTTTTAAAATCTGATGGCATTTTGCAAGCAGACCCATCTTTGCTTGTAGATTTTTTTATCTCTAGTCTCAGATCTACCTGTTTTGACATATGACCAGTGAAAAACATTTTGTAAACCAAAATCTATTTTTTTTGTCTCCCAAGACGGCCAGGGGGACTTATGACATAATCTATTGTTATTTAAAGCTCACTTTTTGGAAGTATGTTGGAGTAGTGATCCTGTATCTTTATAACATAGAACAGGAAAATATTTATTAACAACAACCCTCTTATGTTTCCTTCCAGGATTGTGAAAATTATCTTCTTCCATTTTGCTCTTAATAGTGAACAACGGGCACATTTATTTTCAAACTGCAACAAAAAACCACAGAGAAATCCAACTGCCTCAAGCGTAGAAGGCACAAAGCTCTTCAAAATCATAAAGTAAAATCCACCTTCAAACAAAATCCCAGTGCAATGACCTTGGTCTGACTCCAGCTTTTATTCTGAATATACTGGGAACCAGATCCTGGTCTAACAAAGAATGAACTCGCTACCTTGCAAATGGACAGCACAAGGCTTTTCCCTCTCTGCTGTCTCACTGAAAATTTGAGAGTGTAAGCAGGGCAGCCTTTGTGAATCAGCCCTGTGCCTGACTTACAGAGGTGAATGCTGTCCTGAAGGAAGGGACAGAAAAAAAAGAGGTGGTTCAGGCTGAGCCTTGCTAGATCTACATAGCGGTTTTAAATTTTCAGAAGTCAGAGTGCAGCTGATTAAATCTGCAGCTGTCTAGGTGAAAGCAAGTGATTGGTGGATCTCAGAAGATTTGGGACTGGATTCACCCATATGGTTTGAGTCACTCTGACAATAGAAAACAGCTGTAAAACTGTTTTCCTGGCCAGAAAAAGTTGGGTTTATGGTTGCTTTGCGTCTCCAAGCAGCTGATGAATACAGTTCTTTGTCTCAAAAAGCATCTGAAAACCCAGATGCTTATCTGCATTTCTCAGCTAAATAAATTGTGATAGTAATTTTGTGGTGATAGCCCTTTGTGAGCTTTTTCAGTAATTTTTGATATTGAGTAGTTGGTCAGAGAATATTTGAATACAAATTCTGTCTGTGCCAAGAGGAGGTATTATCCGTATTATCCATTATGGACTCCATCTATGAAAAGGAAGGGTCTGCTCTGGGAAACTCACAGCCTAGGTATTAAACTGCAGAAGGACAATTAGCAACCAGTCTAGACAGATAGAACAAGTCAAGCGGGGAGGGAATAAAGCTAAAAATGGTAGAGTGACTGAGCACTCGCACTCAGTTCATTTTCATGCCTTAGTAGGTCTGCAGGGGGTTGTTTGTTTTTTATCTGTTTCTTTGATGGACTCAAGGGAAGCACTGGAGCTTATAGATTTCATGAGACAAGTATTTTGAGAAGAGACTTTCAAAAATAAGGGGTGGAGGCAGGCTAGATTAGGTTGGGAAGGAAATTTCAGATGGGAGGCTCTGTTGAAGAAGGCACCAGAGAAAGAGATGGTGAAACAGATGTGTGCAGCTGGAGCCAAATAAGTGAGGCAAAGGTGAAAGGATGGGAGCAGAGCTCGTTCAGGAGACTTTCCATACTTCTACTTCCACTCCCACTTCAAGCTTGAAATGCATGGAGAGAGAGAGTGTGGAGGTGCTGATGCAGGAAGGATTGCAGTGGCAAAAACTAACTCAAAATCCTCAACTTTCAAAAAAGACATAATTCCTGTTCTGAACTGAGAGCTTAGACTAGAAATATTCATTTCCTTGTTCTGGGGGTTAACAACATTTTCAAATTCTTTTTATAGATTGCTTTGTAAGAAGGTTGCTGTGTTTTCATGTTTGCTTGAGACCACTTGCCCACTTGTTTTCTTTGAATGCAGACTCTGGAGACCAAGACTGAAAGAGGTGCTTTATTGTTTGCTCTCTTTCTCAGTCCCTCTTTTTCTTCTCTTCACACAAATATCTTTTCTTTTTTCCCCCCTCTCCCCTATCTCTGAATGCAATATTTCCAAATGTGCACTTTCTCAGTCTTGTCTGAATGCTCTTTAGATTAAAGGTCAAAAATACAATTCTTGTCATTGTGTAGATACCAAAGAAAATGATAAAAATGGAACAGTATCTGTTCTGTGGACTACATTAAAAATAACTGAAAGCAACAGCTTTGGGACTGATTTAAGAAGTCATGCAAATGTGTAAAATCTAACAGCCTTAGGACACAGTTTAACACTTTGAGACATGCTGCATGCTTTTAGAAAGTTCCTTTAAAATTTGGCAGGAGATAAATCACCTTTTCCAATTATTTTGAAATTATGCAAGCTCGGCACACTACAACTTTTGATCAGAAGTACTTATTGAAATGCATATTCTCCAAATATCACCTCTCAAGGTCACACTCACATCTAGATAATAAAAGGCTTTCAGTCCACTGTGGTCTGGGGGCTCCCTGCACTTCCACTGGCAGCAGTGGGAGTTAAACAGGGAAACTCTAATTGCTTTGGGGCTAGTAAGACTTTACACCCATTTTAATAACTTTACATCATTGAAATGGCAATGCAATGACAAAAGAGGCATTTTGAAGATCAGCCTTTGAAGGGTTTTGCATTCAGATATGGCTAGTTCTCTATTCCTCATGACCATCGGAACGTGATAAAATTTTATCAAGTTAACTAAAGTACTCTATATTAAACAAAATTCAAAAGGTAAAATAAAATAAAATCACACAATCACAAGAAAAGCCCCTGGGATAAATATCAATTGCAGAATATTCTTTAGCTTATATTGGCACTATAAGCAGTGCTCTGCTCTTTGCCAGTATGGAATACACATCTAAAGACCATGGGAGTGAAAAAAATCCACCCAGCCATTAAGTTTAAACAATTCAATAGACAATGACATGCTAACAGTGAAGGAAAAACTTTTGTGTTCTCTGAGAAACAAGCATATACCTACATATAAAGTAATGTATTCTCCACGGCTGTGTGAAAATCAGCATTCTCTGACTGATAGGGGCACTTCTAAAGGGTTATTCAGTGCTTAAGAGAGTACTTGTCACTTGCATAATTTTAATAGAATTAGCAGACAGTCTGATAGGATTACTTCTTCTCATGATAATCCATCTTCTCCATAGTACTGGGAGTTTTTGGAGAAAAATGCAGCTACTGGCTTAAAAATATTTTTCTTAAGCCTCATTTTTAAAAAAACATTGTGTCATTGAGCATTATTATTATTAGATATGGACACTTGCCAAAACACCAGAGCCACACAATCCCAAATTGGGAGAAATTTGAGACCACACAGCTTTCAATTTTCAAACCACCTCTCATTAATTATAATTTGTTTTTATTATTTACTTTTTATTATTGAATCTGGATTCAAGTAAGGAGAATTATAGAGAACAAAAATGCCCAGAAAAGTTTATAAAATAGAGATAACATTGGAAGTACACAGTAGAGGACAGGCAAGGAGAAAGCCAGTTAACTTCACCCTATGGAAAGGCAAGGATAAAATGGTAGAGGATATTGGGAACAATTCTACCTGGCAGCACAAGTAACATTTGACCAAGTTGAGTACCCTGGAAGACTCCTGCCTTCCCAGGAGTCTTAGAAGCAAGGGCTAAAGAAGCACTTGGCAGTGAAAAGGAAGAAACAGCCTTGATAGTTTTCTAGGATTGGTCTGAAGCCTAATTTTTAAGACTCTATAGAACCAGATGGTGGGAAATGACTTCTTGACTAACCATGGAAAAAGACCACCACAGCACAAAATTAGAACCAGTTCAACTTCTTGTGTAGCACATCTTCTGCTACTGATTTACAGTCTGTACCTAAAGTAGTAAGGGGAAAGCAAGGACCCATCTTTGCCTGCTCTTTCTCACCTGCTCTTTTGGCTCGTGGGAGTTTTTGTGAGCAGGAGAACAGTAGCCTTCAGTGCCATGTGATGCACAGCTGAGGCAGGGCAGGGAAGGACAAAAGGGACCCTCATGCTACCCAGTAATGGCTGAGGCTCTGCTCAATATTTTGGAGGAATGGGATGTAACAACAGGTACAGAAGAAGGCATCTTAGAGGACCATGGACATGTAAGATAAGGAATTAACTGGACCCCTGTGGTATCAAAGAGAAGATAACAGAGTTTTTTGGTACCCAGAAATAAAGTTTCCATGGTTACCTTCCTATGGAACAGGGAATAAAGAATATTCTTCCTCCAGATCTAATACCACTGCTGAGCTGGAGGAATAAATCAGTAAAAAAAATCTTTTAGGATTTCTCCATTGCTGGCTTATTGGGCAGTCCTTGTCCAGACATCCTTTGAGGTTTAGATCCACTCTTCCCTCCCACCTCAGATCATTAAGACCTTTAAGAGAATTCATTTAATTTGGACTGAAGAATTAATATCAACCTGGAGTCTCAGAGCTCATCTGAGTTGGAGACAGTACCCAACACCAAAGAAAATGATCTTTTAAAACCATCAACACATTTCTGAAGTATCTTCTTGGATTTACTAGAAATAGTTTCACACACACATCTGAAATTTGTGATTTAAAAGTTCTGGCCTACTTGAACATCATTTTTATCACAAAAAGCTACACTAATTTGTAACTGATTTCTACATTATCTTCCATATATATGCGCAAAAATGAGACTTTTTTCTAGCCCTGGGGAATTACATTTTTGTAAGAAAGGATAGGAAAGCTGTTTTGAAAAGGTATAAGCAGTATACCAACTCCAGGGAATAGAAACAATCTCAATTTTGGTAGTACTATTTTTTAAATTTGTAGCCACAAAAAAAGTAGAAAATGTTGCTCATTATACAGACAGGATATGTCTTAGATATTCCTCAGTATGGTCTTTTCTGTAGAGACAGTCAAAACGTGCAAAGAGAAAACAAACATAAACTGGAAGTTGAAGACAGAGACACTTGAGGTGTTTTGAAAATGTACTGAAAAATAAAGAGAGCAAGGACACTGAAGGATTGCAGCTTTTATTATCTTGCTTGGACTAATGCACACTTCAGTTGTATGTGGTTCATAGCATATAAATGAGATTTATTTGCAACACAGAACAGAATATAAGCAAAGCAAGATGTCTCTCTCAACAGTGGAAATGTGGGGCAGGATTATCTGTACAGCATCCTCACTGCAGGGTACCTGAAGGAAAGAATCTCTACAATTAGAAATCAACTTTTGTGAACCGAAACACCAATCTTCAGGAGACCTGCTGGAGATCTGAACAGTGTTAAGATCTATACAGCACTTGGGCATTTTTACACAGGGCTCTTCTCTGGATGCTGTGGAGTGTAACACCCTGCATTCCTAGGAGATTCCAAGGGGAAATCATGCTGGCAGATGCAGGGAGATAAAGCATTCTCAGCAGAGAGCGCATCCCAGGTGCCATCATCATCGGGTAAAGCACCCTTCAGTCCTTCTCTCGACGTGGCTTTACTCATAAACCCCTGGACAAGATGCTGTGAAACTCTGAGCATAGCAGTGGGAAAAATTAGTGAAAGAAATAAAACAGGAATAGAAAAAAAAAAAAAAAAAAAAGAAAGAAAAAGAAAGAGGAAGAGGAAGAATAAACTGGCGAATATTCCCATGTAAACACAATGCAGTACAGAGAGGGAGAAAATGATTCGATGAATGGAAATGGGACAGGGCTGGTTTGGCAAGTTCATGCAAATATCACAGAAAATACAAACAGTGCTCATGATTTGTATCTCTTTGTAGCTCTTTGTGTCTGAATGCACACAGGCCTCCAGCAGGCAGTTCTGTGCACTGTGCAAAGGGAAATGGGAGCCTGCAATGAGAGTGAAGTGGTTGCAGAAAAGCACACCAACGCTCTAAAAGCATCAGCTATCTGGCACCATGGGCCTGTGGAAAGGAGGAGATCTTCTGAGTGATACATCTGCAAAAGGAAGGTCACTCCTTTCTGGTAAGTTGGTGTTTCAAACTGGGAAGAAGTTACATGGTTTAAATGCAACAATACTGATTTTCTATTAATCCATATGTGTCTCAGTCACAGAAAAGGCCTGTGGGTGAGGGTCAGCATGTTCTCCCCTCTGTTTACCAGTTAAAAGAACTTCATTTATTTGAAATTCTGTTTTCAATTAATTTGGGAAAGAATGCCAAACATATGGGGGTTTTGGTAGGTTCAAGTTCTTGATGAGTTTGGTTCACAATGCAGCATTTGTGTCACCTTGTTAGAGCACAACCTTCTCCAGGGCTTGACTCTTCTTTCTGTAGCCCATGGTGTGAAAGAAGAGTCTGCAAGGTTAACTCACAGATTCTAAGACTTGCTAGTTTTTTTCCTTCAGCTACTTTTGAAACTTCATTTTACATCTCAGTGACTTAGTTTTTAAATGCATTCTCCCTCCAATAGTTGTGTGCTATTGTAAATGTAACAAAAATCATCACTGAATAGAATTAACAGGTTATTAAACCTTTGAAGAAAAGCATTGTTTATCTTTGATCCTATAAATTTTAAAATGTTATCTTATTTGAATTTGATTTTGTTTTAGCTTAATCTGATATTGGAAAGATCTAGACACTTAACTATAATTAAATGTTTATTCAAGATATCTAGCTGTTGTTTATTTTACTAGCTATTAGGTTGTAGATAACTGCAACTGAACATTTCTTTTCTAGCTTACAGTACTTAGAACATGAGTAATTATTCCAACAGACATACATAAAATAGTAAATTAATATATGAACAGCCTTTCCTGTGGCTAAGTTTTTGTCTGGTAAATATATCCTCATGCTAAGGACTTGATGGGATACATAAGGCAGAGAACATGGTATGTGTTACTTGCTCTTGGGTGGTCTGCAGCTCAAAGACCCTTGCCACTTAGTGAGGATACAATACAGTATTCTTCCATGACTATTTACATTCCCCATTTTTCACAGCATCTTCAAATACATACATTAGGCTCTTCTTCCCTCTCGGCTTTTTTGATCTCCTTGGAGCCAAATTTTACTATGGTGTCAAAATGTAATACAACCCACTCAGTCATTAGGCACAGATCTTACTGACCAAAGCCTTATTTATTGTAGAGTGAAAGATGGCATATTCCTGAAGAATGGTCATGGAAAAAAAGAAAAAAAAAAAAAAACAAAAACAATGAAAAGCAAGCTTTAAAATAAAAAATCATTGGCTCTTTTATCTCACCAATGCTTTTGTACAGCTGGGGAATTATTAAGAAGATACTGTAGAAGAGAAAATCTAAGAAACCCTGCAATATTCAATGTCATTGTTTTAGGGCTTTCTAAGGAGGCAAGTTCTGCAGTGCTTTTGAAGTTCAATTATAATTCAGCAGGAAGAGGCATGGAAAAGAGTTTCAATCTTCATTGGGAATGAAAATTACAGGAGGACTGGATGTAGAGTGAAAATAATGAGGCCTTTTTGTCACTGATCTAACCTGGGAAGATGCTGTATACAATTTTAAATGAGTACTTACTTCAACCATATCTAAAATAAAGTCCTTCCCACATTTTCATTTGTAAAACCAGTCTGGAATTTCATGGAGGGGAAAAAAACCTTAGATGTTCAAAACCAAAAAAAAAATAATCAAAGGAACTGTAACACTCCTTGCAGTGGTACCTACCTGCTTTTCCTTACAAAGAGGCTTTCCTTTAAAGGTCTCAGAGCACTGCAGCCATAAATCAAACATGATGACTTTGCATAGATTTGTCTTGATAAGACAAATGTTTTGGGTTGGGATGGTTGAAGAGCATGCTTTGACTTTTGCAGCTGTCAGATGGAATTACATCCCCATACAGGAAGGATGGAAGTCCTACTGAGGATCATACAAATGTTTTGACCCTAACACAAAGAGACACTGCGTTTTTTAAAAAAGTTTATTTTGAGATTTTAGTAATGAAGATCCTCAAAAATTTGGTTTTGCAGGAGCTTTGCTGAGCTATTTGCCTTTTTTTTTTTCTTTTCATAAATAAAGCATTTTTTCAAAAAACCTTTCAGGAACTGGAAGATTTGAGATTTTAGCAAATGTGATGACAGTATCAGGTTTTCTGAACTTCAACCCTGATTCTGCAAACGCCATTGAATATGCTAAAATTGGAATACACAAGTACCCAATATGTGATCAGCAAACTCATGATCTTGATTATACATTTGTTTGCAGATATTTAAAAATTACTTACAGAAATGTAAAAAACCTGTTCATCTGAAATGAAAACAATATTTTCTGGCAAAATTTTGCCGTTTTATATAAACCAAACATTTGCCACGTCAACCATTACCCACAAACTTAGGCACACAGAAACCTGACCAGAAACTCTTGGATAAAACAAATATAGCAGCTTTCTGCTCATTATTCTTCAGTGAGTCCATTTATTTTGGACAGGTTGAACAGATTTAATTATTCGGATTTAATTATTTTATTATGTTTACATACTTAAGATGTGATTACTGAAAACTGGCCAATATGGATAATGGTGCATTTAATTCCATCCAGTGCTGAACTGCAAATTTTCATAGTAAAACCCAAAACTAGACCAGGTAAAAATACTTATAAATTTTGTATACACAATAAATATGAATATGAATACAAATACGAATATGAATATAAATATAAATATAAATATAAATATAAATATAAATATAAATATAAATATAAATATAAATATAAATATAAATATAAATATATTGTTAATTTCTATAAATAAACATATATTATATCATATAATAAATTATATAAATTGTATACATTGTATACACACCATTTCCAGACAATCCTGGGAATGGCAATACTAAAAATATCCCCTTTTTGTACATGTATCCAAAAGTAGTTAGGGTATGGTATTTTACTTCAAAGAGAGGTCCTGCATACCTAAAATTGGACAAAAGTTTGTTTCAGAGCTGGGTCAAGGTTTAGGGACAGAGTGGGCAGTAACAAATGGAGATTCAATAGTAAAGGTGGTTCCATATCAAGCAGAAAGTTATTCTGATTGCACATGGAGACTGTATTAAAAAGGTGTGCAGTGGAGCAGGTAAGGACAGAGGAGAAATTAAAGGCAGATGAAAAGAAAAGGGAAACCATCAGCACAATTTACATGGACTTGAAGGCAGCCTATGTGCAACACAAAGTGGACAAAAAGCTAATCTCCAAGGTCAGAAAGTACAGTGAAAAGGATGAGGTATTTGCACAGACATAAAAATAGGCTTAAACATCAAACACAGGGCAATTTTGAACTTCAAAAAGAGGAATGCAACTAATGGACCTCTACAAAGGAAATCATTAAGGATGAGTCTGTTCAGTTTTTATATCGGTGATCTAGAAGAGGCAATGCAACTTGGAGACAGAGCAGAGGCACAGTGAGAGACCAGAGTTACCAAGTGAAAATTGACTTAGGCTGGAAACTGTGGTTTAGAGCAGAGCTGAGACTATTAGTGACAGAAATGAAATACACGCATCCAGCAGATGTGCAATAGAAAACACTAATAAAGAGAAGGATCTCAATGAAGTAATCTAGAATAGAAATTTTGTTTATTAGATTCTAAAGTGAAATAACTGAGAAAATTACCATAAATATAAGTTAGAATAATATTTGCCAGAAGATAAATATTACTGAATATTCAAGCAAATCTTTGAATGCATGTTAGAAATATATTTATGTAAATATATCTGCACTAGTAAAGCACTCCAACTATAAAGGTAACTATCAGCCAGCCCAAAATTTAAGAGAGTTAAGCAGCTTTCATTTTCTTGTTAACAAGATAGTTTGCATGTGGTACTGAATACATTCAAGACAGATGTAAGGGAAGAAACCAAAATGTCATATGTTTTTCTTGTACAAACACATTACTTTACAATTAGAATATATTAAATAATCAAATAGATAACCTCACAGGACTTTTTTTGCTTTTTTAGTTATTCCTCATGAATATTTTCCTGCTTTATTTTTTATGAAACAGTTATAAACCCAAAATCTTTCACAAATTTTCAAAAACTGAAAATGAAATTATTTTAGATAATTTTCAAAACCACCATATTTTGATGCTGAAATTAAAACATCTTAAGCAATTAATACAGTGTGTTTTTTTAATCTAAATTTATAAACACAAATGTTACATACATAATACACATTACATAATTCCTGCATGAGATAATATAAATTTTCTTATCCTGGAAGCTCCTAAATCATGATGAAATTTTCTGTGCTGGAAACTGCTCTTGGCTAAAATTTTTCTTTTCAAATTCATAAGCTGAAAATTGTTTCACTCTTTGACCTGTGAGCCAAGTTCCCCAAAGCTTGATGAAAATTCAAATAGCTGAGTTATAAATATCTCTGAAACTAGGTTTATAATGGAAACACAACCAGATCCTTCACTAGAGCAGTGCTCATGGGGGCTGTTAGGGCAGTTTGCAGAGCAATGAGTGCCAAGCTATAAGTTAATGAGGAGAAGCAATTGACTAATAAAGCACCCCTAAACAAGAAGAGAACACTTAAAAATGCAGGAGCTGAAAATTCCTATTGGGCTTTCCATTGGTTGTGTCTCTGTGTGCAGCTTCTTTCTGCTTCTCTCTCATTCTGCTTCAGGAAACCATTGCCTTGGCTTCCTATATTTTCCTGTGCTGAATTCAGTAACCACACTTTCAAAAGGCTGAGGAAGGGGCGTGTGTGAAACCTAAAGATAGAAGCCAGTTGTCAAAAAACAATTTACTATTCTCATCAGTCTCAGCCTTCCCTCTTTTCTCCTTATTACATGACTGGGAATGCACCATAGGATGACAGCAAGATAAAATTAGAAATGGCTCCATTTGACTTTGGTGCTTTTTCACATCAATTTACTCCTGTGGGTTTTATCATTACTTTTAAACACAGCAGAGAGTACTGGTGTCTATGGCAGACTATCAGAGAAAAGAGTGCATAAAGACATGGTCTCATTAATATTAGGACATAGGGGCAAAGTGGACAAGGCAGACAAGTGCCATTATTCCAGTCATACAAATGAATCACTAAGTAAATGTAATGCATGCTATGGCTGTCATTATACAGTCAGCACTCACTGTGGGAGAGATAACAGAAATACTCTTCTCAGTTGAGAGATGATTGGTGACAGCTCAGAGTGATCAGGTTTTTCTTTTCCAGCCAGAAGTGATTGCACTCCACTTTGGAAAAGATATTTAAAAGATTGAGTGAAACTCACCAGTAAATAGTGATGCTGAAGGTGGATATGTGCACCTTTGAACTCACCTTGATTATTTTACTCTGGGACATATGTGATGCAGGAAGTGCTAAATGCTTCCCATGTCTTGAGAAATGCATGAAGAACAAAGAAAATAATAATATTCCACTGAATAATTTCTTTTTTCCATTCTTGTTGGCTATGTGCATGCTCTTCACTGAACTGCATACATATACTTCTTTGCAAGACTAATAAAGAGATAATTTGGACAAGATGCATGCTTCACAAAAAGATACATATAACTTTCATGTGTCTGGCTTAAATTAGTGAGTGGTTTCAGAATGTGAAGTAATTCATTGTGTACAATTTCAATCCCTCCCAAACACTATTATTTGAGATGTAGCAGCATAATGAACCTTCTTAGACCTCCTTTTGGGATCCTCTGTCCTGTGCTTTCTACCTGTCCCTTTTGCTTGCAGGATTGCTGCCAATTTGGTTCTCTGTCTCCATGTCACCTTCTGTGACAGTGGACTGTGATGGAGGACAGGTAAAGGTTAATTGAGGATGTCCATATTGTTCCACAGTTTTTCTCTACAACAAAAACACAAGTCTTCAGAGCTCAGGAACTGAAATCCCCTTTGACAAAACGGGATTGTGCTGGAATTTGTTTTCTCCAGTATAAGCCAAGACATGGTTTGTTATGGCCTCCTCTCCTGTGAGCTGGGAATGAAAAGTGAAAATAGAGAAACTAAGCAAAATATATTTCTCAGTTTTGATTGATGAGATCCCACACTGCCCTGGAGGACTTTTGCAGATGGAGCTTGTCCCGTGACTGCAGCATTTCCTTGTCTCAGCACTGCTGTTTCCAGGGATGCTCACACAGCAGCAGACAGGATACCTTTCACGCCTGCTGCCAGCTGGGAGCTGGGATTGTCATGTCTCCAGTGGCAGAGATGGTGACTGATACATAAAGTGCTGTATTGGATCCAGCAGGCAGAACTCCTTGAGATAAGGAGTTTGACTGAATTCCAGCATCGTTTTTACGCTGCTGTATTTGTCTGAAGTCTGAAAGACCAAGATGCAAGAGCTTTAGATGTTATTACAGATTCTTTTGATTTTTAATCCTGCAGTTATTTGTATAATGGTGAGGAGAGAGAAGAATGATCCTTCAGCATGTGTGCTGAGCTCTTCAGACAGAGCGTGTTCATAGGCTTGCTCTATATACTTCATACACTGCATAATTGCAGTGGAGGAAAAAAAAAGAAAATTGCACATTTGAACGAAATTAAATTCAGAACCTCTAATATGCCAGGTCACAGAAGGCATGTACACATTTAAATAGGACTGCTGCTTTGGAAACCAAGTAGTTCTGAAGTACATCTACATGTTGGCTCCTGACTCCATGCAGCTCCATTAGGTAACATTTTAAAAATAAAGCCACTTAATGATGAATGTTCATAAATGAAAAATGTATATTCCCCGTAAAATGCTTGTCAAACAGCGGTGCCTATCTATTTTTAGCACACACACCAAAAAATTCACATTAATCCATATTGTTGTGAAAGTCCTGATCTGCCCTTGAGAGTCCTTCCTGGGATTTTAAATAATGACTCTTACGAGGCAGCCTCATTAATTTTTTTAATAGGTAGCTAAAAGGTAGAAGACCAACAAATGCAGAATATCTAGGTTTGGGGTGCTTTTATAGCAGCAAAGAATTTCTTCACCTGGAGCTGTGTGACTAACCATTAAGAGTTCTTAATTTCCTTAAGGAAATTTATGTGTTGGATTGACAAAGATGGGCCTATTATAGAGCCAAAATTTCTACAGTGACAGACCAGGCAGAAGGATTCTCAGTAAGGGACCACTGTTATTAAATACACTGTCACAGAAAATTAGGCCAAAAGCAGATCACACTTAAAGAGACTGCACAGCAAGGCACACCCTTTTAAATTAGACTGTCCTCCTGCACTCCACAGAGTTTGTTCTGTGCTGGAATTTAATTTAATTCAACACCACTCTTGCTGTAGTCAACCTTTTGGCTTCCACCATCTTTTCTCCCATGTTTTGCATCTTATGGAGACTATTTTTAAAGTTAATTAGCTTATCCAAAATAAAGCAGAAAAAGATGCAAATCCAAAACTATCATTTAAAAGTACTATCATGTTAAATAAACTGCAGAGTGTTAGCTAATTTTCTTCTTTAGTTACTTCTTTTCTAAGAAAAACTAAATTAATCACACAAAAATTATTTGAATTCTTTATGTACAGAAGTCCCTTAAAATTTTTTTCCCCCTCTTAAAATGAAGTAGTAAATATGGAAATGAAATATTAGATAATGAGAAAGTAGGCAACTGGAGGATGGTGGAAACATGAATCTTAAGGCAAATGATTTCACAAAGAACAAATCTTGACTAACAAACAAGTATCTACTGTCAGAATTTCACCTGGCCACAACCCTGTAAGCTTCTTCCTCCACAGGAACATCCTTTATGCTCATTAAATATACAGAAATTCTTCCAGACAAGAAAGTCTGATTGTTTAAGGGACATCTTAAGAAAAGCTGTGAAAACCATGGAACATGATTCGCTTAATAGGACCTGGCAAAACATTAGGGAAATATAGAGGATGGAGGATTATTATCCATTCAGCACTCCAGTAACACTTACACACCTCAGCCAACTTTGCTGACCTCTATGCCAGGAACTGCATAGCCAACACAAACCACCTGTATTTTGTACCTAGAGATTTATTATACCAACAAAATAGGGCTGGAAAAATTTAGATGAAGATGGTAGAAAATTTAGATAGAAAAATTTAGATGAAGTCCTAACTAACTGCAGCTCAAAAGAAAAGCAGTGTAACCCAAACCTCAGAAAAAGGACAATTTGTTGATTATGCCGTCATTGGAATCCTGAGTTTATATATCTACCTTTCCTATGTACCCACAGAGGTTAAGAAAACCTTGCTTGAAAAGTAGACTTCCTGCCACTTTCATGGCAAACATGAAAGCAGCAGACTTAGGCCAGGCCTCCCATATCTAAGCAGAAGAAAAATCTTCTAGGAAAGTTTTCAGGGTTGAGCGGAACAACAAAGAAAACTGCTCTGGAATATCATAGGGAATCTTTATTTTCAGTTTCAGAATCATCAAATTGCCTCCTATAGCCAGCTGTAACTTGATAGCATCTGACAACCTTCTTAGAAAAACTGGACAGGAATGATCTTGTTGGAACTACTGCGAAATAAAAGCAACATTTTGAAAACTTTAGACAACAAGGAGTTGACTGTGGCTTGTCATGGAACATGTATACAGTCAGGCTCTATGCAGACCTGTCCAGCACCTCATACCGGAAAATGTTTTCAATTATAGCTTGTGTAGCAAAATACATTATTAAACTTTCAGTCAAAAGGGTGTAAATGCTCCAGTGTAAATACTCCAGGATTAGGGATGAAATGGTTTTGTCAAATTATTAAAATTATCTGAAATAGGTTAGAAATATTTGAATGGAAATGAATTGTAAGTACTCCACTTAAATAACCAAAATCAACTGCATTCAAATATAGGGTTGAATCACTGGGACATCTCTCCACTCAGTGCAACTTTTGTGCCCAAGACTTACTTACTGCAATTTTTCTGTATTTTGAATACATCAAGTGCTGCTGGGCTGCTTTAGATCAACTTTTATTTTTTAACTTGAAATTATTTTTGGAAGGCTGAAAAATGTCCAGGGAATTTGGTTCACTTGTATTCCCAGGCAGGTTGTTCATATACATTTATTGATCAGTTTAAAAAACACAAAGACAACAAGAACAAAACACTTCTGTATCTTGTCAACTCCACCTGGCACTTACAGAGAAAAGTCCAGATGTGCTTGGAAATATCTGGCAAGTGACAAGCTTTTGCAGCTTATTAAGCAGCAAAAATACAAGTTTCTACAAGTGCTTAAGATTTTTTTCTTGATTTTTCTGGCAAATACCTGTTCTATTCTTCTTGTTTTAAAGCATCAAATGATTCACCCTTGGAAAAGGATAGATTGGCTAAAAATGTTTTCCAGTTTTGGTAAAGACACCATTTTAGATCAACCTTTTTATGAGAAAGGAAACAAGATGTGAAGGTACTCCAGGTAGACAACCTGACAAATCATGCAGTCTGCCCCACCAGCTCTGTAAATTATGGAATTAAATGATGGTGACTGTACCCTAACAATGTCAGCTGAATTTTATTTACACCCACAAGTTGCAAAGTTAAAATATCCCACTGGAAAAGGAGCTGAGCACTGGACTCTGAGCTGCAAGCTGCACCATGAACACTCAGCATTAGACAGCTCCTGACAAGCCCCCTATGCAGGGAGAAGCAACAGAGACCATCAGGACAAGCAGTTAAGCAGTTTCAGAGTTTTAAAGCTCACAGGGTAAATATTCTGCTTATTCAGTGCCTGCTAACACAGAGATAATTGCCAGTAGCTGGAATGAGCTGAGGAGTTACAGTAGATAATTCAATGTGCTATACAAATATATGTGTTCTTCTATTATTCATACCATGACATTTGTTGGTTGTCTCAGGAGTACTAAGTGGGGCTCCTATGGTTCATGAATTACTTGAATTATGCATGGTTATGGGTAGGCATTCACCATGTACAAACTGGTTTTGAATCATGCATTTCCTGGGGGCAATATTTCTCATGGTAACTAGCAAACTTTTTAGGTCTTTCAGAGCCTGCTGTGCATTAGTAATTCCTACTTGTGGCAGTGATCCTGGCAAGCGTGATCTGGTAAAGGTGGGAGATAATGAATGTCTGCACGCTGGTAGATGGGAATCAGCATTTGTATTTATTCATGTTCAAGAGGCTATCTGCCTCACTTGGAATTTAAATGATGACATCAAACTGCTAAACAGCGATCTGCTGTCCAATTGTCACTATAAATAGCAGGCCACAAGAGAGAGGTGGCAGTAGATTATATTTTTTATATTTGGAACTGTATGGTTATTTCTCAGTTAACAATCTTGCCTTGGGAACGTAACTTATATTCTCAGCTTTAAGCTTTTGTTTCTAGGTACCTCTTTACCATGTTTTTAGCTGTTCATTTTTCTGAACAATATTGACCATCTATCAGGAAAATGTACATGAAAACCCATTTGCTGCATAAATACATGAGAATGGCTCTACCAAAGGACATGCTTTTTCTAAAAACACTAAGAAAAACCTTTTCTGTCCCTTAGTAAGAGCCCCATTTTTGTCTCAGAATCCATCTTTATAAAAGTAAAAGCTGAAAGGAAACTCAATTGTTGCACAGTCTGTTGCTGTGCAGGGAACATTTCACATCATTGAACTACCTAATTTTAAGTTTTTAATAAGAGTGTTCATAAAATCATGACAAAGACAGACTGTTCAAGCTTTGGTGCATTAAATAGAGATCCTTTTTCTTCCTGGCTTGGGCAGCAGAGTAGCCCCACCAGGAGCCTCAGCAAGGCTGGGAATGGAGCAGGCTGATCCTGGGGCTGCCAGCCTTCCGCAGAGGAGCCAGCCCGTTGGCAGGGATCCCCCTTGGCCCCTCTGCTAAGGCTTTGTAACCCCTGTGTTAACCCCAAATACTCATGTTCAATAGAAACAAACAGGGCCAGCAATCTTCATTGTCCTGGAGAAGTACAGGTCTGTATAATTGTAAAATTTCACATGTAAAAATATACACATGGGATAGCTACTCTGTTTATTCTGTGCTGGATAATGCAAGCATCCTAACACTGTGAACTGATTAACCACCCATGTCCCCGATATTCAAAAGCTTTATCTAAAGCTCACTGAGTTGAAGACATTCTGTGAACTAATTACGTGGCATTCCCTGCCCTCCCCACAAAACTTACTGCAAGTAAACATGCTATCAGAGAAGCTGGGGATCAGTAAAATACAGCAAATCTTCCTTCCTCTTTCCCTGTGAAGAGAGAATTGCCTATTACATTTTGTTTTGTAGTTTTTTTTGTCCAAGTGCGGCCTAAAATTTTGAAACACTTACGCCTTCAGCTTTGGAAAACCTGCTGAATAAATCAGGCTATGTTTCCTGAAGTTCCACTTGACTTTTTCCTGTTCTCAGTTTCTCTTGTTATCACCACACCAAACGGCATCTCCTGTGTTCATGTGCCCAACTCTTGATGTGTGCAGGGAGAGGACAGGAGGGAAGAAGGCACTGTTAGGATTTTTTATCATGTTGGCTGTTAGAAAACACAAGTGCTTCAAAAATACTTGGTTAATTTTTCTCTGGCAAAATATATAAAGCACATAATAATGAAGGAATGTAGCACAACTTGTTGATAATAGGAGCGTAAAATTCCTCTGTTTGATAGTCACTGTGATATGAGGAAAACTGCTCTCTCATGTAAAATAGTTCTCTAGTCTGAGTAAAAGCACATAACTATTGAGGCCACCACAGAAAAAAAAAAAAAAAAAAAAGTGGAAGCTCAGCTTCTGTATGTTAGATTTGTGGGTTCTAAATTTTATGACCATCATTAAATTTGGAAGCATTTTGAACAGTCTGCATTTGTATTTGCAATTCCTAGTTTCAATAATTGCACAATCTTCCCTCTACCCTTTGCATTTTTTTCATTGATTATATGTATCTGGAAAGAACACCAAGTATTTCAGAGCCAATATCTTTGTGCACTGAAGCTGTGTATCCTAGCTTTCTTCAAATTCTTAAAATTTCACTAGTTTAATGACATTACAGGAAGCTGTTTGTCCATTACAAGGCATTTCAAGCAACTAGTTTATTAAAAATTTCTTTTCATTTTTATTCCTTCTTCCTAAATTTTTATGATTCTCATGTATTTAATTTGAAAAAGTATCCCTGGAACAGAAATGTTCAGCAATAAATAATACAAGTAACTGTGTATTTTACTGGAAGGTGCTTCTGCTGGTTGGTTACTAAGAAATTTTTTTATGGTTATTTTTTATTTATGACTTCAGGACTGTATCTCATTTTATCTTTTTTTCTAGTTTTTATAACTTTTTAATAATGGGGAAAGAAGTCAGTACCTTTTTATAACTTTTTAATAATGGGGAAAGAAGTCAGTACCTGCACTACTTCTAAGTGTATTGGAGGTTTTTTCAAACTCACTGTAAGCTGATGCAAACTAAATTATAAAAAAAAAAAAAAAGGAAAGAAAAAATTGTAGATGTAAGACATGGATGCATTCATTGCAGGACTTCAAATAAAGCAAGGCCTAAGAAGAAGTGAAAATTCAACATCTCTACTCCTTAAAGGCCTTACTCAGCTGACTTTCAAGTCTACTTGCAAGTTGGAAAGACTTTGCGTAGGAAAATAAGGAAGATGTCATCCAAAAGTAAAATTTAAATGCTTCTCTATTACAGTTAGCAGCAAATCACATTAATTTTACTATTCATCATGATAATGATATTAGTCAAGCTGCTCCCTGGATACTCCTGTAGTTGTAATACATAATTCTGTGGAAGCTCCATTCCAATTTAGTAAGAATTAATATTCACTTTTTGCAAAGTGTTACAGGAAAAATATATTTGTGGACTTTATATAGGATCACATTCTTGCACTGGGGAAGAGTCAGAGCAGATAAAGCAGGAGCTGGAATAAAATTCAGGTGTAATGAGTAAATGCTGTTATGTGTAGAGTGCACTTAATAATCTCACTGTGTAAAAACTCAAGGCACTCAGAGCTGTTATATTTTCAATGGCTTAATCAAGAAAATGTTGAGAGACTGGCATTGCGGTTGGGATTAATGGAATCCCTCAATGTCCTCATTAAATTTAATAAACCTGTGTAACAGGAGTAATAATAACACTTCACATATGTATAGCATTGCTGCTTTTGTGAAGGATCTCCAAGCCTGTTGTGAGCATTCATGAGCTGAGCATCACTGCCCATCTCTGTGGAGCATCTCTGCTCTTCCTGCTGCAGAAAATACTGGGAGACCCTGGGGAGAGGCTCCTGCAGGAGCACACCTGGCTCCAGACAGGTGTGTGTGTGAGTGTCCCTGTTGCCTGCAGCTCCACTGGCCACAAGGTGGGCTTTCCTTTTTTGTTCAGAACCCTTGAGGTATTTCATTCAGTCATTTCCTAAGGTCTTTGTGCTGTGAGTCAGGCCTTTTTTCTATCATTCCATTTATATTTTCAAAAATTAACAACAGCATTTGTCTACACCTCGTAAGTTTATGCTCCTCCATGTTTCCAGGGGTACCTTTATCCTGATAATTATTTCCTATTTTTAACTGTATTATGGACACATTTATGCTGCCTAAACCCTGCTTTGCTTCACTGGTACAGTTTGCTGGAGAAACCACATAATCATAATTCCCATTTTAGAAAAAGGCTTCTTATTTTTGTTTGACTTTCAGTGATGTGAACAGCTCCCTGACCTGTGGCCTGTGTCATCAGAGCAGCCAGTTAGACAGTTTGTCACAGTTTATTCAGCTGTTCTGAGACAATAACAATTGCTACTCCTGCATAAAACCATAAATCATCCACAGGTCTAGGATTTTACTTTATCTGGTGGATACTGGCCACTTAGTTTTTCAAATATACTTCAGTTTCTCAACTACTACTGTGTTACTTTCAAATTCCCTCTTCGTTTGTTAGGAGTCCAGCTCATTTCTGCTTTATTTCATTTTTGTGTAAAATCTGGAAGGTGTTGAGCTGTTCCCATTTCCTCTCACTTGGGCAAAGAGAATGACTGGGCACTTCTTTTCAACAGAAGGCTTTGCATGGCAAGGGAACTGCAGATCTGGTGGGAGCTAATTAATCGCTTTCTCTCTGCACACTGTGCATGGTCCTTTGCTTGCTGCTGAAAAGTTGCTGGAAATGAATAGTAGGAAGAGGATTTAAAGAGTTTCCTTTTCTCCCTGAAGCTGTAGATTTTTGCTTTGCGTTGGATGGTGAGGACTAGAGCTATGCCCAAGCCCTTGTTTAGAAGGAAGAAAGTGCAACAAAGTTTACTATTAAACGGGATGGGTTTTCTTCTCAGCTGCTGCGGACAAAGAATTTTATGAAACCCACCTTGATGTGCAATACTCTTCCCAGCAATGTCACATCTCTCCTTACTTCCTTTGCTAATATGAACCCGTTCTGCTCTTTTCCTACCCCCAGTTTACCTTTGTGCTGACTTGATTCTTTATTTTTGCTCGATACCTTCTGTCATTCAGACTAGCACTCAAATGCGCATGCTCCTGCCCCCTAATCTCACACAAATATGTGTTTTACTATCAATTAGCTCTGCCTCTGAGCTCTACTCTTCACAATTCAGTAAACAGAGATGTACCTGACAAAGACAGGAAAGGGTGGGAAGCTGGGAGGTGCATCTCCAAGCGTTGCTCCCGGGTGAAATACGTGTCCTCACTTAATCATGCTATGCAAAGTTCTTTGAGATCATTGCTTGAAGGAGCTGTGCAAGTACAGGGCACAGTTAATTATATTGCATTTGTAATCAGGCCATAAAAGAGAAACCCTTGAACCACAGATATATTGTTCCAGGCACTGCAGTCTGTGGATGTCTTCCTTGGAATTTTGCTCCCTGCCAACCAGCAGTAATAGGTTCTCACTGTATCCAAAACTCCTGCAGTCTTTTTCAGCCTGCACTGGCCATCAGCCCATCAACCATTCCACAAACAAGAATGTATTTCTCTCTGGATTTATTTCTTCCTTCTTTTTCATCCCAATGTGCAAGCAATTAGGTATTGAATCCTTAATAAGCCAATCTAGACCAGCCCACATGACTATTTTTCTCCTAATCAATTTATTCAGCTCACATTGAGGGTTTTATCATATTTACAATATCACAGCAATTTGTGTAGGAGTAATAAAAGGTAAAAGTAATTTTAGGGAAAGAAAATCCAGTTGTGGGTTTTTGCTGGTTTTGTTGAGCTTCAGTGTGTGTGGGTTCATTTCACCATTTGGGAGGAGAAATTTTGAGTTTCAGTCAGCAGAGTTCAGTTCCAGCATGGGAGGAACAGAACTGCATAATTAAACAAGCTGCAAAAAAATTTGGAAAGTGTAATCAGACTCCTGCAAGCTGTCTTTTTCCAGAAGCCTTTTCTTCTGTTTTATCACTCTTCTCTAAGCCTTGGAGATGGACTTCACCCTGCACTGTTATCACATCAAAGTTAATTTATTATCACAAGGGAAAAAAGCCACAAGTCTCAGTGGCTCAGGGCAGAGAGGCACCCATGCAGGCTGGATATTTGTGCAAGGTGACTATTAAATATGTTCAGTACTACATCTTGAAGTCCCCACAGGGTGTGCACGCTACTGTTCTCCACATTCTTGGGCCCTGTGTCCCTTGCTGTATGTGATGGTGAATAACTTCGTAACTGGACAATCATCCAGCTCTACTTGAGATCTGTCTGTAAATCAAACTAGTAACTTCCTTGGCCTGCAGAGAAAAACAATGACAATGCATTCTCTTGTTAAAAACTAGTTAATTTTTTGCTGGTTTTAGATTTATTGATATAACTCTAGTTTTAAATGCCCAGCTAAAATTTCTGGATTGAATCTCTCCCCCAGTTCCCCAAACTCCACTTTTGTCCTTGATATTTCTATTTCTGCTCCATAAGTTACACGACTCAGAGTTGAACATGTTGTACATAATATTATCCCAAAACATGACTGTCATATTCTAATCCTGCCACAAAAATAATTTCTTTGCAGAGAAGCTGTACACGCTTCTTGTGCAGAAACAACAGGGGAGGTAGAGTCAAATAGCACACACAGTACACTTAAAGCTACCTTTTGTGTGTAAATTGCATGGTATGAAAGTGTTAATTTGAAATTGGCTCAGGAGGAAAGCATGACTTCCTTAGACTTCTGCATTAAGAAGCTTGATTTCTGCTATAGCTGCCACATGCGACCTGCAACACATGCTTTGTTTCATTCCCAAAGGGAAAATTCTCTTACAGATTCAAGAGCAAAATGCTTTCCTTACAGGCACTTTTCCTCTAATTCAAACCTCCTTTCTCCAGTGGTACACACATAATTCAGGTTCCATAAAGACTGGCTGCACTAATGGCAGTGTTAACGCACACACACACCTGGAAGTTCTCAGTTCTTTTACCAATTTCAGATTTTTTAACTCTTCATTTGATTATTGAACTTTTTGGGAAGGTAGAATGGGTCAATTCCAGCAAACAATACAGAGGAAAAGTGTTTTCCAGTGCTTGCAAGGCTTGAAATCAAATACAAATACAGTCATTATGGACTAAGTCCAATCTTGCAAATGCAAAAATGTCTGAATTTGCTTCTTTCAGGGTGAAACCTACAAAACTGCATGGCCTGTCATTACAAAGTTCTTTGTTATAACATAATGTATGTGTCCCACAGTAGTTGCACTGGACAATGGTTAATGTTCGTTCTCCTTTTAGGAATAATCCCTCAACCAGAGTTTGTCCAGAATCCTCCTGAGGTGGATGTTGCCCTTGCTCTTTTTCTGGGGCACAAGGGCAGAAGTCCCAGAGGAGCAGCCATGCCATCTCACTTTGCATTTACCAGCTCTTCGAGTTGCACCAACATTGCTTGTCAATGCTGTCACTCCTAAGACACGTTCTCCTCTTAACGAGTGCTGTAGCATCTTAGCAGATTTCTGAGCTCTATTTTTGATGATGTCAGGTTCAAAGGGAGGTCTAAGCTGCATGAAGACAGAGATGCCTATAAATGGCATCTATTTCTCTGTGGCTGCATGTACCTTCCCATATAAACGTCAAATAAATCTTATGATAAAGTTTTTTTGCAACTTTTTTTCCACACTCTTCTTCATACATCTTGAAGTCATATCTTTATCTAACACTGAGAGATTTAGAATTATAGGGAAAAAAAAATCAAGAAAAGAAAAAGGGAGAGCATGAAACTAAGGAGTAGAGGTTTCTGAACTGCTGGAAACAAATTGGTCAGAACAGAAAGAGAAGCGAGCTCTCAGTAGGGTCAAAGTGAGGGAGAAAGAAAGGAGGGCTGGGGAGGACACCAATTCTGATTAGCCAGACGAGTTGTTGGGTTTTTTTTCTGAGGAGGTGCTGCTCTTCACTTTAGACTAAGCCCAGCTCATCTTTAATGACCTAATTATTCTTCCTAGCAGTTGCAGCACTCCAGCCCAGCCCTGAGTCTGTGTTGACTGGAGTTTGCTGCTCACTCCCTGGGCTTGTTTGCTGCAGCCTCAGGCTTTACATTTTGTTGTGATGTGCTGATGAGCCCTTTGACCCTCCTGCTCTCATCACAGATGCTCAGACAGCAGCTGATCTGCACGAAAGAGAGCTGGGAGATGTTGGGAGCTGCAACAGAATGTGCTGGGACACTCCCTAAGGTGCTGGGTGAATGGGGCCCTGCAGGGTGCAGGTATTTACCACAGTGGGGCTGAGACACCAACAGAGGCTTCTGAAATCCATAGTTTTAACCTGAAGAGCAGAGTATACAGAAAGGAAATTACAAGTCTTAATGAATGGCTGCTTTGAGTATGGATTATACATTGGTAGCAATATGCCACTGTTTATAGCACGTCATTAGCCTGCAAGAGCTGTAGTGTTTGAACTTTTTGTGTTTGTTTCAAAAGTGCCACGGTACAACATTTTAGTAACCACTGGTTGTTACAAATCCCTTCATGAATGCATTATGGAAAACTGGGGCAGAGTTCTTCACTAGCTAGCCAAGTGCATGCCTGCTGGGGCTTTGTACTAGAAAACAGTGAATAATGTTTTTAAAGCCAAAGTACAGTAGAAACCCATTTTACACACATAAGCATGTTGCACAAGACTAATACTCATTGAAGTTCCCTGCTGCTGTGTGAAATTCATGCCAGTTTGCAATGCAGAACTTATTTTTCAGGTGTTCCTTTAAGTGGGTTCATTATATCATTTCACCTGTTAATGTCCTCAAAATAACTTACCGCTGTAAGTCTATTATTTTATTGAGTATTCATGTAAAAAGGTCTCACTGTACTTATCTCTATGATCTGGTGCACAGAAAGTGCCTCTTAAGAGGGGCAGCACATGTTTAATTCTGGTCTGCTTTATTTATTGGGATTACTGCAGGCAGAAAATCCACCTGTTTGACATCCTCTGGCACCCTATGTGTCTATTAGCTGAACCATCTTTAGCAACATATGACTCACGTGGGGACCACTCTAAAGGGATTGAGATTTTTGCTTTTTTAGCACAGCAAAACCAGTGACACCTGATGGGTTTGATGGGGCATCCCTGGAGCTGAGAGCCAATCTATCTACCAAGTCCTGACACTTCTATGGAAACATGATGGATAAGCTTGTGCCTCTACCTTTTGCTTCATTAAGGAGACAGGAGGTATTAATGACAGCAATTATGTATTCTCAGTTAATTTAATGCATGACAATCTAAGAGACCATAAGTAATTATATTATCTGAGGAGTTTGTTAATTTTACTCGGTACTTAAGGATGTAAGGTACCATGTAGAAAACTGATCAAATGATAAGCAATGGAATGCCCTACTGTTAAATAGCAGCTCAGTGAAAACCCTGCAAAAAAGCAGTTGACAGCTTTATTTGTTTGGGTATTTGGGAACAAGGAGGTAAAACCCATGTAGGCAGATGAAAAATAGAAAAAAGCAAGGAATTTGGTGCTTTGTGGTTTTTACATTCTTGGGCCAATCTAAAATTGAGTTGAGTGAGGATGCTTTGCTAGCAACACTCACAGAGGATGTTCTTGCTCTTCCTTTTCACCACTCCATGTGGTTTTTCTCCTGCTGTCCAGCTAAGAAAAGAAAGTTAATGGCTACATATTTTAAGAGAAAGGAGCATATAAATGAGAGCTCAGGCATTGTCTTGTGGAAAAGTCAAGGCAGCAAAGCAAAGGGAATTGAAAAGTAGGAGGAAGAAAGAAGAGTAAGGGAAAAGGATTCATATTTAACAAAGGAAGGGGGACCAAAACTAAGAAGTTTGGAAAAAAGTAACCCCAGAACATCCTAGCTATCAATATTTAAACAGCTCACCAAATTATTTTATCATCTCATGTGTGAATCTTACAAATAGCTACCCATTTGCATTACACATAACTATTCCCTCTCTTTATAGGAAACAATGACTGAAAACCCTGAGGACTGATGCAGCTTTCATATTTTAAGCCTATTCTTGGCACTAATAAATAAACAAGCTAAATGATTAAAGGGGTGAGTGTAAACAAGCAACTGCAGTTGGGGCTACAGGTGGAGGAGGAGTTGACCATCACTCCGTTATCTTTGAAATTATAACATGGAATTTAGCTCTTTCTCCCCCCTCCCCCTCCTTTTTTTAACCACATCTCCATACCCACAGTGATAAGTAAAGCGAACAGCAAGAAACCAAAAAAGAAATTTGTGCTGCCCAGCTAGAATGGGCAGTTAAGATCAGTAATGTATAGTAGAAATTATCTTCTTTGTTGAAGTGTGAGTTGGATAAACACAATTTAAGGCAAAATGCACCCAATGAAATGTAACCAAAACCAATATAAGTTTTCCAACCACTGGAGCAGCATTCCTGTGTCAGACGCTGGAGCACCACTCCATTAACTTCAGAAAAGAAAAGGAGTCACTCCAGTTTTGAGACGCAGCAGGTATTTTAGAGAGCATAGGAGCCTAACTCAGCTGGACTTGCTTATCCACGAGATCTCTCTGGAAACTGATCCATCCTTTTGGTATCCTAAACATTTATCTGTGTTTTTAACCAAACTGAAACCATCCCACCTTGCGGAAGTCACCATCATATTGAAATAGTACAGCAAAGAATGCTATGTTTTATTTCTTTAAAGAAAATTACTTGAATATCAAAAGTTGTATTGCCATTGGTAATTAGGTCTGGAGCTGCAAATTGCATTTCAACAACAATATATACCAAGTCAGTGAATAATACCAGTAAGCAATTTAGCATAATCAAACCTCCAGACATCACATCTTGACCACATCTTCAAGAATCATGGGGAAAATGGTTGTCTGTCATCTAGACAAATCTTTGCTACTTTGAAATTTCTATTTCAGCTACTGGAGGTTGCTCCTGGTAGCCAGAATTTACTATATGTGTGTTGGCTGGTCCACTGGGGGTTATTCTTTTAAAGAAGGAAGTTACAAATGAAAAGATGAAATGCATGTACACTATTCTGAAATAATCTTTTAAATTTTCTGTGAACAGGTTTAGATGTGCTTGTTAATTTGGTTTTAATAAAATAATATTTTGAGGTTTTGGGGTTTTGTTCCTTAGGAAAACAACACTTTTCACATTTCCCTAATGAGTTCTGGATCAGTTAAGATCACTTTTTAAGCCAAACTTCTGAGTTTGCAAAATTCTCGTTATTTTCTCAGTGCAGGTCTCATGGAGAGCTGAATGTCATATTTTACAGTTTAAGATGTGGAACTTTGCTTCTGCCACTACAATAACTGCTTTACAATTTTGATGATTGCGGGAAGTGAGGAGTAACTGGAAAAAAATCCAACAAAAAACAACCAACAAACAATTTGGGGAAGGAGAAAGAGAAGATATTTAGAAATAGACACATTGTTCGGCTGACAGGCTAGGGCTACACAGAAAATTTGGGGTTGAAATGAAAAATCTGGATCCCTGAAGAAGGTGCAACACAGCCCCTGAGACATTTCAGTTCTGAATTAGTTGGAAAGCTGCATGAGTTCATTCAGGGCCACACAGTACAGTTCTCCACTGTTTAAAATCCATGTTATGGAAGTGCAGTAAGACACTTCAGTAGAAAAG
Source organism: Melospiza georgiana (assembly GCF_028018845.1). NCBI lineage: Eukaryota > Metazoa > Chordata > Aves > Passeriformes > Passerellidae > Melospiza > Melospiza georgiana. The sequence goes on along the minus strand of NC_080434.1, from coordinate 30,037,730 downwards.
CAAAGGGAAATGCCAATAGCTTTTGCAAACCCCCACATTTCTGCTGCTGACCATAAGTAGATATGCAGGACTGTCCTTCCATTGCTACAGGCAGATTCTAGTCAGGATTGCACAGAAAACTGGTTGCTGATTAACCCATCTGACCCATCACCTAAGAGACTTGTGATATAAAATATGACCTGAGCTTTTCAATTTGTTTGTTATTTCAAACAAATAACTGTAATTTCCATTTAATTGATTTTTGACCTTGCCCTGCAATTATTCAATGTTAATTTATCTCAGGATAGAAGAACAGCAATTGCATGTAAACTGAAGGATGCTGTAAAAAATTATGTGCATAGGAGAAAGACTTCAGTTATTACATTCGCTTACATTTGCACAGTAGACAGATGAATAATGTTGCCTTTTTCTACAATGTAATTACCAGAATCAACTAAATTCACAAGGAATACTTGGAGAAATACATAGAACTTGGTGCAGCACAAACTATAAAAATCCTCATTTGAAAGCAATTCTATTTCTCAGGGTTGAAGACTGTTTTTTATTATTTATTACAAGACCTAGTAATGTGCTTGGAATTTTACAGAGCAATAAGCAGTAACAGGTCTTGGCCCCAAGCAGAATAGAACCCAAGAGAATGAAGAAAACAATAAGGCATGGGAGGCCAAATTTTGTTTTTCACCCAAAACTACAAGAATAAGGTAGTTTAAATTCTATCCTTGATATTCAACCCCTGATTTTGGGAAGAAACTTTCTGCTGAACATTCATCATCATCAGAATTGTCTTACTGGTGTGAATATGTCCCTATTATGCTGATTATGAAGTATATTAATTTCAACTTCTACCACTGTTGTTGCTATCCAGGGCATAACAGTCTATACTGCAGTGGAAATAGGAAAGATATTTTTTTTGCTGTTGAACCCAAACTATCGTAAAATGCAGAGAAGTACCATTTTCTTAGTTAGGGTATAGAGAGATTTTAGCTTCTGCAGAATAAATAGGAGAAGAAAGAGGAGGAGATGGACAGTGACAGTTTTGAGTTTCTGTTCCTCCAAGTGCAGAAGAGTAATCAGTGATACTTAAGAGGATTATTCACCTATGGAACAAGGTGTTAGTCACCCCTCTAGACAGTGGGCCACTCTGACTTTATGTCACATGTGATGTGTTAGGTCAGGAATACAGGAATATCTTTTTTTAAAACATTTCTTCAATGGAAGAACTTGGAAAAAAATAGGAAGTTTCATTGCAAAAAGGTGAAAAAAGTGCTGAATTCAACTACATCAATCATGGTCCCAGCTTGAACAAAACATTTTAAATTAACTGATAAAGGATTCAGTGATGTCCTTGAAATCAGCTGTCGGTCACAAGCCCATAATCTCTTTGCAGTAGGATTGAATTTGGGGAATGGAAATTACAGGTGTAGCTCAGGACTGACCTTGATGCTCAGGCACTGCCAAATCCCAGTTTTAGATTTACTGCCACGACGACAGCCCTCACAGTGTGTTGTGTGCTGGTGAGGAGCAGGTCTGCGTGCAGGGCCTTTCATTGGGCCTTCCCCTTCCAGCTCCTCTCAGGGAATTAGCTGCACAAAAGCTTCCCACACCTCACATTACCACTGCAAGTGGTGGCAGCACATAACAAGAGCTCTTCCAATTTGCTTCCTATATGTAATGAGGAGGTCAGGGTGAATTTTACCCACAGTGGCCAATCATATAGAGTTTAACTGCAGCCTGCGTATTGGATCTGATTCCCTGATCTTGTGCTCAGAACTTCACAGTTGAAGTGCCTTGGTTTGGGGTTGGAAAGTTCCTGACACTGTATTAAGCAGGAATTTTCCCAGTAATGACAGCGAGGGAAGGCAGGAACATCCGAAGGAGTTGAAGTGGAAACATGAGCTTGTGAGAGATGTTAATGCCACCTGCACTGGCAGCCACCTGCCAGAAAGAAGCTTTCCATAAGTGGTCCATAAACACGACAATGGTTGAACCCTTGACATGTACAGCTCCCTCTATGTCTATATCCAAGGAGATAAGTATGGGAGGTTTGTGTTCATGCTAAGGGAACTGCTTCAAGGAAATTAAATCTAAGGGTGAAGCAAACTTGGAGAATGTAGATAACATCTCATTGGAAATGCTGTTTTCTGTAGAATAAGAAATTCCAACAAAGCCAGGCATAAATACAGTTCAGGTGTTCAGAGCACAAATCCTGAAAGAAGAGGGACTGGAGAACAAAGCTGGGTTGCAGTATCTCATAACTTCTGCGACTTTCTGAAGAATCAGCTCATCTGTCTCTTCAAGTATTTAAAAAATGCATCCTGCTTACAATGATGTATAGAGTAGAAATAAAAGGTCTCTACAGAATATTTTATTTTTTTTTTTTAGCACAGAGAAATATATAAGGTGCTAAATATTTCAGGGCAAGTCAGGAAGATCAATGAATGGATTTATAACAAACATCCATCTGGGAAATCATTCATCAGTGATACATGGGGATGTAATTGCCACTAAGTAGGACAGCTAGCTCAAAACCAGGACATGCAGTGGACAAAATTAAGTCACAGAATATCAGTCGTGGGTGTAGAAGAGAAATGAAGGTTGCCAAGAGATGGCAAATGGATGTGATCACAGCATTTACCTGGACAAGATATATGAGCAAAGTACAAGGCAGAGAAAAATGGCAGTGGCTCTCCTACTCCATCAGTTGCCTTGTATCAGCAGCTGCTGCCATTAATATGTTGCTATCTATGCTATCCATAATCAAAGTTTTATATTTCCAGTTGATTTGCAATATCAGACAGAACTTCTGTGTAAAAAAGAAATGTGCTCTCATTAGCACCATTGAGAATACATTGTGGCAGAGTTTTGCAAAGAGAATTGCTGCTGGGCTTCTAGTGTAGCTGCTATTGCTGTAGCATGGCAGGGAACTAATGAATTAATTCCTGTTTTGAAATATTCTCCATGGGATCATTCACAAAATACAGGCCTTGTTTGCACAAGGAAATAGGTAACAGTCATCTGCCCTGAATCTCTACGTACTTCACAAAATTACACGTACACTGTTCTCTCTGTGCTGTTTTAACTTGGTGAATAATCATACTCTGATGCTATAAGCCCATGTATGATTACTTAGAAATTTACAGAGAGACAAAAGCAGAGAAAGAAGTGGCAATTTGATGGAATGACAAATGGGCCTTAGTGGCTCAGAAAGTGTCAGTTTGTTTCCAGGTATGTCAACTGATCAAATCACCTGTGTTATCTCTGTGGACAAAGCTTGGCTATCTTGCCCAGATATGAGGAATAAAGAAAGAAACCCAGAGTTCTCATTTGGACACTATTAATTACGTGTGTATATGCACATATCATGCATTTTATCCCATCCTCAGAACTGCAATGCATCTGTCCCAGTTGCACTGGCTGGGAAGGGAGTGCAAATCTAGGTACAGCCGCCAGAAGATAAATCCTGTGGTCTCATTAACATGCTCAAGTTAACATGCTCAGGCACAGGAGGCATCCACATAACTGGATTCCTTTGTTTGTTCACTTCAAGGAGACAAAAAAAAGGAACCTGTAGTTAAGGAATGCCTGAGGAATATAAGTGTAAAAGAGAGTTTGGTGAAGCAATTCTATGAAGTTGTTCTCCTGAGCCAATGCTGCTGTTCAGAGCTAGAAGAAATGACTGAGTGCAAGTCAACAGGTAGGAAACATGACTGTGAGTAGAGTATGGAGGTAAACATGCCTGGCTGCCCATCTGAACGTGATGTGAGATGACTGAGTGACTGATTCTGTATGGTTGAACATGAATAAAAGAGCATTCTGATTTAATATGACTGCAAGGATAAAAGATCATGTGTGTGAATGATTATCTCACTGACTGTACAAAGAGAAGATGAGGTGAAACGACGGGAGCAAATGAAGGAAAATGGGAACATCTGAAATTCAGAAAACACTGACAAAATGAGTAGCAGATGGTCCATTGCTGATAATCAATGGAAAATCCATTTTGACAATTGACTTATTTGTAGGATGGAAGTGTAAAGCTGAGTGCATGAATTTTCCAGGCTCTGCTTATTCCCAAGATCCAGCAAGTTAAATTGTGACATGCGGAGTAATTGTGAAGAGTTTTCTTACTGTTCACTTATCTTTGAGAGGACTTTCTTAAATAGATGCTCTGCTGACTTCTCTAAAATGACTTTTTAAGCACTCATGCTGGACATAGGCAAAAGGCCAGCTCTTTCAGACATCTTTGCAGAATGTCTGGTTAGTATAACAGGAACAGGAACTCCCTTTTTGAAAGGGAGTTGGGATAGGACACTTCTTTCTGCTAGGGATCTACTAGATTTATAACTTATAAATTCATTAATATATTTGTTTTTCAGTTTATCTAGGTAATTCTTTTTTGCTCTTTTTTGGACAGTCTCTTGTGCATGTGGGCAGAGGATATTAAATATGGTTATAAAATACCACTTCACGCATTTTCATCAACAATTTTGTACTCTGTTGCATGAGAAGAATTCCAGGACAAGGCATAGCAGTGGCAAATAAAATCCTCTAACAGAGCTGTCTACCTGAGTAAAGAGCAAAGTATGGCTCACAAGATGACTTGCCTACCCAGCAGATTTAACAGGACCAGAATGGCTGAAGCACCACAACTCTCAGCATGCACTTGGAGTGCTCTGTGTGTGAATGTAATGGCATAATTACCTTTAGACTGATCTATCCTCCCTCCAGAGGTTTTACAGCATTACAATTTCAACAGAAACATGCACCAATATATGTGCATGTGTGTGTGTGTCTGTCTTCCCACCTCACTATAAAAACCAGGGCCAGTAGGAAAATAACTGAGATATTCCTGCTCTTTGCTATTTGTAGCACTCTTAAACAGACGTTGTTGTTTGAAAATTCTTTAACCTGCAAGGTTAGAGGTGCTTTAGGATTTAGGTGCTTTTCTTCCAAATTTGAAACCTTTTAATAGTTATTTTAATCTAGCTTTATCTTGCAGCAGCAGCTTTCAACATTGTGCAAAATATGAACTGCTTCAGGGTATTAAATGCTCTACAACCTTCTCAGGTCTAAAAGACCAAAAATCAAGTTTTCTTATTGGGCTTACATTTAAATTCCATTAGCATATTCAGAAGTCAGAGAAATATAGATATTCATATGTTTACAGGAAACCATCTACTTATTTTCCAATGCCAGCTGAAAGGGGAATGGGAGTAGGCTACAAACATAATTTGCTTTGCATTTCAGATGGTTGCTTTGCTGAAGATCTAAATGGATGGAAGCAAATCCTGCCTGACACAAGACAATGGCATGTTCTCAAAATGAAAAATAGCAAGAGCAGTAGAAGTTACGTACACAAAACCTTCTGTTCCTGTCATAAATTGATAATCATGCCATCTTGGGTGGGAAGCTTATTCTTATCTCTGAGGTATAAGCAGCGTGTTTCTACTGATGAAGTGATTATGAAATTTGAAAAGATAAGCAATCATAAAGTTAAAATTATAATACTGTTTCTGATATTAGACAAGAGGAAGTTACTCTCTGAGTATCTTTGTGGACCTCTAACAAATGTTAGAAATAGCAATAAGAAAAACGGCACAGGAATACATTGACTTTATATCACTTTTTTCTCTTTGCTAACTTTCACATAATGCAGCAGCATAAACTAATAATACAAAAAGACCTAATCCTCTCATCTTCAGACTGCAGCAAAAATGGAAGTGTGTATTTCCAGGATATTTGTGCAGCATCATAAATGTTCCTGTGGTGTGGCCCCTGCCTTCTTCAGAGAAGGCATCCATAGAGAGTGATGCCTTGTCCCTTTAGCAGGCCAAGGACTAAAATCCACACATTTGTTACAGGTCTGTTTGCTCCTGCAAGCTGCAGATCTTCACTAAGCAGCATTTAGGTTGCACAAGTTTCCCCCGTATCTGGGTTTGGAAAAAGACACAACTTTTGGGGGCCATATAGCAGCATAATACATACATGTGTCTCTGTCCCTCTTCCTTTTCAAGTCAAGAGCATTTTATTTCTATTTTAATTATTGTCCCTGCTCATAAAATTACAGAAGGAGCATTTTCTCACCTCCATGCAAAGGGCATTTTCCAAAAAAATTCCAACCAGGCGTTTGTTTCTGACCAAGCCTCTGAGCTCTGAGAAACTTGGGTACAGTCCTGGACCATTGCATACTTAATCTCATGAGGAGTTTGAAATGAGCTGGGCTGCAAAGCTCTGAGTTAAACTTGTGTTGTGTCCATCCTAAAGGCTGAGCAACCCGCAAGTAAATCTCTCACTGGCTGCTGCAAACAGAGTTCCCTGGTCCCAATGGGAACCATGGAATTGCTCTCCAGTCCAGGAGGAACAATCACTCATCACCTCATCAACCTCTGGAGGCATTTATCTCAGCGTCCTCAGGCCAGCCTCATTTCATCCTCAGCATCCTGGTCACCTTTTTCTGAGCCCAGACACTGAGGAGCAGTCTCCAAAGTTTCCTTTCTAAAGCTGTATAAAGCATTCTGGTTTAACTATAGTGCTTCACCTCCCTTCTGAGAAACACATCTCTGCTCCTCTACAACCCCAAAAAATTAATTTAAGGGTGCCTTAACCATCATTCACTTTAAAAAGCTTGCAGAGGCCCCTAAGATCTACTCATAAAAAGAATCTAGGAAGTCACTTAGACAAGATAAAGAATATCAGTTGATTTATCCTTGTCACTAAAAGTCACTTTGTAATTATTCTGCACTATGGGGCAGGTAGAGGTGTTCCTCCTCCACTCTTACAACTTCTGTCCCTTCAATGAGCATGCTGCATTTGCAGCAATTCCAGACTAATCCCATGCTGGTGGAGACACAGAGATGGATTGAAGTGGGGGCAAGGAGTGAGAGTGGTAAAGAAGAATAAAAATGTTTTCATTCATAATTATGTCATTGGGCCCAGTTTGAAAACTTACATCAACTCCATTATCAACAAGAACTGCTTTAGGAATAGAAATATTTCATTGTCACATTTGTGGGTCAGTGAAGGAGACAGAAATACAGGAGCAATAAAATGCAAAGGGTCTTGTGATTTCATGATTAGGTTTTATATTATGATTGCAGCAAGTTGCTGTTTAATGGCCAGATTTTCCTTCCATTTAAGTCAATGGGTCTTTTCTGCTGATTTCAGTGTTATAGATTTTCAGCTTGCTCTTCACTTATTTGATGATTTTAGGTTTTATATAATGTCTGTCAATTGGTGTTTCAGCAAGTCCTTGGTGATCCATCTATAAGACCAATAGGCTTTTACCATCTTGTCAGCTATTTTATTACCTTCCTTTATTTTAAAATATCCAAGTTCACAAATAATAATTTTTTCTCTCTCTCTCTGTTGACAGTTAGAACATTCATAACAAATTCAAAATAAAACCTGTGACTGTGTAGCTCTGTTAAATCTCAGTCTGGGGAGAAAACAATTATGTCACCTGAACCAGGACATTTCCCTTTGTCTCTCGTTCTCCTTGATGATCTTACAGGGAAAATAATTTATGGAACATTAGGAGTCAAAACAAGCCCTCAAAGATGCAAAGGAGGACAGGGACTAGCAATTAGCCAGCACATTATGTGAGTGTAACTAATCACAGAGGTAGCTTTCCTTCACCAGCAACAGGACATGATCAGAATTGTTGAGACTGTGAGTCCAACACCTTAAATCCTGACATCATCTGTTCTGACTAGCAGGACCAGCACTGTGGATAGTCAGTGGCCTGCCTGATGCTGTTAGTTTAAGAGAAAGCAGATTTCTCATCCTAGCACTACAGTGGGTGCTGTCTTTTCTTTGGATGTTAGCAACAGCTGTAAAGAGGCCATGAAATCAGCTTGGGACATCCTTGTATTTGAAAACAACTTCAGAAAGTATCCCAACTTTTCAGGTTGAGTTTTGTAAAAGTAGCTAATTATAAATTATGTTGAAAGAGCATTCAGCTTCTTCTCTGATGTGACTTAATGATGCTTTGTCAAAAATGTGACTTTTTGAAGGCTTCTCATTGTCTGTGAAAATCCTGTGACAGAGATGGCACTTGCTGTTATTTTCCTGAAAAAGCATACTTGTTTGTTTGTTAATAGCTGTTTCTGGACTGAAAAGTTAGGAGGGGACATAGATTGATGGCCATGTCCAGGCTGAAACCTACCTGACCCTAGCACTGGTGAGATTTAGAAGAAAAAGTGCAGAACTGAAGAACTCAGTTTGACATATTTTTCTGCTATTTTAATTAATGATATCAAATAACGCACTGAAATGCTTTGTTCTTTTCCATACTGGGACAATACAAGTTTTAGTTTGGGTTAATTAACACATATTAATAAGGCAATTAAAAAAAAAAAAAACTTTTAGAAAATAGTTTGTCTCTAAAAGAGGTTGCCTAGAGGAGCTGTGGGTGCCCCATCCCTGGCAGTGTTCAAAGCCAGGTTTGATGGGGTGTTGAGCAACCTAGTCTAGTGGAAGGCGTCCCTGCCCATGGCTGGGAGGTTGGAAAAAGATGATTTTTAAGGTCTCTTGCAACTCAAACCATTCTGTGGTTCTCTAATTGCCCAATTCAATGGTTAAGCAAAACACAGAAGAGGTTGCAGGACTAGAACATATAAAATCACTCACTGACTAGACTAGACTTTCAGCTGACAGAAGTTGCAGCAAAGACATATGCTGCCCTAGTGACCTTCTGGGGCTTTTGCTGGAAGCTGTCATGGGACAGACTCTTCATAGATTTCCCTAGGTAAAACCAGTCTGAAATAAAACCAGTCTGAAGTGAAAACAGTAGCAGTCTGGAAAAGCTGTGGACATCACATCTAGGAGGCCTGGCATGTAGGTGAATGGAGACTTTCTCAAATTTTTTGAAGCTTAAAACAATAATTTGAGCTGAACGGTGTGATTTGAGTATTAATAAATACTTTTTTGTGTCATTTTTGAAGTAGTTATTGAAACTTTTTTCCACACCTTCTGGGTCTGGCAGAGTAGTCACTTAGATGAGATGGATGGTACCTGTAGCTGCACTTCAATTGGGGAATAATTAGTAACATTCAGCTTCAAAAAACTGCAGTCACCACTTCCAGCCCTGCCAAGAGCCAGGGGCTAGGCAGGGAATCTGGAGAAACTGCCGCCCAGGGAAAACACTGCTGGTGAGCAGGAAACTTCATCAAAGGGAAGCATCTCCCTTGGGAACATCTGCAGACTGCAGCTCTCTGGGCTTCTCGGGGTGACCTTCAACCATTTGTGTGCTGCAGGGAGATCCCACTAGTGATGCAAGACTTATTCAGTAGTTTTTCTAGTTACTATAAATGTCTTCCTCAGCAAAGGGAGAGAGCCCTGTGTCCATTCCCCTCACACTCCTGTAAAACACTTCTGTTGGGGTTTGATGTACATCCAAGCATGACTTCTAGTGGAAGGGGTCCCTGCCCCTGGCAGGGGGTTGGAACGAGATGATCTTAATGTCCCTTCCAACCCAGCCCAGCCCAACCCACTCTATGATTCTGTGACTCTCATCCTGGCCATCACATTGCCCCCAGAGTCACCTGGGCTGGGACCTGTCACTCTTCACCAGGAAGAAATCCCAAACTGCTCCAGAGGGCAGACAGCCTCTTACATAACAGGCACTGCAGGGACAGGTGAGGTGACTTCCTCCACACTGTGTTATCACTGTGATAAAGCCTAATGCCAGCTGACACTGCTCTGCCAAGGTTAAAGTGAGTCATGGGTCTCTGTTAAGATATGGCTCCAATGTCTTTTCAATCCACAATGTTTTAAAATAAAACAAAACCACATCTTCATCTACTGCCAGTGATGAATGTTTCATCTCAAAGCTACTTTACTTGATAGACACATGTATGCTCTGTGCTTATCTCAACCACAATATCTTAGCTTAAATAGAAGAGTCATAAAAACTATTTCTGAATGTTGTGTTCATATTGTTGCATATCATATTTCCAGAGCCTCATACCTTCTGGGTGGTTTTCTCACAGCAGCTCTTCACAGCAGTGTTGTTGTTGCTTCTCAGTCAGGGCTCCTCTCCAAGGCTCTCCCTGACCACCCCACGCCCTTTTATCTCAGTTACCTCCATGGGCTACAGCTGCTGCCCAATCAAGGACATCACAGCTGCAGCCCATTTACAATAACCAGAATCAGGGCAGGGTCACTAATACAATACAGAGATCTTTCACTGCCATACATATATTTACAATACATATATTTACTCAGGCCCCTACATTTCCCCCTTTTCTTTTAACAATTTTTCCAATTACACAGTTACAATATACATATCTGTCCCAGCTCCCAGGCTGCCACAGCTCTCGGCTGTCTTGAATACATACAAATCCCTAGATGTTCCCAGGCTCTTTTCCTCAAAGGCCATAGTCTTACAGCTCTCTGAAAAGCCATAGTCTTACAGCTCTCTGCTGTTACAGCTCCTTGATTCAAAGGCCATACTATATTCTAGAGTCCCAGCTCTCAGGCTGCCACAGCTCTCGGCTGTCTTTTCTTCTATAGTCCCAGCTCTCAGGCTGCCACAGCTCTCAGCTGTCCGGGGGATTCCATACCTTCTTTCAATGTTTGGCTGCATGTTCTTTATCACGTCGGGGTCACCAGATGTTGTATTCATATTGTTGCATATCATATTTCCAGAGCCTCATACCTTCTGGGTGGTTTTCTCACAGCAGCTCTTCACAGCAGTGTTGTTGTTGCTTCTCAGTCAGGGCTCCTCTCCAAGGCTCTCCCTGACCACCCCACCCCCTTTTATCTCAGTTACCTCCATGGGCTACAGCTGCTGCCCAATCAAGGACACCACAGCTGCAGCCCATTTACAATAACTAGAATCAGGGCAGGGTCACTAATACAATACAGAGATCTTTCACTGCCATACATATATTTACAATACATATATTTACTCAGGCCCCTACATCTGAACATAACAATACTCTGAAACTGGGAAGCATTTTGGGAAGGAAACACTCTGTTTATCTCAGGTCTATGAAATATACAGCAGACCATGCAGTAGAGGCAGTGATGAGCCAAAACTGGGTCCTGCTCTGAAGCAACTCTGCTCTGGTCAGCTGTTATGCAGCTCTGAGGCTGGAAGCAGCTTCACAATCTGTATTGGGCAAGTTTAAGTGTAAAACTAGAAGTAAATAATACATAGCATCTCTCCCTGGGGAAGTGTGCTACCTACACATAACAATACTTCCAGCTGAGAAAGCCATTCCCAGAGTGCCACTTTAATGGAAAGAAACTAACACTTAATACAAATACTTTAGCAGCACACACCCCCCATCCTGCTTAATCTTAGCAAGGCTTCTTTATTCCTGTTTTAAATTCAGAGCTTCAGTTCCCTTGATCCAGGAGGTTAAATACTTCAAATCACATCAGTGCCCTAAGATTGTGAAGGGCCAGCTCAATGATGATGACTGCAAGTCGAAACATTAAGAATGCAAATTATCAGCCAAGTGACAACTGTTAAGCTATATTAAAAAGTATGTTGCTTCTGCTTAACAGACACACAGATAGAAATGATGCTACTGTGAAATTTGTGGGGGTAACACAGTTCAAAGTACAGAGAAAGCATTTGTTCTCTTGTCTGTTCAATTGCTGTTTTGAAAACAAGCAACAGTATCACCTCAAGAAATCTGCAGCTGAGATCTGTCACCAGGCAATGTCCTTACTAATAAATACAGGATGTTGAATAATAGCAATAAAAGCTAATAAAAGAGCCTTTTGTATTATAACAAATTCACCTTAATGGACCAGTGTAATACTTTCTGAGTTATAGGTGGCACTAGATGTCACTTAAAGTCAAAAGCCTCCGGCTGATGACTGCTTGCTAATACCACATAAATTCCAAAAGCTGATAGACCCTGCCCAAATAGCTCTGTATATCCCATTGATTTCATCTTTTCCTTCTATGAGGACACAATCCTAAACTGTATAGAAATTAATTTGCTTTAAATGTGCATATGAGATTTCTTTACCAATTCAACAGCCAGCATGCTAGGCAGAGAACTTTGCACATGTCCCTTTGCTTGTTTGTCAGTGGTGCACATTCTGCTTTTAAACCTCCAGCCACAAATGTGGAAAACCAACAGTGGCCTCAAATTCAAGGAAAATGTACCAGCAAAAATATGTGCACTTCCTACTCCTGTCTCTGCAATTTATTGCTGCTGGAGGTCAGAGAGTTAAATACTATCTCTTGGGTTTGTTTTTTTTTTTAATAGCTGGATGATTTTATGAAAGTGCTCAGATCCTACTCTGGCATGGCACAATTCACAGAGTGAATTATATTTTGGCTGTCTCATGGCATTTCACCTTTGACTCCATTAAAAATAGGATCAAACTTCATCTTCTTCTAAATAATGAGGGTAATATTGTGGCTCCACCAGTGTCCATCCTGAAGGTGAAGCATCTCTTAACCAACCTGCCTTGGTAAATCCCACATCCCTACTCCATAAATGTGCTTTTGTAGCAGTGCAAAAGCTGATGAAGACTCTTGTGCCAGCCAGAAACTGAAACCAGTGATGTGACTCTCATCATATTTCTGACACTTTCATGGCCTGGGAGTATCTCATTTGTTGATAGATATCATAACTGTGGGCAGTTTGCAATCAGAAACCCAACCAAATATAAATACAGTAACACTAGCTAAGTTCATGGAAAATTGATTTGTAATGCAAATCTGGGTACTCATCTTGCAGCAAGGAAATCAGACACAGCACCACTGAGCCAACCAGAAAGGTTTTGCTAATGCCTAGGACTTTAAAAGTTGTTTCTGAAAATCATAAGAGAATGCTTTGCACTCTGGTATCAAAATTAGTCATACACAGCTAGTCTGCATACTGCAATGCTATATATATGGCAACTTACACTCAAGCCTGCCTTCCTAATAAGATGATTGTTCTGTGAATTATTCTCAAATGCACAAACCAGCTTGTGACATCTAAAAGTTTCCTCTCTGGCTACCATCACTGCTGCTTGTAAGTGGCCTTCCAGACAGAAATGGCTCAGAGATATGGTGCAGTCCATAAGTGCATTAATTTTTGAGACACCTCCTTTGGAATTGGTCCATACAGAACTGCCATTATCCAAAAAATATCTTTACTTTCGTGGCCCTTTTTATTTTGTAGACATTTTTCCTTTGACATTTTGAACACCAGGTTCTGTGTGATAAAGCACAATATAGCTCTTTTGGACAAGCATCTGGAATTCATCTGTGTAAAGAGTGAGCATAGACTTGTAGAAGATAGTGTTTGTAAAATTATTACCCTTCTTTTTGATTTAATAAAGTTTTATAGAGCTCCAAATTCAAGTTAATACAGCTCTGAAATAACCATTTGTATTTATCACATAAAGTAACGGCTAATCACAATCTATTGCATTTGCTGCTTTTCATTTGCTGCACCTCAAAGTACTTCACGAAGGAGGTAAATATCATTATCACTAATTTATGAAAGGCACAACAGGCAGACAGAGAAGTAAGACCAACCATCTTCCAAATTTTTCATTAAGCCTTTATAAACTTCCCAAACCAGATCACACAAAAATAGCAGCTAAGCCCTGACACCCAACACAGCCCAACCAGAGGATGGTGGATGACTGTATCATGCAACCATCCCAAATATCTGAAGTTGTTATTGAAGTATGATATGTGACACAGATTTGCTGTACTGCATTACCCACAGAGGAAGCCACCAGAAAGAGACATCTCTGCTATTCTAAACAGTATTTCCCTGCTCTTATCCAGAGCAGGACACTAAGGCAGGCAGGGTATTGTGCTGTGGGAAATGCATCTGCAGCCAACTGTGCCTGCTGAATGCTCTGAGAGTGCAGAGGAACAGCTCTAGCCCACAGAGGCTGCAGTGACCCTTCTGGAATTCTAAGTAGCTTGTTTGGGTAATAACAAATGTGTAATTAGGAGTTACTCTAAGGGTTCATCATCTTCCTCCTTAGTGAACTGAAGCTCCACCCAGCCCAACAGCTCAGGTGTTTATAGGAATGCACTGTTGCACAATTCCTGACTTTCAGGTGGTTGTGACTTTGACTGCATTTTACACAGCCTTAATTTGGAGGAAGGCTGATAAGATTAAGGAAAAGTCTTTGCTATCTCCAGCCAATAATTCAGCATGAAAACAATGTAATAGCTGCCTTTCTTGAAACAAAATAATATACACTGGAAAGATATCACCACTGTTTCCTGCAGCAAAAACATTATGATGAGCTTTTCTTACATTTGATATACAAAAATCCCAATTTAAATACTTCTGTTAAATTTCAGTAGATTAATACAGAATTCTTTCACATTGCTATGCAACAATTTCAAATTCTGAGCCTGAACAACTATATTTATCACATCCTCCAGGTATACAATGTGTGATAAACTGTTTACACTGCCCCAAACAGTTTTGCCAATGTACCTTCACCCCGATCAGGAACTTACTTATTATTCCAGTCTTAGGCTTTTGTTGATGAGAAACAGTAAACTGTGCCAAATTTGTGTAGCAGTCTCTTCACCAATAAGAGCACTGTAAGAATTAAAGCTCTGTCATTTTTCAGTTGCAGTAACTAATATAATTCCCAAAGAAAACCAAGGCTGTATTTCCTTCCCAGGTTGGGTTTCAGCATGGTCACAGGCCAGCACCACGGTCTGGCAGGAGAAAGTTGCCAGGTTGACTTTTGAACCTAAATTCCTTCAACGTGATTATGAATAGAAGTGCAAGCCTAGAGTGGAAAAGAAGGCCTTGAAAAACACACATATGAAAGAGTAATTGTTGCTTTTGCTGTGAGGAACATTGGCTTGGAAAAGGCATCCTGCGTCATTGTGTCCAATCCCCTGCTGTCTTAGGCAACCACAACATATAATCCTTTTCATAAATTTATCAAGTTCCATCTTAAACCCAGTTAGGCTTTTTGCCTCCAATGAGGAGGCTGTTCCCAAGCCTCACTGTGCTGAGGGTTAGAAATATTCTTCTAATTTCCAGCTTACATTTATTCATGGCCAATTCAGACCCATTTGTTCTTGTGCCAACATTGTTCTGGAGCTTAAATAGCTTCTCTCCCTGTCTTGTGTTTACCACCCCCAATGAACTTATAGAGAGCAGGCTGTCCCTTTGGCCTCTCCCTGTCATGCCACCCTGTTTGTACATGAGCTGCAGTCCCCCCAAACAATGGATGAGCTATTGTTTTAAGAAGGTTAGCTGAAAATAAAAGCAGCACACTGCCTTGCTGTCTGGGGTAGGCAAAATCCATCACTGGGATGTCGGGCCATCAGCAGAGCCCTCTGGAGCTAAGAGCATCCCAGGGTAAACAGAAGCATAAAGTCATAATAGACCAGTCATAATAGGGCCAGTTTAGCACATTTGCCCAATTATCCCTCACTACTTCTGAGTCACAAAGAGCAACAACTGTTAACTGCAAAACAGACCTACTGGTCCAGAGCGACTAGGCAGGGAAAAATTAGCATCAGCAACTGGGCTAAACTCATATTTTTAGCAATGCCAGTGTGCCTGTGGGAGGAGGAAAACGCATCCACGCTTTGAGGAGTAATGGGAGGAACTGGCCTGAGAGCCTGTGGCGTGTCCGAGCCAAAATTCCCTCACAAAGGCTCCTCTGTGCGGGTCTGCCTCAGCTCGCCTGCAGCTGTTAACTACCAGGAGGCAGGTTTGGAGATTTTCTTGACAGCCTCCAATTTCAACATTGAAAGACTAACCATATTTCTTAACATATGCCAGAGCAATTTGAAAAAGGTTCTGGCCCCCTCGTGTTTCTAGTTTGTGTGGTTTTTTTCATGATTAGGGTAGGAAATTCCAGACTATCACGACGGAAATGGCATTTTTTCAATGAGAAAAATTCAAATGGTGGCCATGTAAAGGTTGCAGTTTAATTCAAATGTCTCTGTCCATGTGTTTTTATGTAATCTAGATATCATATCATACTGTAAATTTCTATTCTGTTATGTAGTGGCTTTGATAAGAGAGTTAGGAATGGTGGAGTCCTCTGTGCAGGCCTCATAGCTTGAGGACTGATGACCTTATAATGTAATTCTTGCCAGCATGACTACGCTTGCTGTTACATTTATAAGTGAGTAGCTCTCTTTCAGTTTCACTAAAATATCAGTCTTTTAGGCAAACCACATTTTTCAGGGGACTTTCTGCTTTCCAATATACTCTAAAGGTCAGAAAATTCATCCATATTTTATTTTTCAGAATTATCCATGAGTTAGGTACTGATTCTTACATGCTGCTCTGGGGGAAAAGAAAGGATGAAAAAAAGAAAAGCAAAAGGAAAGCCTTAGAATCTCAAAACTTGTAAAGAAGCAGAGCCAAACTGGAAAAGAAAAAGGATGGACCAAACACAGATTCACTAAAGTGGCTCAAATTTTTTAAAATTAAGTAAGTAACCCTGAAGGATGTTCTAGCTTTAACACTTTCAAGAAAGTATTTTGTCCCCCTTACAGAAAGGTTGTTCTTGATTTCATATGCAAAGATGATGGGCTTCTAGCATGTCATTTCCTGGAAATCCCTGGCTGGCCGATCCCACATAACAATACTGGGATGAAAAGGAGAAGTGGGCCCCTGGGGATAGCTTGGATCCATACCATTGGGCCTTATTCCTGCTGAAGAGCATTAGGAGAGCCTGGGTGGGGTGCACAGTTCTGCAGCACCCTGTCAGCAGTGCCATGGAAAGCCTCCTCCACAGCAGCCATCCTCACCCACGACCAGGGCACCTAGCTCAGCCCCTGTGGGTGGATCTGGAAGAACAGAGGAAATGCCTTCCAAAGCTGGAATTATGACTTGCTCATGTTTTGGAAGAAAATTGTTCTGTGTGCCTCTTCTTTATCAAGATAACTTTGTGGCACAGGCATCATGTCTGCCATAGAGGCTAACACCAAGAGAAAAGGCCCTGCTCTTGGTGTGAGTTCATCAGGAAGGGAAGGATGGACCCAAATCCACTCCCAGCCAGCTCCTGATATTTCACCGTTTTTGGTGGGAACAGATTTGCTGTTGCCCTTGACACGCAATCAGACTAAACTTCTGCTCATGTATATCTCAGCAAAACAGATTTGGCAGTGGGAGCTGGTGTTGAGCTTCTCAATAAAATTAAGCAGTCTGGGTGCAATGGATGAGACTATTCCCTTGAATCATCTCACTGTGATTCTGACTTCCTTTCGCAGTGGGTTGGAAGAAGGTCAGTGGTTTGTCAGGGTGCCTTGGGCCAGGAAGAACATTAGGAGAAATAGCAGGGATTTATCCACTCTGCTGGAAATTAGTCCCTCAGTGATCAATGCTGATTTGCTGCTTCTCTGGACAGTCTTTCCTGGCTTCATGGATTAGATGCTGGTAGTGTGGGGAATAACAATAAAACCATTCGCTAGCTGCATCTGGTGCAGGGAAAGCTTTCCAAAGATTATTAGTTTAAGCATCCTAGAGAGACATAATAAAAGGGGAATCATTATTATAGTGTGTGTGTTTTAGGATATCCATTACTGCAATGTCTTGGCATCATTACATAATTTAAAATAATAAAAACAATTATCCTTCAGGATAAAGGAGACTTTGAAGATGCTGAGTTACAGGTCACTGCCTATGCATTTGTTAGGATAGAAGCACCCTGACATGTGGAGCTGAGCAAAATGAAAGCTCCAGAGGTGAATTCTGTGCAGCAATAGGAGAGTTGCAAGAGCTGGTTTCAGCCTTAACCACATCAAAAGTGGCTTACACATCTCTGAGCCTGGTGTCACCACACTGCTGCAGAGCTCACACTCAGCCTGTTTATCTGCAGCTTTGCATTATTCTGTAGTGAAGTACAGAGGAGCAGAGCTGGGTTTTATCCACAATGGATGCAACTTTCCTACATAGACACCCCAACAAGCCTGAGCCTGCAGATGCAATTGGACACAAAGTTAAGTAAGAATCCCAAAATTGTTACTACAACTCAAAATCTCAAATTGGAAAATTTCTTCCACAAACTATTTGAATGCTTTAGGACTCAGTATTTTGTGACCCTTGTAGAAGATCTGAGATAGCAGCAGTGAAGTACAAAAGGAAACCACCAAGATCTGTGAGGTATCCAGTCATAAGTTATAATTATTTTAATCCATGGTAATTACTTCATAGATATGCAAGTGGATGACTCGGGTCTGAACCCAGGGGCTTCTTCCTCTCACACCTCTTCCTTCTGTGCCATTGACTTACTGTATGACTTGCATAATCCTGTAGGTATTGGAAACTGGAGGAACTCAGAAGTAAGGAAATGCTCTTTCTAAGCCTTAGGTGCAGATTTAGTTGTCTAACTTTGCAAATGTCAGCTTTCACTTACTTGCCTCAGAAAAGGCTTGGTAAACCCAGTCAATTCAAGTCAGTAATATGCCTAACAGACACTGCATAAAAAGTGTTACTTACATGCAAAGTATTAGTGATTATGTATTATTTTGTCTATATTAAAACATATCAACACTGAACATATTGTCGTAGCTACTGGAGGACGTGAGAGGGCTACGCAGGCGACTTGTCTTTATAAAATAGCATGTGTTTGGCATGAAAGTTAACTGAGGGAAACATTCTGTTTCAGTAGATGTCACACAACCACCAGTGCGTGGAGATGACCCTCTCCCACACTAACACAGCCTCGAAGGACTGGCATTATGGAAAGGATCCCAGTTTCAAAATGCTGGACCACTTTCATCTCCCTTGCGCACTGCAAGCTCCTCTTGAAGTCAGTGGGTGGCTGGTCCTAAAAGGAAAGCTGTGTTGGGAGCTGTGTTTTTCTTAGATAAAAGTTGCATAGAGAACTCACTCTCTCTGTGCTTTCCTCTGCTTTTCCCAAGTATCAACAGCAGCAACTATTTGTATTGGCCACACCATTATTTTAAACAGAAGGGACTGACTTGCATGCAGCCCACACACAATCAGAATCACCATGTAGCATAAAGCTGATGTCACCTCTTGCTGCTACTCACATAATGGATTTTGTTCTCAGTCTGTGCAACAGTACAATTTTTCTTTTCTTTTTTTTTTTTTTTGCTAGGCAAAAGAAATAAATTACTGAATCAAAACAGTCTGAAGAACTACCAAAATTCAAATTGAAATGAAAAATACTAAGATGTTCACATAAATGTTCTTCTTAAAAGACTCTATCGGTTTGATTTTAACAATTCATTTTTTTTTCAACCTGTGGAACATCCCTCTCCAAGACCTAAATGTATATAATTCCAGGCTCTTTTGCTTTTTCCCAAAAACAATCACTTTGTCACCAAGACACATATGAGAAATTTATGCCTGTCTCTGCTTGGCATCACTGCCACCTCATGGATTAATGAATTCTGTGTCCTCTAATTCCCCCACATTATGCACCTCTGTTTAGTATGAGTAGCCAAATGTATCAAGATTCATTTTAATGAATGTGAGTCATTTCCCTTATTCAGAAGGCAGGGCTGTTATGTTGTAAGCAAGCATCCCATTAGCTGTGCTAAAAATAAACAGGCATTACCTGCAGGAAAACCTATATAGTAAAGGTACACACTGCTAAGTACATAGGAAAAAAAAAAGGAAAAAAAAACAGAGACACAGCCAGGAATGGTGTTTGCTGCAGACAAAGGAAACAGGATGGATTGCATAGGGAATCCAACAGGTCCGAAAGAAGAGTAGGTCCTGAAGATTGCTTTACCATGAAATTTAAATTCAAAACACTCAGCTCAACGTCATCATACATTTTGTTGATGCTTTACTATGCTTAAGGTAATTTAATTGCTAGTACTGAAGGAGAACTAAATGGATGGCTTCTTTTAACACCAGTTTTCTTCTGTGTCTTGGTTGGTCTAGAGCAAGTATTTCCTGTGTGGTTTGATGGAGATTTCAAGGTTTGGAGAATCAAATATTTCAAGGTCAGCCCAATGTTGGTTAAACAGAAAGCATGCATGACTTCGCCATGTGGTATTTCTGTTCCATTATTTTCATGACTTTTAGTGTGGTTCAATGGGAAAGGCTCTGGTTGAGTCTCAGAAACCAAGCTCATAAATCAGGAAGTCAATCAACAAGTCTGGGGAACAATATGTTCTTCTATTTTAATTTCTTTGTGGGAAATGTGTAAATAGATACTGGCAATGAAGCTGGAATATAATGGGTACTTACAAATCAAGGCATGATTTATCTTCTCTACGTGCCATGTAAAAAGAGGTTACACTTTCTGATGTGTTACAATACTATTTTTAAAATAATGAAACATCTTTAGTTTTTAAGAATGAGAATTACTGTCTCCTGACCAGTTTCCAGAAGTGTGGGAAGTTAATGTGCTGAGATGAAAATTTAAAGACTCTCAGCAGAACATTTCTACATGACTGTACATTATCAGAGACCTCTCAGCATCACCTGCTGCAGCACACCAGAGCCCAGCAGCCTGGCCCAGGCAGGTTTGGCATTATTTATGGCATTATTTGCTGCAGGTTCAGCCTGTCCCTGCAGCTCCCTGGCTGTGGCACCTCTGCGTGCCTTTGCCCAGCTGTTTCCCCCTGTAAAACCGAAGAATGAACAACAGCCTTGCTGGTTGCTCAGCAGTCCCTGGACATTAATTAGTTAATGTTTCTACAGAACTGATAAAGGAAGTCATAAACAAGAAAATGCAAAGCAAAAAAAACAAAAAAAAAGGAAGGAAAAGCTTTAAAATCACTTTGTGCCTGTGCCTTCACTAACGAGGTTTTAGTAGTGTTCGAACAACTAAAGTGCTCTCTCTACAACTGATCCCAAACAGCTAATTTAAGGCCCCTCACTGAAGTCCTTCTAAACAAACCAAACAATATGTATTATATGCTGAAAATTTATTATGGAAAGAAACAGAAGTCATTTATAAAGTTACATCATCTATTCTGGGAAAATAATGCAGAACTTGTGATTTAGGAAGCCAAACACAAACCCTACATCAAAGGGTCTACTAAATGTTTACTGCAACCAGCTGACAAATGGCAATGCATAGCTCAGAAATGTCCACCAAACAGCTCACCAACCTATTTTAAATAATTTTATTGCTTTCTTGCTATTGTTAGAAAGGGCCATATTTCTGGATGACTTACAAATGGAAGGGAAAAGTTAGCATTTGCGAAACCAAGTATTTGCAAACAGTAGTCTGTCCTGCCCTAAAGACCGGACTTTTGAGGTGCATTTGGGCAGAGAAGCCATAAAGTGGCCTTTTCAAAAGCTTCCAAATATCTAAATGAGGTACCTATGAATTTTTAAAATCTCATTTCTGCCTGTCCACATCTTGGCATGTTTAAATGTCTTTAAAAGCTGCCCCCATGATGTTTTTGTAGTGTGAAAGGCATTATCTGAGGGTTCCTCCTCATCGCAAGAGGCAGCTGCAATTACTGTACACAGTCATGCTCCGCAGATGAGACCAACAAGAGCAAGCCAAGAAGACCAAGCAGAGAGCTACACAGAGTGAGTTCTGCTATTTCAGGCTGCTCCTGCCTTCATCACAAGAAAAGAATTAGCTAGAGCCTTACCTCCCACTTTCAACCTCTTCTCTGAAGCTGCAAACCAGCTTAACCTTAAACATGCCCTAAAGAGAGCAGGAACGGGGATCTGGAGAGCAGTGACAGGGTAGCATCTCAGATTATTGAGTTAGGAAGGTTCAAGGGGCAAATATTAATCAGAGACACCTTCAGGCATGTTTTAGTGTTTGAGTTCCAATCTAAAACATGGAGCCCATCCTTCTACTTCCATAAATATATAGGATATTTCCAAAAACACAATTCCTAATGAAGCCAAATGAAGAATAGGCCCTTAATGCAGTCTTTACAGATGTAAAGACCAAATATTGGATTTTTGAACATGAAAGATGTCTTCTCCTTTAGAAAAATATGGAGGCCAAATGTGTTGATATTTTTTGAATATCACCCAGTCCTAAAGCTCAGCAGATGCATTTTTATCTGAAAAGAAAGTTGCGGAACAACAAACATAAGAGTGGTTTAAAAGCTGACCACTTGTACCTGTAAATAGAAAACAGCAAACTTTTTTGGAGTGGGTTCTTTTGCTTTCACTCATTGGTGAAAGAGATATTCTCTAGAGGACAAAATGGTTGTCAGCTTCCCTTAGGAATGAAGTATCATTTCAAACTCAAAAGGAAGGTACAGGAAGAAAAAATGTAAGAAAATATAAGCAAATTCAATACCATAGATGTCACATTACAGAAAAATCTGCCTGTCTCTGGACCTTGGCTGATGAAAATGAAAATAATGAAAATATGATGAAATAATGGAAATAATAATGAAAACCAAGCATCTTTAATGAATTTATTTTTTTTTAACTTGTGAATTTTCCAAGTATTTTTCTTGAATATACTTACTATGTGAAATGCTATTAGGTTTGGGAGAAAATTTATATACAAATATATACCTTTGTACATGAAGAGTTTTATAGATTTTTTTTGTGCTTTACAAAAACACAGAGAACCCAGCAGAGTGTGACTGTTAATATCATCTAAATAAGTGGTTGTCCTGGAAAAAATGATCTATTTTCTGTCTCTATTGCAATGACTTAAAACTAAAATCCCAGGAAAAATTAGAGCGCCTGAATTAAAGGTTGAACTTTCCAACCTATATTTGCATACTCTGGGAACACACTCCTTCCATTTAATTGATTTGCTGGGATATTCCTGTATTACAAACACAGCATCAGATGCAAAACCAGATGATGTCGATTGTGCTAAAAAACATCTGAATTATCATCATCACAGCACTTGGTCAGCTACTCAGTCACACTTTCCAGAGCCATAAAGGCTGGCCTCAGACTTGCAAAAACAGGCAGCTGCACAAGGTGTCTCCGTGCACTGAAATTGCTTTCTGGCTGCTTTGTCAACAACGTGGCTTCCCCTAGGCAAGTCTTGCTTGCCCTTGAAAGAGTTGCAGGACTCGTTCTGCACCATAAATATGATCAACGGATAGTGGGACAGATTTACTGCACCTCAGCCCTGCTCTCATCTCTTCCTACAATATCATCAATAGCCTCCGTTGCAAAAATTCCGCAGCGCAGCAGCGTGAGGCTGGGAATGCTTCCATTTGCTCTCCTGAAACTGACTTGGTGGTCCTGGCTCTTCCTTGAGGATGGAAACTGAGGAAGTGAGGGCTGTGGGGGTCCCCACACCAGGAAATCAGGAAGGATCCCCCGAGCATCCCCAGCTGCCACTGTGACTGTGTCAAGGCCTTGGGACAACACAGTGACATTGCAGAGGTCTCAGCTTTATGAGAGGAAGAACCATTCCATGTAGAAATCAAAGGACAGTTGTGCAATTACGTGACGCTGGTGGGAGATTCAGAAGGTGGAAAAAAATTCACAGAATTCTGATTGCCTTGTGCTTCCTGGATTAACTTAGCTACTGTAGTTTTCTGCTCTAAACCTCCTCTTCGCCAGGGCACTCCTTGCTCCTTATTTGCAGTAGGAGCTGTTGTGCTGTCTGGAATCAATTAGCATAAAAGTGCTATTTTTATTAATGTAGTTTCCTTGTTGCAGCTTCTGCTGTGATTGAAGGCTTTCAAAGGTCAGCCTGAGCATATCAACAGGAGGGTGCATAAGGCAATGCAGAAATGCACTGACAAGCCCTTCAACAACTCCTCTTTCAGCTGGGCAGGCAGTGAAAGAGATCCAGTATTAAACAGCTCGGAATAGAATATGATCAGGATGATGAAGCCTGTAATAGATGAAGCCTGTAATATCCAACCAAACTCCAGCTGCCTAAACAGAAATCAAACCTCAACGATTCCCTCATCATGAAAGACATTCAAAGCCAGTGTGTTGGATTAAATTACAAACCTTTAGAGATGAACCCTTTTTCTACCTTTTTGAAATTTCTTGGACTTTGCCAGAGCGTCTTTGGATTCTACATGAAATTAATTTTATTGGCCACTTACTAACAAAATCAAACAAGTTTTAGTGGCTTTTATCATAGATTTGTTTCCTCATATCCATGGATCCCTAACCCTTTTGCAAGTTTTCCCTGATGAGGATGACAACTGACCAGTTTGGTCAGAAACCAAAACCATGACCTCTGATGCTGAAATACATTCCTTTTGAATGGTCTGTGACATCAGCTCCACTGCAAGTCAACTAAGCAGTATCCAAAGGCACTTGCTAAGGTCTCCTTAATACAAGAAGTCCACCTGTCTCATACGTAGTACAAAAAATTCATCCTAATGTCTGTACTGAAGTGAGGCAGGAGTACCTAAAGGAAATCAAACAAACAAAATAATGGTTCTTTTCTTTTAAGAAAACACAATGAAGTATGTATAGACTTAAACTGCACATCTGGATTATTCATTAATGGCCTGATTTGATGATCTCAAAGGTAATTTCTCACCTATTCGATTCTGTGATGTTTCTGCAGTAAATCAAAACACTGGTAGAAATTTTCCTAGAAAAATATCCAAGACTAATGAAGTCTGGCAGGATGAGTTGTAACCATGGCTCTGTGTTTGGCAGCCCCGTGTTTGAGTTCACCTGGTCAGTAGATGGGACAGGGGCAGTTCTGAAAAGGGATACCCAGAAACACAAACATGCAAAACCCTGACAAACCTAAAACAATCTAAATTCTTCAGCAGACTATGTTGTATCTGTCCTGAAGTGCACTGTAAATTTGTTTCAGTTTTATATTATCTTATATTTGTAACGTCATTTACTATGCAGGACAATTCTAACAGACTGGTAATACATAGAAAGTCTTCCAGAAAAACTCTGAAGGCCAATATTTAACTGTCAGCTGTTGTTCCTATTTTTCAGTGCTTTGACCTTGTTGGAAGTGAAGTCTCTTTAATTTATTTCAGATTACATCCTGAAAACAATTATCAAGTCTCAAAAAGTGCCAAGCTCCTGACTGGCCACCTTTTACTGTTTTCAAGTCTGACTTTAACTGACACATGTATAAAACCAGTTCAGTATGGAAGCATAATTTTTTCATATGCTTTTGTTTACTTTATATAAAATTTTGTGGATTTATTTAACCATCATTTCAGGATTTTGGCTGTAATCCCAATTTTTTGGTATTATTAGCAATAAATTGACCAATCTAATAATAAAAAATTTCCTTGCTACATCCTATATCTTAGTAGAAATATTATTAATTATTACAAAAATCATAGCAACACAATTTTCAGATAAATGTCTAATTTTTGAATTATTATTTTGTTAAACCCTGCTCTTCTGATTGTCCATTAGCTGACAACTAATGGCCTTGTAGCCGTAGCTGTACATTTGATCTTAATTAACATCTGATCTCACCAGTAATAATGATTTTATTGACAATATCTGCATCACAAAATCAATTTCTTTTTCTTAGGTGAAGAGTTCATTTTAGTAAAGTCAGCATTTAATAAAGGGGAAGCATGAACACATTATGTAGAAGATTTTTTTTCATAATGACTTTGAACAGCACATCACCATCTGTACAATTCCATGTGGTTAAAAAACCCCAAACAACCAGCACTGCATTAAGGGATCATATTTGTGACTGCCTCAATTCATCATTTGAAAATTTCTATATATCAACAGAAATTAGCATTGAGAACAACACAGATATAAATCACCAAAGAAAACATCTTTGTGAACATAACAGAGTGATGAGGGGCCAGCATATCATGGTTGTCTAATTGTTTAATTTATGTGGACATCGGTGTTCAGAGAAAAAGTTGGTTTTGCGCTGGAAACATCCAATTACATGAAAGTGTCTGAATGTATATTCTGGAAGCAGCTGTCAAATCAAACCATGTCAGTAAGAGGGTTTTAAATTTATTCCAGCATCCAAAAGAAAGAGCAGCCCAACCAAAGTAAGGAAAAGAGAGGACAGAGCCCAAATGAACCACACCCTGCAAGACTTCGATTGCAAACCAAATACCATTGCAGATTATTGCAACTGGCTTCAGTTGCAGTTCTCCATAAAGCAGCCAGCAATGCCTGTCTGGGATAAGCCACTGATTTCCCAACCCATTCCAACAGATTTCCCCTCCCAGTGCTCCCTGGGCTCACCGTGCTCCATCCACCTCACCAGCCTCTGACTCCAGACACAGCTTCATCTGAAGACTCTCACACGGTCAAAGGTGCTGCTGGAAGTGAGGAGCTACGTGTCCCTCTGGGGAAAACCTACAAGGAAAAAAGGTGATTTACTTTCATATATTTTATGCTTTCAAGGCAAAAAGCGGAATCTGATTAAAAATAAATTACTTGTATCTGATGCTTATCTTTAAATCAATTGCAATGGCATGGTGATTCCACTGGCATCCATAAAATCTGGTACTCACTGGAGATGTCACTGGAAGAAAATGGTATTCCAGATCATGCAGAGCATTTCCAGGTTGGGACCTGGACACTACAGCCAATATCCCTGATAAGCAATGAGAAACGTGGCTAGAGAAATGATAGCCTAGAAATCTGAAATCCCGCAATACAATTAGCTAGACCATTCTGAGCTGCTTTAGAGAGGACTGCCTAAACTTGTTCTGGCTCTGGCTTATGTCCTATTGATCTGTCCTGACAATTGGTGGACCCTTTAGCTCAGCCTCAGGTGCAGATACCACCATGCCTTGAAGTCCTTCAGAACAGAAAGTCTGTCCATGTCTCCATGTGTGCAAGTGCAGCTTCTGCATTCCTCCAAGGGCAATTCCCGGGGGGTTGCAGCTGGCAAGCAGTACGCTAGCTCTCTTTTTTTTTATTAACAGAGCTGCTACATGCAAGTACCCTCCCCTAGGTGCTGTGAGTTCAGAAGCTGTAGTCTGGCATCCATGGGCAGCACTGCCAAGCACCTCATTCCTGCCTCGCCATGGTAAAAGGAATCCCAGAAGCAGTGCAGGTGAGGTAAGAGCATGTAGGCACAGGATATGGCCACATTATTGTCATACCTCCTGAGATCTTGTGATCCGAGGCAAGGCCCCTGGACTTCCTTATCTGCCTTTAGACCAGACTGTAACGTGAGAGCAAAACAAAACTCTGTTTAACCATGTGATGTCATCTAAATGTTGATTTTCCAGTTCTAGGAATACCCATCAAGGGAAAAAAACCAGCACTAAATAAAGCAAGCAAGCATGAGGCAGAGGATTATTATGTGAAGACCTAAGTAATACACGGGGAGATATTGCATAGTGGCAGAATAAGGTTGGACAGTGGCTACCTGTGAGTAAGACCACATAGAAGAAATAACTTTTTCATTCAGGAATTCTGGCAGTGTAGTTTGTTACTTGCATGTTCTGCCATGAGTGGAATACACACATAATTATTTTTAGTAGCACTTGGCTTAATAATAGTGGTATGCAGGGATTTGGTGCATAACATTTTACAATAAGTTGCCATATAATTTGAAAGTAATGTGATGCCTTCTGCTTCTTGTGCAATGAGCCTGTTCAGGCTTTGAGAACAGTTGGGAAAATTGTTTCTGCACACAATATTTTGCTATCTGTCTCCTACAGCTTCTGAAATCAACATGCAGTTTTACATGCAACATCATCTTAGTTGCAGGGCTGACCGTAGTAAAAGATATCTTATTTTTGTTATAATCTTTCAGATGCTCCAGACCTCAGTGGACAACAACAACAGAGCCTTTGTAGAGAGTTTTAGGCATGGGCCCCAGAAGTACAATTAAATCAGAAAGACTGCAAAGAAAGAGAGGAAGATGAAGGCATGCCCACGAAATAAGACATGGGTTTGAATCCTACATCGCAAAGGAAAAGTGAGTCCGGATTCCATCAGGTCACAGCACGAGTCTACTGGAAGCATTTTTGTTCACCCTAAAATCTCCAGTGAGATTCCCTTTAAATATTGGATGATCCTTGCCAGCTCCCTCCAAATTTCACATTATTTCACATACAAGTGATTAAGGGAAACCTAAGGTACTTTATTGCCTCAAAGACTAGGATGATTCCATTTAAAGGAAGTGGAAAGTCTTCCCATGCCTTCGTTCACATCCAGTCTGATCCCAGGGGAGCTCTCTCTCCTTCTGCTGTTGCATCTAGTGACTTTTGCTTCTTACTGCTTGTGCCTTGTACAGGGGAGAATAAGTGAACACTTCCCATTCCTTTATCAGTTGCAAAATGAAAGGCAAAAGCAGAACCTGTGAAATGCACTCTAAGAAAACATACGGAAAATGTGACCACTGAAATTGCATTTAATGCCCTATGTTATAATGTCACATGTTTGCACTACAAGCAGCAAAGGAAGGGATGCCTGAATTATTTCAGGAAGAAATCTTCCCATAAGTCATTGTCAGAAAAATGGGAGGCAGTTTGAATTCAGTTCCTATTATTTAAACTTAGCCCTTTAAGATCAGTAAGTAAAGAGCAGAAGCTGATCTGCTGCACTGAGATGTGCTACACTCCTTAAATATCATTTTCCCCACAGCATTTATGTCTAAACTGCTTGATTTGTGCACCGGCCCAAGTTACCTGGGTCCCAGTCCTTGCCCAGCCAACCTGGCTGTTATTTCAGTTTCTCCACATCTCCTGTGGCTGATTTCCCTGCCCCAACAAACCAGGAACTGAGGAACTGAGGAACTGAGGAGTGCTGTGTATATCCAAACCTGATCCTGCAAAACCAGGGTGGCATGGGGATACAAAACTTGATCTGTGATCTCGGAAGTACTTCCAGGTGCTGCATACTAAACATGCCCAAAGAGTGCTCTGGCAGAAAGCCTAGATCTCGTGGTATGGAAGAACTGTAATAAGCTGTTGACGATGCATATATGGAGATTGCATATACAAAATTTTCTAAAACTTCTTTAACTCAGCTTCTTCCAGAGCATTGGACACCCCATATGTTTTTTCTTAATTGTTCCCTCAAAACAAATCATTGTTAAATCCATACATATTTTGCATGCATCTTCATAGGGGAGGAGTAGAACAAGCCCATACACAGCATTTTCAGGTTGAAAGCATCTAACAAGCATCAACTAATTATGCTGTTTAGAGTAAAAAGAAGAGGGACTCATCTGCATAGCTATAGACAAGCTAGTTACCCTTGTCTCCCTCTCAGCCAAATGGTGTCAAGGCAATATAGACAAGAGTCTGGGACAGTGTTCATCTCATCCTAAAGCAGCTACCCAAAGTAAATCAGATGTGTGTGACCTAAAAATGACCTTTTTCTCTCTACTGAGTCTAAGGTAAGTCTGCTCTGGCTGCCTTAACTGTGGGACTATTGAGATATCCAAGCCTACTGGGAATAACTTCATGTCCTATATCAATTATATTCAGCTCAATTATATGCAGCTAAGAAAGCAACCATTGCAATAATTTAAATTGCCAAAAGAAGGAATAAGAAATTTCACATGTACAGTGGAATACATGTAAGTAAGTATTTGTAAAAAATATGCTTCTGCTAAATTCAGCAAATGGATTGGGTATCTGTTGTTCTTACTGTGATTTTTACTTTCTAAAAGACTTGTTTACTCAACTCTACAGGGATTTTGTTTCATGTCTCAAATGATAACTAGTTTCTTCAGTTCAAAATGCTGATAACATTAGCTATTTTTACTGCCCATGAAAGGCAATTTTCTTGACAGCAATCTGGTGGTCAAAACTGATCATCCCTATATACTTTCAAATTATATCATCATCATTAGCATTTTTCTGTGCCATTTAAATATCCTGCCTATCTGCTTCTTCTGCAAGAAATCGTGTTCATTTGTTAGGGAAAAAATAAAAGCCGTACAAAGAGAAGAAGCAGCTGACATGTAAGTTAGTCATACTTCCTTGTGGCTTGCCTCCTGAAGACATACATGGCCAATCTGCTCATAAAATCCACAGGCACACAGTTAACAGTAAGGGACACAAAGGCTGTTAAACTCTTGGCCAAACTTCTCAAAGTTTTCAGGTAGCAAATACAATAAGCTAAATATTAATGGTTCAGCCACAATGAAGAAGCAGCGACCAAGAAGAGAAAGGCAGTGCCACACAACAGTTTGGCAGCAGATGATCCAAGGAAGGCTCTTTGAGCAAGGGCTGCAGCCAGTGCCACAGTGAGCAGCACCATTAGCCATATGGAGGTCTAACATTTGCAAGGATGGTTCCAAGTACAATCCCACCCCCTCATCTCCTGGCTCCTAAGGGAAAAGGGCAGCAAAGTATCTCCATTTCAAATCTTACCCAGTTTTGAAGAATATATAAATTTTTTTCAGTCTTTGTGTACAAAGTACAGCATTCCCACAGCGAGCCCTCTGCTCCCCAGGAGCAGGGAAGAAAGAGTGACTATGACTCAGGATGGTGACGCGGCCTTGGCACTGATGGAGGCTCCACAGCGAAGCTCAGAGGTGATCCATGGCCCTTTAATACAATATAGGGCAACCACCAGACTTCTTAAACTACAAGGAGAAGGAGTCATATGAAGTAGCAATGAGCTACTTTGTTAGCAAGAACAAGGAACTCTCTATACCGAAAGCTTGGAGAGCCCTAAGTCTTCCAGTTCCAGGATATCACAAAATCCCTCCACGAGGAGACAATTAGCTTAGCTCAGTGTGTTGTTATTGTTTACACACAGCCATAGATAGACAGATACATAAACAGTGCAGCAAACATTTTCTCTCACACTATGTATTTGTCCTTACATGGCAGCTTATTTCCATGCTTTTTTCTAATAGGGTTGCAAATGGGGGGGGGGGGGGGGAATAAATAGCGTGATCTTCAAGGAGAAACAAGTTTGGCAGCAAGAAGAAAAGGAGATGAGTAATACTTCTGTTTCTGCTTTTCAGAAGGGTTTATTTGAAAGCTCTGTTGTGCCCCAAGTGTTGACTCACCCATGATACTTTTCAGCATCTACATTTACCCTGAAGCAGAGCAAGCTTCTAAATGGAGGAGTAAAGCAGGGTTGAACTGGGGAGCAGTGAAGGGTTCATATAGTTTGTACATGGGAGTGCAGTTTGAGGAGCTATAGAGAAAATCTGATCATTTTACAAGTTAAGTGAAAAAAAGAAAAGAGAAAATTTGCTTTCAACTCTCTGCCTGGCTAACTGAATTTAAAATATTAAAACCAAAATGGGTTTACTCTTTCCTGTACATGATTGCTGCTAAGAAGGTGCCTGAGAGACAGATTGTCCTAGGAGGAATTAGCCTTCTAAGCTCAGCTTCTTGGTTTGTATAACTCATCAGGGTTAATAAGTTTAAAGATCAGCAAAACACTTTTTGTAGCCAAGGTCATCAGACGTAGCTCTGAATGCAGCAAAAGTGGAGGGGGACTTGCCATCCTGGCAAAGCATCCTTTTCAAAGCAGAGCTGCACCTTTCTGAGTCTCCTGTTTCCTGCTCACATGGAAAGATTTCTGCCTTCTCCCACTCCTGTTCTGCATAGTTAAACTGGGTCCTCTCTGGGGACTGAAAGTAAAATCCCACCTTCCACTGGGACAAAGTGCTTAGAAGAGTTCAGAAAACAGACAACCAATCTTAGGAACTGCTCTGAAAATTTATTTTCAATTATTTTAGTATACCATGCATAACTTTTTCTTTATTTGTGCTCAGTAATAGTTTGTTGCTTGCTGCAATTAATGTTGTTTGTATTTAATTCACTAAAATGGGTTGAATGTTTACGTTTCCAAGTGTTTCAAGTAAAATAGAAACTGACAACTGAGATTAAAAGTCATTCTCAACAAGAAAAACTCAGAGCCTTATCTTGTGACTACAAGAGCATATGAGTAATTTAACAGAGTATTAGGAAATATTTTGAAACATCTGAGTTTTCTTGAACAAAAACATGACACTGGAAATATATTTAAATAATATAAAATCAGAAATATGAAACTTATGTACCTGTTTTACTTGTCTTATTAAGGTTAGAAACCATTATGGTTTCAGTGATCAATAACAAAGCACAAATAATGAATAATCAAAGCAACCCTATCATGACTAGCAAGTGATCAGCGACCAAGGAAAAAATTACAGTATCTGCAGAAAACAAAAATAGTTCTGATAACAAATTGTCAGCCAAAAAGGGAGTCAAAATATTAAAGTATGAAATGAAAAATGAATATCTAAATGAGATCAAATGTCAAACAGCATACAGGAAAATGAAAGAATGCAAGAACAAGAGCTCCAAGGCTTCCAGGATCATGTATGTAATAGCTAAAACTATGGCATGACTACTGGATCTTACAACAGTTCAAATGATCTAGACTGAGTTAATAAAGTTCTAGACTGAGCACAAGTATTAATTTGTTACCCAAATTATCTGAAAGAAAGCATCTAACCTCCTAGACAAAAATATTACCACATTTTATAATTCATTCTGACAACAGAATTATATTTAATTCACAAAATACAGAAGTAAAGATGGTGAGATACACGTATATAGATCTATAGATATATGAAAGGCACTCCGAAAAGAAAATATATTCATGCAGCACAACTAACCACTGGCAATAAAAGTCTCCCAGGAGGCGTCTGTAAATCTCTTCTTTACTGTAAGTCTAAAATAAGAGGAGAGAGAGGAGAAGTGAGTTACCTTTTCTTCACACCCTTTCCCAGAACACCTGCCTGTGGCCACACGGACTCAGGGATGAGCAGGCCACGAGGTGAGACATCCACTCAGGGTTCAACTCTGAATGGCTGCACATGGCACTGTGCAAAACATCTGCTCTGCATCACAGAATGACAAAGTCCTCCACATCAAATATCTTCAGGCTGTTTCTAGGGAAGTACCCAAAATCCCGTGGGGTTGATTTTTGAGTATGCAACCACACTGTAGATCAAAATGTCTCTGAATTCACAACACAGCATTGTTAACCTACATGAGATCAGCTGTGCTTTTTGGGAGTAGCTAACACTGCTGCAATCTGGTTTGTATTTAGAGGTGAAATTAGTGTTAGGGAAAATCCATGTTTTCTTCCAGTTTCATTTCCCATGACCACACTGGTCCTCCAGTGAAGATATTGGTGAAGAGAAGACAGTCAGACTGATACCCAGGCAAAGGAGTCCAGACAGACTGTTGAAGACAGATCAGATAATAAAATTATATCTATTTAAATCAGCCTCTCCCCACCAAATTAAACAGCACACCTCAGGTTTGACAGGAAGAATGAATGTCCCTCATGCACATGAGATAATACCATGTATTACAGTACCCTCTAGTGACTCCTACCACAGCTGGGTTTCAGCCAGCATTCAGCACATCCCAGGATGGATCCCACCATGGCAAAGGTACAAGCCCCGGATGCTCCAAGGTTGCCCTTGAATTTAGGGAAATCAGTCTCCAGCTCTCTTTCTTAGGAAGAGCAACACTGAGTGTTGAGTGCTCATTCATTTCTTGTTTGCCCCAGGGTTTGACTTTCTTAATTCCAAATACCCAGCTTTTAAAACGTATGTGAGCTAGCAGCTAGACACTCACTATTCTTTGATCTCACAGTATGAGCTTCCTACACAGCAGGAAGCTGATATTTTTTCATGTCAAAATCCAGTCATATCTCAGAAGGAAACAAAAATAAGCTTTTTCTTCTCTGCCCCAGTTTTCATCACAAAACCTTTGGCCCCTGTTTCTTTTATAAGATCTTTCCTCCCTGTCTGACACATGAACTGTGGGAAATCTTTCCCAAGTGCGATTAAGCCCTTCCCATCAACCCATTCCAAAAACTGCTTTGGATTCAGTGTCCCTCTATTCAAACACTCCCTTCCCCTCCTGTGGGCTTTAGCTCAGGAACTGGCAAAAAAATATTAATATCACCTGAATGGCCTGGCCTTGAAAGGTCATCTTCAAAGGTATTGTAACTCCCTTCTTGACTGGTGTCCTATACAGCAGACTGGAAAGAAAAGGAAACTTCAGCTTTGTGCCTGATTTCCTTACTTTTTAACCACATTTCATTGTTATTCCAGTTTCTTGAAAACATTCAAAGAAATTGTCTGACTTAGATCACAGGTAACACAAAGAGATTGGTATTAGCAAAGTGAAAGGGTCTAATATCTGTAGGGTTCCATGTGTGCTATATATTTTCAATAGTTGCAAACTCCACCTGTAACAAGATCTAAGTGTTTTTCTCTTCAAAGTTTGAAGGCTAAGGCTTTGAAACAGTTGCCTTTTAGCTAATGGACCATAAAGCCAGTCACAGTTTAGGCAAGAATGTTTTGAGAGCGAGGAAGAGCTTTTGGGAGAGAGTTTCAGGCTTTCTTCAGAAACTTTACATCTCATGGCTGAGCAGTTGTTCGTGCAGGCGTAGCTGGAAAAATGTGCCGAGCAGGCTGTCGGGGAGGCATAAATGCTTCTTGAATGGATTTATGGCTGGATACCTGAGCAGTCAGCACTACATGATGTGGTATCGAGTTATTTTAATCCTTTAGTCTGTCCACTTATGCCTTTGGTCCCATTCCCAGAATGGCTGAATCACCTTTATGGACTTATGGCAGAGAAAGGCAGTGCTGGGAAGGGAGCAGGACGCCAGGGTTTGGACCCTTGAGCTGGGTCTGCTGATTTTACGTCCCCAAAGTTCCCAGAACTACCAGGGAAAACTGTGCCTGGTCTGTTTTATTTTACACAGGAAGCTACTCCACAGATAGCTCCACACCCCATCATCCAGGGCTTGGATGCAGCACCTCCAAATTCTCAAAGTCCCCAGATAGCAGCTGGAATATCAGAAGCTTTTCTGAATTTGGTCCTGGGGATGAGCAGACAGCAACATGACAGGCAGCTCTCATGACTCAAATTTGATTCTAGGTAAATTGAGTAGTCAAATAATTCACTGTAATTCAGCCTAGCATTTCAAAATACCACACACTCCTGATTCCCTGGCAAGCTACATCATGTAGGATACAATATATTTTTTTCAGCAGTTTCAAACTGCCAAAAATTTGGTATTATTTCTCAAACAGGAAATAAATTAATGAAGGATATGAGAGGTAAATGAAAACATGTCACAGAATGAAAACATAGTTCAAAAGCTCTTAATAAATTAAAAGTTACAAAAAGCAATTTACAGAGTGTTTTATGTATGTCACTATGATGAGGTTTTATTGGTGTGATATCATAATTTGGCTGCCTCTGATCCCTTTCTTGGCAGCAATAGCTCCAAAGACATTATGTGCTGATCATGCCAGCTCAGAAAGCTGAATGCCAGAGGTCTGCTTTATTTGGGCACTAATCAAGAGGACTTGTAGGCTTACCTAAGAACTTCCACATCAATTCTCATAGTACCAGATCTTGGAGACTTTCTTGCTTGACTTTAGTAATTGATTTTGTGCAGAGAAACTTAGTAAAGTTGTCAAGATTTGCTGCCTGAATTGCATGGTTTTCTGTTGTTTTCCAAATTTCCCATGAAATTATCTGTGTTTACAAATATGTCCAGATTTTACTTTGAACATTCTCCACTCCTCCTGCCCCTAAAGATAAATGAATTCCCAAACATATTTGTACTTGCAAATTCATAGATTTATACACTTCATGCCACTTTAATCCCTATTAAACTAATTTGAAGTCATGTCAGGCCAGCTATCCACAGTAAAATGGATTAGATAAGCCAGCTGATCAGATACAGAAAGGACTTCAGGCACTTTTTCTGTCTAGCCTCCACTCCATGAATTTAGAGAATTAGTTTCATACAAATAATTTTGTTCTCTTTAATTCCTTTGTGATTAAGCTAATTCACAAATAACATTGGTTCTTAGAGAATCATTAGTGTAAAACAGAGCAGACAAGGCTTTTAATTAGGGCTTTTCATACCTCCTCTATCCATTTGGTAATAAAATTACTTCTGCATTAATTGGTTAGTTATTTTAATTTACACAGCAATAAGTGCTGATATACACTGCCCATAAACATCTTTGCTAAATAATTTTTGAAGTACGACTGATATTTATTTCCTGGAGAAGTGGAAGATGTTTTGTTTAAAAGCTTTCTGACGTCTGTGCTGCACTTCAACAGTCATTCTCACAGTAACAAAATAGACTTCCAAGTGAATTTTAAGGAACCCAACATGCACATCAGCTTTATTTTTATTTCTACTACAGATTTTCTTGTTCTAAATGAATACATGGGTTCTTTAGATGTCTTGAAGTTATGTAAAAGACTTTACTGTAAAAAGAGGTTCTTCAATTGCAAAAGACTGGTTATCTACCAAAAAATAAGTTTTGTGTTCTCAATTTTATTTACAGTTCTTCTATTTTTTGACACAAAGAAATAAATTAAAATACTTCGCCTTACTAAAGTAACTAGTAATTTTAAATGGCTGTTGGGAAATCAACATTTTTGGAAAATGAATTTTTAAAATAGAACAAATGCACATGTTTTGGACCAAGAGGAAAAGAGTGGAGTGAAAGTAAAAACAAAAATGAAATCTCCCAATACAAGCTCAGAGCAAAGTGTTTGATATTCAAAAAAGACCAATTTTGATCTTAAGCTTGTAGTACATGAAAGTCAAGTTTATCACATTTGATCATGGCTGTCAATATTAGCAGTCATTTCTGAATGCTTGTCCTACAACATGGAAGCACAAGTAATGAAGAAAATGCAAGGATTAGTGAAATAATCTGCAGTGGTATCTGCCACCCCATCCCCAAAGCCACAGTGGCTGCCATTTAGGGCAAAAGAATGGCAATTACTACTGAACAATTCTATTTTCTCAGCATCAATCATTTAGAAATTTCCAAAGCCAGATATGTGCTTCCAGTTGAATTTACTAAGTTTATTTGCTGCTCAAAAAGAGGTCAAAGACAAAAAATGCATTTCCACATCCCCCCCCCCAACAACTAAAAACAACCTCATAGAGGCATTTATTTTTACAAGTTACAGCTCTCTGACACAGAAAAATCATTAAGTGAATGTCACCCATTCTGCTCATTGAATGAGGCCAACATCCTCTGGGAAGAAAAAGCGAAAATAACATGCAATCATGTGGTCACAGGCTGCATATTTGGGACATTTTGCAACTCTGGAATATTTGATTTTTTTTAAGATTTACCGATCCCTTAAGACCCATTTCTGTGTGCTGCTTTGTCCACCCTTCTCTTTTCCCACACCTTTTGCCTGTCGTAGCTGTTGCCTTACATCTGCCAGGGGGTTGAAATCCTTAGGGGCAGGAAATATGTCTATGGAAAAGTCTGGATGACAACCAGCATACAAACAGTGTCACAGCAGGTGAAACAAGGCCAACCCAAGGCACCCTTTTAAGCCATAAACCAGCATTTTAACAAAGAGGAATCCATTGCATTTGGAAGACTACCTTGGGCATATACCAAGTGTGGGATTTGCTGGGAATCTGCTGCTGTCAAGGTGAGCTCTACAGTGAGCCTGCAGGAAAGTTTTAACCCAAACAATGATAATCAACAGAGATAGTGACAAATGGAGAGGAAGTGGGGAAGAATAGTGACATTTGGTGCTGAACCATATGTGCGTGGTTTGAAAGACATGACTGAATTGTTTTTGGTGCTCTATTATTCTGACATTTAGAATGAGGCAAGTTTCCATTTCCATTAATGTACTGCCAACTCAAAGGGGAACTGTCGCAAATTTGAGACTAAAGAAAGCTGTTCCTCAAACTTCTCTTGAGCATAATCAATGCCCTCACTAAGCAACAGAGTAGTGTCACAGTGTAGACTCCAAATAATTATTATGCTTTCTGCCTCTTTTATACCTTGCGATTATATGGAATAAGCTGCCTTTGATAAAAGACCATGAATTTATACATAAATGGAGAACAACCAATGCAAAGGGAGGAGGCTGACCAAAATTTTCTGATTGTTAACCTCGCACTGAGAAAGTGATACAGCCTTAGGTGGAAGATGTTCAGGTGAAAGAATCCAAAAGCCTAAAATTTTACAAGCTTGGAGGAAAAGTACAGTGATCATCTTTTGCAGCTTTTTAAAGTACCTGCCTATCTTTACCAAAGAAATAAAAAAAAAGGAGGGAGACAGAGAAGAGAGAGCAAGAGAGAGGGCTCAAGACAAACTAGGTGATCCAGGATCTGGGGAGGAGGCTCTGGACTCATAGATTTGCCCCTCTTTGAAGCATCTCTTGGAAGCAGCTGTTCAGCAGCTCTACAAATAACTTGAATTCAAAGGACTCTCCTGAACTTGAGTGATGGCAGATGAGCACAATGCCAGTAATATCACTTAGAGATCAAAACTGAAGGGATGATTTTTCTCAAAATCATCCATGCACATTTTATTTCCTAATGAACATTTCTCCCTTGTGACTACTTAATCGCTGAAAATTTGGTGGAAGTGGCTCAATTTCATTCTCCCTTGGAGGCAGTAACTGCTCTTAAGTACAGTCCTTATTTCCTTTCTCCTTAGGAAAAAATCAGACTGCTTGTCAGCTCATTGTCTTGTTGATTGCATGTAAAATTATTATTATTATTATTATTATTATTATTATTATTATTATTATTATTATTATTATTATTATTATTTTGGCAGGGAGGGGTTTGTGTTTTTTATGTTTTGCTTTTTTTTTGTTTAATCTGGCAGGAGTTTGAGAAAGTCTCCAGGTTATGAAATCCAGTGTTATGCAGCAGAGCTGAAGCTCAGAGTTTGCCATTTCACCTAGGAATAGCAGAAGAGCAAATGCACCAAGCTCTGTGCCCTATTATCACCACTAACGAGTACTAAATCACAACCTCAGGCTGATCCAGATCTCTTGCCACTCATTCCTGAAACTCTCCCTCAGCCTCTCAGAAATTCATTTCCTTCCTTACTTCACCAATTCGCTCATGACCATGCATGACCTTGGTGCTATTCTGTACATTTTTCTTTTTTAGTTTGTACCAAATTCCTAATTTTTTATCAGCTCGAATCTTTCAGTCCTTGTTGTGGTATTTCTCCATTTTGCTGGCAGAAAAGAAGATAAGAAAATATACAGGTGTGAACACACTATGTATATACCTTGATTTTACATAAATTATTTTATGGCCAGAAATAATACTCCCACTAGTGTAGGACCGACATCTGAAATTCTTCATTACCCACAGAACAAGTGATATAAAGATTAAATAACGAAGTGCAAAATCCCTCTAAACACCTCTCCATTTGGCCTCAATATTGGACCAAATGGAGGAAACAGATCATACCATGAATGAGAGCTAAGAATAACCAGTAGAAATGTCAAGAGGCACAGACTAACTCGCATCATTTACCTTACAAGGAATCACAGAGCCATAGAAAGGCTTGGGTTGGAAGGGACCTTAAAGATCATCTCATTCCATCTCCCCTGCCATGGACAGGCACACTTTTCACTGGACCAGGCTGCTCAAAGCCCCATCCAGCCTGACCTTGAATGCATCCAGGGATGGGGCAATCACGACCTCCCTGAGCAACATATTCCAATATCTCACCACCCTCACAGTAAAGAATTTCTTCCTAATATCGGATCTAAACCTGTCCTCTTTCAGTGTGAAGCCTTCCCCCTGTTCCGGTCACTCCATACCCTTGTAAAAGGGCCCTCTCCAGCTCTCTTGCAGCCTCCTTTAGGTGTTGGAATGTGCTCTAAAATCTCTCCAGATCCTTCTCCTCTCCAGGCTGAACAGCCCCAACTTTTTCAGGCTCTCCTCTCCAGGCTGAACAACCCCAACTTTTTCAGGCTGTCAGAGGAACACAAGCAAAATTCCTAGAGTGCTGGAGGCTTGTAAATTGAATTAACTCTCTTTAGGTACTGGGTAAAACACAAATTAGGACCAAAAAAACCCCAACCCGCATGTGAGGTAAGGGAATTAACAAAAGCAGGAAAAAGAATTAACAGAGAAATGAACAGAAACAAACAATCCCCCCTCATCCTGTCACTCTGTCTGCAACGACCACTGACAAAAATTATACCTCATATAGTGATGCCTTCTGTGGAAATAAGCTGCAACTTCTATGCCATTTGACATAAGTCACAAAAGCATCCTCTGGAGAAGTTCCCCATAGTTATCATTCTGCTCTGCTTTTCACTTGCTGCCATTTGGTCTACAGAAACCACCCACTGAACATTTGCCTTTGAAGTGCACCACCTTCTCCTAAGTAGCATGAGTGACTTCTTGGGTCTCTCTCAATTTGCCGCAGACAGCTTCTGAAATCTACAAATTGTAAGTTACTTTTTTTTTTTACTTTTTTTTTTCTTTTTTTTTTTTTTTTTTTTTTTTTTTTTGTGGAATTGCTGCAACATCTTATGTTCAAACCAGCTGCCTTGGGGGGAAAGAACTGCTGGCTCGGGTTAGTCTGGCAAGACCAGACCAAGAGTGGACATGATGACCATGGACAATTGTTCAGAAAATTGATAACCTCGATTCAGTCTATTGCACAGCTGCAGACACTGACTACCCCAGATTTTCTTTAAAAGGGATGGTTTGTTTTTTTTTTCATGTGTTTAATTCATTATGCACGAAACACTGGAAAACTATCCAGGTGTACTACTTGCTGCATCTCACAGTCCAGTCTTTGACTTGCTGGAAAGTTTTCTCTGTCCTCTAAGACCTCATTTCTTTGTATGAAGGTTACTGTATTTTATATTCAGTATTTTTATTAGCCTCCCAATCAAACAGTTTTCTTCCATCTGGCTGGCAGTTCTTATTGCATTATTTGATAAACCTCTCATAAATCCTTTACATTTTGTTTATGTTTCCTTTCATGAAACAATTGCTGCATGAAAACATTTGTTTTAGAATTTAGACCTATAAAGATCAGAAATTTCACATAAAAAATTACAGGCATGTATTTCTGCCATTCTCAGGAATATAGCTGCTAAATGTTTCTTTACTGGATTATAGTGGAAGCTGGTTTTTGTTTATTTCAAGGAAACCCCTTTCTGCCCATGCTTACTGCTGGGTTATCATTTGAGAGAGACTTTGTGGACACACTAACTTCGATATAGTTTGGATGAATTCATGGCACTGAATATTCATACAGCGTATGATACAGACACTGAACCCAATTTAGTAAATGAATACTTGTAATTTCACCAAAGCCCCTCTGAGAGATTATTATGCAGATTTATGAAGGAATATTGCTGAAGCAATTCTTGGCTGTGTTTTCAGTCACTGAGGACTTAAAGTATGTAAACCTAAAATAATTTCAGACTTATTTCCTGTCATTGCTTTCATCTTCTGAACCTTCTGACATTATTTCTCTCACTGGTTTGTATCCAGAATCCCCTCTGCTATCCTTGCCCTTGAGCAAAGAACCAGTGTCAGAACACCTATGAGCATTGCCAAGTTACTCCTAACAATATCCTTGCTGCCATAATGCCAGCAATCTGCTCTAATCCTGCTGCTGCAAAACAGCATTACAGGCAGAGGGATGTATGGACACAGTGGTGTGGGCAGTGTCACTCACCTGGAAACACAGACATTAACACACAACCACACTTTGAGGTGAGCAGACTTTCACACCTCTAATGTAGGATGAAGATTACCTCAGTCTTTTGGGACCACTGGTCTCATAAAAGGAGGAATGATGGAGATACTTGACCCAATAGCATACTACAGTTCTTTAAAATTCAACAAGTGTACTGTAGACTGTTCTGTGTGTTACTGATTTTATGGGCAGTATCTTTTTTAGAGCCACAGCCCCAACTCCCACACCCACCGTAACACCTTCAGCCCCATCCCTCTGTCTCAGAAAGAAAGCTCATTGCCACTTGCTGAATATCTTAAAAGACTTAGATCAGTGTTCCTCACTCCAGTCACTGCTGCGTCTTCTTCCCAACTCATTGAGAGGATTAGTCACTGCTGGACTAATGGGCATGGAGCCAGATCCCAAATCCTTATTCATATTGGTCATTTGTCCCTCACCAGTTGGAGTCCTACCTCTCATGAGGTGAGGTAAAACATGGGTAAAGTCTTTGGAATGTGGCCCACAGGCTTCAGAAGGCTACAGCAACAGTTAAATTTTAGCATACTGTAAATACCACGGCTCTTCTCAGTTACATTTCTTGGTATACAGTATAGTAACATATGCTACATGGAAGTGAATCGTAAAGGCCAACTTCTGCTCTTGGATTCAGATCTCCCTGACTTCAGTGAGACTGAAAAGCAAGGGAGCCTGGTGACACCTGCAAGCAGCAAGTAACCATGGCAAAGTCTCCATGGGGGAGTGGAGGGAATGATCAGCAGAGAATTCCTAAAGGGTTCTCATGCTTCATGTGAATAGTCACCCTGCAGCTCGTTTCAGCCACGTTTTGTGTAGTGAATGCGCACGTTGAGCTCCTTCCACAGATTAATGCATGTTGTGGTAAAGGCAAGTGAAGCCCACGGGCCAAAAAACAGGAAAATCTGCATGTCAGAGAGACAGCAATGAAAGAAGAGAACTAGAGATAGATGATGATGGGAAAATCACCTGTTTTTCTTATTTTTTTTAAACTAAATGATAGTTTATGAATTTATCTCAAGAAATTTTCCTGCTTCATGCTTTTAAATATTTTTCTTTGCATTTCTTTTTTCTTGGATTCTCTTTTTGTCTTCCTTTTTTCATTCCTTGATCCTCTTTTTCTCCTTGTTCTTCTGTGCTTGATTGAGCGTCAAGATAGATACGAGAGGGAGAACTATCTTTGAAAATGTCAAAGAGTAGCTGCAAAAAGACACATATTTGCACACTTTACATGAAACATGTTCAACTCTACATGGATAGAATCCAAGACAGCAAGGTACAGAAAAGGAATTAAAGAAATCCTCCTCCTTTCTATTCTGCAGACACTAAACTACCACTGGCACAAGTAAAACAAGAGATGATTGAAACTTAAGGATGGGTCCAACCACTCAGCACTGTGTGAGGGAAAGTAAACAAATTCAAGCAATTTTTGGAGAGTGAGTCATGGCTGTACTTGAGTCAACTAGACCAATAAATTGCACATGGCTTAAGGAAGATTTTCTCATTGTCAGAATATTCCCCTTCTTTTTGCATCCTCTCAACAGCCCCAATAAGCATCACAAGGATTGGAAGGTTTGAGAGGAGCTTTCCTTTTGAACAGAATCAGTCAAACTCTGTGAATGGCAAGTAAGTGGCGCTGCATTTAACAACTAAATTCCAGGAAGTGACGATGTTGTTCCGCAAAACATCAACCCAATCTTCTCTTGGGAGACCTTTCCAACACACATCTCAGATAAAAACTCATGGCTGGCAGCATTCTGAAGGCAGAACTGGCTGTGCCTGACTCACAATCAGCTTGGCTTGAAGATAATTTTTTAGGGGTGTTAATAAGAAGGAGTTTTAGATGAGTCTTTCAGATAGTCCAGACACCATTTCCCAACATTTAGAAAACTGGGCATGATGGCCAGAGCTTATTCAAAAGCATTTAAAATACTTCAGTAGAGCGTGAATATACTTTATCTTATATTTTTCTTATTTTATATTTTATCTTCTATTTTATCTTCTATCTAGTATATTTTTATGGTGCAGTATTTTCACAGGGGGTGATGAAACTTTTGAAGTCCCAATAGTAATGGAAGAAATATAGAAGTCCCAAGTAGTAATGGAAAGGTTGTATGTTACTCTTTTATTTATGGTAAAGGTCATGTTTTAGGGGTTCCAACCTCTAAACTCACAGTACGACCTGCTTTTTTTCTGCTCTTCCAATGGACCATAGATATTTTGGAAAATATTATTCAGGTCTTCTAGAAAATTTAATTTGATAAAAGTGTTTCTATAATGGATTCTCTTTAATAAAACACAGCATTTTTAGGTCTAACAAGTAGTTTCTTAAAAAAAACCCAACAATTTTTTTATATTTAAGAAACAAGTCTTCAAGTCTGAGACATCCTAAGCAAAACTTGTTACTATGGATTTCTTGGCAGTGTTTGTAATATTAATGTAATTTTCCTTTTGTTCAAATGACCAAAAAATCGGATGCAAGTACTGGACACAAAAGATGCGGAGTCTTTTCCAGTTTGTATAATATCCCCGGAGATCTGCTTTAAGTTCCAGCTGAGGGTTTTAGAAACCTTTTCCTTCTGTTTGTAATTTTCTCTCATAAATAGCTTGCTTCTGAGTAGAAACGTACAAGGCTCTAGAACATGCAAGCCTGACGCTTGCGCCTCTTCATGAAAACTTTAGAGTGTAGAAAAATAAATCAGTTACGAAAGGATTTCTGAAAAGTGGAAAAAGTGATGTGAGTACAGCTGCAGGAAATTCATTTTATAATCTGAATAGCTGCTTAAGATTTTTTAATAATAACCACCTAGTTTTAATGGGGACATTTTCATATTGCTCATTCTGTATTCCTGAATACCCATCTGATACTTTGTCAGAAGCACTTGCAGTATCATTTAGACGAAGCAGAACTATTCATTTTCCTTCTTTTTCACCTCAACAAGATTTGCCTTTTTTGACTCTGAAAAGCCCATCCCCTTCTGCTTGTCTTTGCTCTCAAAACACTGTGGGAAGATATTCAGTAAATCCCAAACACACCTTACTGCCCTGCCAACAACATCCATCATCATTCCCCCTCCAGTATCAATCTT
The DNA here is from genome assembly GCF_028018845.1 of Melospiza georgiana. Lineage (NCBI taxonomy): Eukaryota > Metazoa > Chordata > Aves > Passeriformes > Passerellidae > Melospiza > Melospiza georgiana. Next base: position 29,993,373 of record NC_080434.1, on the reverse strand, counting down.
CCCCTGTCTCTGCTTGCACTTGGTACCAGAAGGAGCTTGGAGAAGGTGACCTGCATGACTCCTATCTTAAGTTATCAGCCTGGTCCCCCAGAAGTGATTCATGATCACATCAAACCCATCTCCCCGGCGCTGTTTTGTCCTTAAGGCTTCGGCAATCGCAGAGACTGACTAGAGACTCCAGTCAACCATCTGGTGTCTGCCAACTGGAGTGTCTAGTCAGGTTACACGGAATGCAGGGAGAAATGTGCTTTGTAGCTGCATCCTCAGTACGCTCCTCTCTCCCCGTGGGCCAAGCAGAGTATTAAGCTGTTGAAACTCAGAAAGGTTGGGATGGCAGCAGAGGGAAACCCTAGATTTTAGAAGGAAATTTAAAGTCAGCTTTAAAGCTTGACTGCATGGAAGCACTTGTAGAATGTATGCACTAGCCCTGTACTGGCTGAAGATGGATTTATTAAGTCATGGGATGTTTTTCATCAGTTCCTTCTGCAGTTCTTTTTTTTTAATAATAAATTTCCTATTTATAAGTGATTACAATGCTGTTAAGGGAGCTGATTTTTTACTTTAAACTCTGATTGTCCTCTAAATTAAAAAAAAAAAAAAAAGAAAACATTAGAAATCTGAAAAACCCATTATATTCCTTTTGCCAAATATTTCTCAGAGCAGGCTGCCTCGATCTGTGCTTTTGCATAGATTGTTTCACTCCATGTATTTTGAGATGAGCCCTTCCCCTTTAGCTATCTCCCTTTCATTTCTCCCCTCCTAAGGATACCACACATCTGGAAATACAAATGCTTTGGCCAGACCTGGTCTTTCCACATTACTGAATCACATGAAAAGTCTTACTAGTTATAAGCCCTTCATAATAAGCTTCTTACTCAACTGGTTTCCTTCTACCATGGCAAGTTTTGTTACAGCCTTGCACAATTACAGCAGCCTAAAGTGGTCATTGGGGGAACTACTTTCCCAAGGTGGTCCCCTGTCTCCCTTGGCACTGTGTGCTTTTAGGGCACTGAGGGCATGTCCCCTGTAGCATCTTGGTGCCTCAGTGTCCCATCCTTGAGCACCAGAAGCAGTGACTGTGTCCTTGAAGTGCAATTTTCATAACACCACTCAGTCCCGAGTTATGTGCATGGCCTGATTTGACGGGTAATATCTGTCACCCACGGGCTTGAAAGTGGGCAAGAAATTTCCATAACTTTCACTGATTTCAATAGGAATTGTAAACTGGCATTAAATTCATTATTTTGTTTCTACAAACTAAGAGAACGGACACAGGGCAGTTCTGAAATTTCATCCAACACCAGGCAATGCTTCTCAGTCAGAGAGTTGTTGCATGTGTGGCCTGAGGTTTGGTCTAAAAAATGTGCTTTCCCTCAGAAGCTGGATTTTTATACAACTACCTGACCAGTCTTATTCATGTTTAAGACCACAGATAAAGCACAGGATCCTCTTTATATCTGTTCTTCAACTAAGTTTTGCCCTTTGTATTCCTCAAATAAGAAGTATCTCTGCCTGTAAAAGGAAATTAGTCCAGTAGAGGTACCAATGGAACAAGAATAAACAATTTATCATAAAAATATTAAGGGAAAACAGAACAGTTTGCTGTTCCATATGATTCCATATCAATTCTCCTTTAGGACATCCAGGGGCTTGAATTTTGGATTGATCTTTCTTTTGCTTTCTCATTTTACCTGTTCCTTTTAAGGAAAAATGCCTGGAGTGAATTCTAGCTAGGAAAAAAGAAATGAACTACGAATTTCAGCCAAGCACAGGAAATCATAAGAAATCAAGTCCTTAGCTTCTGGATGCCAGCTCCTCAGAATCAGCATGTTGAGATCAGTTGATCAGACCTCTTCATTTGCTCAGTTTTAGCCAGGGCTGCCCATGTGTTACACACTTAGAGAGCACAGCTTTGTCTAAAAGCACAGCCCCAAAACAACGACAACGGAACAATAATAAATCCTGGGGAGGCAGTTCAGACTATATTTACTATATACCATCTGCACTGAGCCCAGAGAGACATTATGTTCCACATTCCCTGTCTGTGCTACAGAGAGCGTTTCTGATGTGTAAACCATCATTTATCTTGTCTTTGATTCCCTTCATGTGACCTTTCCCAGAGCATGGCAGTATAACATCCTGGCTATGGCAGGCTCCAGGACCATTTGAGGACAGGCCTCATAAAGCCTGCCTTTAACATTAATCGATCACTTTATTATGGAAGTAAATCAAAGCGCTTAAACTCGGGTCTTCAGGGAGTTGAAGGTCAAACAGGGAAAAACAAACTTTATCCTGGGAAGAACACAGAAAAATTCTATCAGCCCCATCCCTTTGTTCTTTGCCTTAGAGGCATGACAAAAGCACGTACTACACACACCAGTTAGGCAAGCATGAAAGCTAATATATATTAATATACACAAAGTGTTTGACTGATTATTACTGCTTCTTCATCTCTTTATGCCAAGCAGTTTTGCAAAGCCCTTCTTTCATGTCCTGGAAAGCAGAGGCTGAAGAGGGGGGTGGTCAAGAGGAGAATACAGCCACACTTGCTTTCCTGACAGCTCAGCTGGAGAGGGAGAGGAAAGGAGGAGACGGGTGGTGCGGAGGAAGGCTCCAACAGATCTGGTCTTTGTTCATGCAGATCTGGTCTTTATCCATTCTTGCCCTATGCTGCACCTTCACTGATGCATTCTGAGAGGTGCAGAAGGACCTCCACACCTGTGAGCACAGGGGCTGCAGGAGCACGGGTACTGCTGCAGGTGAGGGTGAACACATCAATACTTCCAGGGAGCCAATTCAGACTGAAGAAATTTTATGAAGAGGAGAATCTGAAACTTCAGTTCTCCTTCACTCTGCAAGGCTGGATGAGCTGAAAGCCACCCTCTCTTCTCCCTGATTTCCAGCTATCCCAGAGGGATATCACGCTCTGCCTCAGCCTCTGCGGTGCCCCAGACAGGAGTGGCCACTCTGTGCCTTGGAATAAAACTGCAAGGCTTGAAAAAGCACCCCAAGGCTGAGTGAAAGGGCTGTGTGAGGAGGAGGAGTAGGAGGAGGAAAGCCAAGCAGAAGTTGCTGCTTCACTGCATGCGCAGCTCAGGGCAATGCTGATGCCCAGGACCTGCTCCTTCCCCAGCAGCTGCAGTGCCTGAGGGGCTGCCCACATCCCCCAGCCCGCAGGGAACACCAGCTGTGCTTGGCAAGCACATCTGGAGCTCTAGAAAGCTGTCCCTCCCCAGGCTGGCAGTGGGACAGGGGTGCAAGGGCAGCTTCAGAGGTTATGATGCCCCGTGAGTGTGACAGAGAGCTTCTGCCAGCCAAGGGCACACAAGAAGACCTCAGCATCACCTTAGACCAGCCTCTAATTTCTGTGCTTCAATCTTCCCTTGCTGAAACAAGACATATCAAATGTGGTTTTTTTCCTGTTTAACCAGTTTCATTTATGTTGTTTGTTTTAAAGAAAAAAGCCAGCACTTACTTTGCCTTTAGCCTTGCATTCTTCAAGCCCTGTGATCTGCTGTTGAAGTGTTCCCTTGACCTGTTTTGCTTTTTGAGTTACCTTGGACTTTTCAAAGCTTTACACTCACATGGGCACACCCAAATGACAGAGGAGGGTGTTGGTCAGTAATGAGATTTCTAGTCAGGGGAACCTGCCAGTTGAATTTATTTCTTTGTAAGACACAGCCATTTTTTAAACACAGAAATTTGCTGACATAGTCAGCAATTAAGGGGGCAAGCACTGATCAACTCTAACTTATTGTTTTTCTTCTGGTGAAAAGTGTGCTCATCACTTTAAAGAACACATGTGAAGACATTGTGCCTGTCCTGAAGGATCACAGGAGGGCAAAGCATCACTGGAAGAAGGCAGGGTTAGGAGAGGCAAAGGTTACAAAAGACGATGATGCCACTGATCAGTCATGGAATGTTCTTATCTTGGCATCTCCATGAGACATATAACAAATAAGCTTATTTAAATGAGATTTAGGCAGTGGTTGACTCACAGGCAAAGTAACCACTCAGGAAAAATATGCATTTGAAGGAAATAATTCCCAGCCCCTGGAAGCAAGGCACAAGTGTTTATGGGTGAAGTGACAAATAGACCACTGCAAGCAAAGCTGTGAGTGGAGGAGAAAACAGGGTTGAATTTATGATAGATCACAGACAGAAAAGCAGGCAAGGCAAAGAAGAGTTCCACAATATATATGTATCTATTGTATCTATTAATGGAAGGCTGGGGAAGGAAGAGCACTGTCAGTTTGAAATATAGTACTTTTCCAGGAGTTATGTTTTCCTATTTTTAAATGATTTCATCTCTTTTTCTTTTATGCAGTGAATCATCTGAAATGAACAGGGAATGCTGACTGCACTATTAATTAGAGGAAAATTGAAATGTAAAGTGCTATCAAGTACACAGCACTAAAAACCTAGAATAAGCGTACACATTTCCACATTTCTGTCAATTACAGTAGTATTAAGGGTATTACCAGTGGAAAAGGAAAAAAATATGTTTCAGTATCACAGTGACCCTTTTAGGCCTGAAGTTTTGGGAAAAGAAGTTGACTCAAAGAGAGCATAATGCTGCCAGTCAGTGAGAAAAGGTCATTTTTCTGAAGAACTCTCTGAAATTTAGCCAGGTCGATTGAAGAGCACAGCGTGGGTCACCAGGTTCAAGAGCAAGACTACATGAGTAGTCCCAGAGAGAGCAGCAGCTATTGCTCTAACCACAGACAAAATGGAAAACTGAGGCTGCCCTAGAAATTACCAGCTCTTAATTATGGTCATTTCTGATGGGAAGCATCCACAGCATCAGACATGGGATCCTGCCCTAAAATGAGCATGGGAAATACAGTGTCCATTTGAAATAAATCAAGGGTCCAGCTCCAAATATTACACCTGGCCCCTCTGTTGAGACAAGCCCAAGAGGACACTTTGGGTCCAAATCCTCCCTCACTTCTGTCAGGAACACCAGTCTGAATTTGACTGCTATGGCTGGGCCGCATAACTCTTAAAAGGTTTTCTGGTTTTGTTTGGACTTGTATCCAAATCCCAAAAGATCTAAACTTCCAATTAAATTTGAAATATTTATATCAGGACTTCCTGAAAAATCCTGGTTCTTTCTGATTCTTAGTAGGTCAAGGAAATGGAGGACTGAGTATTCTAATATTTCCATCCCACTGAAAACTGCAAATCCATGAGTCCGGGTAAAAGACAAAAATATGGAAGATTTTGTCTGAACAGTCTCAAATCTCAGAAAAAGTTTCTGCTGGCTTTTTCTTTGAGTATTTGGGTATAAACAACTTATTTCCTCCCAATAGACTCGTACACTACAGTAACAGGCAGAGGCAGTCAGTGTTGGAGCGCTTCCCTCTGTATTCACATGCGCATGTAAATAATTCCAGTAATTTCCCTGGACACAATTTCCAGCTAATGGTTTGTTTCTAACTATAATGTTTGTGCACACTCCCTCCCCAACCTGCCATTTCAGTGATATAAGATTTTTTTTTTTATTTAATCTTGCAAACTGACAATGAAAATAGATTCCCAGGATTAAAAAAAAAAAGGCCCAAATTCTTCCATCAGCATCCTGAAAAGGTATAAATATGCATCTGTCTTGCTGAGCTAAAACCTACTCACTGCGTAGTTTGTTCCTGATGGGGCTGTTCTACAAAGACAGAGTTATTTTGTCTAAGCAATCACAGTCCTGACTCCTCAGATTTCAGTGTCCCCCAGACTGCTAGAGACCAAAGCCTGAACTTACTGGTGAAACTTTAAAAATGTAATTTACCCCATATTTACATTTAGGTGTTCAGCCCAACTGCTGGCTACTACTCCTAAGAGTATTTGCAACCTTTTTATAGCTGATAAGTGATAAAACATCCTCTTTTATGCTGCTCTTTTACATTTGATAAAATGTCTTTGAGTTACTGGATGAAGCTTAATGAGAAGAATTCATTCACTTAGGTGTTCTGCTTTTTTTTGTAAAAGCAGACTGATCTACTGAATTGCTACCATTCTAGATAGGAAAACTAAGCTTAAATGTTGGCTTTGAGAAAGGCAGTCCAAAATGACAATGCTTGCTAATGGACTGCTTGTACACCTATGTGCTGTAGCTCCACTGGAATAAAATATGGCCAGGAGGGCTATTTTCATGATATACTGCATTCATAATAAATTTTTATATAATTGGTACTTCTGCTCAAAAAAAATAGAACCTTTCAGAAAAGGTAAAACACCTTTGTTTAATGAAAAATATATAATAACTAGCTTGGCAAATGTTGTATGTGAAATTTCAACAGAAACCATAAATTATATTAAATGCCCAATAAAAATGTTCAATCAAAAGCTCATTTTAAGATACATTGTTAATGAACTGTATGAAATGATGCTTAATCAAAACCCGACACCTTGCAGGGGAGAGAGATTCCACAGGACCTCAGGAGCCCAATTGTTCTGAACAAAAGATAACAATAGAACAGGGTAATTAATAGTCTGCACTCCTGTGGCGTTCTCCAGGGAATTCCAATTTCTAAATGAGCTCCATTGTTTTTCAAGAAAGCAGAAATTATGCTGCATGATACTGTTAATGCCTTGAACTTGATCAAACATTAAGACATCATTTGTCAGGCAGGATCTGGTTGCTCCAGAGTACTGATCATTCCCCTGTTTAAAGTTATTGATTGAAAAGGAGAAAAGACTTCTCTTGTAATAGCTCATTTTGCAAAAGCATTGCTGTGTCCTTATCTTTTCTGTCTGCAGTTTTGTAATTCTCAAATTGCATAAAACTAGTCAAAAAAAAGCTCAAGAAAGACTTCTTCATCACAGTGGTATTAATAAGAGATTTGGTGTGGTTATACTGATACGCACAACAGATTTTCATATTTGGTTCCTTTTCAATTGGCACCCTATAATGAGTATGTCATATTCATCATATATAAATTTCTAAATTTTCCTAGCCAAAGATAGAAAATGCTACTCTTCCTAGCAGAGCAGAAGAGGGGGGTAAAACACTACAAGGACAGAATACTGAAATACTCAAGTCATCCTAATTATTGGCAGCATTACAGTTGTGAATAGTTTCAAATTCAGTTCTCTGGGTATTTTTCCTCCTCTTAAATCTTCATTCCTTTGAGCAACTTGGAAACATTAATTTTCTACAAATGCAATTTTTCAAAACAGTCATAAGCTGCTATTATTATTAATCACGATATTCATGTTAGCACAAAAATGGATTTAGTGCAGAGCAGAAGAAGATATAGCCCCCTCCCCTTCTCTTCATTGCAGCCTCCCACTCGGAGCTGTGTTCCTGCTTGCTCAGCCTGCAATGCTTGGGATAGAAAGAACACAAACGTACTATCACCAACAATGCCTTCAAAGCTGTGTTTCTTAGCAGGAAAGTCAAGTTTTCATAGGGGACTTGTGCTCCCTGAGACCACCAGCAGATTCCAAGGAGAAGCTGGGGTGTGAATCTGTTCCAGCCCCCTGGCAGTGCCATGGCTGCTCCTCACACCGGCACTTGTTTCCCCTTTACTGACAAGAGACCAGCCAACACACCACAGATTCCTGCTTCTTTACTCCTGGCAACATTTCTGCTTCCTTAAGCACTTTTGAGAAGTTGTCCCACTCTCAAAAGTGTAAGTGGAGCAGCTCCATTCAATGGGGTCAGAGGTGAGAAAGCCCCAGTGGAACATTCCTTCTTCTGGTGATTTCCAAGTCTGCCACAGTGCTAAGAAAATACACATTTTAAAAAATGGATTTAGATTAAAGACAGCTAGATGTGAGACATTCCCAGTGTGAAAAGCCCCTTTTCAGTGCATTTTCTGCTGGCCTGGAGACAGCTGTACTGAGATGAGCAAACCAGGCTGAGCCTGAGGCTGGGAAAGGTATTGTGTGGCTGCACAGGACATCTTTCTCTGTGTCTTGGTGCATGAGACTCAGTGCAGAGAAATAGCTCGGATTATTGAGCTTGGAAAAGCACATTTGGATGTTGATTTTTTTGACAGAGGCATTACTGTGTCACTGGCACTTAACAGCTTCAGTAGCAGTGGTCCCATTTTGGTGTCCCCAGTGCTGGGAGCAGCACCTTGGGCCCCCTTCTGCTGTGGGCCTGGCACAGACAGAGGAGTTGCTCCTTCCACCTGCTGCAGTCATGGCCCAAAACTCAGTCCCTGCAGGGAGAGGGGCTGGCTGCCTGCTCAGCTGCTCTAGTGTGCATGTCAGCAGCTCTGCAGTGCCGCAAGGGCTGCTCCTGCTGGCCTCCGGGGTCTCTGTTCCACAGTCAAGGGCAGGCAGATGAAGTAAAACTATGCAGAAATTCAGGAAAGACAGATTAAGTCAAGGAATTACTGGGCTCATCAATCTTTGTGTGTTTTCTGAGAAGAAGATACTTATTTTTCTTTACTCTTGCTCCTTATAAATGAATGTATGTTCACAGAGAACTGTGAAGAGATTAGATATGCAGCCAAGATAAGGTGCAAAAAAGCCCCTTGGAATGTGGCAAGGGATATCTCTCATATCTCAAAGCTGTCCTTAAACAAGACCACTTTTTGCTCTATCCAGCTATCAGTTCCAACTCTTTCCCTCAAATTTCTGCACAGTAAATATGATGTCATTGTTGTCTTTATCTCTTAAATATCTAATTGCTATTTGTGTTTTCCCAACAAATTATTTAAATGGGTTTTTGATTTTTTTTCTTTCCAGTAATGAATGGCACTATATTTTTTTCTTATTTTTTATTTGAGATATGATGCACCTTCCTCTCCCATTTTAAACCTTTACTTATGATTTCTTTTTCATACCTTGCAGCATCTTATAAAATATAAAATAAAAAAAAAGTAATGAAACATTCAGAGGTTTCTTCTCCTTGTGGGTTTTAGGAGACGCAACATTGTGCTGAATTTTGAGTCTGCATTTTATTACTTCCAAGAAGGTGCAAAGAATAACAATAAACACCTACCTGCACTTGGAAGCTGACAAAGAGAATGTGCTCAAAGGCTCTCTCACCTCAATTTCAAATCACAACTGGATGCCTCTGAGGTAGGAATGAGGACATTAAGATGTGTTGTCATTCTTTTTTGCATATGGAGATTCCACAATCATTAATTTAAATGTTTAGTGCTCATACAGTTTTGATTCATTATTGAAGGAGACCAAAAGCTGTTGTATTCTAGCCAGAATGATTTGCTGCTGCCACCACAACCACAACTAGCTGTGCTCACTGTTTTATTCTCTTTTAAGGAAAAATGTGATTTACTGTGGTTGTCTGTGCCTCTGTGGTGATTTCATAGAATATTTTCCCACCTATCTTGCTCCGCTCCCTCCTTCTTGCCCATCAAGGTCTTCATTACAAAATTCCTTCTCTTAGTTGTATGTATTTCTTCTAGGTTACATGAGCTGCCCATGTTGACCAGGAAGCTAAATGAGATACCATCAGAAAACTCTGGTTCTGAGCAGTTCTACCCCTCTTCCTTGATTTCTTGGGGTGGGTATTTAGGACAAGCACTCCTGTGCAGACAAAAGAGGCCCTGACAGGGACCACACCTGTGTAGGATGCTGGAAGTACCACCAGGGAGCCACCTGCCACAGGAGAGATGGGTCTGAAAATGAAGGACTCTGGGAATACAGCACTTCCGTCTGGAAAGGAGAGGTTCTGGAGGTTTGAAGAGTGATGCTCTAAGAGACTTCTGGATTCAGAAGTGAAAAGAGCAAATGGTACTTGTTAATCTGTTTTGAAGTATGGAAAGACATTTACATGTGTATATTAGCTGAAGAGGAAAAGTAGCTGGTGACACACCATAACAGGCCTCTTAATGATGGTGTGTTATTAATTGGCTTAGTACAGCCCATGGCGTTGGGTTTGGAATGAAATGATCTCTAGGATTCCTTCCAACCCAAACCATTCTCTGACTCTTGTCATCCCAAAAGTGATCCCAGTGCTCAAAAACAAAGGAGTCTGTAAGACTGTAACATTTGAGTGCCTCTACAAAATATTTTGGGAGATAATTAAAGTTTCAAGGTCAGGTGTGTGCTTTTATTGGTGTATATGAAATATTGTTCACAGAAGACAAGTTCCTTGGAATTTTATGAGTCAATCATGAACTACATTGCATTGAAAGTAAATCAAGGTTCAAATGCAACAGATTTAAATGTGCCACTGTTAAAACATGCAGAATTCCACTGAAAATCCAAGTCTAAACAGAAGACAATGCTTTTCAGAGTGTTTATGTAGACTAAGAGAAAAATCTATTCCAAAAGCGAGCAGCAAATGAATCTGAAAACAAAGAGGAGGGGGAGGTATGTGGAAATACAAAACACAGATGAATGTCCAACATGGAGAACTCAGGGTCACAGAACAAAAGGAATGGTGCAGTGGACACACAGTGCTGCATGAAGCAGAAATAACAGAAATATGAAGCAGCACATCATAGTCACAAAGGTTAGCAGCATAGAGAAATGGCACCAGGATAAATATTAGTTGATATTTAGTGCACATAGTGTTTTAATATCCATGAAGATATTTGAACAGGTAAAACTATTCAAGCTTACCATAGTCATTGCCTAAAAACCAGCCCCATTTTGCAGATTAGTCATGAATCTACAAGATGTGTGTATGCATTAAAGCAGATAAAATATTTACAATTCTAAATTGCAGATACAATGCCCCCCTACTGCCTGCTTTCAAACCATGCCTGAATCTTAAATTGATCGTGTAGATATTAAGACTGGGAACTATCTGACTTCCAGTGCTACCAGCATTAAGCCAGAAGATGTAATGGAAGGATACAGAGGTTCATTTCATAAAGCCCAGCAGTTTCCTGGGAAATACAAGATTAAAGTGAATCCTCCACTATGAGCACCAATGAAATATCCCTTCTGCACTAAGGCAGATAGGCCAGCAAGACTCTTTGAGAGTAAAAACATACAAAAGGTCCATGCCAAAACCAGGAAAAGGCATTCATGGGAGAGCTGTAACTGCATCTAAGTCCTTAATCAAGAATGTGTTTAAATGACTGCACCCGATTGTATATACATTTATATATGCAATTTAGGCTGTGCTAAATATTTCAGATGATGGATGTAAATACAGCTCTAGTTTATTGTTCTGTGTATTACACGCTTTTAAATCTTATTGCTTGTCTGCCCTGAGTCTATAAATTTCCTGTCTGCAGGGCACTTTCCAGAGGACACTGTGTCTCAGACACTCAGCTGTGGCAAAGACGGCTTTCTTTCCAAAGACTCCCGGTAGCTTTCCTCCAATGAGGGAAGGTGTGCTGAGCATCCCCATCCCCCCCCAGGACCACAGAGCCATCATTTTTCATTAGGATAATTTAACCAGGCCGAGCTCTTTAAAGCTATTGGATTGTTCACAAGCGCAGGCTGAGCCACTCACTACAGAGCTCATTGGCATCAACAAACCAAAATCCAGCAGTAGGATTGTACCTTGATGTAAGTGAAACCAGAAACCACAAATATAAGCTTATTTTATGGCAAAAACACGGATAAATAGTGAACTTGTTTACATAAAGTCTTGGGAATAATAGGACCAAGAGAACAGTCAGTTATTGATATAAGCAAATCCCAAATTTTCAGGAAAATATGATGTGCAGCAAAGAGGACATTTAAGCTGCACTTCCATCAGCAAAGTTATGCCTATGTTTGTCAAAAACCTTATTCAATTTGGCAAGGCAATGTCCAGTCTCCAGATAATAATCTTATGACTATGGAAATAGAGCAATGCAAAGAAGAGAAAAAGATTCAGGGACAGATATGCCAGCTGCTGGCACCTGAAACTGACTGTGGCCAGGCATAATCGTACAGAGAGGCCACCTGAGGGAGGTGATAAATGCAGTTTAACTAAGGGTTTCATTTAAGCCACATCATCAGTGATGTTCTTTTCTAAATATTTTATTGGAGTGTTAATCAAAAAAAATTCTCTGAACATTGTATTTCCAGATAGAATTCTTCCTCAAATCTGTGCTAGTTCCAAACAAGGCAGTGATGGATACTGAATTGAATGATATATGTGAAAGACTGGTTAGTCCATGATCACTGAAATCCATGTAGTTGTTTTTATTATATGTAAAATATGAAAGTAGTCCCAAAATATACTCTACTTAATTGTATACAAATGAATTCATATCTTTCCAGTCTTTATATATTACCTGAAAATCCCAACATTAAACTGCCTACTGGGAATTTTCTTTGGCCTGGGAGTAGACGAATATTTTACAAATTTAAATTAGTACCTTATTGTAATCTATGTACTTCAGATTACCTTTCATGAATCTTTATCTTCAGGTTAGATAAGATTTCCCTCTGTCTGAATTTTTCTGGTGCAGTCCACAGAGAAATGGAAAGATTCAGGAAATATCTGTTACCATTTAGTGTTGCTTGTACTCTGAAACCACCTTAAGGCTTGAATATATGAATATTTGCTCTGAAGTCGACATTAAATGTTCCTATTGAAAGTCAAAATGTAGTGCACTGAAATATTAGCAGAGCACTGTCTAAAACCCACCTCGCTTCTAATTTCAAAGGGATTTGCTCTCCCAGGCAGGCACGGAGCTCCTGAAGCCATGGTAATTTGGCCCCACCATGGCCGTGGGAGAGCAGGGGCTGGAGGCAGGCAGGGGTGCAGTGTTTTGGGGAGTCACTAGATGGTGGTAATGCTGGCACCCAGATACTGCTGTCAGCTCTGCTCTCACAAGCTCCAGGTGAAAGTCCTCATCCCCTGCTGTGGGACCTCTCCTTTCAGAAGCAGTGTATATTCAGAAGCAGTCAAACCTTCCTCTCGTAACTTTTCTGACTATAAATTATTTCTTAGCTGTAGTTATTACCTCTGGCTAGATCTAAATTTTGAAGTCTTAGTCTAGACTCCCCAGCCTTTCTTCTGGGGCTCCAGCAGACAGGGAGATGCCAACTGATCCCCTTTCAGTCTTTGTATCCTTGGAGATACCAAATTCCCCTATGACTCTGCCATGGTTTAACATTAGACTGGCAAATAAGCCACACACAGGAGCTCCCTTGCTCCCCTTGGTGGAGCAGGGGAGAGCATAGCAAGAGCAAATGTGAGAAAACTTGTGGATTGAGATAAAGACAGTTTAACAGGGAAAGCAAAGCAAAACAAGGAATTCATTTACCACTTCCCAAGGACAGGCAGGTGTTCAGCCATCCCCAGGAAAGCTGGGCTCCATCACAGGTAACAGTGACTTGGAAGGCAAACACCATAACTCCCAACACCCCCCCACTCTTCCCTCTCCTCCCAACTTTATATGCTGAGTATGACTGCAGGAATGGTCAGGAATGTCCCTTTTATCTGTTGGGGTCAGCTGTCCTGGATGTGGCAGGGTGGTGCAAGAGGCAGAAAAGGCCTTGACTTTTTGCTGTTTTGAGCTCTGCTCAGCAATACCAAAATCACCTCTGTATAGTCACTTCCAGCACGAGTCTGAAACACAGCCCCATACTGGCTGAAAAGAATTAACTCTTTCCCAGCCAAAAACGGTACAAAAATCCAAAAGTTCTCCTCATTTCCAACCATTTGTGAGTTGAGATAGATGTGGGTCCAGAAAACAGTGATGGACACAGCTGTGCACATGGGAGCTGCGTGGTCTGTTCCCAACGAGGCACCAAGGGCTGCCCAAGGCACCAGTTTAACCCCTGGGCAGTGACAGAGGAGGAGGAGGTGACATCTGTGATCAGTGAGGTGGGGGAGAGCTGCAGCAATATGGGAAGCTCCAGCAGGAGCTCTGGAGATGGTGCCTGGCTGCTGCCCCAGCAGCATGGGGACCTGGGGCTCCTCTCTGTGGCATCTGCACGGCTGTGGTGCACATCCCTTGGCTTAGACAAGCTTCACCTCATGCACAGATCCCATTACTGCAACAAGAGGTACAAACACCCACCCCTGCCCTGCATTTTGCTGTGGGGATTCATTCTTTTATTGTTCAGCTGCACCAAAAACTGTTGTGTTTGAAGCTGATTGTGTCTTTGCTCTTTCTGTTGGTGAGGACTGTCCTTCTGGACTGGTACAGAGAATGAAATAAAAAGGGAATGTAATGTATTGATTTTTTAAAACTTATTTATTATCTCTTTCAGCATAGTATAATAAAAGCTCTGCATCAGAAGACCACGCTTTGCTTTTCATTCCTTTCACAACTCTAAGAACTTGCAATGAAGGCAGTGATCAGTCTTCCTGCTTCTGCTACAGCAGTTCCAAAGTAATAGGTTGGTTTAATCCTCTGTCAACAGGCAAAGTATGAAATATGCTATGGGGAAACAATGTGTCTAGAAATGTATTTATAAATATGCTAAGTGCATCCTCAGAAACTTTTTTTCTGATTCTTTAGCATTGTTTCAAAAGCAGTCTCCTTCATTGTTTCTTCAGAAATGCACATGCTTACCTTGAATAACTCATTATGAACTTCTGCACAAAGACCTTCAGGAGTTTAAGAGAAAAAAACATCTGTTATTCAAAATAACCTCATCTCAGTAGACAGTTTTCCTGTATCCAGTCTGGGTGCAGTGTGAGTGTTTTGCAGGTGCAGTCTTGCTGACCTTGGATGTAGCAAATAGGTGTAAATGACATTCAGGCCCCTCTGCTGCTGTCATTATGGGTTCTTTGTTATACTGCAGGAGTCACATTAGCATTACACTGAGAGTACAGTATTGCAGGTGAAAGAGAAAACTGAGCCTCATGGATATTACAGTATAACAGCTTTGGCTCAGGCTCCTGAGGCAGTGAGCCAAGCGATAACAAAATGTAAGTCAAATTAAATACAAAAAACCCTCCTACATTAGCATTAAGGATTTGACTTGCACTCCTTAAGAAAAAGTGTTCTAAGTCTGCTTCTGTCTGAGTTTGGAATGAAAGTGATACAGGCAACTTAAACTTTCAAAAAATGGACAATTGCTCGCTTGGTTTTGTGTTATGTTTTAATTGTGCTTTAGACAGCTTGTTAACAGCATATATGAGATTTAATCATATCATATAATATATATTTGTTTATTCATATCATTTTTCAGCCAGGAAAAAATTAGGGTCTGATCTATGATTTTTGTAATCAAATTTAGTAAACTTTGAAGCAGGAGATGACAACTCAGGAATACGCATAAAAAAAATAAGTTGCCAAATGCATGAAAAGAATATACACTGGAATATGATTTCCAAAATAACCTTTTCACAGTGTTGTTCATCTTGCATTAATTTCCAGAATTGCATTAATCCATTGTAGGTTCACATTTTTGCAGTAAGAAATATAATTTTCTAGTTGATAGGGTCTCGCTTAACCATATAATTAATTGGTAAACTTTTAAAAATGAGCTTATATTTTAAAAGCCAGGAAATGCAAATTGTTAAGTGTATACAAATCCCCTTAAAAGGAATGGAAGGGCTAAGATGAGCAAAGAGCACAGTGTCAGGCTTGTTGCAAAACTGAACTGCCATTCATTTTTAACCACAGTTGCATGCAAAAAGCACAAAGAATCTAGGCAGCAAGCTTTGACTTAAAATATTAAAAAAAAAGGGGGGCTGATAAAAAGTCCCTCCTCTTCTTCAAAAGACGGAATGAAGAAAATACCAAAAGCTACATAATAGTCAGTTCTGGTGGTGGGGAAGGAGCAGGACAAAAAGTCATTCTTCATCCACAGGCATGGCAGAAATAAAACAGGATGCAATCAAAGTATAATTGGAAATGTGGGTTTTTAAAAATATTCTTAGTTCCTTTTTCTATTAATTACCAGATCTTGTGAACCGTTATATTTTAGAGGAACGAGTCAGACAAGATGTCTGCTTATAATTAAGGTGATGAAGAAGCATCAAAATAATGTCCCAATTCAATAAAACTTAATAAAAATGAAAATATAATACATGTGCTGACAACAAATAACGTGAACATGCTTGAAATACATCAGGCAGGAGTCAAAAAGGACATTGAAAAACCTGCAGCCTACTGATAGCCTGAAAGTCCCTGCACAGAGTGAAATGTTTACCTATCAACCTCTCCTATGGAAATTTATGTATATAAAGCTATGGGAAATGATCTAACCTTAAATTGAAATTCTTACATCCATGGGGAGACAAAAGTGCCCATGGGACTTCCTTTGTTTATTTCTCATTAATTGAATTCTAAGTAGAAATGGTAAAGGTTGGCACTTATTAAAAAAAAAAAAAAAAAGATTGACATGAAGAGAGAGAGATTTAAAACCAAAATCAATTTCTTTTTGATATGGAATGATATAATTCCTCACAACACTGTATGTATCTTCAAACTAGCTAAATATGAAAAGGAAGATTTCTGTTTCAATATTTTTACAGTTTAAAAATTTGCTTTTGCTGACTGTCATAAACTCTCAAAGGTGACCAAAAAAAAAAAAGGTTCTTTCTAACCAATGCTCTGTTTCTGCAATTGATCTTTGATCTCTTTTTTTTTTTAAATTGGGACCAAGCAGCAGACAATAAAATGAAAGTCAATAAACAGGTCAGCTTCTCTCCAGCCCTGGGGGCATTCCTGCCTTTGTCTAAAGAAACCCTAAACCTCCAGTCATATGGCAAATGTCCTGGCAAAAATAATGATGACAAGTTATAAAAAAAGATTGAAGTGCTAGGAGTTTGAAAAACAGTCCTTGCAATAAAAAAATCTCAGATTGGTGACTGTAAAATGAAAAGGCATTCATGTACTGTGCACAGTGAGAGGCAGAAGCAGGCACCTGAGCTTGAAGCCATCCTGGGGCTACCTTGGGCTCATTGCCCATGGCCACCTTTTCATGCAAAGGAGAATCCATGGCAAACCATGGGGTTTTGTCCATCTTTATAAATGCCAGCCATTTAACCTCCAGGTGAGTCAGAACCCCTGCAGCATGCTGTCCAAATACTCACTGAGGGTGAAATTGCCCTGACATTTCACAAAAATTGACAAAAGCTCTGATCTCCAGGGAAGTGGTGGAGTTCTTAGGGGAGCCCATGTTTCCAGCTGGCTCAGGGGCTGGCATGTCCTGGGGCGTGTCTCAGATGCTTTCCTGTGTTTGGTGTCCCTGTGCCACAGCAGCTGCTGTCCTTGCTGGTTGGTGAGTGGGACAAGTCCCCCCGCTGCGCTCTGAGTCACCACATTAATCAGTGCTTTGCTGCCTCTTGTCTCCTCCCTGCAGGGAGGCAGGAAACACACTGGGTATCCTTGAAACTGGCATCCAAGATGTGAACAGGATGTGGAGCTACTCATCCTCTGAGCACCCTGATGCATAAGTCTCCTTAGAGCATCGGCTGCACATGAAAATCCCTCTTCACCCACGTGCTTCAGTGGGTGAGCACTGATGTCATTGCTCTGGAGCCAGATGAGATGCGCTGTTTGGCTGGAGGAAGCCTCTTGGTTGCCAGCTGGTTTGCAGGTAGCACTGACCTACAAAGCCCCAAACAAGCCTTCTCTGTGTTCACATCCCCTTCTCTCCCTCTGTGAGTCATGGGCAATGAAATAGTATAGGCACACAATTAGGGAGAGCTTCTCGTCCTGAGCAGGCTTTTTTACTCTTTTACACAGGGATGCTTCAATCATTTATCCAAAACAGGGAAGGGACAGACATTTCCAAAACTGAAATAGAGGCTTTATTAGGAGTACAGTGTACACAGATTCTTGCTCTGAAGAGGATGCAAGCTCACTCCAAAAAGCACAGATTTCAGAGAGCTGTTGAGCAGTTGGGTTCAAGGTGCCTCTCAGACACCAAGTGGGAGCTGTACAAGGGATATCGGGGTAGAAATATGTGTCTTTGCACTGGCAGAGTCACATCAGTGTGGAATCTCAGTCTTCTTCTGGCCTGCACAGAGGGTTCTCCAACCAATATACCTTTAATTAAAGGAGAACCTTTGAGCAACTTCATCTACAAGCTTTGAGCTGGCCCAGGAGGCTGTTCAGCTGTGCCACATCTCCAGGCTCTCTCCCCATGCAGCAGTTGCTCTTGCAGGTACAACATGCCAAGCATAATCAGTTAAACTAACCATGAGATCTTCTGAGTGACAATCAGGGTCTTTCCACACTTTCTTTCAGCAGCAGCAGCAGTGTGAACCTGCCAAGAGGAGGTGGGTGGGCCACACGACTTCAAGTTGCTGCTGATAAATTATTAATTCTCCAAGAGGCTGCTTAGAGTTGAAAGTTGGAGAGGAGATGTAACTTCCAAGAATCCAGGGATCATTTAAAAAGGACTTGTTCCTGATAGGGACAGTGGGAGAGACAAGACTATATGCAAAGTGCTGACCTGGGGGCAAGTTGAGCATGTCTTGCTTTCCTGGAAGGTTCTGAATTTGTCAGAGTTGTGTGCTACCCTATTAAAAAAAAATGGGCCTTACAGACTTTGGCCAGAAATTATTCTAAACCAATCCTGGTATAATTCCCTTTACAGACTACTGCATAATTGCTTGTTTCCCCCTTTACAGTAACCGAGAAATCCCCGAGGTACAGAGCACCAGGAGCCGCTCCTGTGCAAGCTGTCCATCAAGGCAGACTGGCCCTCCTGGCCCAGGTCCAACAGCCTCCAGTCCTGTATTCATTGGCACCACGAGACAATAAGGTTTAGCAAAATAAGGCTGATGGCAGCAGCTCTGGTAATCCTGCCCTAACCTGTGCTAAAATGACACCGTGTGAAAATGCCAGCCCTTGCAGGTACAGGCTAGAGTGTTAGGGGTTTAATGCTTGGTGAACGCTAGACTGTAGGAATTCAAATTTAAAATGGCTGGAAAATCCCCATTATCATCATAACTAAGAAGTAGGAGGGTCTTAGCTCATCACCTCCCACCACAGCACCCCCAGCCTCAGGTTGTCTAAAGCCCTCATTAAGACTTCTTTTGACCTGCACGATGGGTCTGATGAATTAGAGAATTCATATTTCCCAATGAAGATATCAGGGCAACTAGGTACACTGGGAAGTTAATTTCATACATTGTCTGTTCCAGACCCTGGATATTCCCACCAGTTCATCAGAAATTCAGTTCAAGCCCCCTGCAGGTGGTGGGGTTTTCTGATACATGGGAAGTCACCTTCACGTGCTGATGCACCATTTAAAGTTCACACAGGAGTGCACAGTAGAACCTGTGTAACTCACAGAGAAACAATACAGTTAAGACAGAAAATCCAGATTTGCCGCTAATGTAAATGATGAGCACTTCACTGTAGCACTCTAAAACAAAGGCAGCTTTAAAATTCCAGATCACAAAGCCGCACCCAGCTTTAGCTTTCATCCTCTAAACAATGAGCCACTGTCATCTTCTCATCATACCCAAGGGACAAGAGAGCAAAGGGGAGTTCTTGATTGCAGAGCAATGTTTACATTTGTTTGTATATCCCTAACCTGGAGAGAGATGGTATGTTGCCATCCCCATATTCAATTCTTTACCTTTCAAGGGCCCTTGAAAATAGGAATGTCTGCTTACTGGTTTGTACAAATGCTGAACTAAACTGTAAGTATAAGGCTTTGTGAATTTAATCTAGAGGAGGCAGCTACTAAAGCAAATATTCAAAATGCATTTGGAGGGATGGTATGAACTAGTAGTACAGGCAAAGGTTGTTATGCATAAATAGTATTTCTCTCTTAGAATATTGATGGCTTATAGGTGAATCAACATTCCAGTCATAACAATTGGTTTGACCAGGCAAAGTCAAGTGGTACATTGACCTGTGGCTCAAGAACTGAGCATCAATAAAAACAAGAGCAGCAGCAATTGCGTGAGGGAATTCATGGTCTAGGTGTGTTGTAGGTCTGTCACCTGCCCTGATGATAGAATTACCCCTATAGAGGGTGTTTCCTGACTATCAAGATGAATTTTAAATCTTGTACCCCTGCACAGCAGCTGCAGATTGGTTTGCAGCAGAGGTAAGAAAAAGGCTGTGGTTTTAACCCAGATGAAAAATAACAGGAAATCTTCCCTGCAGCCTTAGGTAGGCACCGTGGGCTTCTGGTGGGGTGCAGCACTCCAGCTCAGTCTCTCCTGGCTGTCAGCCACGTTAATAAAGCACACTGGAGCACAGAGGCACATCCTGCCCTTACACACCAGTGTGCAGCTACATGCCATCCCCTGGCCAGCAGAACACGCTGGCAAATCAGCAGCTCCTTCAATGTCCCTGCTGGCTGTGCACAAGCTCTCTGAGCCTTGCAGCCATGTGTGGCAGGACCAGTCAGATGGAGAGCTTCCTGCACTGCTCCAACAGGTGCCCAGCAGAGCCTGAGAAATGTCAGCTCTGCAGAGAGACCTGGCAGGACAAAATCATTCAATTCTGGTGCGGGAGGAGTTTGTGATGAAGGCCTGACTGATGCTCTTTGTGCAAAACTGAGCAGAGCCTAATGTCTTTATAAATCCTCTGCATTATTTTAGATCTGATGACAGCTAGACTGTCAGTTCAGCACAGGAAAAATTCATCCATGTGCAGGAGTATTCTATGAGACTGTGTGCCTTCCATGCCAGAATATGGCTTCAGGGAGACCCAGAGTCACACTGGCCTTTTCCAAGCCCTCTGCCCAGGAAGAAATTCCTCTCTAAATGGAAAACAGCTCTCCAGTAAGTAAAACCTCCTAGAATATCTTGCATGACTGATGTGTCACATGGTACATCATGTACTGTATTTCCCCCCCAGGTAATTTGCCTGAACAAAGACTTGCTTTTGCCCTCAAGTTCTTTTGCCTCCTTGTGTCTCTCATTCTTCAGCAATGCCCTCCATACTGGAGCGATGCCGTGAAGCTTTGCTATATTGTGCAATGTTGTCAAAGAAATTTATGGTCCAGTATTTTGGCTTTTTGGAGGGCTGCTCCTCCCCTTTCTGCTTTAGCAAAGAATTTACTCTGGTCAAGGTCATGTGAATTTCACCAGTGGGGATACCTGACAGACAGGATACCAGTGTGCCCCAGAAATGTATTATCTTTCAAAATACATGACAACAAGGTATTAAACCCATACTCAGCCTGCAGCTTTTTAATTCCAGGTTTGGCTGGATTTGCACACAGACAGAAATTTGGTAGTTGCTTCAGAAAGGAAAAAAAAAAAAAAAAAAAGAAAAAAATTGATAAGTTAGAATAAAAGCATGAATCCATATCAATCACTCAGAAAGGTTTATACACAGATAGGTGTGTGGGAAAACTGGAAGAACTCAATCAAAACTGATGCAGAGAAGAAATGACTGGCTATATTGACAATGAGGGATAATAACTATAGAGCTACATGGCAGGAAGACTTTCAAAAGGGAGCCTCAGAACTAGTGACATAATTTGAATGAAAAATGTCTCAGGAAAACTTAAATGTCATTGCTGCTCAGGTTGTCAACAGTAATGCTGTCATTTAGGTAAATGCTACATTATTTTATTACAAGCCTTTAATTACCGTTCTTGCATTCTAACTATGTTTTGTTAAGCTCAACATTAAGGTGACCCATTATTACTTATTAAAGGCAAAATGGCAGGATAATAGCAGGCTAGTCCAAAAAATCCTCAGTATGGTATGCATTCATGGAGCCCACCCTGGACAGCCACACTCAGTACTTCAGTAACACTGTTTTTGGTTTATCTGTTTCTGTTTGTCACATCTTCCCACAAGTATGAGGTTTAGCTTCCTTCCAAAAATCCGGGGCATGATGGTGTACTTCTAAAGACTGGAAAACTGAATAAAAAGCATTAGTTGGCCATTATTTGGCCATTAGTTGGCCAGGATGGACTCATGGCCGAGGCCTAGCCCTCCAGAACTTAGATCTGATGGAAGGAATGCAATCAGTGTGCTTTTCAAAAGGAGGCTTCACACATCAGCAGGTAGTCCTTAAGGAGAGGTTGCATCCCATAGCTTTCCAGCCCAGGCTTCCTTAAGGACATTAATTCATCAATCTGCTTCATAGCTGACAGCTGAACTGTGAACTTGAGGTTTTTTGCACTGTCTGTGAGATTGTGCTTCCAAACCCTCAGACAATGCAGTGGAAAAAAACTGGAAAATGCAGTTATACCTTAGTCCCATCACATGACTCGTCTGTTCTTGACCCCAAGTTCACATTCAACTTAAATAAGAGAATGAAACAGATATATAACAAGGGAAATGGGCCTGGGGGAGGGAAGTGATAATGGCCACATGCTGCAATACAGAGAAGAACTGGAGCAAAGTATTAACACGTGAAAATCACAATTCAAGGTAGGAATAAATCAAATGGGCTGCAAAGACTGCAGTGTATCCAAGATACTTTCTGTGAGGTAGAGAAAAGAGGCCATCCAGGGATTTGTAGAAGGGACAGTTTTCAGCCCTAGAAAAAAGCCCATTCTACTGAACAAGTAACAAATATCACCCTCAGATCTGGTTTTCTTACTTTGCGATTTTTTTTCTTGACCTGCTGCAATTTTACAATGATCTCTACAACTTTGTGGCTGGTCTGTTGCTTGAAACAAACTGACTCATCAAATGATGCACTTTTACTGCTGTTTGCACTACTGTAACAGCCTTATCTACAGTACAATAGTTCACTGCACTACCTGAATAAATAAAAAAGCTACCAAGTCAAAGCTATAAGTCACAGCTATCAAAGACAGAAGATATTTTCACTTTAGAAGTCCATAAGAGAACTTGCATAGTGTACTATATCCTTAAAAGACTTGCTGAGTGTTTTCCATCCAAAGGACTCAATCCTTGCTGGATTTGCATATGTGGAAGATTGCATATGAGATTTCTTCTGTCTTCTAGAAGATTCGGTGTGAAACAGAGAATTCAAACCGGAAAGAGGAAGGATGTCAGTGGGAAAATAACCTGAATTTGATCATAAAACTTCTTTTGCACAGACTGTATGGAAAGGACATGGCAAAGTGGTGAGAGGAACTGCAAAGAATGTACACAAAGATTTGACAGAAGCTGATATAAAGAACATACTTAAGTCTCTCCAAAATTTGTTCCCCAGTCTCTGTATGGAGACTGTTTTTCAATGACTTTTTGATCATAATTCCTGCATGTGGCTCTGCCCTGCACATTTCAGGCTGTTTTGTTCAGTGCTCAGCACCAGGCAGGCATTTTCAGTGTGCATGAGCAGCAATAGGGACAGGACTATGTAGTCAATGGGAAGCATTTGTTATTACCTAATTTCATCAAATATATCAGTATTTAAGAAAGCAAATTATGAATATTACTGACAGTCATGGGTTTGTTCAAGGTTGAATACAGTCCTGGAGTCAAAGAATAAATAGCCTTTGCCTGATATAATTCATCATCATGAACCTGTGGATATAATGGCAACCAAGGAGTTTTTGGCCAAGGAGAGAATTCATAACACAAGACAACTCAGAGAAGTTCCACCTACTTTAATTGTCTTTTTTCTTTAAATATAGACCATCCATATGAATATCTACTCATTGTTCCATAAGGGTCAATTATCAGTCCTTTGCAATTATTCTTCTAGCCTGTGGGGCTCTGTGATGCTTTTTTTCCTCCCACATTTGGAGCACAGTTCTCAAGAGTTATTTTACAGAGAAACAACATGATTTAATTTCACATTCAGGGCTGAACTAAACACACAAAACAAGCAGGTTAACAAATGCAGGTTTTACATAGTGATGATAATGATCCATGTAAATGGGACTTGTAACAATCAATTACTTTGATCAATAAGGTTTTTAGAAAATCAAAATCACTACTGATATAAAAAATAAACTAAAATCTCTTTGCTCTTGAGAGAAGTGACTGCTAAGGTCTCTGTCTCCTGAAGGCAACAGTACTATTCCTTGCCTGGAAAAATTTTGCTCCATGAAATGTAGCTATCCTCCTTGCTATGAATAGCTATGTTTCTTCTTCATTTGCATGAAGGACCTCTCTTAAAAATACAAAATAAGCAAAGAAGAGTAACAAAATTTACAATGGAGATTTAAAAAAAAAAACCAAACCAAACAACCCACCCCTCCCCCTTTAAATTTCTAAAATACCTTAAAATTAAAGCTGACCAGAGGTCACACAAAGTAATTTTCATTAACAGGAATGAAACACAACCTGTTGAGTTGACACCACTGAAAAACCGCAATAAAGACATTTTCATATAAGGTATACTAGAACATGATGTATTAGGACATGTATGACAAAACAAGCCAGTTCTGAATGTATGAAAGTACTGCTGCAGTAGTTCATGCTGACTTTTGAAGGGGTGTTTTCTCCCTCCCAGGGCAGCCTGAAAATATTGCTCTATCTAGTACAAACAGGCCATTATACACTGCATTAAACAAACCCAGCAGTGTTTGGTAGACTTGATCATTGCCTGCTTTTGTATCCTTTGGAGGAGTCATGCCATAGGCTCTCATTTCCCAGCATTCCAGGAAGTGTCTCCTCCATTTATGCACTGAGTTACCTCAGAGGAAACTTCTGTGAGAAAGCCTAACCAAAGCAGCAAAACTCATTTTGATGTGCTCTTGACGTGCAGTGGGCTCTGATGTAAGTTCTCACAGCCATTTCGGCACAAAGAAAAATATCATCTTCATGTCTGCTTTTTTTATTACATATTAAACCTCAGCTCCCAAAACTGTGATCAGAAATAGAAGCAATGACCAATTCTGCTACGTGTCTCTGATAGTAATGGAAAAACAGAAGCCACACATAGACACATTTGGAAAGAGGGAAAAAATACAGAAATGTTCTTTTGAGTCAGTTGGGTAAAATCATGTTTTGCAATATTAAAAAAAAAAAAAAAAGATATTTAGATTCCTTTGTACAGACTGGAAAAATATTCACTGGGTGCTCACATTGAAATTCATGCTGACACGGATTTTTAATTACTTATGGTGAATTAAAGGATCAAAGTTCTGAGGAAGAGAAAATAAGTTCTCTTGTGCTTTAAAATTATGGATTTTACTAAAACATGCTGAAATATTCAATTTCATTCCCTTTGCAAGTCAACAAACAAGACAGGGGCAAAAGCTCCCTCTCAAAGCATTTATTCTTTAGTATGAAATTAGTTTTCATTTACCTTAATTTGTTCTGTTAGCTGAGAATTACTGGAGTTATTAAAGCTCAGACTTGAATTTTAGGATCAAATTACTTTCTCATTAATTTAGCAGTATAATAATCTCACACACCCATGGCATCTTCCTTTACCAACATCTTCATGTCTCCTGTTCATTTCTGGAGTGGCAAGCTGCCTGTTTTGCCTGTGAATATATATATTTGTGCACATAACATTCCTCATGGCTGGGCCATCCCAATCCTTGGTCTCAACTTTCAAGTTGAGAAAGCAAATGCAGAAGTAAATGATGTGTATAATATCTGCTTCCTAGACTTATTAATGACAATATTAGAAGGATTTTTCAAAAGCAATAGAATGCAGGGCATAGTCTTCTCCTGAAGCTGGACATCCTGAAGTGAGAGGCATTTGAAAGTTTTACTAAGGAAAAGTTTCTGCTAATGACCTTAGCTATCTTGTTTATCTCAAATAACTTTTGATAAACCTTTTTATCCCAACAAGACATTCCCTGTCAAGAATGCTGACAGAGCTGGTCAAGGACTCCTTATGAATCAGGAAAAATCACTTCTGACACCAGAACAGGACACAGGAGCTGCTGGTGGGTTCTCACTTTAGCATAAAGGGAGTAGGGAAGCCCTAGGCAGGTTTTGATTGCAAAATACAGACTTTCAGACAACAACTGGGATAGAAGCCCCTCAAACAGACTCAATTAATTCATAGGATCTTTGAATACTGTGACCTAAAGCAAGTGCTGTTACCACGTACACATCAACTCAAACCACTCATACACAGGGGGATGACAAAAATGTTAAGATAAACTCCTGAACTCCCAGAAAAGAAAAGCATGAGAGCATGATAGAAACATCACAGGCAAGAAAACACAAATCTGATCTCTAAATTAACATGAACAAAACCAGCATCAAAAGCAGTTAGCATGTGAAATCAAAGGATTTTACTATTGTAGTGCAGCACTGGAGAAAACGGATGGCTTTGCAATACCTGTGGGAACAGATAAGCATTAATGACAGCACGGGAAAGATGAAAGAGATTAACTAAGTATTCTGGCAATGTGTCCTCCTCACCTTGACCTACAGTGCAATGCAATACAGCCCACTTTTTGCATAAAATACTTAACATGTCTCATAAAATGTTTATAGGGAGTGTCAGCCAAGGTAGAGGAAGACTATAGAGAAATGCAATCCCCAGAGCAAGTCATAAGTAGTTGAGATAAAAGTTTGCACAATTTCCTGTTCTCCCTTTTCTGTCCCCACCTCTTATAAAATCTGCAGATTTTTCTTCTTGTTTTCCACTCCTTTATGTGTGGTTTCACACTTTAATGTCACAAGCTAATGTGAGATGTCATGTATTTATTATTTTAATTTACTTATCACATAAATTTATTCTTCTGGTTGCTGCTGAAAGAAAGCAGAAAGAAAGTCAGATCCCCTGCACCTAGCAACCTCCCAACTTTGTGTGACCCTGGTAAATTCAATGCTGAAATATTCTCAAAGTAAAGAGAGATTATGCACTATTATGCAAGGGGAAGTCTTACAATTTTCTTTGGTATCTCCTCTCTATTCAAGGCCCAGAGAATACACATATTTGGTTTCTCCTGAGGAGAAACCTAGCCTTTCTACTCCTTCTGATTCCTAAAACTGGAAGGAGAAAGGGAGAGATTGGTGGGGAGAGTGTGATGAAAACAGTCTTTTTTGCTGAGAGGGTGCAGGTGAGTACCAGGACACGGGTCGAACTGCCTCACCTCCCCAAGTCCTTGCAGTGAGACTGTGAAGGACACCACCAGGAGGAGCAGGAATCTGAAGTCATTCCACAGCAGAACCATGTGGAATGAGCTACAGGAAGTTTTAATTTTTACAAGATCTAAACGTGATTTTACAGTTGGGTTTAGATGCAGCAGCTGTGTGGGAAACAAATAAAGGAGATAACGAAGTCTTGGGAGGTGCAAGTCCATCTCCAATGCCAAGTCCATCCTGTTACAGTGTCCCTAACTCTGATGTCAGTGGAGCTGTGCTTGCAGGCACAGAGACTGACCTAGGCCCACTTACAGCTATTGAACATGC
Organism: Melospiza georgiana; assembly: GCF_028018845.1. NCBI lineage: Eukaryota > Metazoa > Chordata > Aves > Passeriformes > Passerellidae > Melospiza > Melospiza georgiana. Next base: position 29,966,369 of record NC_080434.1, on the reverse strand, counting down.
CAAACTACACCTGGGAAAATGGGAAAATAAGCAGGGAAAAGTGACAGGGATGGTGATAGGCTACCACAAAAATAAAAAATAATTATATAGCTGAGCAAGGAGTAAAAGACAAAACTCCAGCAGTGTGTTAAAACAAGTGAGAAAGCAATGGGCCAGGGCAGGGGACAGGTGTCCCCCTGGCCTGTGGAGTCGGGATGCAGGGGGATTGACCCCTGCTCTTGTGTCAGTACTAGCCAGCAGAGTGAGTGCAGCTCTGGGAGGTGCACCCAGGTAGAGCAACTCTGCTGCAGTGTTAGGAAGTCTTCCCCTGAAAAGAGAAGGGTGTTTTTCACCTGAAGTAGTTTAGGTTTAGTTTGGATGGAAAATCCCTGGCACCAGATCGCTCTCCATAGAGCTGCAGAGTCTGGGTTAGAATTTCTAGAAATCAAGTTTCATTATGAAAGGAACCAAAACATCCCACACCATGGGCAGGGATTAACCTCAGCACAGCATGCTACTCATCTTCCTGGCCCATTGCCAGGACTGACAAGGGTTTGCCTGAAATCTCAGTCCTGGCAGGTAGCAGCCATCACATCCTTCTGGAACAAGGTCTCTCCAACTGCTGGCCATCGTTTTGGGATGTAGGTGGCCTGCATTCCAGCAGTTAGCTCCTCTAAAGTAGAGCCTTGCTAAATAAACTCTAGTGGCTGGAGGAAGAGGGAGAGAAAAGATTTGTATCTTTGCACTCCTGCCACCTAAACAGGATTTTGCATCAAAACATGCAGGAATCAAACCAGGAACCAAAGAATCACCTCCATTTCAGGGACGCATATTTTGCTAATTCCACCTGCTTACCTTCCTTGTATTGAGTGGGGCAGGAGAGCCTTCTGAGTGGGACAGAATGTGCCCAGGAACCACAGATTTAGGCTAGTTGTTTAATTAGTTGGGCCATCCAGTCAGCTAAGAGCATGAACTGGGGGAATTGAGACGCAGTCACTTTCCACAGTGGGCTGCAGAACCCTGACTGTGGTACTGCAAACAAGAACTGAGCACCATGTGGGATGGATACTAGAGTATTAAATACACTCCTCCACTTAAGTCTCAGAGTCCTTTCAGGTCCTTTCAAGAATTGTATTCTGGAAAAAAAAAAAACACCTTTGCAATGTCTACTACAGATATTAATGCTGCATAATTTTGAGATTTCATGACTTCTGTGTTGTTTTATTGGAAAATAAAACCTCCTTTCAGCCACTAATGAGAATGAAGTATTTATATTTAATAAAGTTTAAGTGGTAGTGGAGAAAAACTGTGTCTTAAATTGAGACTTCAGCTCCTAATTGTCCTTCTCAAACTGTATGAGACCGTTTATATGCTGAAGGAAGTCACTGCAGTACCTAGTCATCTGTATAACCCTCCATCTCTATTTTGCTTATGTGAATTGTAATGGAGATTTACAGGAATCTGTGGTCTGTAGAATATCTTTGTTTAAAATATAATGGCCACGTATCAACACGAGTTCTCCTCTGAAGAGGCCCGAGCAGCCAGTGCAGATAAATATTCCAGATGGCATTTTCTTTTCCACCTGATATTTTCCTGCCTGGGTGCATGAAATGGGACAGAGCAAGGCAGACCAGGAGGTATTTTGTGAGGCAGCAGAAATTAGCTAGCCAATTTAGTTATCAAACAGCTATTTTAAACCACAAGTATTGAACCTCTAACGACTTAACTTGTTGGTGATGAGATATATGCTAAACAATACACGGACAATGGTACCAGTGCTTTAGGTGTCTGCTGGGAAAATAAAGGGAAAGATAAAAAAAAAGGAGTCAACACATTTGACTTAATGCAGAGGTTGCTTTTATTTCTCATTCTGTAGCCTCTGGGGACTTATTTAATCAATAACAGTATCCCATTTCATCACAATATTCCATCCTTTTTAATATGGGAATAATAACAACACCCCAAAAGGTGTCCAGAAAGGAAGAAGTTTGTTGAACAAGTCAGCCTGGAGCTCTGCTACACTTTCTGAATAAAGGTCTCCCTCCTAATTCTTCTCCTTAAATGGCAATCATCTGATAAGGAAGGATATGTGCTTTGTATGTCCCTGCTGGAAACAATTATGTTCTTATAGCACGTGTATATTTGTATCTATAGTTGTGTATATGCATATGTATGTAAATAATTGTGTATAAGTATGTAAAAGATTTAAACAACATGATTTCTCCTTGGCCTTCTGAATCCTGATACATTAATCTTGTGGTGGACTCCTTGGAGATGAAGAGCTCTAATGCAAATCTTCAAATAATCCTGTTTGTACCAAACTGTCTTGTTTTCACAGTGGTCTGTATGAAGTACCTCATTTTACTAAGAAATTGCTTCAGAGATGGAAGGTCACGTTGGTTTTTCTTTCTGACTTGCTAGTTACATGCTGCTCTACTGTAGTAACAAGGTTAAGGCCCTGGAATCAAATATAAGAGCAGAATGTTTTCTGTTTGAGGGAAAATGAAGATTCGTTTAGATTTGCTGTGCTGACTTGCAGGGCTTGCACACCAGGATTTTTGCCATGACATCTGATCCCCTTTTATGTATTTGTCAGTGCTGTTCTGCAAAAAACATATTCAGCTTGAGCACTAAAACACACTGATGGCTGCTGAAGGGTAGATTGATTTCGAGTCTCAAGACAGATTCACATGATTCACAACTCCTACAAAGCAAGAAGGTTGTAGGTCTGTTAAGCCCATGCTATATCACATACCAGTAAGAAAGAGGGGCTGAACACACAAAGGAGCTCAGATTTTCACTTTTTAGGTATCCTTGAGCACATGAGGCCAAAGTGTTTCACCAGTCCAAGAGAAACCTGGTGGTCAAGCTGTGATTTACAAAGGGAATAACTTAAAATTTGCACTCACTGATTTGGAGTGCAAAATCATGGATTTGGGCCCAAAGAACAGTGTAGGCATGTTTAAAAATATTTACAACAAAATGATGCTTACTTTTGTGTTGAGTTTTTTGACTGTCTTTATATTTTTTTTTTGTGCTTGCTTATGTTTTATGATCCTAATAAATAAAGATGCTAGATATTTTCTCCAACTGAACAATTTCCATTACAAAAATGTTCTAGAGAGCTAAAAGACAGATATGGGGTGGAATGCAAATACCTAAGCACATCTGTTTATTGCTATTTTAATTGCCCAGCAAGATGCTTTATTGAATGGGTCACCTACAGGTCTTTTGTCACATCTGCCAGCTCTACATAGACCTGGCAGACACAGAGGGTGTAGAAAATGACAATAAGTGTCTATATGAGAGTCCTGAATAGTTCTCTGGGTCACCTGCAATGTTTTCTTTTTTATAAGTAATATTAAGTAATATTTTCCTTTTTTTGTTTTTTAAGCACCTATGGATATATTACCCAAAATTTGACAGAAGTAGACTACATCCAAAAACAAATTGCAATGTTTTGACACTTGACATTTTATTGCTTGTCAAGCTTGCCCCATGACATTCTCACGTCTCCAATGTAAAAAAATATGATGGTGATTTAACTTGTATGAAAATTACCACACCATTTCAGTTCTTAAATAGAATAGCATAGTGAAAGCAAAATTTTGGCTAAACAAAGTTCTTGAGTACATAATTAATCTCACTACAGAGAAACAGGGCTGCATGTGTGCTCCAAGATAAACATATTCTTAAATGCTACAATAAGCTGAAGCCAAAGAAAATACGCATAGAACAGAGACAAGAAAGACACGTCCACGGAAATGTAGAATAAGAGAAAAACCAGTGCAAGAAGGTGAAAGCAAGATATTCCAATCAATCAACAGGAATATGAATGGGGAAAGAACCTGAAACTATTTTCTGGGAAGGAAAATTTGAGAAGTTTTTAGCTAATTCTCATTCAAGTGGAGAAAGTTCTCAGCAAACAAAAAAGAGTATTTGCTGAAGAGGCATTTTTCACTAAGCTTTATGAGATTTTCCTTTGAGATACTTCATCATGCAGGTTACATTCACCCCATCAATGAGCTGCAATATCATAGGATCCGTGGAGCCCAAATAAAACAAGATGCCTGAAACCAACTAAGAAAATGAGATCCCCTGCCAGGGGACAAAAAATACCAAAACCAAAAAAAAAAACAAAACCAAAAAAACCCCCAAAAAACAAACAAACAAACAAAAAACAAAAACAAAAAAATACAACAACAAGAACAACAACAAAAAACTACACAAAAAACTCCAAAGGATAAGTAATGAGGCAAATCACAAATTTTATAGCAAACACACTTGTGATTTGCAAGCTATGTTCACCTCTCAGAAAGGAAGCTGTATGGATTTGTCAAGCAGCATTTCACAGGAAACACTTCCTTCAGCTTATAGTTTGTGCTACTGATGTGGTTTGTTCTGGGTATTCCAGTTGAGCCCACACATTTCTCTGAGCAAAGGTAAAGCCCACTGTCTTGGTCCTTGTTTGTGCTGCCAGGGAGCTGAATAGTGCCAAGCTTGGGTGCGCTCACATGTACCTCAGAGGTAAAGCTGAAATCCCTGTCTCTTTTTCCAGCTGAATTCCCCTCCAGCTGTTACCCACCTACCAGCCATTCCTTGCCAGCAAACTCCTTCCAAGGCTGTTTTCTAATCCAGATGTGTCAAACTATGCCTTTGGCATTCACGAACTATCTAGAGGACAGGTAACAAAGCAAAAGATTAAATACTGTTTGGAGAAGAAAAATCAGATTAAAATGTGCCATATAGTCATGGTAGATCATTCAACCAGCTGGGCTAAATGTCAAAGTGACTGACACTTAAGTCATGCAAAACTCCCACAGATTGGAATAAGAGTGATGCATAAATAGTGACTTCAGGATCAAGTCTGTTCTTAGGAGCTACTGAATGCCTAATTTCTACTTCAGCCCTGGAATACACTCATCAGCATCCAAGAATCTGCCCCAAATCCTAGCTGTGTTTTGCAGAGCACCAAGACTATAAAATTCTCATTTTATCCCATCTCTGAACAAAACTTTTATTTTGTTTTTCTTAAGAAAAAATAATCATATGTATGTTATTAATGGTTTTAAGGATAATTTAACCTGCAGTTTTGTGTAACACAGAGAGAAAATATGCCACTGTTATGATCACATTTCAAGGGGCTGAAATACTGTTGACCAGAGGTTAACTGCATTATTTGTAACCATTTCTGCCTAAAGCTTCTTGTTTTCTTACTTACAAAAAGTTTAAGCAACACAAGAAGTTTGTACAGGCTTTCATCCTGTACTACATTCATCACAATTCCTTCAGAATCAAAATCTTCCAGACTGAAAAAAAGCCTCTGTTCTTAAAAAAATTAATTTTAATAACTATGTACATTATGGACAATAAAGATGATTGAATATTTGAGCAGCACAGCTATGCAGTTTTCATGGAGGCCATACATAGTTCTTTGCCCCAAGTAAATAACCTTAACCTAATGCAACTCAAAAGTTTGGAAACTTTCCATACTGTTTCTAGGAGGACAGTTAAGAAGTATACTTCATTTCTGCAAAACTAGAAAAGACTTTTGCACACTTTTTTAGAATTGGAAGAATTGCTTAAGCAATTTTTCAAAACATCAATACAATTAATAAAAATTATCATTCAATTTAAAACTAAAACAGCTTCTTGAATTTCACGATAGGCACCATTAGAGTCCAAATCTTTCTGAAGTTGATTCCATCTCCTACAATACAAATCCTTGTATTTTGTCATGAAATGTGAGAATATATGAAGATGGAAAAGGGAAAATATTGCTTTCCTTCACTGGCCCTGCTCAATGTGACAAGTGCCTCTGTGACGTTACTTAGAGAAAGTCTATACCTCGTCCAGAGCAAGCTGACTGCCACGTTTGACTCAGACAGGAGGCAGTAGTTTTACTAGAACCCGTTCTACTCACTCCTCTCTGTGAGTGTCAGAGAGAGGTGAGTTTCTCTCCTAAACAGCAGAGTGACATGCTAACCTAACCCTAAGCCCAACCCCAACCCTGACTATCCAGAGGAGTGCGCAGCCTCAGCGGAGCGGGGCTGTGTCTAACAGGCCACTATAATTCCTTAGTCTGTTGGTTTAGCAAATGAATGCCTGTTCATTGGTAGAAAAGTAATCTAGTTTTATCAGAAATATCGATAGACTGCATTCTGCAAAACCTGCACAATTAGCACATACCCAGCTTTTAACAGTTTCACCTTTCTCCGTAATTTGTTTTGGATAACACTTCCTTGGATATGTAGTGTCAGCCAACTGTACATTTTTTTTAGAATCTCAAAGTATAAGCAAATGTTTCAGTGTTCATATGAACCTAGGTTCTTACTTTTTTCATGAGGGGTGCAACCCTCAAAGGATTTTTAACTGCTTTTCATAATTACTCCTTTTTTTGGTGCTCTTTGTAAACACTTTGGCAGCAGCTCTCCCTTCACACCTGGATGTTTCAGGAGCAGCAACCTGACAGCTCTCTCTGTTTCAGCTGAATAAAAATGTATAGTCAGTTTTCATGACCTCGCACAGAATTTCACGCAGAGCTGCCCAAAAGGAATTCATCAGCTTTAGAGCTTCACCCCAACTTACACTGCTTCAAAGTAATTTCACCTCTGATGGCCCTTGCAGGTTTCAGTCATTGTCACAGACTCCAGCTTGCCCCAGTGCTGCTCTCCCAGCCCCACAGGAGCGCTGGCAGGCAGCAGAGCAGCCAGGGAGTGCTGATGGTGCCACACTCTCAGGGGCGACCAGAGTCAGGTGTGCATCTTCAGCACCACCAGCCCTGGGCATGGGCTGCGCTGTAACTGCAGCATCCTTCTCTACAGGAGCATTTGCTCCTTGTGAGAATGTTTTATGATTAACTCAAAAATCAGAGAGACAATAAATTAGCATTTGAATGTTGTATTAGCTTTGCATCGCCTGGTTTTGGTACTGTAAGACATGGCTTCTGTGAGAAGTTGCCAGAAGCTTCCAGCATGTCCAGCAGAGCCAGTCCCTGATGACTCTGAAGATGGGCATGCTGCTGGCCAAGGCTGGGCCAATTAGAGGGGGTGGTAACACCTCTGTGATAACTCATTTAAGAAGAATTCAAAAGAAAGGTCATGGGGCAGTTGTAACTCCAGTCAGAGAAGAGTAGGCTGAGAACAACATGGAGACACCAAGGTCAGGGGAGAAGGAAGGGCAGGAGGTGCTCTGGGCACCTGCAAGATTCCCCTGCAGGCCATGGTGAGACCATGGTGAGGCAGCTGTGCCCCTGCAGCCCAGGGGGATCCACAGGGAATGTTGAGGATCTCGTGGGGGAGGTGCCCACACCAGAGTGGGAGAGCTTGGAGGAGGCTGTGATCTGGTGGTAGAGAGGGCCCTGCTCCCAGGCTGGAGCAGCCTGTCCTTGGAGGATTGCATCTCGTGGAGGAATGACACATGTCTCAGCAGTTTTGGGAGGACTGTTGTCTGTGAGAGGCACCCAAGTTGCAGCCATTTGCAGAGAGCTGTTTCTTGTGAGATGGACTCTCACTGGAGAAGTTCATGGAGCACTGTCTCCCCTGAAAGGGACCCCACGGTGCAGCAGGGGAAGGACTCCTATCCCTGAGCAGTGAGAAAAGCCTCAGGTTTCCCCAGACCACAACCAGACCATGACCTCCATTCCCTGCCTCCTGGAGGTAGAGCTGGGAAGGAGGGAGGGGTGTGGGGAAGATGTTTTTAAGGGCTTGTTGTGCCAGCCTTTTAAGGGCTTGTGTCAACCCACAAGAAAAGTGTATGCTGAAACCAAGAAAAAACCCCTAGTTTTGTATTATTATCTGTTTGCTTCAACACCTAAGAAATGAAATTTCATGTAAAGAAGAAAATAGTTTGTTCTAATTTGAATAAACATTTTCTTTTATGTATCTTTCTTTAAGCAAATAATCATGGCTGCAGTCAACACACACAGCCCTCAATTAAATTTTCAGTGGTAGGATGAACATTTGTGGAGAAGTATTTGGTCTGCAGTGTGCACCAGAGAGCAGCTGATTGCCACAGTGCAACTCTTTCTTCCCCAGCCGCTGTGGCAGTGACATCAATGTGAGGAAAAAAGTAAAGGTCTTGTGGTTGAGATGCCGAAGTCGAGCACCTCACTCCGATTCTTGGCCCCACCACAGATTTCCTGCACCACAGTCTGGTGGCAGTGACATAACCTCTCTGTGCCTCTATTTCTTCCTCTCTGAAGCCTGCCTGTTTTCTTATCACTGCACTTGAGGAAGACCTGCTCAGGCCAAGGCAAGCAATGCTCAGCTGCCTCAAGTTGTAAGTCCCTCCTTTATTTCAGCAAGACCCTTGGAGGCAGAGGGCAAAATGCTCTGCAAACCTCCCGGCCTGGGGAGGCTGGGTCAGCAGCCCAGACTCTTCTGTGATGCAGAGGATTTGAATTCCACCCAGCTGATGGCAGAAACCGTGGTGTCAGGAAGATAAGGACAGTCAATATTTCACAGCTGGTTCTGCTCTCAAATATCAATGAAAAGCTGCAGTCTTGGAAAGGTCACTGAGGCACAAATCTGACCAAGTAAATCGATTTATAGGTTGCTATTAAAATATTTTATACATTTAAAGCTGAATAGTTTTAAGTGAAAAGAGATATTTTTTTCAATGTGTTCTTGAACAGACCCCAAAACTGAGATATTGGTAAATGTAGAAGTACCATGCAATCCAAGGTCTGAAATTTAACTTGTACATTACATTAGTAAAAAGCCTAAAATTTCCCTTTTGCCTCTCCTATCCTCATGAATTTAAATAAAAGATTACACAAAGAAGAAAATAAACTGAAATATTTAACTGAAACATTGCTTTTAGAAAAAAAATCTACTTTGAAATAAGAATGAAGTACAGAAAATCACTAGAGTAACCTGTTCTAATATTTTCTGTTGTTATCATGGTGATTTTCCAACTGAAGGGATTCTGATATTGCACATAACAATTAAATAAATATCCAGAGTTTTGGATCTATAGCTGAAATAAACTCTGAGTGTTGTTTGGTGATGGGTATCATTACTTCCCAGACCCTCAGTTGTCCTGAAATGACCTTGAAAGGAAGCATCACAAAAATACATTGTAGATTTTATGAGGTCAGTTTCAATTATATCCAGTCTGTTACTTCTAACACACTTTCCTCTGAGTGCTGTGTTATTTGAAAACACTCCTTTGTATTTCCAGTGATATCCTCCAGTTTTTTAATAAAATTCCTTTGAAAATGCCTATTTATCAATGGCAGGCATAAGTCTGATTTTTGCCTTGGGAAACAGTGATATTCCTGGAAGAATTACTTTAGGTAGCTAGAAAGATTAAAAACATAATTTAGTTTTATACAAACATGAAGTATGACTATAAAACCCTGCTCTTCTAGATATATGATTTGTTCTTTGGTCAAAATTAAAACAAAGAATGAAAACACTTAGCTAAAAGGTGTACTTCTCATCTTCTCCTCACTCTTTATAGCAGAAATCCACTTATCTTGGCTTTCTATAATGAGGTATTTTCCATCATCTAAAATTATGGCTGGGGCTGTATAAAGGTTGTGTCAGCATTTCCATTATAAAATCATATTTTAGGGGGCTTACAACTCAGTCATAAAAACTCCCTCTACACTGAAACACAGAATGCAACATCCCAACCTGGAGCATTTTTTTATCATGATTATATTATTATAAAAATAAATTTAAAAAATCTAGACGTGTTTGGCTGTTTTTCAGTTTTCTGAATGACACATGAGATGAGAAGAATTTCAGGTGAGGTGAGGGAACGGCACCCTGGTGAGGATGTTATACCTGGTGTTGGTGTACACAGTCTGCCACTGGAAGAGGAAAGGTGGCTACAGGTAAAAATGGCCTCAGTAAAGACAAATCCCATCCCAAAAAGGAGAGGCACATAAATCCTGACAGGTTAAATGTTAAACCTCAGGAAGGCCTGCCAATTTAGTAAGGAGAAACTTATTAAAGGAACTCATTAAAGGAATAAAAGTTAATAATAAAACCTTTTTCGAATGTTTCAGGAGCAGGAAGTCTGTCAGAAAGTCAGTGGGGTGAATACCAGATCTGAGAGAAGAAAAGTTCTTGGTGACAATAAAACTCTCAGAAATGTTACGTGAATTATTTTTATTTGAAACTTGTCTTTGTAGAGTCAGTCACGCAGGCTCCCAAACCAAAGCTGAACTCTGGGAGAAATGAATTGAAGGACCTGACTCCAACTGGATCTGTAGGAGAAGCTTTTTTTTTTTTTTTTTAATTTTGAGGAAATGAAAAGTGTTCTATTAAGAAAAATGGTACTCATCCTGAAAAAGCTGAAGGACAAATTCAACTAAATTGCAAACCATAGTGTGGAAATTATCACTTAAAGCAACCTCTGTGTGTGCCAACATCCCTACAAGACTGGAGATAGATTGACCTTTGCTTTGAGCCAGGATGGAGGATCTTATGGTCTACCTACTTATAAGTATTTTTTTCCTTAAAATTATATACTTCTATCTAATGCTTTGTTCCTTTTATGGAAGCTCAGCTTCTGGTGACCTACATACTCCAGCTACACAAGTTTAGAGAGACCAATACAGAAAATAGATTTTTCTTCCTTCAGTCTCCTTGCTAGAGCTTCCACCTAACATCTGCTGGATGGATTGTTTTCACCAGGAAGTGGCAAAAGAAGCCATTTTCTTGTGATAATATCCAGGAGATGAGTCTCAGACATTCCTGCTGCCTTTTCACCACTGAGCCCTGTGGTGTGGAGAGCGTGGTCACCACGCTGAGAGTCGTGTTGCTGGGAAGGGAAAGTTCATGAATGTTACATCAAAAATCCACCACTGAGCACAGAGACGCCTTGCATGATAGTATTTCTGGCTCAGAGGAGACTGTATCTATGTCTGCCTACATTAAAAGGGATAATTACATTAATTAACATCTTTAATCCCTTTGAAACAGATTCACATCTGAGGCTGACGGTGAATGTAGCCCTCAAGAGTGGGTTGTACTCTGAGATCACCCAGGGCTGCAGAGCTGTCTCAGCCACCTTGGATGCTTTTGAAGAGCCTGCTGTGGTGGCAGGGGAGTGGTGCAGTGCCACAGCCTCCCCCAGCCCCTGCAGGCAGTGCCTTTCACCTCCAAGGATGCTCCACCTGCCCTCAGCTCCAGCCCTGCTACCATGTTCTTCTCCATGATCATCTTGGAAAGGTCATTGGTCGTAGAGGCAGAGAGTTCAAAATCCTGATGCCAGGTCACTGGTTGTAAAAACTTGCTTTTCTTTTTGGAAAAAACAACTTCCTAGCTATACACATTGTTGTCACTTAGCTCCCTTCACTGTGAGACACTTAATCGCTCTCCGTTCCTACAAAGAATTGTTTGAAAGGTGGGAGCATCCTCCTCCCCAGCACTACAGCAGTGTCACCCACACAGGCAGCATCCTGCCCATTAATTGCAGTTGTTGTCACTCAGGGAGAGCACTGGGAAATCACACAGCTCTGCTCTTTCTGCCATCTCCTGCAGAGGAAAACAAATCTTGCCTGTTTTCTAACGGTGTCCCCGATTACTTCTGCTTCAAAGCAACTTCTTACAAGCTTTGGTGCATGCTTTGAGTGTTGTTTTGATTTCTTGGTTACCCATCTGCCAAAGCTGACTCCTATAGAGGGGATGGGTGGGCACCTCAAGCATGGAGCCTGCCTTCCAGTGCAAGACTGGATCTCATATCACTGATGCTTCCAGTCAGGAACCTTTAGTTTTATTTTTACTCTTACACACTTCTACTTTATGAAAGACCTCATATAGCTCTGGTATTGAGAACAACTCATATCTTCCTGAAAAAAATGCTGGGCTTTTTTTCTCCCCTACATCAGAACTGTGGACAGTGTGCAAGACAACATGATGACAGGCAGTCATGGATGGTCCTGGTCTTGGCCATGACACGCTGACATTCTTTCCAGTGGGGATGTGGAGACAGAAACAGGGACCACCAGCTCTCACACCCCCCCACCTGAGCAAGTCCTGATGGGGATATTCACTGATAGTAATCCCAGTTCCTTGTTCAGCATCTCCTGTGAGACAACACATTTTTTAATTGAGGTTTTTTGTGCTATCTTCCTGTAAGAGTATTTTTGACATTTATGATGAAGTGTTTCTCCACAAAATTACTCTCCCAGAGCTGTCCAATTCTTAACCCATGTTCTCTGGGTTAAGAATATGTGTTGTACATTAACACATGAGAAAATATGTATTTCCCTCTGGTAGGGAGCAAAGAAATTGTTCATTTCTCTACTACTGTAGCATCATCTCCCAGGCAGAGTGAGTGAGTTCTGCCCAGCCTCCAGGCAGGATCAATTTGACCCAAGTGCAAAACACACCCATGCTAGGAAAGACAAGAATTAAAGAAAGAAAAGCTGAAAATGCTGTGAACCTCTGGAAGACTTCAGTGATGTATTTGCTGTTCAGCCTTATAATACTGCATATCATACTGTTGGTTTAGTGCTAGCTGTGCTTTCTCTTGTCCTTTACGAGTATTTCATGAGGACAGTGCCAGATTGGGTTTAGCAAATACTGACACTGCAGGGGTGTCACTGGGGTCATCTCTGTGCCTATTCCGTTGGTGATTCTGCTTTCTTAGTGACAAAAATCACGGTGCATTGGTGCTCAGGCACAGTGAGAGATTCCTCTGTCACAGCAGTGGTGCTTTCCGAGGCTTTGAGGAATGATCCTCTTTCCCATAGACCGCAAGGAACAGGCAGCACAGGGGCCTTACCAGACCTTAAGTCCTTCCCCAAAGGGATCCTGGAAGCAATGTGAACCTAGATGATGGATCTGAAGGATAGACAGAGGATTTTGTGGTTACCCTGGAAACTGAGACCAGAGTCCAGAATGTGTTTCAGAGAAGAGGCTGGGGTTGGACAGGTGAAGACAAGAGCTGTCACGAGCCCAGGATTATCTTTGGATTACCTGCAGCAAATAAAACAAGAGATGCATGGGTGGGAAAATAGTAACACTAATAGGGCACCACATTTTTTAATGCAGACTGTGAAGCTTTTCTCCTCACAGTGAATAGGACGTGAGGACAGGATGACTGCAAGCCCAAAAAGCAGTCAAGGACAACCTTTGAGAAAGGAAGAGAGGGCTTCCCACCTTCCCACAGGGCCCAGGGATCATGGCTCCTGAGCATCATAACCTGCAACTGATAAAGCAAGTCTCCCCAAAGGCTGGTATCTTCAAGAAATCTTTTACAGATAAGTTCTCTGCAAGGGAGTTTTTTTCTTGGTTTGTACTGCTTGAATTGCAGTCCTTAATGTAGCATAGGGAAAGAAAATGTTTGATTTTCTCATTACACGAGATACTGAGATCTGTAAAGGAAGTCCCCTTGGATGGAAGAAGGAAATAATTAACAAATATCATAAATTCCATTGATTTCTGCTAATTCTGTATTTGTTATCACGAACAGAAGCCTATAGTACTGTACCATTTTGAGCAGAGTGTCAGAAGAAAGCCTGCATTTGCTTTCTTTCCTCATCCAGTTTGTTGTTTCCTGTATTTTGGCAGAGAACCACTTGCACAGCTTCCAGATCACAAAGCAGACGCAGAACTTCAACAAAAGAAGAAGAGTTGGATTGCTCATAGTGGTAAGGAGTAATCAAAGTAATCAAAGATTAAATGCAGTTGGTGGGGACAGGACAATTGAAATAAGGATTACTTCAGATATCTATTCCCTTAATTTTTCTACTGTGTCACAAAAAATACTTTTCAACTTCTCATCTGCTTTCTGTGTTTCCCTAAGGCCAGGTTGAGAATAGAACATTTGGGATTACATTACTATATGATACAAGGTGGATGCCACTTGCAATGATTAATGTTTGTAGGGACAGCTTTTTCCTACCCACCCTGAAAAATATAATAACCAGCTGTTGAAGTGCAACTTTCCTACAAGAAATTCAGAAGCAGAAGGGCTTTTGCAGACACAGGTACATCACTCAGCCCCTCCTCCTGGGGGGGCTGTATATACTGTTCCATTGCTATTTGCAATCCTTTCCTATGAAGCACACCAGCATGAAGCAAAAAAGCCTCACAAAACTAAGTGAAAACCAGTCAACAAGCTTAATTTTAATTATAGGATGTAAAGAAGTGCTTTAATCCTTCTTTAATATGTGGTAGAAATACAGAGAATTCTAGGCCAAAAGCAAAAATGTTCCAGTGTTTGTTCGATTGCGGCTCCTAATGCATGTGAGAAGATGATTTCCACAGGAGGAGAATGGTCCCCCAAGTGGTGCCAATCTTAGTTATTCTAGGGAACTCAGCTGTGGAAATCCAAGTCAGGTAGGAATATCCATGTCAGATAGGAATATGTGCAATGAGTAATTGATTAATCGGCATCACAGCTTCCGCTGTATAGCAAATGATTAAACAGATTGATCTGAACTTTGAAGGAACAGCAGGTCTCCTGTTTTCTTGTGATAAACCCTTTCTCATTGTGCTAGCCAAGACATTGCCTTGTATATTCCCTTCATGCTAGAAGAATCAAAAATATGCTCTATCAGGAGACCATTAGCAATGTCATTAATAATCAGAACAAGAGAGTCAAAAATCACACTTGTTTGAGTTGAACATTTATAGAAATTTGTTCAATAACTGAGTGTTTCATTATGTTGTTATTGGGTTTGGGTTTTTTTAAGGCCATTGTCTTTCTTGTAAAATATGTGATGACATTAATTAAAAGTTAAAGCTAAAGTAAAAAATTAATCAAAAATTATTTATGTGCTAGAATGTTTGTCCAAAGCCTGAACTAGATAACAATAGCAGCTGTTTACTTTGCAAGTGGATACCAGTACAGCTCAATTGACTGTAAAAGGGAATGTCAATCAAATTCCACTCTGAAGGCTTCAGGGAGTCAATGGAATCTACATATATAAAAAACAAACATTACATACACCTGAATTTAACCCATTTATTCAACCTGCATTGTCTCAAAACAGGTATGTGCACATGCACATGCTGCATTGGGTTAAATCAAAAAGGGAGGCCTAAAAGGAAAGGATATTTATGACAAATTTAAGGGACCATGGTGGGGGATATAATGGATTATTCATAAAGGATAAGGAAGAACAATAACTTTAGTGCACCCCCCGTCCTGGCAATGTTGACTTGATAGCATCAAACATTTCTGTGCACAACTACAAGCTTTGAGATGCTGGGTATAAGACAAGAGAGGGAGCTGGAAGCAGCCAGAGAAAGCATTGAAATGACATTTCTTCCTTTATTTCCAAGAGAGAAATTCCATTTCCAAGAGAATTTCCCTAAAGTGGAACTGTTGCACCGCTGACTGCAAGGAAAACCTGAGGGTTTATATGGAGCAAAGATTGCCGTGGTTTTATACTTCTAATGTGTCTCTCAGTGAGCAAGTGACTTTCTTGTCGAGGTCTCCCTTTACCCTTATCACTGCCATTAAAAAATACCTAGGAAAAGAGGTTTACTGCTGTCATAGCCCATTTGATCTGTGTTTCCTCTATTGAAATACCAGAGATGACAAGCTCCTAGAGCTGGGGGTCTTGGGAGCTCAGGTGAGAAACAGAAGACTGGGTCTCTTGTCTGACACCCTGAGGAAGGAGAGGAAAAACCTCTTGGCCTGTTATTCACGACAGGCAGACTGGTGCCCTGCTGGTCCTGCCCCAGGAGTGAGTCCCTGGCCCTGCTCTGTAGCCAAGGGCAGTGTGGGAATGGCTGTGTGCCAGGCTTTAAACAAGTCCAGCCAACACCAGCAAGTACAGGATCTCGGGATAATTGCCTATAACACCATTACACTGGAAACCAAATCCTGATTATTCTAAGATATGGAAACAAGACAGTTCATCACTCACACAACTGCTTCTGCCCGCTAGCTGCAACCTCTCAGGTTTGTTGAAGAACATGTAAAGGTCAAAATAAACATCCAGGAGATATAAAATCCCGTTTCCTTTTCACTTGAACTGTCTCCAAAGTACTAAAACATGAACATATGTTACAGTATTACTCACTACATAAAAATACATATGTTAGTAGATATACAGTATAGTTAAAACACAAAATTATACAATCTACATATAGTCACATAAACCTCCAACAACATCATCTATCAACACACTCAGTCAATCAAATCCTATATAAAAAAATTTCTTATTCTCTAACAGACACAAGACAAAAGGTTAGAGAACTTTTAAATATCTTTAAGGTTTCATTACATTCCTAAGTGACAGGATGTTTTAGATCAAAGTGTACGGAGTTGCCACTTCCCATGATGTCAGTGATTTTCATTAGTTGATGGTATCTAAAGTCTCAACTCATGAAACTCCAACTTTTTAACACAAGGGCTTTTGTCTTTTTCCTAGAGAGAAACAGTTGATGTCCGTTTTGATACCTAAGCATTCAATTACCAGAAATAAATAAAAAGAACTCAACTCAGGATTTTGAAAATCTCACTCCTTACTCTAACAGTGAAGTTTATCATTAATCCACATGGATCTGCTGATTCTTTTTTTTTTTTTCCAGACACATTTCCTTGCAAATTATTGTGGTTTAAAATAAAATTTAAAAAATGTTGGAGTATTTTAGCTGATTTTTTAAATTATTTATTAGAAAATAAAGTCAGTTTTCTAAGCCTACCTTTTCCTGCTGGAAGCTCCTTTAATTTTTAAAAAGCAAAGGAGACTTGAAGGCTCATGTTTGGCAGAACTTATTGATTTTAAACCCTGAAAAGAATTTTAAAAAATATTTTGTCATTGCCTCCACCACAGGTGAAATGTTTCCTTTCTATCTACAAGTCTTGAAACTTCCTCACTGATGGCTGAGGTCAGAGTTCTCAATGCAAGCAAAGCACTTGCAGAAGGCCAACACCTCTTTTGCATTGCTGAAGGAAGGTGTAACAATGAGCAATTAGAAATTGTCCCTGACTTCCTCTCTCCTATAAAACATCTAAGAAGCTCCAAAGCAGCCCCTATGTATAAAAAACAGGTCTTACACTCACTAAAAAAATAGCAGACACTGATTTTTTTTTTTAATTTGTTGTCAGACATTGAAACAACCTTGATATATAGCTCATGCTTTTGAACTGGCTCTGTTTGGAGTTTAAGCCAAAGCTACAGGAATATTTTTGGCAATTGGTTGGATTGGCAGCCCTGCCACTGATCACCAAGGTGGAGAAGGTGGTTTGAAAATTTAGAAGTTATGGCATGCAGAAGTCTTTTTGTATTATTGGTATACCTGAGGTTGTCTTAGACTGGTTGATCCACCAGTAATTAGAACTGCTGGAAAATGCAGTGCAATCAGCAGGCATGTGAGAGCAGTAGGGGAAGCTTTGGAGAGCCTCAAACGTTGAAACAGACACAGGGATCCAAATGGTTTTGAGTTCTCCGGGTAAAACTTGCTCTTTAGGAATTTAGCATCTAGGAAAATGACAGCCTCCTTACAGCATTTAGGTAAATAATATTATAACCAAAATAAAGCAAGTCTGTGTGTCTAGTGTCAAAGGCCCACATTTGTGACCAAGGGATAAATACCCTGAGCACTTACAAGCATCATCTTCACTGCTCTGAGGGGTGGATGTTTGGCACTTCTCTGAAGAAAGATGCTTATATTTTTCTTACTCATTTTCTGTTACTGAATAGAGGTTAAAAAGGCAGTCATCTTGTAACTGCTGCCAGTTTCCAACTTCCAGGCTTCTTGTTCATTTATGGTTTGGATGTCATTTACTTTCTTGGGCAATTTTTAGAAACTTAATGATTTTTGAGAAAACTTCAGAAAGAAACTTCCAAAGTCTTCTATAAGGCTGTTCCTAGAAGTTTTTAAATAATGTGTTAATAAAATAAATAAGTGGAAATTATGAAGTGGAAGGGGGGAATATGCACAAAGCTTTTTTCCTGCAGGGAATTGTTCCAATAGCCTTAGCAATTTTAGGTTTTTTAAACTAGCTTAAGCAGGATTATTACTTAGTTAATTCCTGATTACTTTTTATGTTGGAATATGATTAAATAAGTCAACACTTGCTGTTGTCTGACCCTCTAAGACCTACAGTCTACTATTCATAATGATGAGCAATAGCTTGAATATTTGTTGCTGCATAAAAGTCTATCTTCTTGGACATGAAAAGCAATGTAAATCTTTTCCATTTATATGCCTGATCATTTTTTCAATGCACTGAAGTGCTTGAGTTTCCAGGGTCAGAAAATGATTAATCTTATTAAATGTTTGACAGAATGAACTAAGCAAAACATCTTTTGATAGCATAAAGAGAAGATAAAAAGAATGCATTCTTATCATTGTAATGCTTTAGCTGCATGACTTCAAGGTTCTTAGGCTATCATAATATAATGTTTATTAGAAGCCAAAACAAAGATTTCTCTCTTAAAGGAGTTTTGGGATGTAATACAGAAGACAATCTCAGAGATATATCATATTGAAAAAAAAAGTACTGTGTTTTAAAAATGCTAGGAATATTAAGCAAAAGAAAAAGTTTAAAACCAGAAAAATGAGAAACTTCATTCTGGGCAAAGTGCTTGTGGAGACTAACATGCTAACAATAAAGATTTTCAGTGGAATGTATAACAAATCTGAGGAACTTTTATTAAAAAATTGCCATGGGCAGCCATACTTTGGTTTTGGCTAAGCCTCAATCATCATGTTTTGATTTAGAAGCAGAAAACCTAAACCACCTGTGGTTTTCATTTTTAATTCATGGCCCATAGGAATACAGACTTTACACTTTCCAATATTTCCTACCCATGTGCTGCCTGCTAATCAGAAAAATAATATTATAAAGCTATTATTATCTATGTGTAGAATTTTAAAGACGCTGAAGTGAAAATATACAGAGGCCAACACCAGCATTGTCCATGAACACAGAGGAGGGACCTTGCAAATCCAGACCTCCAACCTGGGTGTCACAAGTTGCCCTTTCTAGATGGAGCACATTTACTGCAGTGCCAGCTTCTCCAACTTAGGGTTATATGTTATTTTCTTCTCTTAAAGAGTAATGTTGGAGATAGGTGAAGTAACAGCACTTCCAATAGAGCCAGGAGAGAGACTTCTCCTAGGTAAGGCTGATTTTCTACATGTCCACGGAGAGGTTTTGAAGAGGTTGTGGACCACACACCCCCTCACTCAGTGATGATCCATGTATAAAGCTGAAGGAAGCTGGACCATAGAGAGTACAAAACAGAAAATTAGGCACACAATCTCCAGAGGGGACAGGGCTGGGATTTCAAGGGGAATGGGACCACAAACAATCTTAAACCTGGCAGCTGAGGTGAGGGACCCTCACTTCACAGCTGTGCCTTAAGTGGCCATGCCTACAACGATGCACCAAAACAGAAATATCAGGCAAATGTTTTCTCCTGTTTTGTTTTAAAGGAAAAAGTACATTTTGTGTGCTAATCTGCCACAGCAGACTTCCAAAACCTTCACCCTTTGTCATGCAATGAAATGCTGACACACATTTCTTTTGTCTTAACCCACATCTAGCTGGATCTCCAGCTGGCAGATGTTATTGGCAGCTCTCTTTGAGAAAATACACAGGGTGAAATACAGATCCCTTTGAAGACAGTGGGAGATTTGCCATGGACTTTAGTAGGGCCATATTTCACACACTTCTTTTTGATAAAGGCAACAAACTAATAGAAATAATTTGGTTTTGAAACCTCTATATATAGTGGAGGTACATAATTTCTTAGCTAAACTAAGCTTCATCTTCTATGCTACAGCATTCCCACTATAAGCAATTAGATTTATGTATTTAAATATTTGTATGGATGCACAAACATATATGAATATAAAAGATACATAAATACTGTTTACATTAAACCTCTTTCAAGAAACAAATACATTTAATTAAAATCCAGTTATGTAGGCTGTTTTCTTTCTTTTTACAGTTACACTATTTTTATAATAAATTGTCATCTTACCCAGAGAAATTAAAAATAAAATAGTTTAAAAAAATAGTATGTAAATGTATATATAGCCATTATTTATATATAAATATAAGCAAAAAAACCCTGAATCTTTTTCACTCTCATATATGTGTACATTTGTATATATGAACATATACATGTGACAGTAACATTAAAAAAAAAAAGTCCTAAATAAGGCAACTTCTCTGCAATATTTTAATGCAACTCAGAGACCATAGTGGGTTTATGAACAATTCTGTGGTCAGAGGCATGACCATGCAGATTAGTCATGACAAAATTAGTGCTTAAAGTCCCCTGTAAAACCACCATAAATTCCAGAGAATCCCATCACATTAGTATAATGACTAATATTCATGTTTGTAGGTGCAGATCCTTTGTTCTAATGAATTACTGCAGCCTTCTGTAAAGTCTCTGTGGTCTGCCTCCCAATGGCATTTTCTGAAATGCCCTCAAAAAAATGAGATAATCAAACCTGTTCTTAACATTTAGATATTTTGCTACTTCCCCTGGATTGTTCCGTCATTCTTTAAGTAGACATTGGATTTTTATAGTGATTTTGCTCTAAGTTATGTAGCAGGATGGGGCTCCTTACATGCACTTACCTTTGTTAAGGTGTTCAGTTGTCTTACCAATTTGTAATCTCCAAAGCAGTGAATAACATGATCCACTGACACAGCAGCATAACAACCATTTCCCCAACAGTTCCTAAGACATAAAATGTGACTGAGCCCAGCAGATTTGCAAGGCAGATAAATATTATCCAAGCCTCATAAATGAGGAAGTCAAAGCAGCGAATACTTGACAAGTGAAGTGCAGGATCCTCAGGGCAGCAAGGAGGGGTATCAGGAGAGCAGGCTTTGGCTTTGGCTTCTCCAGGGGTCTGCTTGGTACAACACCAGGGCACAAAGCCCTGGAGGAAAGAAGGTCCCAAAAAAGCTGGTTGATAGTCAAGAATCACCACCTCTAAGATCAGGAGTGATGCTCCTTAACCAAGAGAACATCAGGAAAAAATGCCAGGAGGACTGCATGGATGAACAGAGATCCTGGGCAAACTCAAACACAGAAAGGAACCTACAGAGGATGCAAACAGGGGCAGGTAGTCTGATTGGAGTACAAAGACATTATCAGAGCAGCCAGGGATCAGGTTAGGAAAGCTAAAGCCTGGTAGAATTAAGTATTCCCAGTGAAAATGTGAGCCTTCTCCACTAGGAAACAGGACACCTGGTTATCTGGGATATGGAGAAAACCATGATCTCTATAATATTTTTGCTTTAGTATTCACCGGAGAGCACTGGGAGAATGAAGAACTGCTCACTGTAGGAGAAGTTCAGGTTTGAGATCATTTAGGTAACCTGAAGGTTCACAAGTTCATGAGAGCTGATGGGAAGCACCCAGAGGTCCTGAGGGAACTAACTGAAGAAGTGGCTGAACTACAATCCATCGTGTTTGAGAAGTTATGGCAGTACAGTGAAGTTCCTGCTGACTCGAATAGGGCAAAGATAACCCTCATTTAAAAAGGGAAATGAGGAACACCCAGGGAACTACAGGCTGGTCAGCCTTACCTCAGTGCCCAGTAAGATCATGGAGCTGATCCTCCTGGAAACCATGCCAAGGCACGTGGAAAATGATGAGGAGACTGGAGACAGACAACAAGGCTTCACTAAGGGCAAATCAAAAGCAGCATGGCCAGCAGGGTGGAGATGGTGATTCCCCTTCTCTGTTCCATTGCCATGAGACCCCACCTTGAGTATTTTGCTCAGCCCTGGGCCCCAGCACAGGAAAAACATGGAATGGATGGAGCAAGTCCAGGGAGAGCACTGTCCAGTACCCAAAGGGTTACTGGAGAAGAGAACTGGTACAAGAGAACTGGAGAGGGACGTTTTACAAGGGCAAGGACAAGGAGTTATGGATTCAGAGTTAAAGAGGGTAGGTTTATATTAGACATTAGGAAGAAATTCTTCACTGTGAATGTGATGGGGCACTGGCACAGATTGTCCAGAGCAATTGTGGGCTGCCCCATTCCTGGAAGTGTTAAAGCCATTTCGGATGGGGCTCTGGGCAGCCTGGGCCAGTGCAGGATCTCCCTGTCCATGGCAGGGCATTAGAACTCAATGATCTTTAAGGTTCCTTTGAACCCAAATCATTCTGTGATTCTATGAATACCTGGCAATGCCACAACAGAACTGAAACTAGGTCCCAAATCTCCATTTTTCAGGGAGATTTGTCATTGTAGTCAGCCCCACCTTTTACCAGACCAGAAGAACTGTGGGTCTCCCAGTAGCTCTCCACAGACAGCATTCAGCTGCTTACCCCATTCACATTAAAGCTCTGTTAAAGTTATATATTTAAATGCCAATATACCTGTTATATTTAACGTATTTATATGGCTTGATCACCTTCCATAGTAAACCAGATCTGCCAAAAGCTGGGTTTCAGTCACCCTTATGCCTTTCGCTTTTTGATTGCAAGTGGAGAAAAGAAACACAGAAGTGAAAGTCAAACCCATTTTTGCTTAATGAATAGTCCAGCTACTAAATTTTGGGTGCCTTCCTTAGATGGATGCTGGCAAAAGGGCCTGGGATGCAGAGGGAAAAGAGACAGTGTAGATTTTTGGGTGAGAAGAGTTTGAAGCTTATTTAATCCAATGCAGAAAGTAATATTCAAAAGTTATTTGTAAAGACAATAAGAAAATAACATATATACAGAGATAAATTTATAAAACTGAAAAAATTTTGCAAGCATGCCTATACAATATAACTAAAAATCTCCATTTTTATCCTGCTGACTTGCTTATATTCATGTGGTTTCAGTCTCACAGATGTTCTGGAGGCTAGGACATGTAATATGGCTCCATAGTTTTCTAACCACAGAATATCCAAAATATATAACCAGGAAATCACTTGCAGTCTGTGTGGGGTTTGGCAGATGGTATTTCTAAAAATGCAAATATCCAATATGGAGGTAGTGGAGAAGACGGATTTCACAAGGGAACAGTGTAACTCTTTATATGGAGTGTAAACTTTACACAGTATTCCAATATAGAACTGGTGAGCACTGTTAAAAAAGTTTCCAATGAATATTCATTTCAGTTTATAAACATATTCTCTTCAACTGTTTCAATGCCCTCTTTGTGTTTGCTTACTGTGCATGTTCTAGCTATTGCATTTACTGGCAAGAACGCTTGTAGAAACAGCAAATTTTAAGCAAGTATTAGAGAATATATATGGATAATGAATTTTTCATTTGGAAATATAGGTGCCAGCACAAGAATTTCATTCCAAAAGGTATCCTCAGCCACTCTGGAGAGGGATGTATATGAACTGCAAGACTGAATTTTCACAACCACGTGCGCTAGCAGCGGTCAGATGGGACAAAAATCGAAAGGTTGTGTGTTCTCCTGATATGGAACTGGCATGTAATGGAAGAAAGTCAGGAATGGGAAGGTGTGAGATAACTGACTGAGCTGCATTCTGGTTTCTGTTGTGATACCAGTCAACCTGGTACAGTAATGAGGGAGGCACAGAGCAAATGGGATGTCCTGAATGAGGGGCAGCCTCCCAGCAGCCTGCTTAGGCTGTGATCAAGTATTTTTCAGCTGCACTGAGCGCCCCTCCCTTTGCTCCACAGCACAGTGTTGGGATGGAGCAGAAGAAAACCTGTTTCCAGTGTTCTGTGCCCCTGGCAGAGCACGAGGCACCACCTGGGACACAACACAGGGCACGCTGCCCACTGTGAGCAGCACAAAGGATTTGCTTCCACATTTTGTGGTGGGTTGGAAAAACCCCGAGATGAGCAGAACGACCCTCAGCTCCTCACAGCTAAAGGGATTTCTGCCACTGGTGTTCCTCGCCTGGCAAGCCATGTAGCTTCCAGTGCTGAGGGCTTTCAGAGCTAAATGGTAAATATGAAATATGGATGTATGAAATACGTGACATATGAAAGCTATTTGAGCCAAGTTTTCCTCACATGGGACCTGAGTGACATGAAATCCTTAGAAATGATGGTTTAGTTATAGACAACAGCAAGCACAGAAAAGGCCAGGCAGACTTCATCTGAGGGAAGATTTCATATTGCATTGCACAAGTGCAGTCTCTGTCTTAATATACCATAAAACATATAAACCCACGTTCCTAACTGATGCAAGCAATTACTGCTCCATCAAGCTAATTTACAGTGGAACTAAAACATATCATTCGCCTGGCAATTCTACCATAAACAGCCTGGATTCTCTCCTAGTATAGACTAGTAGGTTTATAACCCATAAATGTATTTACAAGGACAAAAAAAACCAGAACACAGACCAGGCAGAAATGCATGTGCCCCCATAAATTTTTTGTGAAGTTTAACAAAAATAGATATTTTTCTCCAAGCTTTTTTGCACACATGCCATGGTTTAACTTTATGTGCATGTATACACATCTCAAGTACACTGCTCTGTTAAACATTTTAATCACCCGAAAGTGAGGATGTCAAACTCAATCAAGATCTGCATAATTTTAAGGTAAGAGGTTAAGTTTAATGTCTGCTTGTTCTGTATTCTTTTTAGCTTTACATTCTCTATGGCTTTTTAATTCTTTCTTCTTTTTTTTTTTTTTTTTTTTTTTGTCAAAGAAAAATCATAAAACAGAGAGGAAAAAAGTTATCTGTGTCTGAATTTCTGACTTTACTAAAGGGTCAGTTTCTTTCCAAGCCATATCAAGGCCAGACGGATTTCTGGCAATCTCAGTTCAGCTGTGAACAGCCAAGATAATGCGAGATGATCCAAAAGATTCCTGAAATATTAGATATGCCTGCATATATATATTTCAGACTAAATATTTTCATGGATGCAATCAGATAAAAGAAAAAAAGATCCCTCACACTTATGAAAACCCAGCTTCACACGTTTTAGACTCTGTTTATGAACCAACAAGCTGTATAGATTGGATTGGCTCTTTCCTCGTGGCTTGCATGGGCTTTGTCTAGAAAAGTGCATTCCAGCTGCACTGACCTTACATCTCATCAATAATATTTCACTGCATTGAAGGGACCACACACTCTGTTGGGATGATAATTCACCTTCTCATGTCAGAGGGTCTGATCCACGGTCACTCAGGTTCCTCAAGCTGAGGTCATTATGCTAATTCCTTTCCAATGTGCAAATTGTCAGTTTCTTCCAAAAATGTAACAAAATATCCATAGAATTTTCTGTGTATCTGTAATTAAATATATTCTTTATAAATTCTTGTCAGCAAAACCCATGTGAACTTTTTCTTCATCTTTTTAAATGCAAATAATTAGCATGTGATGGAACAAAAGACTTATCCTGTATTTGTGCATGTGTAACACATCTTTGGTTCAAAACAAATCTTCTTTCAATTTTCTTCTTCTTTCTTTGTTGTATACCAGTGGATATTTTTATTTACAGGAAGAAACTAATCAATTCATGAAACCATGATTCTAGGTTACTGTATTTCCAAGGCATAATTTAGTGATGTGCTATTCAGTTTTGCAACAGCAACCCCTGGAGAAACTCAGCAGGCCCAGAGGCCCAGACTCCTGGATTTCACACTTATACCCTATTTCTGACTCCAGTTAAGTCGGTGGGACATGTGAGCTTTCATGGCAGGGGAGCACTGCTGGAGATGTGCAGCATTTCCCAAGCCCTCAGCGCTCTGTCTCCTCTGCAGCAGTCAGAGCATGGGCTGCTCAGCTGAGGCAGAAAGCCATAACACCAAATCATGGACCAGAAACACACTCAGGTAATGCAGCACTGTTATTCTTGGGTTTGAAATGCATTACCTAACAGAAGAACAGGCACAAACCCAAAATTATTTGGGGTCATAGTTCTCCTCTCTGAAACAGAATAATTGTCATCCGCTTTTCAGCCACAGACATCAGTATCTATGACACCAGCACAGTTTAAAATTTTCAGTCCAGCCTCTCATCACAGTATTGGAAATGGAACAAAGCTTTGAGTATTTTTTTTCCAAGAAACTTTAAAAGAAGAAGGGCTGATCAATATGAGAAGCAAAATAATCAGAACCAGCCTGACTCTCGTGCTGCTAATGCAGTAAGGAAGGGTGGTAAAGAGTTACTTGTATTCCATCAGACTTGATTCTCCTGTGACTTACTGCACTTTTATTCTAAAATAACACAGCTGGACTCTTTGTGAAGTTTCTCTTTTTAGACTGCAACAGATAGTGTAATCCAACTATGGATTTAAATGCTTTTTCTATAGACTCAAAACATGAAATAGAAATCGATATCTTACACTAGAAGTCTTCTGTGTATTAAAGGCAGAATATGTTTTCTTCTGTAATTTTGAAAGCAAGTGTTTATGTTTTCCCATTTACACAGAGCAGAAAGGCACAATGATATTCATTTCTGAAAGGATGAAGGTAAGCCAAACACAAAACAGCACCAAAGCCCTGTTCCTCCTCCTTTGTCAATGGCAAAGCACCTTGGAGGAGCATGATCACCTTGCACCATGTGTGCATGATCACACTCCAGAGAAAAAGAGCTCTGATGTTTTTCCCCAAAAGCCATCAGCAGAGATTTGGGTACAAGCAACTGTGGAACAGCACAGAAATATGTGAAGAGCTCAAAAATATAACCACTTCTTAGAATCAGAAAACACCACTTTTCACAGATCTAAGACCATACCACATTCTTATTTTCTTCCTGTGGGAGGTCAGTGTTTATGCAGCGGATGTGTCTGCCAGGAAGAACATTTTTGCACTTGCTCCTCTTCCAGTTGCTAATCTGCACGTTCATTTGCCTCTGCTTGAAGAATGGCCCGTCTGAGCATTTCCAGTGCTGCTGGCAGTAGACCCAAACATTTTCACAGAATCACAGCATTTTGCAGGCTCAGGATGGAAATTTTATCTTCCCCTGATTTGCCTTTCACACAGTACCAGGAGGTGGCTGCCTTCTGTCCTCTTCTGGCTGCTAGGCTGGCTTTTGGAAGTGGGCTCTGAAATTGCAGGAGCCTTGTTAGTGCCCTGCTCTGACCAGGAGGCTGAGCACCAGCTTTCCTGACTACAGCCTTGGTTCCTCACTTCTAGTAATTTCCCTGAGTCTCCTCACAATCCCCAGTTTGGCTGTGTTGGCAGCAAATAAAATCTCCCTCCTGCAGCATCATGCTGGTGTTTCTACAAATGCTCATAAAGCCTGTTGTTATTCCTGACAATAAGCTGGAGAAGAAACACAGCACACAATGCCTCATCTCTTATTTTGTAGCTTGCCACAGTCTTGTCTTTGCCTTGTGTCAGGAAAATAGGAAGGTAACTAAAGAGTGGAGTTCACTTTTAGGGGTATTTCCTGGAGGTATTCAATATACATTATTCCATGCAATGCATTTTATCCCAAATTTAACTGCAGTGCAGAAAGAAATGAAAGGTCAAGGTGGACTCACCTCCAGATTTGCAGGAAGCTTGAAGCAAGGACAAAAAGTGTCAGTGTGGGACTCATCCCCCCAAACTCAGGGTTTAGCCTGTTTGAGTGGAGTTAACTAGTGCTGAATGCAAAACAGATCCAAAGCAGCATATTTAGGTCTTACTTTCCTTATTAGAAAACAAACAAACAAACAAATAAACAGGAATAAGAAGGAGGTGCATTAACTTCTCTGCCTGGTTTCTGAGCATTTCTCACCAGTAGCATCTGCTGCTGGCTCCCTGGCCACACTGCAGTCAGCACGCTGCCTCTCCCAGGCTCCAGCTGCACAGCCAGAGCTCGATGGAGCACAGCAGCTTTTCTGAAGGACCCTGTAGACACTAAGCTACTCTCAGAACACCTGAGGCTGTAACCCATGGCTTTTGCCCCTGCCTGGTGAGTGAAAACGAGAACCTGCTCAGCCCCGCGTCATGCTCTCCGTAACCCTGCGGTTTGCGGGGAGACCTTCATGGAGTGTTTCCTGTTTTCTAATGTTTGTTTGGGGTTTTATTCTCACACATCCCAGGAGGTACAAGTTGAAGGAGGCATTGTGAGAGGCTGCAGCCAAAACTCCATCTTGATAACATTTTTATGGGGGTAAAAATACAAAGAGCAGCTCAACAGCTGCCAGCAGGGCAGTGTTAGCGTGAAAGAATCTCCAGAAGCAGGCGAGTAACATTCATGCTGAAAATATGATTGATCACTTCTTCTTTTCCCTGCAACTCTGCCCTGGTACAAACCCAGTCTCAGTGAGAAGTGACTTCAGCTAGGGCTGAGTTCAGTCTTCAGAGGCAGCTGCACTTATTTCCACTAAATCACTGGTTACACACCAAGCCCATGGCATGGCTTGGGGATAGCACATTGCCCCGGTCTTTACTTTGCTTAAAACTGACAGAAGCTGACATTGGTCATTTCTTGAATTCCATCCAAAAGACAAGTCAATTCCTTTCTGGGTGTGCCAACAAGCTGAGGTATTTAACTGTTCTCTGAGAAAATAGAGCATGCTGCTAATAAAGGTCACTTTGCCTTTGTTTCAAGAGGAGCTGGGGGATTTTCCAGACAGGTAAAGGGCTGGATTACCACATGTGCCTCTCTGATCAACATTCACAGTAAGAGAAAGCACTGCTAAAGCTAAGGGCACTGAAACCATGTGCAACCGCAACTGCCCTTTTTTTGACACGCTGATTTGTCCCCATCACAGGTACCCTACAGAACTTGCGTAATTACATTTATGTAATTTGCCTAATTTAACATCTTGTTTGAGTATTCAAATATCCACCAAAGAATTTGTCACAGAGAAGGGGTTTTAGAAAAAAAATTAGTATAGAATCTGGAAAATATATTAAGACCTTTTTCTTAATTCTTTAAGTTCCCTTGCTGCTTACAGGAATTAAGTATGGAAACAACATCTGTGTAATATTGTGAAGGATTTCAAAAGGGTTCCTCAAAAAGGGCTGACACAATCTTACTCCTTTTAGAAGAGGATATGAAATGAATTGCTTACTTTGGCTATTACATGCACTCCCTTCCCCCCAGCAGCAGAGCCAAGAACTAGTGGCACGTCTGAGAATTTTTTTTTTATGGTGAGTCCTTCAAATTTTTTTGACTATTTGCAATAAGACCTAAGAGAGGTCCCCTCCCATAAACATAACAAAGGAAATTGCTACATTATAGCCCCACTTAAGTGAATAAATAATAGATTAATAGAAACCTATGATTAATTATTTATGTCATGTTTTGGCATATGACCCTGACAGATGAAAAGGGTAAGTGAGTAAAATATATATAGAAAGTTTTAAAAAATCATAGAAACCAGCTGAACCTTAATTATTTATTCAAAACTAATAATATTATCCATTCGAGTAGATGTTAGATACGCTGGTAACTATTAGCAGCAAATGTCATTTGACAGGAGGCAACACCTCCATCATTGAAAATATACATGGATGCTGGTCTCTCCCCTCTCCTGTGAAAATATTGGCCAGAGTCTTGAAACACTACCCTTGAAAAGGCAGACACCTCCACTCTGGCATATAAGCCCAGGTATGTTTCCAAAGTAATTAATTAAAGCCTTAATGGCAGTATGGAACTTGATTTGAGTTTAGCTTAGCTTTAAAAGCACCCTAATAATATTTTCAGAACTTGCCTGGGCCTAATTACATTTATGTTGTATCAGCTCTGAGGTTTGTCATGTGTAAACACACAAACACAAAAATAACTTCTCTCTTCTACTTTCCAGCAATATTCTAATTGTTTTCAAGTGAGGAGTTTGCCTAAAAAGAGGAGATGTCTTTTTGAATCAAAGGGCCACAGGATGATTCAGGATGAAGCTGCATGTTACATAAAGACTCTTCCTACCTTAGGGAAGGTAACCATGAAGTTCCCATTGACTTGTAATTAGAATGACAGGGCACACTGCTCTCTTTTAAGAGAAGGTATTTGCAAATGCTGTGTATCTGAGAGAGGTGACGTGTGTCTCTCCTCTCCCGCATGCCCACATGGGGGATTTCCTGCTCTCACAGCTTCTTTTATCACAAATGAGCCTTGCTGCACCCAACCCTTACTGAGCTGCCATGTCCTAGAAAGAGTAAATACAGATATTCCAGGACAGAGTCTCACAGAGAGAACACCAGCCTCCTGTGGACTCAGACATAGGAGCAGCTTCTGCAGTAAATTATATTATGTTTTCAGGTAGCCACTTGTAAACACATACTCTACTTACCAGAAAATGCCATGATGGCAACTCCACCTGGATGCTGTTGCATTAACAGTTCGACCAAACTGTCCTTGCAGTTCTTTAATTAAAAGGCTGTTCTTCTGAAAATGGGGGAAATTAACCAGACTTGTGGTGTGAAGATGCAGATTCAGCATTTTTAGGTGTTTTCACCAGATGCCCTTGAAATATCATAAACGTGAAAGAGGATGCAAAACCAAATAAAAACAGACTTACATCCTAGCCCAGGACAACTGCAGAGTCCACTCTGCAGAGAATCTTTGTCCTCCCTGAGGGCAGACCTGGGGCAGGAGAAAGAAAGGTGTCATCAGCTGCAGCATGGCTCTGCACCTCTGCTCCCCTCATCCCCTGCCTAACACCTGGCACTGCTTAATGCCTGGAAAACCCATGCTGGTGAAGCTCCTGGTGCTTGGTAAGGCAAGGTTGCCTGATTTTCCATGCCTTCCTTTGGTACCAGCCACTGGAGTTTGGCCCACCCTTAACTTGCCTGTTTGGCAGGAACAGCAGAGTTCACTGAAAAGATTATTTGCAGCAAGAATATTTCAGTGCTCCAAGCCAGAATCCAACAATGCTCTTTCAAAATAAAGCTGACTAGTAAAATCAACCAGCTGAAAGGCATTTTTCACAGTATCAAAAATGTAAATAGAGTGGACAGTTGGCCCATTATTATGCATTTGTATGTATATATAGTCATTGGGCAAATCCAAAACACACATGTAGTTTAGAAAATAAAACAGATGTATGTAAAAAATTGTTTTGTCTGTACAAATATGGTGCAATTGTTCCTGTGTAACAGGCTCAGGAAAGAGAAGGTGACTGTGTGTGTTCTCCCAATGGTGTTTTAAAACTGTGCTTGCTCTCATGAACTTCTTATTCATAGAGAGAATCCCCACTGAAGCCAGCAAGACTAAGTCTTCCAGGATCTTCCAGGATCCTGCCCTTAATTTGTGCTTTAACAGTGTTTGCAAACGTCCAATATATTTAATCTGCCATATCTAAAAATGTCCCAGTAACATTACAAATACTTTATGAAAAATAAATATTTAGACAAGTGTAGAACCTATTTAACATTGATTTTTTCCTTTTCGTTAAAACTCATCTCGTGTCAGAGGCTGACTAGATCAGCCCGCATCCACGTCAACAAAGTTTGCAATCAGCTAATTTATCCTCGGGGTACTAACTTCTAAAATTGTAATATTTGAGAATTAAATGTAAATAAAATGCTTTCAATCTTCCAGTCAACATTTAACCTCTCATTTCAAAAAATTAAAGTAGACTGAAAACTAAAAAAAAAAAAAGCTAGAAGAGCGGCAGCAGCAGGATCAGAGGACTTTTTCTTCACTGGCAACAAGGACTTCAGAAGCAGTGACCAAACCAGGCAGAAAAGCAGGGCAGGATGCTGGCCATGCCTTTTATCCATGGAGCCTTTCAAGGGGATCGTGGTACCCTGCCATGAGTGCATCCACAGTGAGGGTGCATATCCAGACACGACTCCAGTCAGGTCCTTGGATAACTTCTCTGTCAGCAGCCCGGGAAAGACCAGCCCAGGCACCGTTCTGGCCCCGAGCTGCTGCAAGTGTCTGACCCTCTTTGCAGCGCTCTTCTTGGGAGAGAGCAGCCTGCACCCAGCAGGGCAAGAGGATGGGCATGTGCTGGCCAGATCCCCGGGACCAGAGCTGCCCCGTCACCCGGGATGCTCAGTGGCTTTCCTGCCGGCAGCTCCTGCTGTCCCACAGTGTTGGGGATGGCTCCGGGTTGGAGGTGGCTCACGGACAGCTTGTGCTGGGTGGGGTGAGCCTCTGAGCTGGCAACACTCCCCCGAAATCACAGTGCTGCTGGTTGCAAAGAAGAGCAAGCAAAGGGCTGTGCAATGTGGAAAAAACCTCCTCCAAGGCCCTGAGGCGAATTGTCTTGGAGTCAGAAGCCCAGATAAAAAAAGCCAAAGAAGCCTCTGAGCCCAGAAAAGGATTAAATGGATTTACTGGGTCCAAAGAAAAGCCAGGCAGAAACAAGGGGGAAAAGTACACTGCCTTGGTTTCTTCAGCTCACTGCTATTCCAGAGAGAAGAATTATGAGTTACAGTGAACTGAGGAAGGGGTTTTTGAATGTGTGAAAGAAAAAAAATATATCGTTCATGCTTATTTTATGTTGTCAAATATGCCAGTTCGGGAAGGAAATAGCCATACAGATTTCTGTATCTTAACAGAAGAGGAATCTGGAGGAGTGGGGACACTGCTGCAGCCACCTGTTACAGGCTGGTGCTGGAGAAACAGTTCTTTCAGGTTACTTTGCCACTGGTCATTTTCTGACATGCAGTATTTGGGTAAAGGCTGACTGTATTATGGCCATGTTATGCAGGAGCCACCAAGCTGCCCAAACCCTGATTTCAGCTGCAGTGTTGCAAGTGCTAATGGATGCAGTCTAAGTAGCTTCGCTGTTCCTCTTGCAATCTCCATGTTTCTGGAGTATCGATAAAATACCCATGATCGTCACTTCTTAGAAAATTCACCTTTGAAATGAGCGTGTGTATGAAGCCATTCTCTTTATTTATGTCTGTATTTAAATTCCACATTTTTAATACTCTAAATCTGCTTATCTGTAGGAGACACTTTAATAATCTGATGTGAATAATATTGATACCTAGGGATGGAGGGAAATGCATTATGCCTATTTGGTTATTCAAAAGTAGGTGCTGAGATTGTGCATTTCTGCAAGTGTAATCATTTATTTGTTGGAAAAGCAGTATAATATAGGCCTCCGCTTTTGTTTAAATTTCAACTGAAGATAGCAAAAGATTAATAAAGACAGATTTGCTACTAATTTACCAGAAAGTGTCATAAACAGAGCTTTGTAAAGTAGCAGAAGCTGCTCTGTGGCTCACAGTACCAGATCTCCAGTAAAATTTTGATTTTTTTTTTTTTTTTTTTTTTTTTTTGTTTTGTTTTGTTTTGTTTTTCGGGTTTTCCCTCCAGAATATATGCGGCCCCATCATTTCAGCTATGCTTCTACATCTGTACAAATATTTTGGTGGTGTAAAAACCCATTTGTGTATCTCTGAAGATTTCTTTGTTGCCTTCTTTGGGTTCTGTCCATGGACAGAAACTTGCTGGGGAAGAAATGCATGTCTGCACATCTTTGTACCTTCAAGACCACGTTTGTTTGCAGCAACTTGCTGACATGCTGCACGGTCACGTCCTTATTTCCTCGTTTTCAACTTTATGTAATCCATTTCTATAAGAATGAATGTCTGGACCATGACCTCTCCTTTATCAAAGCATATATTTGTAGGCTGTGATATCTCTGAGTACACAGATACCTGATTAGGTAACGTGTTTGCATTCAGGCTATTTGTGCAGCTATTGAGCCGCGAGAGCCACTGAAGCACCGTCACCGAGTGCCAAATTTGCTCAAGTCTGAGAACCCTTTATGGCCTCAGATAGCAACGCTTTGGTTCCCACTTGTGTGCAGAGCAGATAAATAAGTTATTGTGGTGTTCTCCATCACCAGCCAAACAGAAATCATTTTGCCATTACACGGCTTTAGCAGTAGGGAATGTGCATCGGAATTGCCTCACCGACCTAAATGAGAACAATAAATGTGGGGAACACTTGAGTCTGATTCTCCTCTTTTTTCCTCTAGTCCATGTACTTAAACCTATGAAAAGTGAATGTAAAAGAGCTCTCACTCACTCTGTATGTTGTATTGCAAAGGCACATGTGCGTAGCACAGAAAACATGTTACTCCGTGTTAGCAACTCACAAAAAATTCTGCCTTTGAAGAGCTTCAATAATTAATTTTTTTGCTTAATTTATTTCCTTCAGTCCCAAAACAGCTAAAAAATGCAAAATAAGTTCTGATTTCATGGGGTTTTTCTTGGTTTTTGGATTTTTGGTTTTTACCAGGGATGATCAACAATGTAAAAAAAAAAAGCTTCTGCAAAGGTATTTCCTATCATGCCATGCTCCTTACAGACTTTCCCCATTCCTTTTCACTCCACCTCAAAGGAATAATTAGCTTCTAAAAAATGTTTTTCATTTTGGCTGGGAGAAGACAGAGCATGTTCTTAATTAAGGAACTGTTATTAAAATAAACTTTTCTAGGAAAATGTACATAATATAATATATAACATAATTAGAAAAATACTTTTATTTCTTCAGTTGTTTTTTTTTTTTTAATGGCTGACTGAAAAGTTTTCAGCCAACTCAAGTATCAGTTCTATCTTCTTTTTCTGTAATCATCCTCTTGAGTGTACTCACTTCTTCAGCTCATTCCTTTCCTTAAAAAGCAGTTTCATAGATTTTGTTTCTTCACTTTCTATCTTAATTGTCTCTAAATTTGCATCCAGAAAAAGTATGGATAATTTTCTTTTCATCAGTATGTGTCTCCCAGCTTGGAGTCCTGCCTCTAGCATTGCTGGTCACATAATTTTTATGCCTCATTCTCTCTGATTTTACTGCATCTGTTACAGCTGC
This sequence comes from Melospiza georgiana, assembly GCF_028018845.1. Lineage (NCBI taxonomy): Eukaryota > Metazoa > Chordata > Aves > Passeriformes > Passerellidae > Melospiza > Melospiza georgiana. The sequence continues at coordinate 29,931,850 of NC_080434.1, read as the reverse complement.
AATCACACCTACAGAAAGGAATTCCAAGATTTCAGTTAAATGTAAGTCCTGCCTCACTTGTTTACTTCCACCAGGTTTTCAGCCCAGAATCTCCAAGCTAACCTGTATTGTTTTAAAACCACTGGCATGCTGTCATCTTTCTTAATGGCTTCAACTTTGTGCTGCTTTCTTTTCTGAAGTCTGAATTCCTCATCAGTAACTAGGGGTTGAAGTTTATACAAACATTATAATCTGTGCAAATCTTGTATTAGCTGGGCCCTAGGGAGCCTTCAAACCACCCAGCAAACTCCAGGCTGAGTTTCCTCCTACAATCTGCAATTGAACTGTAACTCTTTTCTCTTGTGCTGTCTCATTAACTTCAAAATATTGCTTCATCCTCAGTGTCTGTGTTGGCCAGGCCCCTCTATAAAATGTTATCAAAAGGCATCACTTTTTCCAATATTCTCTGACATGCTGTCAGCAGAACTGAGCGAGTTGCATTATTCAAGCCACACGGCGACCGCTGCTCAGGTGGAAGCAGCAAGCAGAGTGGTAGGTCGTGTCACACCAAAACAAAATGTGAGTGCTAGGGCTCCCCACTCTGAGGAGAAAAGGCACAGGGCCTGATTTTTGCAGGAAGTCTACCTGGCAGACTTTTGTGTCTGAAGTAGCCACACGCTGATTCTGTGTCTAATGTCAGGGCTGGCTTGTTTGCTAATAGTAGACATCAATGGATGGTAACAGTGCTTCAATACAAACCTGAATGCCATCTTTGAGATATTTGGATCTGTGAAAACTTGTAATCGATGAGATGCCCACTATTAATGCACTTTGAAGACTGCCTATAAATGCATTTTGCTTTTTTACTCCCTATATAGAGCTGTGTTTCAGTTATCCTGTACCATTTTTTTTGTCATACGACACAAATATACTGTTATTTTTACCTTTTTTTAATCTTCAGCTGAGAGTTTAATAAGCATACTGACAAACTCATTTATTGTAAATTCAAGCACATTCAGAAGTCATTTTTAAATAAGCTGTGGTGCACAGGAGAAAAAACAGATTTTAGGCTAAAGTGATGGAGGAGATTGGTGCTGCAACATAATGTTGATGTCAGGTGCTTTGCTATCTGCCACAATCCCAAGTGCCTGTGTGACCCTGGTGACAAAAAGAAGACTGAGGAAAATGTGAGCCCCCTCTGGAAGGAAAGAGGTGACCTGGTTACTTAGGGCATGGAGAAGGCTGACATACTCCACAATGTTCCTGTCTCAGCTTTTACCTGCAAGTGCCCCAGCCACACCACCTGGGTTGGAGATGGCAAAGCCACTGTCCATCATGGCTGAGAAGATGTGGCAGTCCAGTGAAGTTCCCACTGACTGGAAAAGCCCCCCATTTTTATAAAAAGAAAAAAAGGAAAGCCTGGGTGACAACAGGCTGGCCAGACTCACCTCTGTGCCTGGCAAGATTGTGAAACACATGGAAAATAAGGAGGTCATTGCTGACAGCAAACATGGCTTCATCAAGGCAAATCATGCCTGACAAATTTGGTGGCCTTCTATAATGGGGCTACAGCATTGATGGAGGAGTTAAGAGTGATTATTGTTATCTACCTGGACTTGTGCAAAGCATTTGACACTGTCCCACACAGCATCCTTGTCTCTAAACTGGAAAGATGTGGATTTGCATGAGGAGATGCTGATGTGCTGGACAGCACACCACTGGAGGCAACCAAGCTTCATATGAGTGCTGAGATGAAGATTTGTGCACCTGATTGTCAGGTCAAGGTCAAATGCAAGTAAATGTGTGTAAATACATGAGACAAACTAAGGTTTATGTGAATTGTGGTGTTTATTTGACCATAAACTGTGAAAGAAGCAATAAAATGAGTGAAATGGCATGCTTAACGGAGTATTAATGCAGCAACTAAGTAGGGTAATAGGAAGCTTGTACAATTGGCATATGTTCCTATTTGGTTTTTATTTTATAGCTTAGCAAGGCAAGGCCTATTATTTCATCTAAAGTGTGGTTAAAACTGACTGTAAAAATGGTATTAGACTGCTTAAATTTTATATTTCATTTACTTCCAGGTATAATACTCTGTACCGTTTATAAATAAAATTACTCTCCTTCTGAACTGTCAGCTCAGCAAGCACAAGCTAGCCTCTGAAGTCTGGGCATCTCTGTGTCTGATCTGTTCAATAATAAAAGTTATGTGGTAGATCTTCAGTGCCTGCTATGCTACAATTTGCATGCCATTTTTGGATAAAGGTGTGTGTTTAATGAGGGATTTGAATATGCAAATTTTGTTTTGTGCAAACAAAGGAGATGTCAGCCATACAAATAAACATGTATGTAAATCCTTCTCATGCAGCAAAATGCCTTTGTATTTGCCAGCAGTTTGCAGAATCCTGCCTTTTGCTGACAGTCAGTATCTTGGGAAGGCACTGTGGTGGCTTCCCTCCTTTATTACCAGAACAAGGCTCAGCCTGCCCCTGGCCATATGAAGCCCCATTCAGAGAAAATGCGCAGGGAGGAGTTTCCAGGAATTAGTTTATTCTCTTTGTTGCCTGATATTCTGCCAGATGTTGCAAGTGGGGAGGGATCCACAAACACCTGAAGAGTAAGGCTAATCTCCTCCACGCCCTCTGCAGTCACTGGAGAGGTAGATGGCCTCCTCCCTGGCACAGCAGGCACCAGCACCTTCCCACGAGGAACGACCCCTGCAGGCTCTGGCAGCAGACCTGCCCCTGGTCCCCACAGGGTAAGCGAGTCAGCTGGCTGGGTGGTCGGGAGTCTGGGAGCTTCCTCACCAGAGACATTCCTGATGTCCCTCCCACTTCCACCATCCCCACTCACAAGGGAAGAGGGGCCCCCAGGTAACAGCTCATGGCCGGATTGCAGTGGTCCAGAGGACAGATTTTACAAACTTTAACATTTGAGCTGTGTTTGCCTTTGAAAATATATCCCTTGCACTTGGAGAAAAACGGTTCTCAAAGTTGCTTGAAAGAGTCAAGAGTCATTAAAATATGTAAATGGTAAAATTGTACATGGATAATAGTCTGATTACCATTTCAGTGACAGATGTTCTCACACAGAACCAGATTTTCAAAGGAGATCCGGGTTAAATTTTCAAGTATTCAGCCCAACATCTGGAGCTGAATTTTCAGATGAGCCCACCTCTTGCTGAGGCACTAAGTGGGCAATTCTCTGTAAAGCCCTCAACATGTTATTCCCATTGTGTTCCTAGTCAGACTCTTTTTTTTTATTCTTACTTGCAAAAGAAAATTTGCAAGCAACTGAACTTGTTTAATATCTGGCCCTGGCCCTCAGTGCTGAAGAAATTCTGGAACTCCAGCTTCTCACGTGTACCTGAGCCCCACAAGCACAGGATCACTGAATCCTAGAATGCTTTGGGTTGGAAGGGACCTTAAAGACTGTCTGGATAGATCCCCCAGCAGGGGTAGGGTTGCTGCCCACTACCACTCAGAGCCCACTTCAATCCAATGAAAGATTTCCAGGGATAAGGCATTTACAACTTCTTTGGGCAACCTGATCCATGGAACAGTACCATGGAAGGGTGTCCCACACGCCTTCTCCTGATGCCTTTGTCAGGGACCTTGGTACAGCAGAGTGGACTTGTTTGGCCTTCCTAGGGCCATTGGCAAAGGCCTGCTATACTTCATGCTATGCACCAGATTCTCTAGGGCATCAGGGAAAGGCAAAGAAGTGGGTGAAACAGCAAAAACCACACTGAAACTAAAGGCAGGCTTCCAAACACTGGGGCAGTGCAATTGGGCACCAGGATCTCCTCTTAGTCACAGTAGTTCAGTGTTGGAACCACCATCAAAATCGTGGTGATCCAAGTGTGACTGGGACCTGGCTTTTCTGTGTGCATGTGCACCTTGTCCAAAATGTGACAGGCAACCTCCATCTGTCTCCTTAGGAAGTTTCAAGCTAAAAAAGGGAGCCTGCAATGACAGGAGGAGCATCACCATTTGACTGGGGCACCGTGCAGCATTCCTACATAAGGCACTTCTCTACTGCCAAAGGCACTACAGAGGGAAGCCAGGATTGCTTAGCTGAGCTACTGGTGAGCACCTTTGCACAGAGACCTGTGTCACTGAATCCCACAGCAGGCAGCTAAGACAGCCCAAATATATCCAAGAGCAAATGCCATCACTGTGCTGCTGCAGTGGGGAGATGCTGCAAGGAGAGCTGTGGAGAAGTCAGGGAGAAGCTCCCGGAGGCCACGAGTGCACTGGGAGGGTGCAGGACTGCCACTTGAGCCATCAAGCTCACACACTGGAATTGCCCCACCTATACCAAAAAAAAAAAAAAGTATCTGAGTTTCTGCTATTAAAAATAGGCATCTTTTATCAATGTATGTAAATTGCTTTAAGAGGGGGAAAGATGTTCAAGCACGATGACTCATTTTCGCAATCACATCTAAGAGTATACAGCTAATACTGAAAGTACCCGAGTCGTTCTTGTGCATTTGGTTTATTCTGTGTTTGGTTTGTAGAGTGTATTAGACACTTGCATAATCACTTGCTGTCTGACTCGGGCTTCCTCTCTACTGGGAGGTACAACTCGCCCACTCCACTCACTCAGTGCCTTGTCTTGCATCCGTGACCTTCACAGTTCACTCATATAATAATGCTAAATTAGTATACTGGGGGCAGGAAATTCTGCTGAGGCCTTCTTTTTCGTTTTCTTTTTATTGTAATTTAAGCAAACCCCAGCAACTCATTTCCAAAACCTGTGACTCTTTTTTAACTAACATTTATTTCAAAGTGATGCATCAATGATCAAAAAAAAAAGGTTTTGGCAGGCATTCCAACAAACTCTCTCACCCTCAGTCATTGCTGGTTGCCTCCTTTTAAAAGTGAGGCATGAGTGTTTTCTACAAGAAAATCAACAAGCTTTATAACTGCAGGATTATGACCATCCCTGCTCACCATTTGTGGAAGGTTTGAAAATCTCAAATTTCATTAATTTTTTCATCCAGGGTTGTCTGACAAGAAGTTTCCTGTGGGAAGGATTTAATTTTGAAAGTCTACACTCATTACCCTTTGTTACACTATGATGGCAGAGGAAAATGTAAATGTGGCCTAGAACCAGTGTCAGGACACTTGGTGGTGTGGAGAGCTGGCTACTACCTGGTGGCTGGCATCTGCTTAATGTTGATGGATGCAGTAAAAGGTGACATTAATACAAGCCTTTATGACAAGCTGCTAGAGGAAGCAGCCTGGAATTTGGCTATCCTCACCTAAGCTGCTTCTTACAGCTGGGAGTCAATGACAGGAAAGTAGGAGCTAATTAAGATGTGGGATGGGGAGAGATTAGAAAATTGTTCTAAAATCCTATAAAGGTAGGTAATTAGTGACATGATGTCTAATTGCCAGAATTATATGGAAGTATCAATGAGAATCTCTTCCCTTCTCCCTAGCTAAATGCAAACATTTCTTGTGTTGATAATAATTACTAGCTGTCTTTTGTCTTTCTTATTTGTGCCTGTGAACAACTTTTTCTATTAAAAGTTAAATCAGAGCAAGAAGATGCTTATTAATTCTAAGTATGGTGAGTTTAACAATCGCTGTTACCTGCTGTGAGGTGAGTTTCATGGTCTGCATCTTGTTGCTGAGAAATTCCATCCCTAGTGTTCACAGATCTCCTGTTTTTGTTGAAAGTTTTGCCTTGGAGGTGGATTTAGCAGTGTTGTGAAAGGCTGTGATGGAAGCAGGTAAATAGAAAATAAATACCTCTAGCTAGAGACACTCCTTTAAGAGACATTGCATTGATTTCAGATTTCAGCCATAGTAATCACTAATGTCTTGGTGGCTGAGGACAGATTTTTCATCTTAACTAGCAGCAGGTTTTTTCTATAATCTTTCCTATGAACTCAGACTCACAGAATTTATCCCACTTTATTTATTAGCAAGTCCTGACAAATATTGCTGTTACATTTTATAATTGTTTCTGAGGATAAAACATGCAAAATACCTATAATATATATTGTTTCTTAAGCAGAAATCTCCATACTTCACCTAAAATTAGTCCACTGAGAGCCTGCAAGCATCTGGTCACCTGTGCCTGTGCTCAGCAAAGATTTCTTGTGGTTAACAAGTCCCTATAAAATGAGCTGTTTGTTGCTGAGGCTGCTGTCAAATCCCACAATGCTTTCCCACTTTGTCCAAGCGGTTTGGGAGAAATCTGATCGCTCTCTGTCAGGCAGCATCAGGCTCGTTCAGAGAAAGCTCATTCTGATTGACAGTAATCTGAGGAGGCACTGTTTGATCAGAAGGAGACTTTCCTCAAAATGCAGGTTTGGGTGGAGAGAGTTTCCCAGATGCCCAATGGATCACAGGGCGATCAATTGGCTCCCCTGGAGGGGCAATGTGAGACAGCCAGGGTTCTGGCTACTCTGCAGCTGGGGCATCTCCTTCTGGAAGCGCTCAGCACTGCTGTGCAGGAGGTGATCCCATAGGAAATCACGGCTTCTCCTACCCATGAGAAGACCACAAAGCCACCACATGTGTGATCTTCAGCTATCAGCATCTGCTTGCCTTTTCCTCAGATGCTGATATTGTACTTCACAGAGCTCTGGAAAGGAGATTGATCTGCTGGGAGCATCAGAATGAAGGAAACAAGCTGTGGTCCCGCTGAGATTCATTCCAGTCAGCTTTTGCATCACCAGAAGTGTGAATTTCCACACATGGCACCATCAGGCCATGGGGGTACCATGGTATTAGAAGCAAGCCCTGGGATGAAGGCAGTGCCCTTGGTTCAGAGAGGAAAGGAGGGTGCCTGGCCTCCACAGCAGGACTCATCCAAAGTGTCACTGACATGTTTGAGTCCATTTATTTATTTTTGTCTATTTATTTCTTTTATCTGAGGCCCACAACCAAGAGGCAAAGGGCAGAGGTCAGTCCCACACTGGCAGGACATTCCAGACGTGGTGAGCACTGAGCTGGGTGGGACTGGAGACCTCCTCTTTCCTGGTCCCAAGGTGTTGAGCTGCATTATTCTCTTCCTCTTATGCTTATTTTCACCAGCCATAAAATACTGATAGGGCATATTTAGCTCTTAGTCATGTTGTGAGCATTATTTTATGAGTGTGTTACAGTGCTTTGAAAACTCAGTATTCCCTGAATTACTGCTTTAATGCTGTGCTAGAGATCAACGACACTGATAAACTGGGGTTGCCTGCCCATTAAGTCATAGGTTGGACCAGCACACACCAGGGAGAACTGTGAGCTCTCCTCTCCATCATGCCTTCACCAGAGCAAGAGGCTTATCTGTATTTGCTGAATCATCTGCTGGAGCTGCATAATCAATGTATTTGCTCTGGATACTATTTCCTGTGAAAATAACTGCCTGTGAGGCCACACCTCACACTTCTAGTGAGATAAGTGGTTAACCATTGTCTCAACTAAAGATTGACACTAAGCTGATAAAGCTACTAAGCTAACTGAGCAGTAACTTCATTAACTCCCAACATGCCAGTCAACCAGGGAGTTTAACAAGCTGAGGAGCAATTAAGGCCCCCTGAAATGCTGGGCAGCTGTTCCCAAGTGTTTATTGAGTAAATGTCCCACTGTGTCAGCTTAAAGCCTGACATTCATCTGTTTCAACTAGCTCTATAAGGCATCTGCAGCCAACCTTCACCACAGCTGCAGTGAAGATCCCTTTGGCCATTTGAACAACCATTCCGAGTCCACTTTCTTCTTTGTCTTCTTGTCTCCTCTTTTCTCCTTCACAGCAAGAAAAACACAGTTCAACCACAACATGGATGGAGCACCATGGTGGTCAGGACACAGTTATCTTCACCCAGAGGAGTTGTGCAAATCCTCAATACTTTTCTGGATGTGCCCAGAATGAAAATGTGTCATTTCTGCCTTTTGTCTCCTCCAGATGTTGCACGCAGCCAGTACACTAATGGCGTGGAGACACTGCTTCCCAAAGAACCTCAAAGAACCTTCTTGAAACCCATTTCCTCTCAAGCAAATCCCATTAACCTTTTAGGTTTGGGTGGGTTAGACGTTGACCTATGGTTGACTCAGATTTAATTGTCAGGCTTGTTTGCTGTCTTTTCAGAAAACCATGGGCTGAGTGGACACACTCCTCTGACCCAAGAGTGTCTTTTCAGGTAGGATGGAGGCATAATGCCAGGATAACATAAAAAATCCAAAAAAACAGTACTACAGTGCTTTGAAAGTCCAGTTGAATCCCAAGATTGAAGGGTCTCCCCTGCAAAACATTCAGTGTTTGCCATATAATCTGCTGAAGCTTGGATGGTGATGAATAACAAGTCTCAGTTTCTCCAACTGGTCATCCAGAGTCCCACACAGGGCCCCAAACCTGCAAAGTGCAACTTTTGCTGTTTGAAATATGGCCCTTTTTCTCCTCACCAGCAGATTTAGGAAGCCAAGAATCCACCTTGTATGTATTACAGCAGTCTTGCTTGTATTAACTCATCAGGTGCACAGAAAGAATATTTGATTGCTCCATCCTATCCATCAACAACTTGTCCTTGGACTACATCACAACATTTACAGTGTGCCTGTGCAAAACACACTCTGCAAAGGGATCCCTGACTCCTTGCACCAGCTATTCATACATTGTTTTAATCTTTCCTGTGGGGGAAATCTTACTGAATCTTTCACACCCCAGGAGACACGGTAGGATTTTTTTAAACTGAGTTGCAAACTAAGGAGTTCTGTACCAGAGCAATTATGGTTTATTGTTTCAGTTGGTAAATGTTTAAAAAAGCAGCCGTCTCTTACCATAAAATGTGACTTGCACACAAACTGTAAATAAATAGAAATAATTGCTTGTGCTACAAGATCCATCTGGGGTTGGTTTCAGTTCCTCAAATAGTTGCAAACTTTCTGCGCATCTATGAGCAAACCAATTAATCTTCCCTGTATCTCATTTCCCTTTTAGTGCAATGAGCAAAGTTATCTCTGCTGTCCAGAGGATGAGTTCTGCAGCCTGGCAGAGCCCCAGCACCCAAGCCCTTACCCCCTGCCCCAAGGAGGCCTTTAGCAGGATCAAAGTAAATAGCTTGCAGTGATTTCACATATTCCCAGCCCCACGGGCTTAATGTGATTTTTAAAAAGGGAATTAATTTCTAGCCAACCTATGGCTTAGCTGTTACCCAGTTACACCAAAGATGACAGAAAGGGCTTAAGCTGAGGTGTGACTTGATTAGCAGCATTTCTTCTCACAGCCAGGTACGCCGCCCTCTTTGAACCCTGTCACTGCCCAGGGGAGCAAAGGGGAACCTCAGGAGCCAGGATTAACACGAGGGCCCCAGGCCACAGCTGTTTCCATAGCTCTTGAAACAACAGCAGCCAGATCTCTGCTCTGGTGACTTCCTATCCTTGCTCTATCAGTTTGTGCTGGCAATCATGAAGCACTGGAAGTTAGAACCAGTGCTTGTTTGCTGCCTGTTATCACATCCAACCATTCCCCATAACTAAAGTGCATGGGCTCCTTCACCCATGTCCCCCAACTTCTAGGATACATCTGAAAAATCCTCATGTCTCCACAGGCAGACACGGTACAGCCTCATGCTTTTGTTTCTCTGCAGACTTGTTCCTGCTGAGCTGGTGATCTTGTCATCTGTACAGGAAAAAAAAAAAAAGACTCATTTCCAAGGAGAATGAAAAATGGATCTCAGCAATTACAAGGGACTCACCTCTCTGTGCTTCACTGGTACCTTCACTATCATGACAGTGGCTACCTAGCAACCATGCCTTTCTACTCAAGACATCTTTATTCAGATATATTTGTATTTCTACTGGCATGGGGAAATGTTTGCCATAAAAATATTAGTTTATTTGGACACAGTAAGGTAAAGTATCTTTCAGAGAATTTAAAACACTATTTCAGCAGCAGCTTGAAGAAGCACCAGCAGCTCTTTTGTTGGTGTGGCAGCTGTACCTGTTTAACCTCACTATTGAGACATGGTCCTTGTCAGGTTAGAGTGTGCAAAAAGTACTTACAAACCAAAACTAAAACCACTCCCCACCCCAAATCCCTGAAAAACAAGACCTTAAGGTTTTCTAGGAGCAAGTCCTCTTCCTATTAGCTCACAGGAGCAATTAACCAGTGGGTGGTTTCTGGGCCTACCTTAAGCTTTAAATGAATGTCCTTAATACATTTACCTATTGCCTAGAAGACAGGGTGGAGTTAAATGTGCTTAAGATTTATAGACAGAGGCAATCTAAGGCAATAAAGCTGTTTTGCCTCCCTTCTGTCTGAAGGCAGAGCAAGGGTAACCTTATAAAGCTGGCTAATTGTGCTGGTTGTTTGTATTTTAGATCACTGCCCTCCATTTTAGCCCTCCCTCCTCCCTCCCCACCATCTATGAAAAACAAAATTAGGCAGAAGCAGTAAATCACTGCATGGAGCTTCCCTACCTCATCCCTCTTCCAGCTGACAAGAAGCAAAACCTTGTTGATTTTCACATGGCAATGCTTACTTTAATTCATGGGACGAGATACCCTTCCAAAAATAATTCAATATGGTTCTGTATTCAACCCAGCTGCCCTTCTGCTTTATGCTGTAGCCTTGTCACAACACTCTTTCTCCCTGCACTTGTTTCAGCCTTCAGACTGGTGTATAAGCTTTTAATCATTTCATAGTTATTTACTTAGTATTATCCCACCAACTTTGAGTTTTTCCCAGTATTTATTAATTAACTTTCCCAAAATTTCTGTGGAGTAGCAAAGTGTTCCTTGTCCGATTTCACAAGAATGGAAGCAGGGTTTGTATTTAGTATTACTGGGGAAATTTCCTGATTCCTCTGGAACTGGGTACCAAATAAAGGGATTTTGTTCAAGCAGACAGTATCTGACCAACAGTTAGAAAGACTGAAACCCAAACAGTCAGTAGGCAACTCAAAGGAAGGAGGGGGAAATGTGTTTCTGTAAAAGTAGACATGGTAATAAACAGATATTGAAAAGATAAGAAGTTCTGTAAAGAGTGAGATGGGCAGTCAGTATTTTTTTTAATACCAGGCTACTCATCCCAGATCAGGGATGTGAGTTCAACTTCAGGCTCCTACAGGAGCTAATGGTCCTGCAAGAGGTTCACAGTCAACAAATAAATACAAAAGAGAAACGACTAAGCAAAATGCAGCCCCAGGTGAAGTGCTCGGACCCTTGAGAAGCTCTGAGTAGGATCCTAAACAGATGTCACTTTGGGTAGGGACAGAAAAGAAACTGAGATGTGAGAGGGGGACCACTGTCTGCCAAGGTCTCAGTCACCTCAGGTGAGGCTTGAGTCATTTCTCTTCTCCTGAAACCCACAGACCAGTGGACACATGGACTCTGGTACCTGTAAGAACATTTTTTTTTCCATTTTACATTGTTTGAAGGACAATATACGACTTTAAAATCATGGATTATATCTCAGGTATTCACTACTAATGCCTTAGTCATGTAGTGTCAGTTCCTGTCTGCCTTTATGCTATCCAGCTGGATTACCCTGGAAATCCTTGTTTTATAAGAAAGGATGAGCCAGTGAGTCACCCAACGTCTCCTGTGGTCCCAGCTGCTGGAGACAGAGTGAAGCATGTTCTCCTGCTGAAAGGTGCTGAACCCACAGGTCTCATCAGCTGGGTGACTCGTTAAAGAGGATAGGGAGGGCAGCAGCAGCAGCAATTTAAAACACAGCAGCTTCAGCTGTTTTCTTTGTGAGGCGCCCATCCCTTCAACACACGCAGAGAAGGTGTTGAATTCCAGGTGGACATTGGAAAATAAAGTTTGGGTCTTTTTGACACAAGGATTCAAAATCCATTTAAACCCTCCTGTGGGCACCATGTAATTGACCAAGATGTATCTTTGACAAGCCCTTGAAGCTGCATCACAAACTATGCGATGCATTTCTTTAACAAATCATGCAAAGGAGAGCAGTGCCCAGCCTTCACCACTGTTCCTGCTTTCATTAAATCTGATATCAAACCTTTCAGGAGGAAAAAGGCAAAAAGACTCTGAGGAAAAGAGCAGGTTCAAGTTCAGCATGGGCTGCACTTGCCTAACTCACAGGAAAGCTCAAGTTTGCAGAGGGCTCTGCGGATGTCAGAAGAATTATAACAATCATTAATTAGAATATGATCATTCAACTTAGGTTTTGATTCTCAGCATACTTTATCCTCTACCCTTTCTATTACAACTGCAGAATTGAAATTTCATTTATCTTGATTGTCTGCAGTTTTGAAGTAATGGGAAAAGTTCACAGTGAAGGCTTTGAGGTGTCTTCTGTTATCAAGGGTTCCTATTAGCTACATTGAATTGATTTAAGCCTATTAGTTTATCGAGAGCATAATCCCATTCTTTAGCTTTCAAGAGAAAGCAGCAACTATCTCAGTTAATTACTGTTTCCTTGCTGGTACCCCAGAGCAAGCAAATGGTCCAAAGTAATTGGTAACAATTGGGAATGAATGTGTACGTATGGTCCTGCTAACTATAGCTTTTAAGGTTAATTGGAAAAACTGGGATAAGTGTGGGATGCAAAACAAGTGAATTTTCTTCACAAAAGGAGATGAAGTTCCAGCATACTGAAAAAAATAGATATGTTTTACTTGGTGTTTATATAAAGAACAGGTCATGAAAGACCCCTGAATCACCACAGAAATGCATCCAAAGCCATCTGAACCAGCTTTGCCAAGGAGCCGGCCTTTTTCAACACACAGCTGTGGGGAAAACCCTGGGAGCAACCCTGCCCAGGGGCCACGAGGTTCAGCTGCCTGCAGATCCTGCTTGCCCTCACCACAGGCAGCTTCAGGGTCCCTCTCCTGAAGATCCTCTGCTTCATTGTCGTGCCCTGCATCCCAGCAGCCCCACGATGACATGGCAAGGTGAGAGCAGGCGGGAGTGGGGAGGGAGTTTGTCTTGGCCATGCTGCTGCACAGTCATATTCACCTGTAGGGGATAAAGGAGCTGCTGTTTTTTCTGTGTGTGAGGGGTGCAGGTGGAAGGAGGACCTGCATCCCAAGATGGGAGAGACGAACAGGTCTGAAGGAATGGGAGTGTGTGGACAAAGCTGTGTGCAGGGAGAGGCGTGAGGGGAATCGTGTTTTGCCTCACAGGGGTTTGAATCCTAGACAGAGAGCACAGCAAAGCAGGAATCTTTCTGAATAACATTGCAGTAAATTTTCCCAGATTCTTAGGAGGTTTCTAATAAAATAGTCCTGTCAACTTCAGTGAATCTTTGATTTATACTGACTGGGGATTTATCCTTCTGCTGGGGCATATCTAAACTACCTATAATTTTGTTATACTAGCAAGTCAGAGTTATTCTGATGTATGTATTATTGGTTAATATGGACTGTCATCAACCCTTCAGTCAGCTGGCCATGATTCATGAAAGAAAATCACTTCTAATTAAACATTCATCTAATTATTCTTGCCAGAAACAAATGAAATATGCAACCAATATGTTCCATAACAGCTTCAGAAGAGCACCACTAGGATTTGTGAAGCCAGATGATTGAATGCACGGGGAAGCTTTTCAGCACATGTTGCATGAGAAAATGATCCATTCCTACCTTTTAACTGTCTTCTGAACATTTCAAGCAGTATTTAATGTCAGACTAGATTTTGGAACAAGGCACATTAATGACTGCAGTAATTGCTCTTTGGGAGAACAGATTTGAGTGACAACACTTTCTCTAACCTCCAGGGTCTTACTTTCCTATGAACAGCTTAACGTTTAAACAAACCGATTTCTCAATATTTTACCAAAAAAAAAAAAGGAAAAAAGATCCCTGCAGAGGCTCACATAACTATTTTTCTGTTAATTTATTTTTTCTGTTAATTTAATTTAAAAGAAAAGCTGTAGCGTAACATTTTTCTTTGATGTATCAGTGTATTGCGAGTCTGTTTCATACATGCATCTAAGTAATAGGACGTTGACCCCCTAGAATCACTTCAAAATTCTTATTTCTTATCATTCCCCTTTGTGTCTGGGACTGTAAATCTATTCATCAAGTGCCTGAAATAGTTTTGTGAGTCCTGTAAATTTCTTTTTTACTCTAACATATTCTGGCTTACAACATCTTGAATATGCAGTAACTGAGGATTTTCTCCTGATTTGTAGACATACATGTTGCAAATTGCTCATATATGTTTGATTGCAATCAGTTGAACTTCCCTAGAACTCAAAACTAGTCTAACTGAAGAGAGAAACAGAAACAAAGTTTGGCAATATTTCCCTCATCAAAGGGCAAATCTATAAGGTTACCGTTTAATTTTAATTTTTTATGGCGCAATCCAGTAACCATTAACAGATGAGTGGCAAACAGTGATGTTATGCCTTCATGGAAACTACAGTAACAAGAATCAATTCTCAAGATTTGTTCACAATTGCAAGCAAATAATTTCTGTTAAGAAACCTTCTCCTCAGTCTGAAAAAAATGAATTACAGGGAAATAGGTAACAAGCTGGGGAGAATAGGCTGTTCAAATATGTGGAAAAGCCTGGAGATTCAGCAGGTTGCTTCAGATACCATCACACTTGCAGGTTATCAGGTTCTGGCATACTACTTCTCTGTAATTATTTATTAAAAGACCTAAAATGAACGTTTCGAAAGGATTTTGCAGAGCAGTTGGAGTTCAGGTTTGTTTCTCAATCCTGCCACAGCTTTTATGTGCAGGGTATTTAGAACCCCACTGGCTGAAGCAGGTAGGTGATGAAATCAAGAATTACAGATGTTTCTTATGAAATCAGTGGGAAGTAAATATCTAAAAAACTTCAAAAATCTAGTTTCAATGCTCTCTGGAATAATCTCTGGTTGGAAGCAAGCAGTGCAATGCCTGATATGGCATCAGAGTTCAGTGTAAATTGATCCTATCTTGGGGATTTCTTGAGATCAGTTTGGCTTTTCAGAAATACCTTACTGTTCCAAGGCCTTCTTTCAGTAAAATAAAAACAAAAAAACAAACAAAAAAAAAATCAAGTTTTTCACTGGGAGAGTTACATTCTAACCTATAGAACTGACTGTTTAATGATACTTTGATTCCAAACACAATTTGTTCCATATTTACTAGAAACAGGGAATTCAGCAACACAAGCCGTTGTAGTTGAGAACAATTATTGGAGTCAAGATGTTGAATGGAGCTGGATGCCATTGTTGTTTCATACATGCTAAATATCTGTTTTCTGTGGTTCCTGACAATTGTGCCAAGGTCTGGACTCTACACTCCCCTCTCCCAGAGCCACAAGTGCATTACCTGAACATGGCAGTTGCAGTACAGCCCACATTTTATTAATATACTTTTATGTCATAGGGATATTTTGTGACTCTTGAATGCCCCCATCAAGCTTTCCTCTTTCTCATTCTGAAAATGCAGGCAATTTAGCTTTGCTTTTCAGTTTTAATAACCAGAGATTACCACTGACTTTAATCCACAGATCATGCCTCCCCACACTGGCCAGATTACTCATCAAATTGTCAGATCTGTAGTCATCTTTCTCTCTAAATTTCTCTATTATCATTTTATTAGCTGCAAATTTCTGCAAAACCACACAGAACTCCTGTCCAAATCTGACTGCCACAGCTCCCATAATCTGGAGGAGTATTTCAGCAAACTGTGACCACAGAAGAAAGGCAATTAAGAAATTTCCTCTATGGCTCCATCCTTCTGTGATATCCACCACAGTGAGAGGCTGAGGATAGATCAAGGCAGTGAGAAGCTGAGGAAGGCCCAAAGGCAGTAAAACTGCAGCAGAGGGATGTACTGAGAGTCTGGAGGTGCAGGATCCTTGGGAAGGCTGTCCCACATCATTGCTCACACATCCAAAGCACCCAGTTTTCTTCTCCTTTTCTGCCTCCCGCAGCTCCCAGAGGCACAAAGTGCATTTTTCCCATGGGAGATTTCTGCGTTCACTTGTGCTGCAACGTGAACTCGTGAGTCACTCCTCACACAGCAAGAGCAGCACTCTCTCCCCTCCCTGCACCTCTGGCAGTGCTGCCTGGTGCCCACATCATCCCTGCTCCCAATGGAACCAGCCTGGATTCAGACCCCAAGCAAATGGCCACCTCCATGGGCGCCAGGTCTTGTGAGATGGTCAAAATCAGGCCCATGCCCCTTTGCTTACTGATTTCAAGTTGGCATGTCTCCACTTAGCTGTGAGGGATTTGGTTTTTTTCAACAAGCCCTTTCAATGTGCCTGTGTGCTGTTCAAAGGGTCCAAGCACTTAACTTGATATTTTTGCTTCCATTCCAGGGACCAGTTGGCTAAATATTCAATTTGCAGCATCTAAACATATGGGCATTTACGTTCTTTATCACATGTAGCTGAGAGTCCACTGAGCAGTGAGACTTATTTATGTTAACTGTTCATTTTACATTGTTTTTAATACGGCAAAATAAGGATTTAAATTTGTTTGCAGACAGAAAGCAAATTATTTTTATGTTGTGCTGCCAGAGTAAAATTTTGCTGCATGCAGCTTTCCTCCCCTTTTCTCAGAAGCTATCTAAAAATAAATGTCGCACACCTGTCTTGTCTCTGTATGCCATCCAGTAACTAAAGCTAGACATGCATACAGCACTCTGATAAAAGCCTCAGTGGAGCCTGGAGGGGGAACTTCACACGCACTGCCTTTGCCAACTGTCCTACTTGCTTTCCATATCAGAGAGCTGAGACCATCCTAGCTCAAACTTCACCCAAGAAATATAACATGGACAATGTAACATGGACAACCCTGAAGTAATCAGGCAGTTGGGCTGATTACTGATCAGTCAGGCTTGATGGTCACTGCAAGCTTCTACAAACTGAAATATTTTATTCTTCTGTATTCTAAACCAAAAATCCATTTCCTTGCTCTTTCCGCCATGGAGTTTTGCCCAGTTTTCCCATTCAGTTTATTTCAGGCTGGATTCTCACCTTGGCACGCTGGCAGTGCAGGTCGATCCCGACATGAACCAGGGCCAGGAGCACATTCCAGTGCTGGGAAGATCCCGCACCTCACACCACAGCTCCCGCTGGCAGAAGGGAATCACAAGCCAGAACGCTGCTGGCACGCTAGCATGCATGACAGATTCATTTTCCTGCGGCGTATGAATTAGCAAATTACGGTTTCTGAATGAGACTGGGCCTCAACAAGTCTTGTGCTGTCAGATACACCTCAGTTTCTGGGATTTTACGTCATCCACCTTTCTGTTTCACACCAGTAATTTCTGTCTTACGGAAAAAATGCTCTTTTTTTCTCATTCTGAAAAACATTGTGACTGTTGTTATGCTGCCTCAACAACACGCCATTGGCTAAGAGCTATTTTGGAAATTCATGTCAGGTCTGTTCAACCATTTTCTTCTTTTCTTCTCCATTAAATCAGACTTGCATCCCAGCCACAGTCAGTCAGAGAAATCGCAAGCATTGATTTCCAACTTGTGCTAGTTAATGCAATTCCCCCCAAAACTTTTGTGGCAACCTCACCTTCTCCAGAGTTAAACGGGTGATATGCTCATGAGCCAAGCTGGGAGCAGCTCCTGTTGGATTTCAGAGGGACAGATTCTCATTGTGTGCACACCCAGCCTCTGGGCTTCTGTGAATGGCGAACCATCTTTAGAGCATGATGCAAGGAATACTGAGATCAGGCAGCCAAATCAGAGCCTAAACTGGGAAATAACCAGTCTGATCTGACCCAGCTGTGTCCCACTGCTTTTGAAAAGGTGAGAAAGGCATAAATCTGAAAAAGGTTTTCCTGCATTGGATAACCAAGCAAAGCTCACTACTGGCATAAAAAGCATTTTCAGGTAAAGGTTGTACTGTGGTATGGATTAAAAGTTTTTCATTTCTATCTGCTACATTGAAATGACAAGTGTCAATCCCTGAACTTTAAAGCATAAAATAAAGTCAGAAAAAGATTCCCTGAGGATGAAAGCTTTACAAAGTTTTGTCAAAAAAAGGCACTGTAGAGTAATTTTACCTTCTGATGGAAGACCTATGAATATCAGTGGAGACAAGTGATTGGACTAGTCACTGGTGTGTGACATTAAGATTCCTACAGAGGAAATCACTGTAAAATTACTGAGAGACATGAGAGGTTCACACTGTCTTCACCTATGAAAATAAAATTCTTGTGGGTAGGTTATAGTATAAAACATGTAATTGCTATCAAATGAGCACAAAAAGGTTTATCTTTTGTGATTATTAGCTGTTTTAGATTACATATTTTGAGACATGGAAATTCTTTTCATCTTAAGTTGTTCAGATCTTTTGCCTCCTAGCCAAGATCTCAGGAGACACCAATAATATACAGTCTAAGGATTTCTCTCTTTTCCCCAAAATGGGACAACAAAACAATTTTAGAAAACCCACCAACCTAAATGACTGCAATAATTTGTTAAAATTAAGGTTGGATGTGATGGATCCTGAGACACTGGAACAGTGGGGTGGAATACAGCAGAATGCTGTATTACAGTGCTGAAAATAAATCAGCAATGTAGGAAATGATTCAGAAGGGTTTTGGACTGCAGTCCATAGTGTCTCAACATGCAGCAATTGAATTAGCCTTCATTCTGCTCTAGAGACCTCAGAGCCCTACCCTGCAGTGAGGCAAAGTGCAGGCAAAAGTCAAAAGGAAAGCGTGGAGCCCTTGAGAATGAGGAGGGACACATAGTTTGTACTTTTTTCCCTAATAAATCTACAAATATCTCAGCCTAGCTTTAAATAATGCAGGCAGGGTCTTTCCTTCTTCCTACAAATTTGCCATTAAATGGAAACACATACTTCCTAATTTGACATGGTCACTTCTAATGGAAGTATGGGGCTGCATCCAAGTGATAAACTTCTGATTCTAGAATTAAAGAAGCAAAGGAACTCTGCTTCAGGGCAAATGCAGCAACTTTAAATTCCTTCCTTGCTCATGCTGTTGTATAGCAAGGGTATCATTAAGCTTTTTCAAGCTGGCATCGCAGATGAATCAAGGCATTGTGAGTGGCTTTGCACACTGTGGAGGTTTATCCCAGGTGAGGATGCTCCGGCAGTTTGTGCTGTGTGTGGGCACGAGCACGTGCTGGGGAGGGGAACGCACGCGCCACCACAGATTCCTGCTCCTCTCCATTTGTTTATAAATAGCAGTTTCGCAGTTCAGCCACCGTGTATTGGAATAAGAATCCTAAAGTGTAAGCTCTTTCAAAGCTCTCTTGAAAGTCCTACATTTTTTGAGAGACATTTGAGAAAATGTCTCCCAAAAAGTGAGAAAATAACCTTTAACATGTCCATGCCTCATAAAAGAGATTTAACCACCTCTCAGTTAACACATAATCAATCATCTAGTAAGATTTAATCCAACTATGAGATCAACTAAGAAATTGTTCTGGGCAGCTCTTATAAATCAGGAATGTATTTAGATAAATAGTAATAGTGGTGATTTAGTAGCAGTAGTAAATATTTTTTGACCCATTTCTACTTTATCAATGCCTCTGTCAACTCAGTGTAAACCCCACTCTTAGAGTTAAAAACTGAATTAGAAAATAAAACATAACAAAACATCTTTTTGAAAACATAGGAAATGAGAGTGACATTTCTTCTGTTATTGTTCAACACTTACAAGTAGTATTAACTTCCAAAATTAAGGAAAAAACTGTCGTACTGAATAACTTCTATATTTAAGATGAACAAGTAACTGCAGATTTCTTGAACTGATTAATCTCCCTTCCCTTCTCATGAAAAAATACTCCATGTGAAAATAAAATTGCATGTTTCTTACGGCATGAAGCCTCTTTACCTAACTGAATAGAAGAGTGTTCCACTAAAATGTATTTATCCTTAGGCAGAGCACAAGTACACATGGTTATGAAGGTCAGCTTGCTTTCGAAGCTGAGTGAAATACATGTACCAGATTTAGCAGGCACACGCACAAGTAAGCCCATACAAGAAGAGAGAGTGAGAAAAGCAATTATAATTGCTATTCTCCAAATATATAATGAATTCTCAGGTTTTCATCTTATCCTTTTACATTCCAAGAAGAAAACTTTGCAGGTCTTAGGGAGTGGGGGTAAGAGAGAAATTTCAGCTTCTGATAGGACCCTCAGCTTGGTTAAATGTTAAAACAAAATTTAAAACATCTTTAGTGTACTGAAACCTTTTGTGATCTTTCAAAAATTATATTAATCCAAAGAGCAAGTTTTATTCTAGGCAAAGCTGGATAGCGAAATTCTACTCTCAGTGCAACACTTTGGATGCCCACGAATTGTGTGAATCTGTCACTGAAAGTGGAATTTAATGCCAAATATCTGTATTTTCAGCATCTATTGACAGGCCTACAAATAAGATTTCTAATTAGTCTGCTACAGAGAGAATAATCTGATCTTTAGGGAGCTTTTGCATTTAAACAGTCTTGAGGAAGACACCTTGGCATAAGGATATTAGTGGTTTATGCATCCATACAAAGAAACACAATTGATTTGCTCTTTGATCACTACTCAGACTAAATCAAAGCAAACCCACAATCTTCAGGGGTTTTAGGCTTAGTACCTATTTCATAGACAAGCTAAGTGCTTTGCCATGTACACCACCATAGTGGCAATGAACATGGCATGTGTTTTTAGGAGATATGGTAAAGACAAGAAGATTTTTACATGTCTTGAAAGGGTGAAAAGTTAAGAAATTTTATGCATGTACCATAATGCCACAACTGTCAAGGTCTCATCTCTCTTCCCCTTTTTAATTCTATTGTAGCACAGGAAGAGTACAAAAATTCAATAGAGGAGAATTAAAGAAAAATCATTACATTTCTTACAGCAAATCATGAACAATTGTGTGGTGTCACCGAAGAGCATGAAGCGCAGTCAAGTCTAAAAGCTGGAAGTGCCCTATTATTCATTTTTACTGAAAATCCAAGAGGGCTTCTTGTAAATTCAAAATTTGTCATGTGGTCCTTGAAGGAGGCCTTTCAAGATTTCAAACAGTTGCTTCAGAGCCATGAACTATTGCTGCATTTATGGAGTTCACAGCATTTATAAACAGCTAAAATGCTGTGTTAAGAAGCAAAAATATGAAGTGAAAACTGGATCTTTTCCCCTACTAACATAAAACTACAACTCATATTCAAAATATAAACATATGGAGATTGAGAAAAACATTGCTTTTCCTCTTCCATTTAAAGAGCTTCAGTGGTTTTGTGTTTTTACTTCTCTCTAGCCTTTGCAAAGATTACACTCATAAATCAAAAAGTCTCAATCTAATTACTGAAAGAAATCTCTTCAAAATCTGGGATTTCCACAACTCTTAGGTTAGCTCCTGACCTCAGGCAGACCAAGCCATCTGGCTTGGTTCCTTATTGCTTGTAGTGATGGTGATGGACCTCAAGCAACAGCTGGTGGCTATGCCAAATTCTGACCTTTTTATTTTAAATATAACTTCTTCTCCATTCTGTAATAGACAATTAAGAGCTGAAATTGCACCAAGTAGATGACAAAATGCCTATGGAGATCTCTGCTTCCTAGGAAGGGAACTTAGAGCCTCGGCACCAAGCAGCAGCAGCAGCCTGCACCCATCCTGTATTCCACAATCTGTAATTTCAGCTACATATCTATTTATTCCAATGCTGCAGTATTCCATTTCTGAATGAGTTCCCACATCATGGTGACACATGCCTAGCATTATTGCATTTTAGACAGCCATCTGTACTGATATATTCAGCCAATAATTTGCCACCAGGAAATTGGTTCCTGGGAATATATTTTTTATGCAGAGTGCATGCATGCCTGTCTCTAATTTGTAAAATCCATATATCCTTGATGTGTCTTGTAGGAAGGTGAAATCCTATTTCATCCTGAACCACCCGTAAAATGTAATTCTTGGTATTAATTAACGGTCAAGAAAATTTATGCCACAGTTCATCAGCAGAACCTTTGCAGCAGCACAATAATCCCCAGAAGGATAAGTGGCAACATGGCAATGCCAGTCAGCTATATGTGGCAAATGGCAGGGAAGAATGAAATGGGTCTAAAGGGACACAGATCCTCTCACTGATGAAAGACATGGGCTAAAAATACACCTTAGTATGGATAAATATAGAATAATGATCGTTAAGAGAAATAATCCAGACGTGGGTTGCGGCGTTTAGTGGAGCAATCTTACAGAATCCTGGAAAAAAAACCCCAAAAGAGCTGGGTAGGTATTACTATATATTATAGTATATTTATAACCCCTTATAACCCCTTATGTAGTGAGAAATGGCCACCTAACTTCAGATCATTAAGTCCATCTCCTGTGACACCAGAACATGGCCCACCAGATGGGAGACACATGAAATATTAAAGAGATACTAAACATGTACTTCAGCTTTGGGCAGAGAGCCAAGGGTAGCAGGAGCACGGGCAGGCAGCTCACAAGGGGTCTGGGGAGGCAAGAGTTCCTCAGATGAAAACTGTGGTTCAAATTATGTGCAGCACAATTTTCATATCTGCTAAAGAGAGTGCTTTATTTTCCATTTCTTTTGGAGGGAGGGGATTCCTTTTTTGGTCTAGGGAGGGGTGGAAGAGGGCTAGAGAATTAAAAAGAGAAAGCTTTAAAGCATAGTTCAAAATGCTAAAATATAAAGAAAAATTCTATTACTTTCAGCTAAGAGAGACAGAGTTTTGGAAATAAAGTGGGTTTGGTTTTTTTTTTAATTATCAGAGATTTTCCTGTCATCACACAGACACCAGGCTGCTAATCAGGGGCATTCACAGCAGTTAATTCCACTTTGAGTAGGATTAACTCTAATATTTAAATAAAAAACCTCCACAGCTTTGCAGTTTTTGAGTAACAGGAGTTTGGGGAGGAGGAAACTGGTAATGAAGGGAGAAAATGAAGTCTCTGTCCTCCAACAGATCTGGAAGCCAAGCAGCAAAACTGGGAGAATATCTCATAGGGCTCCACAGCCCTGGAGGAAATTTTGGAGGGAGTGGTCATCCAGTTGAAATAAATACAAGTTCTGTTTATTTTTGGAAGAGAGAAGATTTTCACAAGTATCTCTATGTCTATTAAGTATTTCCAGAGAAAAGACTTTTTCATAGTGAATAAGCAGCCTCCAAATAATTTTTTAAACTGCACATAAGTATTGTCTTGACTTACACAAAATTATCTTTGGTGTGGACTGATTTTCTCTCTTTATTTTGGCAAATTTACACTACTACAAAAAATGCCTTGTTTTGCAAGAGATGTCAGTTGGGTTTCATGTTTCAACTAATTGTTTACTGTCAACTAAAATATTTTCACAAGAAAAAAATCACTTAAGTATTACTTGGAGTTAGTTCTCTTTCTGTATAGAATAATTTTTCATTTTTGTATGTTTTGAACTTTTAAGAGACCATCATAGCAACATTCTCAGTACATCATGGTTACAAGTATTGCTGTACTATTAGGGTTAATAGTAGACTGATATTTTATAGTAGACTGATATTTTATAGTAGATTGATATAACAGATATTACATAATATCTTTTTCCAAACACATGAGAAAGGTGTTTAAACTGATTTGGAATTAGAAAGGATAACCCATTTCCTTGACTAATTGTAGATTGCATATAACAACAGGCTTTGAGACGGAAATAAATTTCGGTAGCAATTTAAATGGAATGCGAGATTTTGCAGTAGGAATCACATCTCCAGCATGTTTTTTTAGAGCAATCCTGTTAAATAAAAATCCAGCATAAGCTCTTGCAGGAAGGGAGCAAGCAAAGTTAGGTCAAGAGGAGTTTCCAAGGCATATACTCAGGGCTCATCCCTCCTAAAGTGGCACCAGCAGAAGCTTTGGCACAGCCTTGGGTTGTCTCCAGGGGGGATCATTGCAGGTTAACCCCCCTGCCCGGCCCCACTGCTCGCTGCACAGCCCCACATCAGCGGGAGCAGGGCACCTGCAGGTCAGCTCCTGCTGCTCCCACCAGCTCCTGGCTTGCAGGGCTGAGACCTAATTCTGAGCTGAAATTGCGCACTCTTAGGACAAAAGGCAATGTTCTCTATTTTCGTCTGTCTGCCTCAAACAAAACAGAGAAAATACTGAGTCCTCCAGGATTCTTAGCTCTCCAGGGCAGCAGATCCTCGGAGAACCATCCTAGAGGAAAAATTCCCATTTTTACTAGAGTCCCCCATTAGGCTGTTCTGGGTGAGGAACCACAGAGCTGATGTCAGCTACTTTTAGGTTGGTTCTAAAGCCTTTTGGCATTATAAGAGGGAAAAAAAAAGAGAGTGAGGGAAAAAAATCCAGACTCTCATGGGCTGACTTCTAGGTTGAAATTTGTGCATATGTTCAAAAAATACAAGTGACATTTGCTCCCATGTATTGAAGGCAGCAGCAACTGAAATTTGACATGTCAAATAGAGTACATGCCACTTAATCTATCCAGTTTGAGATCTGGAACACAGCGTGTTACAAAGACCTGAGGAAAAGAAAAAAAAAAAAGGAACATTAAATATATGTGAAATGCTGTGGAAAAAAAAGTGTAAATTCTGTTTTTCAGCCCCCAGCTTCACAATTCTTCCTTTCTGATGTAAATAGCTTCCAGCAGAAAGATTTGAGAGTGCAAATCTGTATGAAATGTTGGCAATTCCAAAAAAAAAATGTTGAGAGAAATGACATCGTTTATTTCCTTCAAAATTTCTAAAGTTCTTATTTTTTTATGAAGTATCAGGAGATGTTTCATAACAGATCAGAATTAAACCTCCCTCAAAAGTATATGTTAGCTTTCTCTTCAGCCCCTCAAGAGGACACTGTATGGCAAAAGTCTAAAAACACCCTTTATAATAAAAAAAATTGAAACTAATTCAAAGAGTTAACAACCACTGCAAATAGATTTACTGCACTTCATTATAAAGTTAAAGTAAATGGAGCATTTAAAAAGAAATAACAGATGCCATCATCCTGGATGGATAATTAACAGCAGACTTTTTAACACTTATATTTAAATGGGACTGAAACATTTCAAAAAGATTTTTTTTTCTGTTGCAAAACATTCAGATGTAAAAAAAAGACCATTCTCCTCCAACAACCTCCCTAGGGAAATGAACTTCTGAATAAAACTGAGAGCACTTCAGGACTACAGGTTTCCATTTTTCATGAGAGGAGTGTGAGCTGCCCGTTGAGTTCCTGGGTGTGGGAGAACAGCAAAGGTGATACCCGCCCACCTCCCCAGCTACCCAACCCACTTCCATCCCTGCTGGGCAGATTTCACCCTCCTCAGCCTTGCAGACCTCAGCTCTCCTAGCTCTGTTTGGCTTTCCAAGGTGCCTTGCCTGCACCAAAACAGCTGCTGAACAGAGCTGTGGCCGCACTGTCACCTTCTGCACCATCAGCCCAGGTAGAGCTGAGTGGGGACACCATTCTTTAACAGGTGCTCAATAATAAAAATAATACTTCATTTCCACGTGCATTTTTCCTGGACCTTTTCTTAAACAACTCAGCCCTTTTCCCATCTCCCAGGTTCTGGGGAGATGCACAAAGCCAAGGTTTGCTCAGACCTATTCATTACAAAACTGCACCTACTTTGCCGTCACTTGGCACCTTCTTTTGGCTGCAACAGTAGAAAAACTGGCTCACTCTGACAGAAAGGTTGGAACTCTCCTCTGTTTTCTAGAGGTGATCTCTCAAGGTAAGGATTAACACATTGTTCAGACAGTCTGAGGGAACAAAGGTGCTTTTGCCATTCTCTGTGCCATTTCGAGGCATCGGGTAACACCTTTCACTTTAATTTTGAGGAACACAAAACCTTTTAAAACACAGAAAAACCATCAGCTGCCAGGTTATACAACTCACTCCAAGTCACCTCCTCTGAATTTTGAAGCTGGTGTGTAATACATGGCTGTCCAGAGGCTGGGTATATACCAGCTAAGGGTGGATGGGCATCCAGGAACATCAGGATATCTTTTTTCCCATCCTAGGTGTCTTCAGCACACGGCACAGTTCAACCATCAGCTGCCTCAATATATCATTTCAGGTTCTGAGTCTATGCTGCTTATAAAACACAGCTTTTCAGATAAACACACGTTTCTCACTTTTTTTTTGCTGTTGTTGTTGTTTACCAGGCTGTAAGTGTTACAGATTATCTTCTGAGTCAAGACACACAGATGCTCTCCTTATTAATGTGAGAAAATAATAGTGCCAAGGGGCATTAAAGATCTGTTCATTCAGGTGGGGGCGGGAGGGTGGAATTACACAATATAATAAAGTCAGAAAAATACCAGGAAACTTAGGACAGCTCCTCCAACTATTTATTTATCAAATTGATTTTAAGTTTGAATATGTGGTCTGCATATGTAGTCTCCCTATTAGCAGGTGCAAATTAATGATTAAGACTTTTGACAGCCCTAGCAGCAGAAACTGAATGTTCACATAGCAAAGTGTTGCTGCCTTGGTAAAGACACTGAACTGAGAGTCTAAACAGGAGAACAAAAGAGGCTCCATCTCACAGCCAGCAACAACTGGGTTTGCCTGTGCCTACATAGAAAGCAAAGCCCCAGCTCGAGGCACGCCGAGGGTAACTCATGAATATGAACATCCGAGAGCGATGATGACAGGAAGTTTACATAATGGTAACAGTATCTGTCATCCTTTGCGATTCTCCCACATGTGATATCTGATGTCTGACAGTGACTCACGGGCCACGGCTCTCATGTGGCTGCTCAGTTAGGTATGACTAAAAAACAAACCCGGATCGGGGAGGAGGCGCACGTGTGCCCCAGGGCTGACAGCCCGGTGGGCGTTTATTGGGGCTGGTGGCAGACACCTGGATGGATGCACCACCAGTGTTTGGGGGAGGGCGCACGGGCACCAAACTGCATCTTTTACACAGCCGTGATTTTGAGATGTCTGGGAAGAGAAGTGATACTCGGAGTCACAGCCACCCTCCCGCCCCCCCGCCTTGATAAGTCGATAAGTTAGCATTTTTGTCTCATTTCCATTTTCCCAAACTTCTACGTGTATGAAATTGCTATAGGCAACTGCCCAATGCCTTTGCATCTGCTAGAGCTGTTAAGTAGCTGATGAGGTCTTTTTCACAAGATCTGGCTTTTATTTAATTAATTATTTAGATTACCCTTTTTTTATTTTTTTTTTAACAATTTCTGAAGATATAGAATCTGTTCCAGCAATATGGCGAGTGCAAATGCTCCTATTGGAGACTTGCTGATATCCAAGAAGATGTCTTAGTCCCAATCTTAAAATTATTTATTTAGCATAAAGGTGTAAATAAGCACATGTAGATGTAGGTGTAGAAAAGGGATATTAAGATACATAAATATCCAGTATCAGAGATTTTTCTATGGCTCCCATGACAGAGATTCATTTTAATGGAAATTGCTAAAGGACAGCCAGATTCTTCATGATATTGGTATTGAATATCAATAACTTCTGTGATAAATAGGGAAGGTAGTGGGTTAAATTCAGTCTTTAGTGCATGGTGTATCTACCACTGAAATTGGAAACTGTTGAACTCATAAAATTATGACTATATATTTCAGTTAACTAGAAAGACCGGGGGAAAAAAACCCCACATTTTTTTTTCCTTAGTTAGCAGGATTGTTTTAGTACTATGCACAGCACTTTCATGCCTCAATGGCTTCCCAGGAATCCTATGAATTGTTAGAGATAATTTTTCAAAGATATTTTCTTACATAGGTTTAAGTTTCCTGAAATGCAGCCTCACTTCACAGGTTCCTTCCTTGTAAACTTATTTGTGACAGGAGGGTCTCTGCAGTTCGAGGGCTGTCTGCTGGGGATGAAAGTGAGGGAAAGCGCTGTAAAACAAACAAAAAAAGGGAGGAGTAAGATCAAAGTACCTCATTAAGGGTAGCACATTACAGCCTTGTCCAACCTCTGCCTGCCGAGATTGTTCATATCTGTCACCAGTTAGCTGATAGCCTGGACCTGCACCAGGGAGGAGAGGCTGGAAACAGGAACATGTGGATGCTAAAGTTACCTGTGCTTCCCCAACATGAGCTGCATTCTGAGCCATCCTTGCAGCACAGGGGCCAGCACTTTTGCTTGATTTTTGAGCTGTTCGGGATGTTCTTGAGCTGCCCAGCTGCATTTCTACCTGAGCGCCCCAGGATATTTGTCATAACAGAGGCTCCTAATCTTATTTGGTTATGTAATCACACGTGCTTACACCTTTTCTGACAACGGCATGTCAAGGAAAAGATCTTGGAGGAGAGATCACAGCATCACAGATCTCTGTATTTGCATCCTTTCCCAGCTAATCGGTGACTGGGCAGGCATGGCAGAGCTCTGCCTTTGCCCTCTGGCTTTGGCCATCTCTTGCTAATGTCAGCCTCTCCCCAGCCACATGGAGAACCTTCCATGGTGAGGGCCTGCATGGAGGAATGGCCTGCCTTTCCTGCTCTGCACTGCTAGAGCCAGCAGGACTTTGGACCCATCCTTCCCAGCCAACTGCTTTTCATCTCTTTACAGGAGCCAGGAGCTCTTCAGAACCGATGATTCCTCCAGGGCCGGTTTCACACCCACTCCTTGTGGCTGCTCCTCCAGGCTGGCGGAGTTTCCTGCAGGCCGTCACGTGCCCAGCAGAGCCATTAGGAAGGAGGAGGCATCCCTAGGGCCTGAACCAGCTTTCCAGCAGTGTGGCAGGACTGGTCTAAGGAGTTTGGGAGGCAGAGGCACGTTGGGATTTGCTCCTCTGTTGAAAAGAGGTAATCAGGAGCAAAAGCAATTGGTTTTCCATTCTGCTGTGTGAGCTGCCTCCTACATACCCACTGCATATTGTGAAGCTACAGCTGAAACACAAACACCTGAGCATCTGCCCTGGCATAAACAGGGTCATGGGGCCCTGTTCACCCCCTCCCACATGCAGGTAGACACCAGAAAACCTCAGCTCCTCTCTGAAACACAAGATTCACGTGGTCTCACCAAGAAGAAAGGCGAAGACAACGGTACAGCCAGCCACCACTGCAGCTGCTCACTGCCACATCCCAGAGGGACAACTCCAGAGCCCCATCAGAGTTGCCCAGCTGGGATCAGCTCAGGCCTTGCATGGGTAATCATGAATGGATTGCAAACGAGGAATCTGGAGGCTCAGAAACAGGAGGTGCATTGCCTTAGGACTTGGCTGTGCAGCAGTGATTAAGCAGCCTTGGCTGCTTGACACGAGTGGGAGAAAGGCACTTAGGTTCCTCTGCATGTTTGAATGTTGGGGTGCTGCTCTGCTTCAGATGTAATTTGATATTTATTTAGACATCTAGCCTTGGGCCCATGGTGACTATGGAAGCGAGAGAAATCACGAAGATAAATTCCTGCCAAACAGATGGATGACTAAGCAGCTTCAGATGCCTACATTGATAAGACTTAATCATATTCCTTGACGCTTCCTAGACATACTGGTTGCACCTACCCAAGGCTCCTCAGCAGAGGTTCAGCAGGTCCCACATCCCTTCACAGGTGTGGCCAGAGTCCATGACTTCATTTTACACCCTACCCAAAACATTGGTGACCGAATCCCTAGTGGTGCCTTGCAGACTGTATTATATAACTGTATAATGTTGTAGAATTGTATAAATAGCTACTTATAACAATAGTTCAAATATTTATCAAGCTGTAAAAGTCTCCTCACCACACCCACGGGAGCATGATGTGATTCCATGGGAGTGAGGTCTTGCTTGTGAGCAATCACAGCCTCAGCAGGTTTGCTGCTCACCTGGCCTGCCTGCCCAGTGCAGACCAGGATACTTGTGCAGGACGGGATGGAGGAAGTTTTTGTGTGGCCTTTTTTTTTTTTTTTTTTTTTAATTATTTTTAATTACCTACTAATTGTCTGGAAAAAAAATCTCCATTGTTTCTTCTCCAGCTGGACAGGTCAGTTTGTAATGTAATTTAGGAGAATTAGGCCTTCCATCAAAAACAGGAAAAACAGCTCAGTGGTGGTCTCTGCAGCAAAGAACTTACAAAGAGACTGAGCTCCACTTTTTAGGGACTACGTCTTGAAGATGATTGTGAATGCACCCTCCCTCTCTATCATTCTCTTTCTTTTTCCCTTCTCCCTTGCCAATCCAACTCCCCCAAGAGGACAGGAACCACTTGGTTCACATCGACCTTCTCATCCTGGTGGAGGCTGTAGCACAAGGTGGCACTGGAGTGTTTTTGCATGTTTTAGGTGGCTGCTGGTTTCCTTCCTATAAACCAGGATTTTTCCCATAGGGAATACAAACAAATTAGTGTACCATATAAATAATTACCTTTATGTAAATGTATGTGATAAGATAAATAGAATGTGAAATGATTAACTAACCTTCCATTTAACAACATTTCTGACATTTGATTAGAGGAATGAAGTCCAACCAGCTTTTCTGTGCCTCTTGCTGTGGGAATACCAAGGATGTGTAGTGGGCATTAACGTGACTCAGACATGCCTTGTTCTTCTTTGTCACATAGGCTGAAAATATCAAACATGGGGGGGAAAAAATTAAGGAAGCACACAATTCAGCCAATTTTTGATGTCCAACCAGAGTCAGCTGCCACTAGGGCAAAAGCACCTTCTTCTCACAGTTTGTCTTCATCAGTTTCTTATGATCTGTGCTGCTGGTTGACTTGAATCCTTGAATCCCAGCATCATCCAACCACCACAGCACTGCATGGTGGCCAGCTGGGAAGCTGGTGATCCAGCAGCATTGTCCCAGGGCTGGTCCTGAGCTCACTGAAGCTTGCTCCATGCAAGCATGGCTGTTTTGGTTCAAGGTCTGGAGCCTAGATCCTTCAGTGTTCGTCTGGGGATTTCTGCACCACACCTTCCTGCCCAGTGTAGACATGTCCAGTTCTATCATCATTTTCATCTGCCCAAGCATTCAGACAAAATAATTAACTTAGCTTTGCTGGCACACATTCTTCACTCTAAATTATTTGTATCAAAGAGCATTATTTCAACAAAATCTTTGTACTTAAATCACAAAAAATAAACATGAGGAGACTTAAACTGTAACAACACTGATTAAAAATATAGAAAAACTTGACTGTGTTTTCTGGCACAGACAGATAATTAAGAGGATTTTTAAGGGTTTTTCTCTGTACCAGGTAGAGTGGTATGGTATTTTGTGCTAATCACCTCTAGGCTGCAGAATCAGTACCAAAGCACAACACAAAATAAATGACCAGAAGGCTTAATGTTTTTGGTGTTTTTATTTAAAGTGATTTCATATTGTGAGCTTATGCCAAAAGGTTCATTTGTTTCTGAGGTTCTGGCTCTGAGGACTGTTATCCACGCTGTGAATTTACCACTGTGTTTGTCCACACAGCTATTGGAGTGCTTATATATAGTTTTCAGGGGCCATTCAAGCTTGTCTCTCTTTTGGTCCAAAACACTTTGACAGCTACCGAATCAGAGCACTTTAACTACCTGCAATGCTGTATCTGAAGTGAAGATTACTGTAATTCATGAAAAAAGTCTCTTATCCGGCTAGGAATATCTTCTGCATAAGGGCATACCTGCTATAGAGTGTTATACAGGGACCTCCTGCAATAGGTGGGGCACTCTCACCCATAACTTCCCTACACTGTGAATGAAGTCCTGAGGTGCTCATGCAAGTTATTTTATATAGTACAGGAGTATTTTATATACAGGAGGTTTTTTTGAGGGATCGTTGTTTTTAAGTTACCCCAACTAGAGTTTCAGCCACTTTTTGACTTCTGGACACCAAGACTCATCCTGGTGCCTTTTGCTGTACAACTCTTCTGTTGATGAGCTCCCAGAGGGCAGTCTGAGACACCCTTTGGATAAGACATAAGGCCATGGCCACCTCATGATTTCAGGTTTTGTTTGAGGCTGTTCCAGCTGCAAAGTCAACAACACACATTCCAAGTGTTTCCTGAGTGTTTGAGGACCCCAAGAGTCTGGAGAGCTGAGTGTGTCACTCACTGACTTAACTCCTCTCTTCCCTGAAAGGCAGCATGGTACTGTGGCTCATTCTCCTGATTTCAAGAGTCATAGAAAAGGGGGCGCCAAAAGTTTTGGGGTTTCTGTTACAGGTTAATTATTTTGGGTCCTGCTGCTTGACACCCTGCTTGTTGTGCCAGCTTTCCATAAACAAACTTTGGGAATCCTTGTTCTAATAGTATCTTTCCATCTTCTTAATGACTATGTTTTTTCACTCCATATGGCCACTTCATCTGCATTAAGCCTCCTCACTTTTAACAAAAAATCCTTCTGTCGTTTCTGTGTTTAGCCAGGTCTGTTGCTCAGATGGTGCAACCACTGAATACTTAAGCTGAGTCTGTGTAAAATGTTGTTTCTCTAGCTATAGGCAAGGTCAGAAATAAATATCTTTGGTACCATATCTATTTAACTGAAAATCTAACTAGACCTCCAAATCTGTGCGCTCGGGCGCATATGTTAGAAACAGATCCTCTAGGAACTGATTTGTAATAGCCATTCCTACCACCACCTCCTCCTCCTCCCCAGAAGCCTGACTGCTGTTGATTATATCCTGACTGTGCCAAGGAAAGTTGTCTGGACTGAGT